>NW_027526282.1:6197104-6797104 GCF_048455015.1 Haemaphysalis longicornis
TCCCCCATCGTGACCAGTGGTCATCCTTTTCTATTAAAGGTTGTCCTTCTCTGTTGCATCGGAGAAAGCTTCGCGATTTAACCATTGTCTTGATAAAAATGGGGTGTTCGTATTATCAAAATTAGCATTATTATCCTTAATGTTATTAGAAGGACAATAAACGTTTTATGATTTCTTATTTTTTCTGCTCTAATGTCATCATCATTATCATCATCATCGAAAAAACTTTTCTCCGCCCCTCCAGGGCGCACACAGAAATCCGCCTGTGGTCATAATGACAACATTAGCACCTTATTTTCATTATTTCACAGAAAAGCAGGCACTGAATGAAGGGTTGCAAAAAGGCAGTGTTCCCCTGCCCCTCGACTGTAAAATAGGAAACCCGGTGCGTCAACCTCGCAGTAAAGTATATTCACAGCGCACTCCATTTTAATACCCATTGGCTCTAAAAATATCATCCCAAAGGAGTTAAACCGCATACACAACACCACATGGTGCCTTGCTCACGAAGGCCTAGACGCAAACGAGCACGCTGCTGACTGGCTTGTGGGAACTTGACCGCAGCGACGAAGATCACTCCTACATTCTTCCACCACACGAATCTTGCGGAGAACGTCTTAAAAGAGAGAGACTTGAAAGAAGAACTCTACTTACAGCTCACATGGGGCTAAACAGCCGCGAAATACATACGGTGAGAAGATTACAAACGAACACACTTCGCACAGGTCGAGGCAGGCGCTTATGTTCCCTGACAGATTAAGTGGGGTCTTTTTTGAATGTAATGAAAAAGCCGCCCTCTTCCACGCCGTATCGAACAGCCAGCTTTTTGGCAGACTGACAACAATGCACCTTAATCTTAGAAAGATGAGAGGCGACGCTGGACTGGTAAGGCCAGCGCTGATCGACAGGGCCCTGGAATGAGGATTCGATGCAAGTTTCTCCATTTAATACCCTCCAAAACATTTAATAAATTTTAATGATCTGACAATGTGGTCATAATATGTCAGAAAAGAAAAGTCATGGCTTCAAACTAATTTCGTGCCCTTACATGAGTCCGCGAAACAGATAATATGTTCGGATAAAACTGCATACGACTCCGCCAGAAAGCTAGCACGGTGAGCAGGGGCGTATTATCCATGGTCCAAAGAGTTCAAATGAACAGGGCCCTCCCGGTCTTAAGGGACCAACCGAGGGCTGGAAAAAAAAATGCCGACGTCATTGTTTGGTTCAGCAAAGCTTAAACCTCCTGCCGGTTTCCGCTAATTGAAACCGACATTATCTATTTCAATACAACCTCGAAAAGGTTGTTTGTTTTCCTTTGTTCTTTTTGTTTTTTCTCATACATATTATTTGTAATACTTTCTTCCCAGTTGCTTTATCATTTTTTCTTATTCCCCTATTTGTGATAATGATTTTCTTTGTTCGATTGTACACAGAGACAAGTGTTCTGAGATATACGTTGCTCACAAAGTGTTCAAGTTGACTTAGGACCTCCGTCAGGCCGGGTGTGCCTTTAGTCCCAGTCTCCTGTCGCTCAGACAAGAAATAAAAAAATTTGAATTAAATATAATTCAATTGTGCCCATAACCTTGAAGTCAGCCCACAGTTCCTCAGTCTGAGGTAAAAACCTTTCGCCCGAGACCATGCACCACGCAGAGCGGCGAAGCTGACCTAACTGATGGACACAGAGAGCAAGCCGCACTGGGATTTCTTGAGGGCTGACTGTTTAGGATCTCATCAACAAACTGTCCCAGCAAAAGCCAGGAAAATGCTTGTAAAAACGTACATACCTTTATTTGTTTTCTTAAAATATAAATAATAAGGCGAAACATAGTAATATGTATACACGCCCTATTTCAAGGTTGACATTCTGCTAAAAGCATAACCTGTTTTCTACATTGTGTTGAAGTAGAAAATTTTAATTACAGGGTAAATTTATTCCGCAATTTAAGAGCAGAAAAGGCGTGCGCAATATGCATGAGTTTTCTCCTCTTATATAAAAGGGAATAATTCCTGCAAAAATGTAAGTGTGTCACCTGCTTAAAAGTGAACGATCTGTGCATAAATGAAAATATGCATGATTGTGTATTCAAGATTGCTAATAATAACATTTTATGATAGTTAGATACCGATCTCGTTTTCTAGCGAGCTCGATGACTAAGAGGGACGCAAATGGTGGATGGCGACGAAAAGATTCATATCCCAATCGCCAATGATGTACCCGTCACCGACTCTCCAGTGAACACATGCGCATGGGCTTTATAGTTGTTCTTGTCTATACATAGCATGCTTGCCTTTTGTGGCATTATGTACCTCCTCCAGAGTGCCTGCCCCTCATGGCGAAGTTAGTTGTTAACCTATTAAAATTCCAATACAAGACAAAAAAGAGCGGTTACAAAATGATTGTGTATTCGAGATTGCTAATAATAACATTTTATGATAGTTAGATACCGATCTCGTTTTCTATAGGAGCCACCGTTTATAAAAGCATTTGAATAATAAACCACTAAATAAACCACTAAATTTGAATAATAAACCACTAAACCAATAAATAAAATTATTAGTTGTGCGCAGTCAGCAGATACAATATGCATAATATGTACATTGCATTATAGAATATGCAATATACACTACGTAATATACAATGTACATAATAGTATGGAAACTCTGCCTTAGGAGAACTTAAATTTCTGTTTATGGATGAAATCACAAAATAGCCAGACGATTGCTAGCGTGCTAACTGTAGGGATGTGCGAACAGTTTATACAAAGGCCCACCTGTCTACTTCGGCAGTGCACTCACGCGGGCAACCAGAGCGTGTGCTACCTAATTAGTGCGGCTGATAGAGGAAGCCATTTTTCACGAATGCGCTTCCTGACTTTTTGAGGGAGGATGTTGTCTATTGAAATAATGGTAAACTGCACTTAAGTTTAAAACGAATGAAAGAAACACATACGACACTGGGACTGCAGCACATCTATGGGTCGCATGTATCTCTTCATTTTGTCTTTCTTTCTTGCTTGCTTTACAAAAGACGGAGCACAGGCTGAAGGTTGGATGCCTGACTAGGGCCCGTGCTCCGGCTGGCAAATGGCGGGGGGGAACAGACGTGCAAGAAACAATATAATGTACACTTGCTGTCGTGTGTACAAAAAGGAAAAAAAAAAGTGGCACAAAAATGCACTTGCAATCATGCGCCTCGAACGCGCTTTGTGCATATACTTTGCCCGAGGTAAACAAAACGAAAGAAACGAAGATTTCAGTGCAACGAGTGAGCAAACAATTAAATACAGAAGAAACAGTGGCTTACGTAAGAGTACATATTTACAATTCAACTGCAACCATTTATTTCATACTCCGAATAACTTCATCCATATTAAATAGAATGGTCTAACAGGACATTTTAGTATTTATTTTGACATACGTTTTCGGAAATTTATGGGTTACTCGACGGTGTTTAATAAGGAAGGGATTTGTTAATCGCGTGTTGTCGGCCGTTATTTGTCCTTGTATAATGTATTGGTCGATGTCGTCTGCGCAAGTTATATTCTGTGGCAGTAACAGGGTTGGAAATATTGTATAAATTCTTATCCGTAATGTAGTGAAGTAATTTATATTTTATCTGCCTTAAGAAGAGAATGCTTTACAAAGAGTTCATGTGTGGGTAGGTATTGAGGCCTTGCGTAGTAATTTTCGAATATTCTTAATACCTTCTTCTGCAACTTTTCGCGCAGTTTACCATTCTTTCAGTATGAACCAACTTGACTATCTCTCCACGTGCTGTGCAACAAAGTAGCCCAGGTGATGTAACACTCCGGAAATTCGTCGAGTAAATACGGCATGTGCTTTTTGTAGCGAATTTTAAAAACCATCAAGTCTCAAAAATGACGAGAGGGTAAGAAGGTAGAGAAAGAAAAAAGGGGGGGGGGAGCTTGTTTTTAAAACCGGGCCCTCAGCACTTCAAAGAACTAAAAATAAGGGTAACTATAAAGATATTGCGTAAACATTTAGACTGTTGCGCCCTATAGGTTCAAGATAGGATGCTTGGACGATAAAAGCACAGCCCGCTTCCAGAAGTACGCCTCCCGAATATCATGGTCTTTGCCCTGGCTGGAAGTTGAGAAAACCGCACTGGAACCAGCTTCGTTTCTGGACAAAGCTTAGGCCTAACAAGGGGGTGGTCAGGGAAAAAAAAAAAAAAAAAAAAAAGAGCGCACGTGAGAACGAGAGGTTTGCGATGCGGAACGGCTCGCCACCACGCACAAACCCAGGCCCCTAAAAAAAAATTTAGAAAGAGAATCGCGAGCACAGACCAGAGCACTCCGAAGGTTGCACCGATGGCAAACATGGCCCCCAAACGCGGTCAGCAGGACGCAGAAAGGGCGGCGGCGGCGTGAGGACCACACGGAATTACATCTCCCTTGGACATGGGTGCCGCCGAAGAGGCCATCGCGGCGGGGCCGTCGCGGTCGGGATGAATAGGGCCCGGGGAGAAAAGGAAGACGTCTTTTCTTCTCTCTCGTAGCCTTGGGGGCGCACTTTTGAGAGAAACCAATTAGTGCGAGTTTTTTCGCTCCATAGGAGGGAGACCAGAGAAAGAAACAGGACCGCTCCTGTCGGAAGCTTCCGACGGCAATTATTGGGCAATTCGGAAGCACCCCCTGGGGGCGGCTGTCTCCCAGGGCGGCGGCACCTTTTGTTGGCGTCTCCGGGACCGTGGGTGCCATAAAACGCGCTGACGGCTCTCTTGCCGTGGTCGCCCACTCATCGCGTGCACGCCGGGCTCCCTTTTTTGCGGTGGGAAAACCGACGACGCCTCGCTAGACGCGCCTTTTTTCACTGTCGCCGAAGATATCCACGGGGGCTCCTGCTCTGCACACGAAATGTTTGTGGAACAGAGCTCATTGTTTACCGCGGTTGTCCGAAGGGCGAGTCAAGCTGCTGATGGAATCGTTCCCAACTTGAAAGGCTAGCCATCACCGCTCCCACCCTGTTTTCTGTGTCGCTTTCCCATTTCCTGTTTCTACTTCTGTTTAATGCCTGGCAGTGTACCCAGAAATGCGATAAGTCTAGAGATAATTCGCTGTCCGTGCGCGCGAAATGGATATCACACATCTAAGATTCCAACCTTGAGGCGGCTGTTTTCTTACTAATCATGGAGATCATGGGTTAATGTTTTTATTATTATTATTATTGCTCTCTACTGTAGGCAACCCCTTCGAATTTGGTTCTCGTAGCACATTCTTCCCTGATTGTCGCTTTAGCAGCGGGGCTATGGTGCGTTGTGGCTTGCTGCGCCCCCGTCTTTTTGTTAAAGTGGGCCTTCTTTCTCCACGAGTTGGTCAATAAAATTTGGTCTGACTTTATTTCATTTTTTTCGATAATGTAGGGAAGGGGGTGAGGAGGAGCTTGCTGTCGACTGTTGAAACAATACTTTTATATATTGCGAACTGTTTGGTTGAAATTTTGCAGACGCCGCGGATGTCTGACTAATACTATTTACTCAGTGCCATTTCTTGAGCTCATTCTTGTTATATTCTTTTTTTTTTCACGTATACCTAGCGAACCGTTTAATGGCCACTTGTTCTAGTTTCACAACATTGGTTCAGGTAGCCTCGCTCAGCTTATGGAAGGTTAACCTTCACAGCGTCAGCATAGCATTGACTTTTCGACCTTCACACGGCACGCCCCAGCAGCCCAATTTGCTTCGGCACGTGAAACCACAACGTGGACCTTTTCATCGTTGTACATACACGCCTCAATGGTATTTTTCGGATTGAATAGGTCGTCAACATCCCATAAATACCGGCTCCGGGAAGCAATCTAAACAGTTCTTTTTGTCTGATATGAAAATGTTTAACTTTCTAGCATAGTCATATCGATCCCTTTGGTGCTTACTGAACGCCACTTTTCCTTTTCCTGCGATTGTCTCAATAGGAAGGGTGGTCAATGTATAGCGTTGTCAGCAGGGCGCCGGTACTGCTGTGCTAGACTGAATTGCGAGCAGGTTTATAATTCCTCACATGACGGCTTCGAAGAAAAGTTGGGACGTTGGGAATGCAGTTTGCCTATCTCTCACGCTTGAGTGACCGTGACACACGAACGGCTTTAAAGGACGTCACAACGGACGTCAGCGCTTCAAGAAACAAGGCACACGACAGAAAACGGACAGGTCGGGCGCTACTTCAACTGATTTATTACCAAGCTACACCTTCGCATATATAGCCCAAAACGCCCGAGCATGCGCAGCGTGAACAATTCAATGCACAACTTCCGAACAACCATCACCAAAAATACATAGATAACACCACTCTGTACCCTACATCATACTATAGTATGATTAGGGTACAGAGTGGTTTTATCTATAGATAAAAGTTCTAACTCAGAGGAAAACAGAGCCGCTGAAGTATCACTGACGCAATCGTTGCCATATTTCTTGATATAAAAAGCTTGCAGTATTTCACGCGCATTTGAATCATGGCTTCTGCTACGAGTTAGAATTTTTAGCTAGTATGACGTACGGTACAGAGTGGTGTTATCTGTGTATTTTTGGTGATGGTTGTTTGGAACAGAATTTTTATCTAGTATGACGTACGGTACAGAGTGGTGTTATCTATGTATTTTTGGTGATGGTTGTTTGGAAGTTGTGCATTGAATGGTTCACGCTGCGCATGCTCGGTTGTTTTGGGCTGTATATGCGAAGGTGTAGCTTGGTAATAAATCAGTTAAAGCAGCGCCCGCCCTGTCCGTTTTCTGTCGTGTGTCTTGTTTCTTGAAGCGCTGACGTCCGTTGTGATGACCATGAACCAACTAGCCCAGCAACAAGTTTTATTAGGGCTTTAAAGGAGCCAGGAAGACAAAATACAAGTACGTTGTTTAGTCTGAAGGAACTAGCGTGTGGTAACTCACTGAGCTCCATCCGAGCTACGAAAGGCACTTCCTTCACTGAGAAAAGCAAGAAATGTCAGAAAACATTAGAATTTAGCGCTGCAGTGACGTAATATAGGCAGGAGTGACGTAATATGGGCCAGCGCTTAAAACATATTACCATTGCGTTAAATGAAGGTTAGAATCCAAGCGCTACGATCAAACTGAACTGCCCTACTACAATCGCAGTCATGTTTCTTGTTGGTGGCTTTGGCCGGCAGCCGACAATGACGTCACAAAATCTTGTTTTAGCGGTGCTCAAATAAGATGCTGTGACGTCATACAGAAATCGCCGGGAAGTGTCTGGGGAGATCGTCCCTGCTTCTTTTGTCTTCCTTAATGTCTCCGTTATTTGTAGTTCGCGATAAAATTGGCACCATTGTTAACGAGACAAAGCAGGCTTTTTAATGAACCAAACAAAACACAAGTTTGTTCATTCGAAAGATTGCCTCGTTAGAATCATGCTGACACCACTTTTAACGCACGCTTCGCTCAAAGAAGCTTTATAATTAGGAAAAAAAGGAAATGGTTATGCGACACACTAGCTCATTTCGCGCGACAGAACCTCTGATCTCATGTGCTGGGTCTGCAATTGGCTGAGGCCGCAAAAAGAAGGGCAAATTTGGCAGGGCTTATAACCTTGCCGGACGAGCTATTTGCGCTTAAATGTCCCACCTATTCATTTTAGAGCAGTAAGAATGGTGGGGTAAGCAATGAAAGTTACAAAAATACACGTAAAAATAGAAGTACCGATGCGCACTGCTGTTGGTACTGGGCGCACTGTGCTTGTTTTAGCTGCACAGCAGTCCGCTGCTTTGGAGTTGTCTTACACGACAAGGGCCGATTGGCGTAAGTGACGTTGTCTTACGTGACCCTTTTTGTTTGTCGAGCATACCCAATGTTTCACGAAAAAATTACTTTCTGCTGTATCAAAAACAATCCAGGTGCAAATACGGTCAACAACAAAGCAACGGGGTACAACGGTGCGCGGCTGAGCATGGTAGCGCCATCTGGGAGGACTGACGGTGAGCAAGGCTGCGGATCCTAATGACGTTGGTTTGAATACCATCCCTTGTGACTTCACGGCAGGCGTCACGAAAACACACGATTTGGCGGGAGAATCAAGATTTTAACATAAATTCATTAATAACTCAGTGAACACGTTATAGTCTGCGGTCGGACAAGCGCTTGGGGCGCTATCAAACGAGAAATCTTTCGAATAAAACACACTTGTATTTTGTCTGCATGGCCCCTTTAAAGATAAAGCCGGTCGTTCTGCGATGACGGACATCCTGTCCCATCGCATCCATATTTGTTGCAACGCGCATGTTCGCATTTAGAGCAGTGGTGTTCGCGAACATTTGTGCGAATTTGTGCGGCATTGGTAACATAGTTAAGGTAAGTTTGTTCCACATACACTTCCCCCAATATTTCGTTCCCCAGCCTGAAGGACCGTTTCACTGGAGGCTCATTCGCCGTGTAACGTTTCGTTTCTCCACATCTACTTTCCAACATCCACTTGGGCCATTAACTTTTCCTACCGATGTTCTGATCTCTCTCTCTCTCTCTCTCTCTCTCTCTCTCTCTCTCTCTCTCTCTCTCTCTCTCTCTCTCTGCAGATACATAACTTACGGTGTTCTGCAATGCTCATTCCTCACTCATTCTCACCTTTCTCGGAATCCAGGTTTCCGAGCGCGCCCTCCAAGCAGACTATGGATAACCTCTGAGAGACTCGGCTCTTTTCTCGGCCTAGGGGCCCTGAAAGGCATTTTGAGCACACTAAACGAACTAGCGCAATCGTTAGATTGGGTCGTCAACGTCAGCTGTGCCAAGTATTACTGTTTTACGTGCAGCGGAAAGCTCACACTTTTGTTTCAAAGTTTGTCGCTTTTTTTTCACCCTTTCCTTCGTGTTTTTGGACGCCGCCATCTTCACATGTCTACATCATCGATTCCCAGATGTTCTTCATGAGGTAGAGATCCTGCTATTGGGCGGCTTTTACACGCACTTCCGGCGAAGAGATCGTCTGCTCAGCGTCGGCGGGTTGCGGCTGCACCTTGCTTTCTGCATCACGCTAAGACGTTAACGTGTTCGTCTATATTTAGCTATTGCCACCATTCACAATATATGGGTGCAGCTTGTCAGAACACAGGTGCACGCTGCTCGAATGCGACGCTGGTTTGCCCTGTGCCTCGATGCCCGTTCATCGCTACCGATAAAGCGATCTGATCCGGCGCGTGTTGTGCACGGGTTCTCTATCGGTTTATAATGTCTTTTAGACATGCCGCCGGTAGTAATTACCACCGCCGCAAAATAAGAGCCGGCACCAGCGGGGCCACATCTGAGACACAGCTTTTTGGATTGCGCGGTACATCAAAAACGAGCGCACTCCCCGTGCGGCTGCGAGTTCGCCGCCGATAAAAAGGCGCGTGCCGCCGATAGCAACCGCCGGAACGTAAACCGCGAAAGGGCAAGCCCAGGCCGCAAATCTGACGGCTGATACCCGAGACGGCAGCAACGCCGCGATACGCGAAGAGCGACGTATACGATATCCTCCGAGATCTCTTTGCTCCGCGCACCTTAAGAATTCAGAGAGGAAGCAGCAGTTGTGCGGTATATTTAGCTATTACCACGGTTCACAAGATATGGGTGCAGCTTGTCAGAACACAGGTGCACGCGGTTCGAGTGCGGCGCTGGTTTTCTCTGCCTCGATCCCCGTTCATCGCTTCTGATAAAGCGATCCGATCTGGCGCGTGTTGTGCACGGGTTCTGTGCCGGTTTAAAATGTCTTTGAGACATTCCGCCGGTAGTAATTACCACCGCTGCAAAATACCAGCCGGCACTGCAGCGGGGCTACATCTGAGACAGCGCTTTTTCGATAAACAGTGCGGGGTGCATCAAAGGGAACCATCGCACAATCCTCCCCGTGCGGCTGCGAGTTCGCCGCCGATAAAAAGTCACGTGCCGCCGATAGCAACCGCTGCAACGCCGTGATACGCGAAGAGCGACGTACGAGCCTCCGAGATCTACTTGCTCCGCACACCTTCAGAGAGGAAGCATCAGTTGTGCGCTGACGCTGGCCACGTACTCAATGCGAGGGAAGCGCATTTTCCATGAGCCCACCGAAACGTCGCTGTGCAGTCCTTGGCTGCAAAGCCGATACTCAAGTGCTATATAGTTTACCGAACGACAGCGAACGGCGGCAAGCATGGCTACTGCGTATCGGGCTATCAGTGACGGACAAACGAAAGAGCGTCTACGTTTGTGGGCGGCACTTTGCTGCCGAAGCTTACCAAGGAAGCCCGGAGTTGGTGAAATCCATGGGATTCGCCAGCAGAGTGCTTTTGAGACCAACGGCGATGCCGACGCTGCACCTTCCTCCCGTGCCGGTAAGCACTCCTTTGTAGCGAGAAACTTTTTTGCTATGCATGAATGTCACCTATGAAAATGCCCTTCTGGGTACGAACCGTGAAATACTTGCGGGCATGAGCTAAGCCGTGTTAATCTCCGAACAGGGGCTTGAGAAAATTGAAACGACTTGTATTTTTTAGTTTCTTGATAGTTTTTTTTATTTTAAGTTATTTATATACAGCATGCCCTCAGGCACACTGCCGTGTTTACATTTTTTAGGTAAGTGGGCGAATTAAAAAAATGTCTTCGTGAAAACGGTTGTTAGCGAAAATTTCCCATTATAGTGCTTGCTGTGAAAAATACCAACTACTCTAAACTTGCTGTAAGCAAGATAAATGTAAGAAAAAAAATACCATGGTTGAGAGAACCTTGTCAAGTCATAGCTCCACTTTTTCGCTGAGTATGTATGATGAACAAGTGCACAATTTCATCAGAACGCTTCTCAGCACTGTCGCCAACCTAGCAGCAGTGAAATCGCTCTTCGTAGAATTCTGGAAATAGGTATTTCTTCCCCCCGTCTCTCTTTTCTAACGCTTCTCAGCACTGTCGCCAACCTAGAAGCAGTGAAATCGCTCTTCGTAGAATTCTGGAAATAGGTATTTCTTCCCCCCGTCTCTCTTTTCTAACGCTTCTCAGCACTGTCGCCAACCTAGAAGCAGTGAAATCGCTCTTCGTAGAATTCTGGAAATAGGTATTTCTTCCCCCCGTCTCTCTTTTCTAACGCTTCTCAGCACTGTCGCCAACCTAGAAGCAGTGAAATCGCTCTTCGTAGAATTCTGGAAATAGGTATTTCTTCCCCCCGTCTCTCTTTTCTAACGCTTCTCAGCACTGTCGCCAACCTAGAAGCAGTGAAATCGCTCTTCGTAGCATTCTGGAAATAGGTATTTCTTCCCCCCGTCTCTCTTTTCTCGTGGTGTACGCTTTTTCCCTCTTTACCCCTGGACCATCGATGCACTGACTATATTTTGGCTGAGCAGCGAGAAGGTTGATGAGGGACGAGGCATTTTCTGGGTTTGCATGTGGAGTAAGGGAGCTTTTTATCTAAAAAAAGACGTATTATTAAGATTGAAATGAGAACGCACGAGACAAACATTATCAAGCAAAGACTGAAATTGCCCGGGAGAAAGCCTACTAACCAGAGGAACTAGTGACCAATTCTGAAAGCACAAATTACGGTGTTCGACACCATTACCAAAAAAAAATTTTAATGAGGGGGTGCCTCTTTTGTGTATGAGGATTACGTTTGAAATTTCTTGCCATATAACACACCCAAGTCGAGTGTGATTGCTGGGAAAACATTTTCCAGATGTATTTTTATGAATGTGCATCTGCTGTTTTCTACTCCTCATGACGGAGCTTCAATGAGTCAGTCACCTTAGTCGTCGCCTCAAGGCAAAAAAAAAAAAAATACTTGTTTCCTTGTCCTTGGCAACCCCAGGCTTGCACCACCCCTTCATTGCATAGAGAAAACATGCATAGCACTGGCATATGCTGCATAGGGAATACCCCTTTGAATAGCTCTTTTAATTTGCAGAGGTATGCAAGCTTCACTTGATTATTCGGTCATTGTACACCAAGTCCATGTATAGCCATGGACAAATGAAATGGGAACATGAAAATGTGAAACGGAACACGCAAAATCAAATATGGATAGTGGATAAAAAATAAACGCTTGCTAGTGGTATATTTGGAAAGACAAATTTTCAATCTTTGTTACTGTAATAAAGCCACGCAACAATTCACTTGTATTGAAAGAAATCACGGTATCTCTGTGTTCTGGTTCATGTTTTTGTGTTCACGTTTCATTTGTCCATGACTGTACATAGTAGCCCGGAAGCTGGAACCCTTAAATTATGTATGAAGAATTTTTTAGGCCCCTTAAATGATCTACATAGCCACGGCTTCAATGGACAAGATGATGAGTGGTCAACATAGTCAGAGGAACAAACAATATTGCTCTAGAATAAACACTGAACAGAAACTAGAACCTAATGGTGCACTAAACATCCTTGTTACAGCCACCCACCATGCAGAGGCCATCGACCTCGGCAACTCCTGGTATCGCTTCACCTGAACCGATGCCTACTGTGAGTTATTCGAGAAAAACATCAAAAGTGCCGAATACCAACTAGGGGGATCCGTTCCTCTCAGTGGAGGAAGATCTTCAAAGAGGTTTCGAGTATGGTTTTATTGGTGAACCAGAAAAATGCATGCAACCCCATCCATATACAGCTTCACTGTATATGGATGGGTATTAAAGCCATCACCACAGAATCGCTGTTCCTTCAAAGTTTAGTCGATTGAGCTGCACAAGCTATCACAAGTCTTGATAATAGGACACGCCCTTTCATTCTGGGCACAATGCTCCCAAACTGGGACCATATTACTAACTGAGCTCATTAAATAACTGATTACAATAAATGAACTGCTTTGCAGCCACCAGCTTGCCCATGTGCCTGCCACCCACCACTGCATACAACAGCTACACAAACTGCTGTGTTTCAATGGGAAGCTTCCACACAGACTGAGCAGCAAGGTTCAACAAAGAACAATGGTAAGCAGGACCCCATTGGCCACACCTCTTGCATGGAGTGCTTGAATGCAGAGAAACAATTTAATAGATGGTTGAAAAATGCCACAACAGCGAAACCAAGCAGTTAGCTGTGTTTTCGGTGCAGTAATTTAATTTAACCAACAGCCACGCAGGTGAACCTGGAGGCCAAGGTTCGGGTTGCAGTGGGGACGCAGACCGACGAGTGTCCATCTTTTCTGGCAAGAAAAGAAGCACAAACAGCGGATGCTTCTCCCTTACCAGTACCCCCAGACTTCCAGCCTGAACGTCAGTCAACCCCTCTGCCTGCAGACGCAATGGAACTGGGTGAGGATCAGCTGCCAGAAGTGGAGCGTTCTCTAACGGATGACATAACAATGGAGGTCGACGAGCAGGAGCCAGGAGCAGAAAGCGATGCCACATTTCACCTAACTGCTGAACTGAGCTTTGCCAGGTATGTCATTAACCCTTCCCTCCTTGTACTGTGCACATTAGCTTTAAGCAGAAACCGCACTAGTGCTTGCTTTCAGAGGAACCATGAAGACGAAACAATAGCTTGCTTCATGCAGAAAATTGCCGCACTAGAATAACTGTCAATTTTAATGCAAACTTCAATCAAGCTAGGTCATAAAGGAATCAGGGGGAAAGAGTAGCCACTCGCCAGACACTTTCTTTAACTTGAACTGCCTTCTGCATGGCGTAGGACCTAGTTTGTACAGATTAGCGGGAGCCGCCAACAAAGGTAAAGCCAAAAAACACGGCTGTGTAAATATAGTGCGGCCTCTGGTTCATTCGATGACAGCGCTTGAATTCCAGCGTACAGTTGAAACACTGAATATTCTGCTTTTGGTGCCGCACCAATGACATCAATGCCAACATTGTGTAATAAAAGATTTGAAAGTTGGTCGATATTTCCAACATTTGACGTAAAAACAGTCCTTTGGGTCAAGAATGAGGTTGAGTGAGTGACGAAAGGCTGATACTTTTAAATATAAAACAAGGATATGTGTTGCCTGCATGGTCCTTTCAAAAAGGTATTTTTTACTTAACAAAGAAAGAAATCATTTATGTAGTTGCAAGTTGAAGAAATAGCAAAAAATATGTGGGGTGTAATTGGAAATCAAAATGATTGCCAACAAGGAATACCTGCTGCATGCTCTTTGGGGACAGTAAGGGCATATTCTCTCTGAAATTTTCGATGTGTACCAAGATCCGGGCAAGAACAAAATGGTTTTTCACGAAGCCGCAGTGTTTTAGACGCTACATGTATTCAGGCACTAATGAGAAAAAAATTAAGGCATTGATTAACCAAAACAAAGGCAAGCTAAGATAGTCCAAAGGTTGCCGGCATATGGAATTCTTTGGCTCATAACCGGTTCATTACATCTTGCAGTGACCAGGCAGAGCAAACACCGCAAGATCAGCGGAAGTTCCTGGTATTCGAAAGCAACTTAAGGGAACTGCTTGCTGTGTGCCGCATCTGTCACAAGCCCTGCCAGAACGACTTCAAGGTGCTGGGCTCCATGGTCCGGGTAAACAGTAAATGCCCTGACCCGACATGCCCTGGCACCACATGGCAGAGCCAGCCCTTGCTGGGCGACAAAGCAGCTGGCAATGTGCTCCTGGCAGCGGCCATCCTTTTCTCCGGCTGTCCTGTGGCTGCCTCTTTGAGAGCTCTCCAATCTATCAAAATACAAACCATCACGGAGAGGACATACTTCAACTATCAAAGGGGCTACTTGCTACCTGCTGTGAAAAAGGTAAAAAATTACGGCATGCTGCAGTTGCGTTCAGTTAGAGCAGATTACTGCCCACCCTGTGCACAAATTCATTTGCCTGCACAGCTGGCTGTCATGTCTGTGCTCTCAGCACATTAAGGCTTGGCTACCATCAACAGGAAACTGCCAGAGGAGAGCTAAGTATGTACACCTGTGCCCAAAACACAAGTGCAGATTTTCAATCATCCCTAAGATGGATTTGGAAGCATCAGGGCCCCATTTTCCTTCATCAGCACTACATTTAACAGGGCTCGCAACAAGTAATTGAAGCATGTTACAACATCTAGTTCATTTTCAGAGGCTTTTTTATTGTTCCACGCACATACAAATTTCGCCCCATATGTTTACAGCAGAAAAACAGTTGAGGCTGAATATTATGCACCAAGAAACAACTTGTAAAGAAATGAAAGCAAGAAGAAACACCTAGAGACAAAAACAGGAGAAACACCAATATATTGATGAGGAAAAATTGAGTAATAGGAAAAATACAAAACTGGCTTGAGTTTGCTATAGTTCACTCGCCATGCATACCCCTTGTTCTGCTAACAAAGCTGGCTTTTTCCTTGTCAGCTTTCCGATAGTGCTCACCCACTGCTTTCGCAATCCCTGAAGGGGACCCGGCTTTATTCATGCATCAGTCTAGGTTGCATGTAGCACTCAGGGGTGAGACAGCTGAACCAGATTTGGGAGCAGTTTTGGGAGCAGCAAAATCTCGATTTTGGAGCAGGAGAACCTTGATTTGGAGCAGAAGAACGACATTTATTATGTCACCTTAGGAGCCTAAAAAACCAAATTTTTGGCAAATCAGGGGGGAGGGAGGAGGGAACTGCACCTTTAAATCGGTTTTGAACGTACATAACACTGAAACAGCTATCAAAAAAGTTTTTTCTATCAGAGTATCACAAGGTACGAACTGCACTACATTTATACAAACCACTTTTAAATTTCTAGGCTCTATGCATAGATAGCGTGGAGCGCCGTTGAGAATATCGAATTGAAAAACTAAGCAGCTCCAAGGCATTTTTATTATCATGTGAATGCCTAAATTATTATTTTTGCAATCCCAGACTGGGCTTTACGCACAAGTGTAGAGCAACGGCAAAAGTTGCGCAAAGCGAGGTGACACTGCAGTCGTCGAACCCCCCCCCCCCCCCCAGCCTCCCCCCCTTCCCCTATTTCAATCCCCAAGGTACACGTTCACAACGATTGTAATTTGAGTAATGTTCGTATGTTGACCCACCTCCACCTTGGCTCCAAATTTCACTTCAGATAGATGAACCATTATTACTAACGTGCCATAATACCCCGTCCTCAGACACTTCTTGAATATTTTGCTGCGATGTAGCCCGCGCCGCCACTTCTGCAGTGTCTATCGTCCTATTCCCGCCACTCGTAAGCTTGCTGTCAGAGGCAGCAATAACTCTGCGTTTTATAGCACCGCAACGAGTCCAAAATTTTTCAAGCACGCACCGGCCTCACACTCGAGGCCGAAACACGGCGAATTCGCCGGCACCACGTCGTTTTCGATGAACTCCTGTCTTTCGAGTCGCGCAACTTTCTGCAAGAGATCAAACGACTAAATGTAAACCCAGCCACCCCCATAACCAAAACCACGGCACAAATCGGCGAAGAGCACTCTGCCTGAGCAACTGCTTCGCCCGGCGGCCATGTCTTCCAATCTTCACCACACCAAGATGGCGGCGCCCGCTGATGTCGTTCCGGAGATAGGGCGCTCCGAAAATTGTCGTTTTTTCGTCAACTCGCACAAGTAGTTTGTCGCCTCAGTACACATAAGCATTTTTTCTACAGGACTTTGCAATGGTTTTCGATAGGGAAACTTTAAAACTCACAGAATGTAACATGTGCAACCTGACGTGACTTTCGAAAAAAACTATCTCGGAGGCAGTTTTATGCGGGTGTTTTATTGAATGATCAATCAACTCAATCTTTACAAACAGCATCACCTTGGGGGTGCTGGAATATTATGCCGTCAGTAAGCATTTTTTCCCACTGAGACTGACGGCAGCATTAAAATCATTGGCTCTCAGACTGTTTTGGAGCAGTTTGGCGCAATTTTTGCAATTTTCCAGCTTTTGGAGCAGCCTGGCGCAGGAAAACAACCTTGTATCAAAACTGCGCAATATGCGCAGCTGTCTCACCCCTGATGTAGCACTAAGTTCCGACAGGTTGTGTTCGCCTATTTTAACATTCAACCTGCTTCAAGATTTTCTCTTTCATCTCGAGCAAGACCCTCTGCTCTGCAATGATTGTGACAACTTGCTACCTTACCATCTGAGAAATATTGCCTTTACAGATTGATCCTATTCCCACTTTTGAGCTGTGTGCATGCGAACAAATGAACATGTGCACTGGTTGCAAACGTGACATAAAATGAGTGTTGCTTGCTTTATAAATGCCATGCATCTAAAACCGGTGAAACATGTATCCATGAAGTGATGATATAGCCTTATCCTATGAGGCTGGAAAGAAAAATATCACGAAGACTAAAAGCCGCTACTTAGAAAGGCATTTGAAAAGTACACGTCCTTGCAAGGCTGCATTTTCTACAAAACAGGCCCTAAAAAAGCACAGCTAACAAACTGGCAAACAGTGCAGTAGTAAATCTGTCTTCCCAGTGGCATTCTCACATGCCCACACTTGTTTTGAAGTGCCAATTCTCACAGAGATGGGTGCATTCTTTCAATTAGCTTTATCAGGAGCAACAGGACCAGCTGGTGCGGAGGGTTGCTGGCACGGCAGTGGACCTGGCAGGGGATGGCCGCTGCGATTCCCCGGGCTACAGTGCAAAGTATTGCACATACAGTCTCCTCTGCACACAGCTCAACCGCATCATCCACTGCGAGCAGATCAGGGTTAAAGAGGTAAGAGAACATGACCATACAGAAACTTTACTTGCACGCTTTGCACATACATCCTATGAAAGTACACATGAACCATTTTAATGCTAGAAATGCTTTTTTTTTTCATTCCCAGTCAGCAAGTGTGCCAAACAGCGTGGCGATGGAGAAAGAAGGGCTAGTCAGGTCCATGGTAAAACTGGAGGAGCAGGGTGTCGCCATACGTTCTCTAACTACAGGTAACATTCTTAATGCCTCCCTATAAAATGCACATTTCTTAGAATAACATTTACATCACAATTCTTGTGAAAGCACATACAGGATGATGCATTACTCAGAGCTGGAAATTTATTAATAAAAGGTCAAGGAATACAAAGACCATAAATGCCCCAGCAGTTAAAGCGTAACGGGTAAAGTGGAATAAGCTTACACAGTATATAACAGAAGTAGGAAATTTGGCACATGCTGATGAGTTGTCTAAATGTAATTTTGGATTTGTTGATGTCGTTGAACCACACGTGATGTTATAAATTTCATAGGCTTTGACAGTCTCTTGAATCAGTGAATTTTTGAGCTCCCACATTACTGAAATACCAGAAGCTAGGTAACACCCATGTGAACAGCAATGAGCAGGTAGTTGAAAATCGCAGAGTTTCTAGAAAGATGTGTAATGGGCAGGCGAGGTCAGTTAGTCCAGTTGCCCGACTTGCTGGGAAATGCAAAATACTACGTTTCAAACATTAACTTGCGACGCAAACGGCTCACGACATTTGCGTTAGCAGAATCGAAACTGGATACAAAAGGCGGCCATTACCAGCGGCCAGACGTGACGTACTATCGGCGTCAAATGAAACGCGAACACGAAAATATGAACCTGAACACACAAATAGCGCGATTTCTTTGCATGCAAGCTAAAATGACGCGTGGCTTAGTTCCAAAAACAAAGTTGGGAAAAGTGGATTTCCCAACATATCAATAGCAAGTCATTATATGAACTCCACGAATAGTATTTTTCAATTTTGCACGTTCTGGTTCACATTTTTGTGTTCGAGTTTCATTTGACGCCGATAGTACGTGATGGAACGGAAGCGGCCGCGCTAGGGACCGGCTGCCGCTCAGAGCCGTTTTAAGCGTCTCGTTTAGCACTGTTATTTCCACAGAACTTCACTAATGTTTGCCCAAGATAATGGAGTTAGGCGCGATTCCGACATCGCGTTGCTATCAATCGAGATGAAGTAGACCATATGACAGTTATTTTTCCGTCAGAACAACTGCTGTTGTAGCAATCCTTGGCATTGCGAGTAAAAAAGCCGTCCCTGATTTACAAAGCTAAGTTGCTTGCACGACTTCGAAAAGCATTTTTGGTTAGCCGGCGCCTCGGCTATCACATCGCTCTATTTTTACAGAATAAACCGCACGCGGGTGGAGATCAATCACTATTTTTACTACACATTACGTGCAAACAGCTTCGTGAATATCAGCTCAGTATTTTTCGCCTTGCTGCACATCAAGAATCGAATGATAATAGGGATCTTAAACTATAAGCCACCTTCCACAGCTAAATGGTGCACTAAAACACAAAAAAGTTATCTATCCACCGCTTTTTTCTACTTTCACCAGAGACAGGTGCTGTTGGAAACATTCTACTTTCAAGTAAACTAAGTTGAGCGCTCTACAAAAGTAAATACTTCATTTGGGAATTGAAATAAAAATCGAGTGTATTGTTTATGAGAGGTGCAGTTTTGTTAAAAATACATGCAAAATACCTCAAAAATACATGCAAAAATGCCTAAGTATTTTTGCATGTTTCATATATCTAAATTCATTTAGATATCGGCATAATTCTCATTTTTTATTATGCATTTCAGATCGCCACCCTGCTATAAGAACATTGTGCAGGCAGAAAAAGCCAAACATGAGACACTTTTTTGATGTGTGGCACATTGCTAAAGGTGAGGGGGAGATCCTGCTACTAAGTCATCAATTAATTAACACAGGACAACAATAAAAACTGGCACCGACCAAGAATGTTTAAAATCCAAAAAAAGACGTTTTGGCTCCCGTACGGGTGCCTTGTTCAATTTTAAACATTCTTGGTCGGTGCCAGTTTTTATTGTGAACAAGGCCCCCGTACAGGAGTCAAAACGTCTTTTTTGGATTTTAAACATTCTTGGTCGGTGCCAGTTTTTATTGTTGTCCTGTGTTTTCTTGACCAGATGGGCTTCCGTCCAACCCTCGATTTCAGTTAATTAAGACTGTGTACTGTTTGTCTCAGGCCTCAAGAAGAAGCTCAAGCTGGCAGCCAAATCAAAAGGCTGTAGCTCCATACAGCTTTGGATTGAGGCCATCAAGAATCACTTGTACTGGACGGCAGCTATGGGCGATGGGGATGGAGAGCTCATCCTGAGCATCTGGGGCAGCCTACTCAACCACGTGTGCAACAAGCATGTGGGGCATCAGGGGCCATTCTCCGAATGCCTACATGAGCCCATTGAAGATAGACAATGGATGAGACCAGGTGAATCGCTGCACTGCAATAATCTTTGCTTTGGCAATGCAGGCTTTTCCCCGACTTCAAGTTCGCTAAAGATGGCCACGGTGGCGGCAACTATTTTGCAACCACACCATATAAATATGTATGGCCGATAAATTTGGCCTCTACGGATGAGTAGCAGGTGTAGTAGATTTGTAGAGTTCGTATTTACTACGACATCAAGATCAACAAGAACATACTTAAAGGACTTCATTCAAAGCTTCCAGTTTCTTTCTTTAGCTTTCTTTAGTTGGTTATTCTAGGGTGATGGAAATGGCAAGGAGGCCATCAGGCCATGTAGTAAAAGACAGGCCTAAGGCTGAATCAAAAGCTAGGAGCTTTCTTTGAGCACAGGGGCCACCTAAGGGATATGCGTATACATAGGAGCAAATTGGAAGGGAAAATGGTAAAACCCTGATCAACTTTCTCATGGCCGTGAAAAAGCGTAGTAACATGCACTCATCATAAAATCCATGCAACAACTATTACACTTCAGTGGAAACTAAAAACTGATACTTTGCACGGCTCGAAAACTGAAAATAATAATAATGAAAAAAACGAGAAAAGAATAATGCAGTGCAGGTGCCACTCGTGCTGTTATTGTTCGGTTTGAATAGTTGTGAATCAAAAATTTTTTTAAACAAAATGAATATTTAGGAAGCCAATAAAAAAACTGAAAATTTACAATTTGTCAAACATGCTTCAGTAATAGTAGCCTGTACAAAATTTAGAGGCTCATTTTAAAGGGTTTGCAACATTGTTAATGACATAACACAAACATACAGAAGCTATCCCACTGGTTTTACCTTTATTGACGGCAGTGTACTTTATATGGGGATAAATTTCATCTTATGTGGTGACCTCAACAAGTGTTTCAGTGTTAGCGTAATCATAGGGTTCATATTCTGACCAGGCAAAATTAAACATTTCTTTATAAGTATCATGAACATTCATGTCAGTTTTAGGAAGGAAACTTCAGCAGCACATGCCATGACAAATTAGCCTGACCTTTAAAGCTCCGTCAGCCTGCCTTCACGGCCAGGTAGTATAATCTCCACTTTGCACTTGCCCGTGTGTTCGCTTCACAGTAACAATGCGTAATTTTATTTTGAGAAATCATTTGCACTGAAAATTATAAAATTTGACCGCACATGCACGCACAAGTATCTGAAATATGGATTTCATGAAGGGCATTTCATGCCTAATTAAACATATACAAAGAGCTGAGGCTAAAATTTGTCTAAGTGCATGATAAACAAACATGGTCTGGTCAGCTTTGCGAATGACGCCTTTTTGTCACGAAAGCTTTATCTTGGTGTCTGCAAGTGCGAAGCGAGAGAAGTTCAGCACTTTTCTAATGTGGCAATAAAAGAACAGAAGGGACTTTACAGTTTTAGAAAGAAAAGATAAACTTTGCACTTCATTTGCTCAAACAACTGGGAGCTTGGGGACTAGAGCTGGGCTTCCTTATCTAGAAAGTGTTGACCAGGGCGGCTTGGGTGTGACCACCTTATCAGGATGTGAGAAGAGAAGCACCAGGGCATGCAGGAAAGAAAGCTGTTTTTCCGCGCACCAGGGTGTAGTTGGCATAATGCTGAGAAATAACAATGCGTTCCCCAGTAACACTTTCTGTTAGTCATTTACCTGCACGTCACCACTGTAGTGTGGGAAAGCTTGTCGCATGATGTTTGCAGCGGTCGATCATTCGGCCTCGAAGTGCGATACATCCTGTCCCTAACTCATTGGACTTGTTGCAAAGGATGCATTTTGCACATGGTTTTCCGGGCCATTTGGTCTTTTTTGCAATGAGTCAACATTTTATCTATCCGGGTTCATTAGGATGCCATCTTGTTAAAAAAAAGTACATGTGGGGGTGACACTTCAGTTGCCGTTTAGCTCCAAAGTGCAAATTAGAAATAAATACAAAATCAGGCAAACAAATGTAACAAATGATGGCAAAGCCCATCTTTTGTTGCCACCTTTTGCTAAAAAGAAGACCTGCAGCTTCGAACAGGAAAGGAAAAATTAAACTTTGACAATGAATTGGGAGGTTAGTGTAATCTAGGGCAAGATTTAGGCAAAACATTCCAAACTACTGCCTTATGCCTTTAATTTTTTTGTCCTGGTGTCGGGCGGTGCAGTTCACGGCACAAACCGTCATGGATGTGCAGTAGTAAATTAAGACGATATATAAAGTAGTTACCACAGAAGACAGCTGTATGCCTGGCATGGTTAATGTTAGTTGGTAAACATTCAGTTAGGTTGTAACAGCTCTGGTACTTATTTTAATTTTATAGTTGGTTGGGTTATACCAGCTGAGGTACTTATTATTTTAAGTTTATAGTCGGTCACTGACAACAGCAGTGTATGCATGCAAACGAAGGCTTGCTGATCAAAAACCAGCCAGGTGGCAAACGTAGAAATTATTGAAACAACTGTTCCCTCGTGTTTTGAACCTTATTTTAAATACTATTTGAAACTTTGTAATAGTGCTGCTCACTTCGAAGCAGAATCACATATTGCATTATTTGCTTCAGCGTTTAAAATTTTCGAATAATTGCGTGCCACTACAAATGTGACATTGAGGAGGCTGCTAGTTAAAACCGCATAAAGCTCATGTCTACCTTGCCCACAATGGCAGTGCATAGTTGGCAGCTCATATCCCTTCCAGAAAAATGTCGTCTGTGCTCACCTTCGAAGTCATCTTGACATACAGTGGACTCGTGTGGTGCCTGGTCTGCAATAATTGTTGTCATTGTATTAGGTCTGCACTGCAGAGCAGATTGATGAGATTCACATCAAATGAACTCTTGTTGTGCTGCTTGTCTTAAATTACTGAATTCAAACAGAATCATGAATGTCCGATTAACATGAGAGCTAGCAGTATGGCAACTTCTCTCGCGTGTGTCATAATGCTGGCAGCAGCGGGCCGCACTTTTTGCCATCTGGTTATGTGAGAAGGAGCATGAACTTTGAAGTCTCAGATTTCCAGCTGCAAGCAAACCTTGGAGTAGATGCTTCCACTTATCACTTTCTTATTTTGTTTAGCAGCTTTCACTTTTCACCACATGGCAGTCCGAAGATGCCCGAGCCAGTTCTTCCGTATTGGTGATGAAAATTTGAAATTCCTGATTGATTTGATTGATTGATTGTAAGGTTTAACGCGCCGACGCAACGCAGGCGATGAGGCGCGCCGTAGTGGAGGGCTCCGGATTAATTTTGACCACCCGGGGATCTTTAACGTGCGCCGAAATCTCGTACACACGGGCGTTTTCGCTTTTCGCCTCCATCAGAAAAGCGGCCGCCGCGGCCGGGAATCGAACCCGCGACCTCATGCTCAGCAGCGCAACGCCTTAGCCACTGAGCCACCGCGGCGGGTATTTGAAATTCCTTAACTTCTTGCCACCCTCCCCCCTCCCCGTTCTTAAAATGCCCACATCTCATAAATTTCTGGGGAGAACCCTGTATGTGACTATGCAGCAACATTGTTCTGAAGTTTTTGCATGGCATTAATAGTTCTGATTACCTAATTAGTGATGGAGGCAATAAGAAATGTGTGAACAATTTTCTTCCAACAGATTCGCCTGCTTTTCTGAAGCTGCGAGCGATTTTGCAGAACCCCCGCCTCCTCAGTGACCTGCAGCAATTGTCTCCAACTGTACAGACTTACGCACTGGAATCATTCAATAGCCTGATAATTCGTTTTGCACCCAAGGCAATAGCATTTTCGGAAGAGGGAATGGCAGCAAGGTAATTAAAAAATATCAACTTGCCCTTATAGAGTAGAAAAGCTTGCCAGTTCACAAATGGTTAATTTAAAATTTTTGATAATTCAAGCTGATTACCCAGTCCTGTCGCACCTTCATGGGGATACACGTGTTTAAAAGCCTGTTATTTCGGGTGAAAATTCCTTCTTCTGATAATGAGAATTGTGCTTCACCATGCATCAATCTACTCTTAATACAATGGCACCAATTGACCTTTATTACGTGTCAAAAGTTATCACGTTCATCAGCATCAGCATAAGTCACTACATGCTGGAGAAACTGAATTTGAACTGTTCTATCAAGCTATTCAACACAAGGATTGTTAGTGGGTGCCTGGAATCAGTCAGTCAAAACGATTCAACTTGAATGTCTTGTGATGAAAGCACACGGCACACTGATTATATAATACGAGGCTGTTTTCAAAAGTCATAGAAAGGCTTCAAGGTGTCACCTTTGTTATTTATGAAGTCAGACATCAGAACAACAGAGTTTGCAAATGCAGTCTATGCATTTGCCCACAATTCTAAGGCAAGATTTTGGGGCCTTTTGTCAAAATAGTAATGTCCGTTATCTATATTGCATGCTGTTTAATCTTATGGAGTGTTTCCAGCTACACATTTTTGCACTGAAAAGTAATAGTGTACACAGTATATAATTTGTAAGATTGGATACATTCGTGGATACATCCGTTTAGAAGAAACGTGGATACATCCGTTTAGAAGAAACTTATCGTAATGATTAAATTTTCATCTTTCAAGGCTAGGCTGAAAAAAAGGCACATTCTCATCCAGATACTGCGAGTTTTAAACTCTTTTTTTTTCATTGCTCTGGAACTCGAATGAATTGTCAGTTGAGGGTTCTGGAGTTAGTTATAACATAGAACTCACTACCGAGCTTCAAACATTTGATACCTGTTTGTAAGACTTAATTTTGTAACACTTTCTGGGTTGCCAAATGGTTTCGGGAATCGAGAACAAGGCTGTGATGCCACTAATTTTTTTCAAATACGGCTGAGAATAAAAAAGGGGGTTTCAGAAATGAGACTAACAAATTTTCCCTTTCTTTATCATTCATACTTTGACTTGTTTCATGCACTGTTTTTCGATTAGTACTGCATTAACGACCCAAAACTTTAATCTGTTTAGTTTTTTCTGCATTATTCCTAATATTGTTTGCAACAGCAATGCATCTAGATTGAAGGTGTTTGAGTTTCATTAGTCTCAGAACAGTGATTGAAATTAAGCACTGCAAACAACCTCCAGTAAGAGAATTTTTACAAGTACACTTTTTTTGCACCGTTTCTGCTATTTTCAGGACACAATTGGCTGTGCTGCACTATAATGAAAATGCCTTGCGGCCGCAGGCCAAGACCAAGAAAGGGAAAAAGAAATACAAGGTGAAGATGTCGCGACCCCGGCCAGGGCACTTCTTTGTTTCTCCATTGAAAACCAAGCCGACATTTGGTACGTGAGCCCAGCTTTTTCATAACAACTGTAAAAGGACCAACATGTGGGCAACTTGGTACTGCTTACCCACGTTAAAAGGCAGCACAAGAGACAAATGCAAGGAAAAGACCTCTTGCGACAGTATCACGCTGCACTCACAACAAATTTTATGGAAAACACAAAACAAACATAACTACTACGACCGAACCCACATCCTCTTACATCATGACGCACAACTAGATTATAACAAACTGATCCAAAACCAAAATTCTTGTTCCTGCAGTGTTATCGACGGCTCGCTAATATGCACATTCCCCCTTTTCCTAATATGACATGCCTCAATGACTTCCTAGTGATCCGATTGCCATGCACCGAAAGGATGTTGGTATCATGAAAAAGCGGAATGCACCCGTGTTCAGAAGGATGCCTGGTGATGTGTGAATACGTCTCGTGTTTGAGTGAGTTTTTGTGTTCCAACAATCTTATATTTATACTGCGACTGGTTTGTCTGCAAAGAACACACTCCAGAAACCCTGCCTTTCTTAACCACGTCAGTTGTACCGAAAAATTATCTGAAGCCTGGTGAAAACAACACTTAGGGAGAGCCGATAACAATTACAAGGAAGCAATACCATTTTGTACTACCTTTACTATTACGCTGCCGTTCAAGATGCATTTTTAATAACACACTTGATGTTAATTTGTGCTGAGAGCTGCAACACTGAAGTGCTGTCTTATTTTTTCTTTTGCAAGGTTATGTCTGCAGGCTCGTGAACGACGTGGCCATGCGTTGCGAGGCCACCACGCTCAGGGAAAGTGTTGCGAGCAGCACGTCTAGGAAGCGGCACATGACCGATGCATACGACCGGCCAGCAAAGGAAGCACTCATCACTGAGTATACTAGTCGATATGCACCACAAGAACCCATTGTGGAGGCCTTGGTGGAGCACTAGCTTTCATCATGTTGATTGATTTGATCGTTTCATTGGTGGGTTTAACGCACCTACACTACACATGCGATTAGGAGTGCCGTAGTGGAGGGCACCGGAAAAAGTTTGACCACCTGGGGATCTTCAATGTGCGCCGAAATCTAGAACACACGGGCGCTTTCACTTTTCGCCTCTATCTGGAAAGCGGCCGCCGCGGCCAGGAATCAAACCCGCACCCTTGAGCTCGGCAAGCTTTCAGCAAGGTTCTGCTGCTGTGTACAATGTGGACCTTTTTACAGCAGAGCTGTATAAGCCTAAATTTTTCTTATATTTTTTACGTCTCAACCAGAAAATAGCAGTTCTCAAGACCTCCGTTTTACTGAGCTACCGTGCCTGTTAAGCAGCCGAAATTTAAGCCAACTGAAAAACGTAATTTAAGCCAACTGAAAAAACTACACCAGCACAATGGGTGCCCTTTTGTATGCACAGGAGCTGCTTATACTGAAAAAGAAAGATCTTACCTTGGTGTCCGAGCCTTATAGCACTGGATACTGGAAGCCCACATATGACGCTGAAGGGAAGTGTTGTCGTATGTGGCCCACCACACATGCTGGTAGCACGACTCGATTGGCTGTTCCGAGCCTGCCCCAACACCAGCGCGTGAAGAGCCTGTATGCCGTGAAGCGATACTTCCTGAAAGTAATTGAAGTTAGTTATGCACTTTACAGTACAATAGAATCAGTCAATATTTCACACTTGCTGGCTAATTACTATACTAGGCATGTATTAAAATGCACTGACAATTAGCTATATGCGAGTGTAGGTTGGTTTACACTTTTAAGTAAATATAAGCTATGTTGTTATTATGTCATGGTTTCAGTTCTGTATCACGTTCTTAAGTGTGCTTCTTGTCTTGACCAGCCTTGTTCTAGATTGTGGAAACATAAAATGCATGGATAAATAAAGAATAAAATGTTCTTATTGAATCCCATAATAAAGCACTTTGGACCTGCCCCTTTGCTAGCTGTCTTACCTGTGCAACTCGCAAGGCATGGGGACGCCATGGGACTCCAGCTCCCAGTACACAGCCTCGAGAACTGCTGGGTTGAGGCAAAGGGTGGGAAAATATGCATGCCGAGTGATGCAGTCATTGTTGCTCTTGGCAACAACTTTAGCGATCCCCCGACAGCACACATTTTCCAGTGGCTTTGGACTGGCCACACACAGCCCACATTGGCACCTGCATACACAAGTGCGCACATGCGGGTAAGCTTTGTGTTTGACAAGCAGCTGGTAAACACAGATGTGCACCATACAACACAAGGAACTAGGTGCCAATTTAAATTTTCAGTATGCTCAACAGTATGGAAAATGGGACATAGCCTGCCCCACTCTAATAAGAGAAAAGTAGATTAAATGTCGGCTTCTAAACTATGAAAATACGTCGTTTCAAGTATGTAGACATGTAGAGAAAAAAATATCTGCTTTTGAACTATGAAAATACCACTTAAAATGTCACGACTCCTAGTTATGTGTGTCACTGACACGATTTAATTAATAAATTGGGCACCGGGGCTAACTTCCCCTAGAGAAAATGGTAGTCACGACTCCTAGTTACGTGTGTCACTGACACGATTTAATTAATAAATTGGGCACCGGGGCTAACTTCCCCTAGAGAAAATGGTAGTCCAAGCTGGGACTTATGCCATAAACTTGGAACAGAATTTGGCCATAAGCCAGCTGGGACCAGCAACCATTTTCTCTATTGTCAATAGTGCTTTCAGAGGAAAAGAAATATATTATTTTGCAAAATCGCGACGTCGTTATTGAGCGATTAAACCGTTTACTTCACGCACAAAACAGGGGCATCAGTCTTCGATGGAAAAAAAAATGTAGTGCCGTGGTCGCGGAGGGGTCGGCAGCACTGAGCACACCCCAATAATAACAATGAATGATGGAGAAGAGCGAAAGCCTCGAGCCATTAATGAGAAATTTGAAATTGGTGAATGATTTTGTGTAGCCATGGGGAGTCCTCCAGGAAGGGCAGGCCCAGCACGAACCTCAAAGCGCAAGTCGCATGGTAAATAAACTCGCGGCCCTGCTAGTCCGACGCAAGAAAAAAAAAAAAAAAAAAAAAAAGAACGGTCCACGCCACACAGTGCAACCTTGTGGCTGAGTTAGCCACGTTTCGAAAATATTGGACGGGAATAGTATATATTGCTGACGCGAGCGCGCGCACGGCGTCGCTATTACGGTGTGCGCACTATACAGGGTGCCTACGCAATCGACATCGGTATAGAACGCACGCACGCTCATTCAAACAAAAGTCGAGCCAACCGTTCAATCATTCGCTCAAATATTTCATTTTTCCATACTTACCAATTCATCTCGTCGCCGCTTCGTCCCGGTGACGCTGGCGATTCGGGGTCAGCATCCTTTCTTGAGACCTTTCGTCGCGGTGTGGATTCGTAGGGATCCCACCCCAGCTCTTTAGTTCGCTTTTCCAGCCTTGAGCGGAGTGCCGGGTCCATGTTGTCAACAAAGATGAAAAAAACCGAAAGAGCTTGCCCGTAGCCAACGCCTTGCCGTAGCAGACGGCAATCGGAGCGCAAAAGCGGAAGTACGTCACCGCTGAGGAGCGCAGCATCATGGGAGGGAAGGCGGGCGCACCGTCAACAGCGAAGAGAACGTTGAAAAGAGGAGGAAAGGCGGCACGACGATAATACGCAGTTTTTGATTTACAATTTCTCGGCTAATACTCATCGCTTTAACAAAATTCTTGCAGGAGAAGATTGCTTATACATTGCTTTATTTGGTTATATGTACATCCATGTATCGGCGGAAGGTATTTCAGGACCCCTTTAATATGCGCGTGCAGTCTTGCAAGAGGTAACAGAAGAAAGAGTCGACTTCAACTGCGATTGAAGATTCTACGAATTAGGCATTAAACTGCGCTCGCCTTGACTAAAGTGAGCAGACATCAATCTATCTAAAACGAGCGTGCCTGTGCGTCTGCAGCGCGGAGCATTAGCGCAACTTCGCATCGCTTCATATGGACAGCCAACCAATTTTTGTGAAGTTTATGCTATCTATACCAAATGAAAGGGCATAATTTAATTCAGCTTGAACCAAAACGGTTCTTCTTAATTGGCACTAGTGTGCTTGTAGGCGGAATTTGTATACAAATTCCGCCTACAAATTCCGCCTACAAATTCCGTATACAAATTGTATACAAATTGATATACCTGCCTTAAGTATATGCTGCTACGACCGCTGGCAACTATGGCAGTTAGCCGCACAGAAACATACTTTTAACTGCACGTGAGACGAAAAAATGGGTTTAGAAACTTGTCGCCAGCTGAAACCCTAATAAACCGCAGTTTTTGCTATTCCTTTATGAGGTATCTTAATCAGGTGCTAAAACCGGCGGAGCTGTTCGTATTCGTACGGTAGTGTTACGTTTATATACATGTGCCACTTTTGAGATTTAGGAAAGTTTTAGTGCCAAATTAAAATTATTTTTGCCAATTTATTGAGAAATTTTCTGTAGTTACCGCATTTTCGCTCGTATAACCCACCCCTGCATATTATCCGCACCTTCACTTTCAGCCAGCCGGGAAATATAAAAAAAAAAAAACATCCCCGCGTACTGCCCGCACATTTGATACAGGCAAGGCTGCACCAAAGCTAGTGCTCAAGGAAGACATGATATTCTATGCAGATAGAAAACGCGTATATCTGTCAGGTAGAATAAACTGACTGCAAGGCGAAAGACACAACTCACTAATAAAATTCAGTTGTTAGAGTGCGCTCGCCCTTGTTTTTCCTTCCTTGTCCTCGTATGCTTTGTGCAATCGCTGCCATGGAAGGCTTAGTCAGTGTTACTGCGTAGGAGCTTCACGGCACAACGCGCATTGCCGTGAAGCTGCACTAAAGAAAAAAAACCCGCGTGTTATCCGCATCCCTACTTTTCCACTAAAATTTTCGCATTTTTGGTGCGGGTTATATGCGCGAAAGTACGGTACCCTAACCCCACTATACAGAACGTTGCAGCCTTTCAAATGGGCCAGAGGACATGCACTCCACAAAAGGCGTTTGGCTGCCCCTTCAAACTGCTCACGTCCAGGAGGTCCACCAGCTCTCTGCGCATGCGCAGTTGTATCTCCACTCCGCCCTGCGCGGCACAATGCGAAGCAATATACGCTGCTTCGGTGCGAGTACAGTCAAACCCGTTTATAGCGAACTGCAATATGCACCGCGATTAGTTCGATATATCCAATAGTTCGATATATCCGAACCCGCCTATAACGAGCTTATTGTTACAAGTTCGCAATCCGCGGGAGCCCCCGCCCCTCCCCAACTCCGCCATCCGCGTATGCAGAAACGAACACAGTACAGTAGCCATTACCATACCAAAATAATCCATTTATTGCAAGTAATAAAGCTACTTTCCGCTTTAACTGCCCACGTTGCAAAAAAGAAAAAAAAAACGGTGATTTTTGTTTTCACTTTTGTTTTGGCGGCTTCAACTAGCATAGCATTCTCTACAAGAAACATTGCACCAGTTCGAGTCCACGTCCTCAAAAATCTAAGAAGCATTGGCGGAGCCCATCGACTGCCGAAAGCGCTTTATTATAAGCGTCGGACGGATTTCACTCGCGACATCATCGGGAACGTTGGCGAACTCTTCTCACCGTTCACCGATGCTGCTGTCTTGGTCCGGACTCGCTGACTGGGCGGGTTCCGTCGCGAGTCCCGCGCATCGGAAACAGTTAAGGGCGTCACGTCGCTCCGTGCGAGGCGCAATGTCTCAGGCGCGGCTCTTGCTCCGTGGTCACGGCCAATCCACATCTCAATCGCCGCTCATTATCATGTATTTCGGATGTGAACTTCGTTATAAAGGATATGTTTCCCATGTATTTCCGTAACTGAATTATTTTTGTTCGATATATAGCCTAATTCGCTCTATCCGGGTTCGTTATAGCCGGGTTTGACTGTATCGGCGGGTGTGCTCCGCGATATTTCAGGACTCCTGCATTGGCATGTCAGTTTCGCGTTACCACTCCGACGGTGAAGCCATGGCGCAGCCTCATCGCTGACGGGGAACCATAGAGTTTCATACTAATATATACTAGAGAGAAATCTGGCGCCACTGTCTAGGGGAGCCGTGCTTCAGCGAGCGTTCCGTCATGTACCGGGCAGGCACGTTCCAGTTTCAAGAACAGGCTGAAAAGCGGGCTCTGGCTAAAAAAAAAAAAAAAATATTGTAGAAGATTAACCAAATTTGTTTTGTTATTGTAAAACTAAAGCTCCGAAGCGATTTATTTGTGAGCGATTTATTTAGAAGCCTCATGCACTATGAACAAGAAAAAAAAAAGTTACCTTTTTTGTTGATTTTGGCTTCGAGATAAAAAAGAAGCCATATGGCTAGCTAAGCCAAGTAGGTCAGGAAAGTCGCTAGCTAGGCCCGCGATTGCAGCGCCATATTTCCCTCTAGTATTTATTAGTATGAAACTCTATGCGGTACACAGTATAATTTGATTTCCAGTTACTCTCGTGGTGTTGGTCCACGGCAGTGTTGTACGGAATGACGTTCCTGGAACTAGTTCCTTTTGGTAGGAACGGAGGAACGCCACCATTCCATTACGAGTGGGTGGAACTGTAACGGTAACTCGTTAAGTTTACGAAGTAATGGCAGAGGGAACGGCGTTTCATCGCTAGGATTAGGTTGTTTTTGATGCCCAGGCTTTAGGGCGCTGAAGATAGTACAAAAAAATTAAAGCCGTTCCACTCAATGTGAAAGCTGTCGGAAGTGCAGAGCAGTGATTCGCCGTAATGGGCTGTACCGCCGTTATCCGTTTACTGCTACCACCCCATGCAATTCAAATTTCCCGCCTTCGCGGTGCTCGTGCGCCCCCTACCTGAAACTGCGCCATCGGGAGTTCTGTTCTCTTTGTGGTTTTCTCCCCGCACGTGCCGGCGATGCACTGTCACATTTTGCGTTTGCTATCGTAAAAACCAACCGAACGGGCGTCCTTAATTAAAGGAACGTGGGCGCTGCCGGTTAATTACGTATATTTTTCCTCAAATGTACCTATAGTTTTCTTTGCGCTGAACAGCAAGGCGCGTCACGCTCCGGAACACAAAGTTAGCGCGAACTTGTCCAGGTAGAGCTTCAGGTAAAGCTGAACTTCCACGGGAAGCGCGACAACATTTACGAGTACATTCCCCAGCAATTGATTGATTATAGGGTTTAATGCGCCGATGCAACGCAGGCGATGAGGCACGCCGAGTGGAGTGCTCCAGATGAATTTTGACCATTTGGGGATCTTTCACTTGCGCCGAAATCTCGTACACACGGGCGTTTTTGCTTTTCTCCTCCATCAGAAAAGCGGCCGCCGCGCCCGGCAGGCGAACCCGCGACCTCGTGCTCAGCAGCGCAACGCCGTAGCCACTGAGCGCCCACGGCGGGTCATTTCTCCAGAAAGAGAAATTGTTGCGAGTAGCATATAGCCACATGATGTACCACGTCAAGAGGCCGCAACACTAAAGAAACAATGGATTTCTGTGGAAGATACCGCCATAACGAAAACTGATTTCGTTGCCTCCCTAAGCTAGGGTACGCTGCTCCCCTTTCCTCACCCCCCCCCCCCCCCCCCCCCCCATCCCGACTTCCTTCATTGAAGGATTGATAACCCTAAGCTGGTAGCTGCTGCCGTGCGCAGAGTTTCTCCGTTCCGACAACGAGAAGCTGGAGACCAAAGTTAAAAATTGTAGCACAAAGTTACACCAGACAAAGCTGCGGCAAAAAGGCGACCATGGAGTCTCAATTCAGCAAAGTGACACCCTGAAGCTCTGTTGTTGGTGCACTGGCTCCGACGCTCGCGCGCGCGAGAATTTAAGGAGCAAACCGCAACGGCCAAAGTTATGCGCACGGCACCACAGAGTGTTTCAACGGCCGTCAAACAAAATATACACGAAGCAACCACTGTGAGTGGAGAGCGCAGGTTCAATGCTAGCACACGCCTATGAGAGCATGCGGAGGCAGTCTGCTGAGCCTGAGGGACTGAACTAACTTATCCGCAAGTACAATACTGTAGTGCTTTCAATAGCTTTGGTGGTAGACGAAAAAACGATGGTTGACGAAAAAAAAACCGGATTCATCTGCCCGACACCAACATTGAGATGCAACTCGTGCTGAGTTCAAACAAAGGACTGTACTAAGTTGCAAATATGTATTTTGGACATTATTTTTTCACTCATACTGTAATATTCAATCAGCATTCATTAAACGCATATGTATTGTTCCTGTCGATGCGGTTTCTTGTGCAAGACATTTATGTTCGTGCATGTGACTAACTTTCTGTTTGCACATCTGAAGCGCAGTATCCTGACTGCGCCTTTGAAGACCCACGTGGAAAGCGCCATATGTGTTGCACTTTCAATAGAAGAGCACCACACTTACAGTCAAAAGTATCTGGAATATGACCGCTTCTCCATGAAAAAATTCGTCTAGGAGCGTTTCGTGGAATTCTTTTTGCCTCCAGATTATCTGCTGCAGGCAGTGTTCATATTCCTAAAATATACGTAGTTTGATGTGAGTGTTAAATTTATCACTTCATTTCGCCTCAGGAATATCCGAAACCACATTTTAATTAAAAAAAAATACAATTTAACGTTAATGTAACGCCCCGTCACTATGTTCGAAGTGCAACTGGAACGCGTTCCTTTCTCAATATAGGAACTTGTAACGGGATCTCGTTCCGAAATTGGGAAGGAACGAGAAACGAGCCTTTGTTCCTATTTTAGAGGAACGTGTACAAGACTGGTCCACGGCCAAAGGAGACGCGGTAGTCCCCAAACGACTATTAACAACGAACAGATGATATGCATTTGCATGCCTCTGCGTAATGCAGGCTAGAGGTACGCAGAGTTTTGTAAATTTATTAAGTACGATTGATAGTAAACTGAAATGAAACCATCGCACGGACCAATTAAGCCAGTAGCCTCCTTGTAGTGTTTATCTCAAGACCCACTAGCGTACGCATGATTTCGTGGATGCGGGGTAAGGGGAAATGCGCCTTCCCTGCCCCCTTGCACTGCTGCCTAAGCCACCCTCATGACCTCTTTGTTAGCCAATTACTGCGAATCGTGCAACCTGACGACTGTCTGATTAATATTTTATCTAGCTCGGTACATAAAACAATCAGTCTTGAAGGGGCAGCCAAACACCGCGTGTGGAATGCATGTCCTCTAGCTTTTACGAAAGGCAATGCTTAATATAGTGGAGCAACCACAAGGAATTTATAAATAAATTGGCGGAAATAACTTCAATTTGGAGCTAAACGTTTTCAATTCCGAAAGGTGGCGCCATCTAGTGTCGAAATCTGCCACTGCAATTCATATGCCAACAGCTGTGTCAGTTTCAATGCGCGAATAAAAACCGTATGAAGGATTACAAAGACTGCACTTTATGGTTGGTTTAGCGTAGGACAATCTTTTAACTACATCTTACATCTCACGTACGATTAAAAGTACGGTAGCCAACGTTGGTGGTAGCCGCACGGCTCACCGCCACGGTTGCCAGCATTTGTTTTCGATTTTGAACGTTGTAGGACCTTATCAGAAAAGCCGTTTCGGTTCACAGTGTTTTAAGTGATGCCCGTTCATTTGGGATGGAGATCATATACTTCACGAAAATCGGTTGGCAGTCTCTTTAAGATGGACGTTGCAGACGGGGGCTCCCGCGGCCCATGTTAACAACTTCTCTTTCCGCACTTCGAAGTGTGCCGTTCGCTCATCCCCCAATCAGCCGCTAAGGGACAATAAACGCACGGTAGGAGTGATGACGAGCTACTTTTGAGCCGCTCATTCTGGAAGAAGTTCAGCGCAGGTTCGTCGCCGCGAGCGCCGGCGTCCGGAAAGCCACCCGACGACCCTCCTCTGAGCCCGCATTCGCCCACGGCTGGCTGGAAAAACACGGACGCCCAGAACAGGGAAAACTGGCATAGCATCGTGGCGAAGGGGAAGAAGCGAACGGGAGACGGCGGGAGCTTTGATTGCTTCTTGTACTACCTAAACTGAACAGCTCTTAGCTCTTTGTTAGTAGGTGTGAATTTTTCAGGGGCGTTTTTAGCTGAAAGTAAAAAAGAAGCGAAAGACGGTCAAACAACGCTTTGGGCAGCCGGCAGCCAAGGACAAAGAGGGGTTCCGCAGCGAGAGGAACAACACTCGCTTCGGGGGCCGAAAAACACAGCGGGCCCCGTGCAAGGAGGGAGCGGAACACTGGCGAGCCTCTCTTCAGAAGCCTTCCTGACAAAACATGTTGGCTGTATTCGTGGCAGCGCGTGGCTTTAAGTGGCTACACCAAACGGCGCAACCTGAATGAGAACGTTGAGAAAAGCAGAATGGGATTGAACTGCGCTGATTTCAACCCAGCGAAAAAACAATCAGAGAGCGTTTTTAGCCCCCTATGTCGGCTTGGTTCCACGGTGTGTCGATAGCTGTCGGAAGACGGAAAGAAGAAATGGCTCAGGAGGGGGTTAGTGCTTTGCTGCGCGGCTACCGGGATAGAGCCACGATAGCCTTGAAATGCTTGGAGCAGGTAAATGAGGTAAGGAAGGGACCGGACAATGCAAATCACGTATTATGCTTTGGGTACCCCAATCACCGGCTCAGTCCTGAATGGCATGACCGTTCCTATTCTACCACCCAGATCATGTTCCGAGTTCGAGGTAAATTGATACAGCGGATTCACTTTCCACAATCACAGTAGAAACAATCCAGGTTGGGGGTTGTTCCTAATCGAAATATTAGCCTATCCCCGCATATTCTTGTTTAGGCTAGGCTGGGTAGAGGCGTTACTGTGTCCAGTATGCTTTTGTACTACAGATATTAGCCATATTTTATTCCGCTGCCCGCGATGTGCTAGTCAACGGGCAACAGCGTCGAAGGCGCTTGTGCGACTTCGATGTGGGAGTGCAGTAGAAGTTTTCCCCTTCCTGGGACCCTAGTGCAATCATGACGGGCGGTGCTGAGGACAAAAACTCCGCGTACCTTTCTTGCGGATTCGGGGCTGGAAGTTGTTTGAACCCTCTGAACATATATAAACTACCGTTTATACGTACTCAAAGGCACCGTGAAAATTTGTTCGTATTATCAAAAATTGTCTGAAGCGACGTTTTTGAAGCAAAGCTTTCTACCTCTACCAGCCACCGGTTCTTTCGTGGCGTGCGGAACAAGGAACTCCCAATGCGGCTGGGGAGGGGGCGGGCGGTTTTCACTCACAGAGCGCAGTGCAGATGGCGCCGCGAATAATTACCCAGCATTCCCCGCACGCTGCTCACACAGGCGGGCGTGTCGCCGGGACGGCTTTGTCGTCTGTTTTCGCGACGGTTGTTTTGGGCCTGTTTTGGCGCAGCTCCGTGCCCATTGCGCGCTTCCTTCGCACGGCTTGATTAACTTGTTCGACAGCATCTCCTGGATAACCCAGACCCGACGGAATTAAGTGGGAGTACGGCAGAGATACGTTAAGAATTGGTTAGCAGGGCGGGAAAACAAAATCTAGAAACCACATACACACATCTGGCCGCTAGAGAAGCGCTGTATACCTTTCGCGCACTGCTTGCCACGAATGGGAATCCGTTTTCTAAATTGATGAAAACCTGTTCGGTTGTGTTTTAAGAGATATTAAAAAAGGCAAAAGGAGAAACTGGTTCTGATAAATAGCGATTACAAAAGTTCCCTCATCTTTCTCGCAATTCTCAAACTTACGAAACTAACTACTTTAAATGAGTATAAATGGGAATTACTAAACTCACATCCCGAATTGTTTCGGTGTCTGCGCATGCGCCGCCCGGTGGTGTAGCCACGAGCTAGCACATCAGGATGGCTAAGTTTCGCTGTCTCACCCTTCGGAAGACGTTTCTCTTCGTTTTCTTCCTGCCGACGCACGGCCGGGCTACAGTGTCGGCGTCCGCCGCTCGAGCCCGGCCGTGGCCGAAGCTGCTGCGTTCGGGACGCCACCCCCTGGAATCCCAGGTAAGAGCTCGCAGAATCTCTGGTTTCACTCTTTGTAGAGCCAAGTGTGTGAATTCAAGTGACGTCGCATGGGCAATTGTGGGTGTCGTTTAAAGCTTTGCTTTACAACCACCTTCACAGCGTCGATTGGAGCCAACTTTTTTACATTGTACGCGTTCCAAGCGAGCAAAAGTGTTCATCTGTGGGTGGGCAGTCATTTCGCGGTGCATTAATTGGACTTGCTCAATCATGTACCTCCACACAAGGACACTCTGCAACCTCAAAATCACGATATCTATTTTCTGTAAGCACTAGGCAATTATAGTATACAGAGTGGCCTTGCGAGATCTGAGTAGTCCTGGGGCGGTATTCTCGAGTTTTGTCCCTTTTGCGTCCCTTTCAAAAGTGTCCCTTTTGGCGAGCCCTGATTGGCTAAAAGCAAACAACCGGAAGTGACGTAATGCAAGCGCGGCAAACCTACTGCCAACGCTTAGTGCTTAACCGGAAGTACGCCACATTGAAAATGACGCAAAAGGGACGTTTTCAAAAGGGACAGTTACGAGAATACCACCCCTGGGGCTGGGGTGACTTTTCATTCGGATAAGAGCCTTAATTTCAAGGATAAAAAAAAGTTGGCTCCAATTTCTCCAGATTGAAGCCCTCCCCCCACCTCCAACTTGGGGAAATTTAAGGTAGCCAAAACCGCCCTGTGGTCTAAAATACCGCCGCTAACTTCGCATTCGATTCCTATTTTGCATGGTGGGAGTTAACAAAAGCCTGATCTAAGAGTGCGTTGTGTCTAGTTGGGGATTCCCACAATCTAAACGAGGTCAAAGGAAAGTCAAAAATTAAATAACTCTTGTTGATTAGATTGTCTCGGCTAGATTACGATAACGAAGGCTAGATAATGCCTGGCGCATTAAAATCACCCATGCATACAAGATTGCTACAATTAAGCTTCTGTTCACTTACGCATCCGCTCAGGCCTTCGAGGTGATTTAAAGAAGAATTAGGCGCGCGATAAACGATACTGACTGCCACGTGAGTCTTCTGGAGATGTAGCTTGCACCAAAAAGACTCTGTGCCCGAAGGAGATTGCAGATTGCCACAATGTATGGCATATATTAGCGCAACCGATGCTACGCCTCCGTCTTACCGCTTTTTCACAGTTTAAGGGAGTCATGAAAGTGCACTAGGTTCCCGGACACATCGGATTGGCGAGCGGTCATAGAGTTAACCGCTCTTCCGCTTTATACCTTACACCGGGCTCCCCGTCAGCGGTGAATGACCACAGAAGTGCGACTTATTAGCCAACACAATCTTGAACCAGTATGCAGAAGTACTGCAGTTAAAACCAGATCTAACGAAGTCACCGGGTACCGCGAATTATTTCGTTAAATCGGGAACTTAGTAAAGTCGGGATTGTCATTTTACAAGCAGCTGATTCCATAAAGTCGATGTCTAAAGGAAGCCCGGGGCTTGCCCTGAGAGAGAGAGAGAGAGAGAGAGAGAGAGAGAGAGAGAGAGAGAGAGAGAGAGAGAGAGAGAGAGAAACTTTATATGCAAAAGGGTTGCGATGCAGCTATTTTAGCTCAGTCGGAGTGGTTCCTTATTCACAGGTTCCCATGAGCTTCCCGAGCCTCCCGGCCCCTGTGGACTGAAGCCGCCGCACTCCAGCAGACGCGCGAACACACAGCGCTTTTTGTTGCACTCCTCCGCTGAGTGGAACGTTCTTAGCCCTCATACCTTTGAACCACGTTAATAAGGCTTCCTCCAACTTCTCCTGCGAGGTGGTGGTCTTGCGGTCATCTTTCTTGGGCGCAATTCCAGACGAAGTGGCATGGATGATGGCGTCCTTTCCCTTCCTTCAGGATTGTGGGAAGCGTGCCGGTCAAGGAAGGGAAAGAATGCCGGTCGAGATGCCGTAGTCTGCAGCGACGAGAGGGCTGAGCTTATCTGGCAGAACTCGGTATAAGCGAAACTAGATGCTTCGTTCTTTTCTAAAGCTAAGCATTACTACTTCGCAGTGTCTAGAGTGCCGTCCGACGGCACACTAGGTGATCGTAGCAGGCATGGCTAGAGTTCCGTCCGACGACATTCGAATAGTTAACACTAGGCTAGCACCGCCTGAAGAGTCTGTAGTTGTAGTGTAGAGGATCCGTCTTAGCTTATAGACCCCGAGTCGGTGGTTCGACACCGGCTCTTGACTCGGTTTTTTTTTATTTAACCGTAATTTTTGTGCCTTAGGTTAGTTTTGGTGTTTTAAATGATTTCTTTGTGTGCGTTAGGTTAGCTTATGTTATGTTTAGGTTAGGTTGACTAGCTTTATGTTATCTAGAGCGATGTACTGCCAGACGCGGAAATTTTGTCATAAAACGCCGGTGGACGTCGATATAGCGGCGTGCTTATAAAACCTTCGGACGGCACTCTAGACAGAGCCTTACTACTTTCGTCCAGCGGCCTCACGGAGGGTGCGCAAGTTAACCTTTCGACGGGAGACACGCCCCCAGCGACACAGCCCTCGAAGCGCATGGCGTGATTCGCCGGGCACGCTGTCGGCGCAGCGTACAAGGCCCATTTTAGGTCGTTCTGCAAACATCGCGCCCGCTCCCGTCGCGGCGGTGACGGAGCGGCCGCTCAGCAGATCGACAGCCTGCCAAATCCGCAGCCTCCCACGCATGCGTTGCTGGGGCGTCTCGTCGGATGTGACTCATCTTGCGCCGTGTTCGCCGTGAAAGAGAAACGGTGTGGCCTCTATGTAGAGTACTCACTACTGGCGCTGACAGCTTGGCTTCGAGCCCCAGCAGGTCTATCTCTTAGTTTTTTTTCATTGCCTTTATTTTTCTAAATTTAATTTTTTTCTGAACCCAAATCTACGCGTTCTTTTGTTAATAACAGTGAATTGGTATGCTTTAGGCCGCTTTAGGTTTGGGGCACGGCCATTGACGGCATTTAATTACCGTTCTGCATCGCTCAAAGAGACATGCCCCGTGGGTGCTCTGCGCAGCGGAGCGTTTGGAAATATGCGAATGGGCTGGCAGGGCAGCAGCCGCTGCAGAGGCCCTGGACTGATGGCTTCTCCCGCTTTCAAGCGCCAACCTCCTCTCACTTGAAAAAAAAAAATGTTTTACCACCACCGCCACTGGTAGGTTGATGTACCTTTAAGTACTTGTATATAAGTCCATTCTAAAAAGAAAATCTAGAAGGCTGCAAAGTTGCCAGACCCTTGTCAAAGTTACCAAAGTTGCCAGAAAACCCTGCGGGAGAGAGAAGGGACTTAATTTGGGTCCATAATGACACAGATTACGGAGGACACCTTCGTTTGCTTATGAGTGAAAACGCAAACGCATATATGAATGAAGGGCTAGATTCGTTTTCGAGTATATACCACACACATCCGGGCCTTCCTGGTGAGACCTAACGTGAGGGCGTTGTCAGCCTGACGTTTGGCCGCATCGTGGCCCACCTCCATTGCCGCAACGCCGTCAGCAAGTGACGTCTTTGGCCCCATCACATGTTGGAGACGATAGGGCCGTCAGGTCCGCGCCTATACCGGCGTTCGCGACCGATAGGAATGTTTCTTACTGGGTATAGGCAGTTTTTTTCGGTTCCTTAGCTACCTGCCGTTTCGCATAACATGTTGTTGCCCCTTGATAAGTTTCGGGAGACAAGGCCGTGCGGTTTTGAGGCACCAATTGTCATCCATTCAACGTGCTTACCTGCTCTTAAAGTATAACGGCACGGTTATATATTATCCTTGGAGGTAAATGAACACCTCACTTGGAATTAACAAAAATATCAGTACGAAAATTACGAAACACGTGAAAGACAAACAAATATTCCTCGTCGGTTGCACATTCAGGAGTATTAGGAAAGTGAGTGCTCGAAATATATGTCGTTGCTCCTCTACGCCCATGGACCCGCACACACACACTTGGCACGCATTCACACTCGACTGATTAAAGATGATAACACGGGTACCATACCACCATACCCCCCCAGAATACCATACCAGGGAAGTCCCCCCGACAGGCTCCTCCACATGAGTATTCGCAACACGGTGAACGAGTTCATAGAGGGCCACCTCTCCAAACAGAAAGCACGGCTTGCAATGACAAAAACCAGTCAAAAATGTTGACTAGAAAAAAATGGAGCTCCCTGGAGGTGAAGCCAACCAAGGAGCTTCCTGAGCGGTGGCGGCATATTCCACTCATTATGAGAAAACCTGCCCCGGAACCACCACTCCGATCAGCTTGAAGCTAGAGGCACCCTCCCGGAAACGGTCTACACGGCTGAATTCGCAATCCATGGTAGAAGTGCAAAGACAGTGGTAGTCAGCACAAAGACAGAGCTCCTTGTCATGCCACCCTGATGACCACATCGACCAAAGAAACGGGGAAGCTAGCTGTGGCGCTGGCCCTCACGCAGACGCAAGCCACGGCGATCGTAACGGACTCCCAGAAAGCGTGCAGGAGCTTTAAGTCGGGTTGGTTGGCACAAGGAACGTACCTCATGCTCTCAACCAAATTCCTCGAGAGAAATGTGAGAATTGTGTGGACGCCTGCACATGGCTCTATGGAGGGCAACGAATTTCCCCATCAAAAAGGCCTGTTAACTTGCGGACGAGGCCTCGGAGGACGTAAGGAAACCTACGCCACTTGTTACCTACCAAGAAACAATACAACATTACAATGTTAATCGACGGACTTTCCGGACCCTCATCCAAACCTCAGGAAACCCAAGGAAACAAGACTACAAACACCTTTCCGCACCCGATAGGGCTACACCGGATATCTTTCGATCCAATATCCTGCAGAATGCCAATGTTGCCAACAACCAAGAACACTCAGACATTCCACTAGAGTAAAGAAAAAACAAGCACCTACCACGCCTTCCCCGCACCCAAAACCCTCAAGGGCAGTGGGAGACACTGCTGTCCAGCCCCTGCCTGTCGGAACAGCTCCTGCTCCCCGAGAGAGCAGCCGTCGGTAAAGCAGCTCATGGAGTCTCGTGTAAAGAAAACCACTCCTGCAACACCACAAATGCTCGCAACAAACGTTTTTTCTCTCTCTCTCAACCGGGATAATATATATTATATTTCAATGGCTGCAGGCTTATCTCGCCGGGGCTAAATTTTAACACTGCCTTTGGTCTTTCGACACTTTTAGGTAGCGAGTTTTGCTGCAAGCTAAATTTTCTGAGGGTGGTACGGCCTATATTCTCTCGCTTGTGGCTACTAAAAAATAAAACATCTCCGCCCCAACAATTCCTACTTTCCTGAATTTTACTGAAGAAATTTGTAGGCGAGAGGAAACGGAAAACAGGAGGCAAGGTTGAAAAACGACCAAGGCGGGGGGTGTAACTTTCAGAAGCTAAAGCACCTCCTGGGCATTTAATTGGTTTTGTGCGTGTTAATATATTGATTAAGTATTCTAAAAACTTACAGAAGTGTTCTTAACAGTTAAATCGCAGGTACACTTTCTTTCCTCCGTATTGTCATGCTTCGTTATCTTATGGCATCTGTAATCAGTGAAGCAAAAAATACTTTTCAATTAAGAGCGACTCTGATAAAGAAATACGGGCAGAAGAAAGCCGTAAGGCCTGCTAAGCTGAACGCATCATACACTGCAAAGCTGCAGGCTATGACAGACCAACGTCAAGTCTACGTTACATGAACACTTGCAACGATGTCCAAAGTCCTCCGGAGCATCTCATTCTATATTTAGAACCATCTGGCCGTGCAGGTCGTTGTCTTTCTCATCTTCGCGTCAGCACCGCAATGGAACGTATCGGCGAAGGAACGCAGCTCTCTGACGGGCTCGTTGCATAGCTGCCGGCCGTATGCCTCACCGCACTTGAGGTTGCACCAGGCGGCGAATAACAACTGAATTCCGGACAGCTCGGGAACGTCTCTGAGAACCAGCGGGGCGGCACCGTCGGTGGGCTTTTTTAGAGCCGTGACGACGGCCGCCAGCGCCAGGGTGCGTTTGAGGAGATCGGACTCACTCGAGGTCCTGGGGGGAAGGCCATGGGCGTGCATGCAGGCGTGAGTCTCGTTCCATGCATGAGAAGCTGGCTGCGTCCAGCCCAGCGAGGCATGTAGCGTCTCTGCCATAGCGGACGCCGTTATTGAGCCCAAGCCGGCCAACTTTAGCTCCGCGGGCAAGCTTGAATCAAAAAACGGGAGGACAGCCACGTCCGGACGGAGGGTAAAGTCAAAGTTCACGTAGTCGAGTGTGAAGAATCACACAGTTTTCACTGCAGCGCCAGCAGAATCCATGGTGACATGGCCGTAAAACGACTTCGTGAGGCCCACCCTAAGCCTCTTCCAGTTCTCCAAAGGGTCAGAGGTCATGTCTTCGTATTGGGCATAACGCTCCTCTAGAGCAGCGTCGCCTGACACTCGGAAAAGGTCGAAGACTCGTCCCGAGTTGGTGGCGTACGAAGGAAGCGCGCTCATGTTGGGGCGAAAGGCCTCGCTTTCAGCTAACAACGTGGCGTAGGCGCCTCGAACTTGGCGAAGCGTGTCCGTAATGTCGTCTTCCACTTTCGTGGAGAACGCCGTCTTGACGTATGGCGCGAGAAACGCGTAACCAGCAGACTTCTCCGTGATGGCGAAGCAAAACCTGCGGTGGTGTTTCAAAGCATTCTTGTAATCGCCGTGTCTTCTTATGATCCAGGGAGCGTAGACGACACACGCTAAGATTTCCACCATGTACCATCTGTAGTACGGTCTAACCATGTCTGCGCCGATGATATCGAGCAGCCCTGTGAAACTAGAGAACAGCTTGGGTGAGTCTATGTAAAACCTGAGGGACTTGGGGCTGTTGAAGTAGGTGTCAAGCAGAAATATCCAATCACTTTCAGTCATTCCCTTGACGGCTTCGTGGATGGTGGACTCGTTCCAGGCTGTAAGTTCTCCCTGCGAGGCTACCAGTATATTATTCCACTCTTTGGTCACATGGTCATCGCTCAATTTCCACTCATTGTACGTTATCTTAGGCTCTCCGCCTTGCTGGAACGTCCCCTCCATTTCCTGGAAGATGACCTCCGACCGAGCACACCAGTCCCGAAGCTGCCTTCTCTTGACGTACGCCGTCAGAGACTGACTCGGGGCAATACGGAGCGTGAAGCCTAGCTTGGTGTGTTGCATGTATTCTATCCTGAAAGGAGATGCGATCCGCCACGTGAGGGCCAGGAAGAAGGTGGCGTTCAGGATTGATACCGGTCTGTCCCAGAGGGCCCAGGAGAAGAAACCGGCCTCTTCGAGGATCCGCTTAGCCGTGGCCATGCTGGTGCTGTTCTTGGCAACGATGTCCTCGCACGACTGGTACGCCATGGCAGCCTTCTGAATTGCCGTCTGTCCTGTGGTCGGGATCGTCTGGCCTCTGGTCGCCTCGCCAACGTCATCCACAAGCTTTTGGAAGAGCTCGTCGCCTTCGTGAGCCTACAAAATAAAAGGTAAAAGAAAAATTGGCCGCGTGTCAACTCCCTTTGTTGCAAATGTCGTCAAAAGACGATAGTCTTTATCGACTTTTTCATGTAAATGCTTCCCGTCGCTCTCCCGCTCACCTCTCATGTTGTTACTCTTGCATTGATCTCCTCCCGAGGTAAAGACGCCAAAGGTTTGCTTAAATAATTTTAAATTTCCCGCGTTTCATTGCTCCAAACCGGGAGTCTCGATGGCAACGCTGCCGTACGGCGAAGACGCGCGTGAATCGAAGCGCCCTACTTCAACGTTTATAGAACCGCGTTTCCCTACTCCACGTGCGTTGCAAGCAGAACGTGGAACCTGTCTAGTGGAACCTTTCATAACTGTTGCCGGTTGATTTCTTAAAATGGCGCCAGAAGCTATAGTGGCGCGGGCGACAGCAGGCGACAGCGGAGTGAATTTTTTTTCTGCAATTGATGAAGTATTTAATTTCGCAAAAGTCAAGCATGTATGATTGTTTATAAAGGAACACTGTAAATATCACTTCTGTATTAATTTCTTGTCCTATATTTGCGTAATGTCTTGTTCTTCTTCAACAATGTTGACAGGTATGAACATTACACCGGGCTTAGACGGGTACATTTAGCTGTGACTATATAAGACTATTGCACAGGCATTGTTTTACTTAACCGGGTGGCTGAATCGAGTCACAGACAGATAGACGGACATACAGACAGACATACAGACAGACCAAAATGTCTGGGTTAAGTAGCCCAAAAAGACTGTCGTCTTTGAAAGTTGAAAGCAAGTTTGTCCACTCAATGTATAACGAGCTCTCGTAATCAGGGAGAGCAAACAACCGCTGTTTTGAGCTTCGCCGCGAAGGTGCTACTCGTGGCTCGTGCAATCGGTGGGTCAGCTTTAGACCAAAGCGGCCTGGTTAAGTTTGGGCGTCAATACCAATATCGAAATTTTGTAGCAGGGGTTTGATTCCGGCCTAGGCAACACAGGGGAATTAGTAGTTATACCGCAGTTGCGGGCTACCTAGATGAGTTGGCATATGCAAAGCACATCTTCCCTCATTCGATGCCTTCGAATTATCACTCATTCGAATTATCACCACCAGACTTTCCAAATGCCTCGAGGCGGAATTCGGAAGGAGCAAATAATGGCGTGGTAACGATGTCAAGGTGGCCCCGTACCCGCTGGTGCAAGCTACTATAGCTCAACCTGGCGCCACGAATTAGAGTCGCCCGGACAGCAAGTGGCACTCTGCTATAGCGTTGCAGACAAATGAAACGCCTTTACTTGTCTGCAATAAGGGTAAGGTATTTAGCACTGCAATGACAGGAAATCATTCAGTTATTCGGGGCACGTCCTTAACTGCGTAGAAATTTCCCTTCAGTTGAAATAATGAATGTTCGCTCCCTCTGAACTTCCCCTCGCGTTGAAAACGATTAGTCTTGGAGCTTAAAATACCGAAGTTGCAGATGACAGTGCACACACAAGAAATTACGGCCGCTAAAAAATACAGGCAGGTGGACTTCCGCGCACGGGTGTCCCCAAATAATGTGCAGCTATCCCTCCTGATCTTTTTCTTATGTGTGTGAAACCGGTTGCCATAGAGATTTTATCACCTCTCAGACACGGCAACACCAGGCGTCGGTTCCAGCGAGTAAACAGCTGAATGCGATTACTTTGGTTTATAAAAAACACGAATGTCGAACTAAAGGGCACTACGGTCCTTGTTACTGCTTGCAAGGCACATTCATCCAAAAATGCTGAAAACCTAGCGCGAGTCTAAAAACGAAACTAGTTTAGAGACATGCCTATCTGTTCTAACGACAAGAATTCTGTTCTAACGTCCTGAACTGTGTGCAAATTTCCCTTCAGTCGAAATAATGAATGTTCACTCCCTCTGAACTTCCCCTCGCTTTGAAAACTTTTAGTCTGGGAGCTTAAAAATACCGAAGTTGCAGATGACAGTGTCCTCAAATAACGTGGAGCTATCCCTCCTGATCTTTTTCTTATGTGTGTGAAACCGGTTGCCTTATTACCTCTCAGACACGGCAAACCAGGCGGCGGTTCCAGCGAGTAAACAGCCTAATGCGATTACTATGGTTTATAAAAAAAACACGAATTTCGAACTAAAGGGCACAACGGTCCTTGTTACTGCATACAAGGCGCAGTCATCAAAAAAATTACACCACCTTCCCGGGGGGAACCCTGAGGTGATGCGAAGCTTCGCGTAGTTCCCTTGATTTTCACTTGCGTTGGTTGCCCACATCGCGTGAACGTTGTTGGAAACTTCGCGATGCTTCGCATCCCCTCAGGGTTCCCCTCTCACAAACGGCTATGTTAACTGGTTGGCTGATGCTGGCTGAACTTGTGTCAGCCAATCCGCTAGCAGGACTGTCGGTACTCATCAGACGCCGGAGCGAGACTCAACCGACGAAGCAACTGAGGCAGCGGGGCGTGCGCGCGGTTATATATAGCGCTGTCGTGGAGAGGAGGACGGAGGGAGAGGCGCGCTATCGCACAGCTGGCGTGGAGAAGGGATGAGGAGAGTGGTGCGGACGCCAACGGACAACGTACAATGGACAATGGACATAGCTCCGAGTAAAAGATGCTTTGCTTCTAAAATGCTGAAAACCTAGCGCGAGTCTATAAACGAAACTAGTTTAGAGGCATGCCTATCTGTTTTAAAGACAAGCATTTTTTGTCACTAGTCCATTTGACTTTGGATGCAACGCCAATACGACGCCAAAGTGGTCCTTGCTCGCCCTGGCACAATCCCACAGGACAAGCAAAAACGCCCGTGTGTACGAGATTTCGACGCACGGTAAATATCCTGAGGTGGTAAAAATTATTACGGAGCCCTCCACTCGGCCCGCCTCATAGCCTGCGTTGCGGCGACGCGTTATACCCTACAGTCAGTCATCAGTAACCCCCAGTAGGCGTATCACCACTCGTAAATCTGTCGCACAATTGTTATTCCCCTTTCGGGCAAGGTAGCTGCAACCCCATGCTCGCGTTTGTGAAGGCCGTTTACAGAACGTGGCAGCTCACTTTCATCAGGTCTTTGTATTGATTTGAAGGCTACTGGTAACCCTGGGTTTCTTACCGGGTCTTTCCACGCACCGCACACGTGCTCGTAGAAGTCGTCACAGGGCGGCGACCGTGGGTTGAGGCCTCGGCGCAGTTGACTGGCGACTCGCTGGCACGCCTCAGACTCGCACAAGCCACGCAGACTGGTTCCCATGGTCGAAGTGGTCGAGGAGTCCTCGGTGGAGATTTTCGCTTTTGAGAGCCGCAGTAAGAGCAGTGCGGCGACTACGACGGCGATTACCACGACCACAGCGATTATGGCATTGCGTCTATTGTCTGCAGTCGACGGCGGCGAGGTCGAGGCTTCTGGAAGTGGAAACGGGTCGTAATGGTTCTGCTGGTTTTGGAGTGGGTACTGTACATTGCCCCGCAAGGCCTGCTCTTCATTCTTCCCAACCGGCCAGTTTGTTCCGTCGCTGCCAGGTGGGGCGAGGTGAGCGTTCGAGGTGTCATTCTCACCCACCGGTTGGGAGGTGGATCCCTTTTTACTCCCCGCCGGTTGGGACGTGGATCCCTTTTTACTCCCTGCCGGTTGGGAGGTGGATCTCGTTTTACTCCCCGCAAGAGAAGAGGCTTTGGATTTGTTCCCCGGTTGGAGGGATGACCCCTTTTGGCTTCCGGGCGCAGAAAGAGAGCTCTTCTTGCTCCCAGGAAGCGAAGGCGACTCCTTTTGTCCCCTTGACGCGGAAAAAGATCCCTTATCACGCGAAGGGGGCAGCACGGAAGGTTTCTTCTTTCCGGGAGGCAAAGCAGAGGCATCCGAGGGTGAAAGGAAGGCATTCTCATCCACCGGTGGGGACGTGGACTCCTTTTTACTCCCCGCAAGAGCCGAGGCATTTTCCTTGTTCCCTGGTTGGGAAGGCGACCCCTTTTGGTTTCCGGGCGCAGAAAGTGAACTCTTCTTGCTCCCAGGAAGCGAAGCCGACTTTTTTTGTCCCCTTGCCGCGGGAGAAGATCCCTTATCTTGCGCGGGGGGCACCACGGAAGGTTTCTTTTTTGCGGGAGGCAAAGCGGAACTCTTCCGGCTACCAGTCGGGGAAAGAGACCCCCGCTTTTTTTCCGTCTGAGAATCCAGGCTCTTTTTGGGATCCGGCAAAGGAACCAATGGTTTAGGCTCCTCGCTCATCTTGATCCTGTCCAAAAATACGGTTAAAAGTTCATTAGCCCTTATTACCACTGGTCAGTACCATTTCATCTGGTGAAAAAGACAGGCTTCTGATAAATTGCTGCTCATTGGTATACACTCTGAAGGACACCAGGTGACAGTATTGCCATTATCTTTTAGGTGTTTAAAAAACTAGGACATGTCAAATTATCGTGGTTACATGTGCTCGCTGTTACATGCAGAAAGTAGGTCTAAGAAAAACTGCCGCTGGGCTGGTTGGATAATAACTACGGTAAGATAGAATAGGGCACTAAGCAAACGAGGCGCCTGTATATGGCGGTTGCGTCTCTCTTTATTGTTGTAGTTTCCTTAACACCCTGTTTTTTAACAACCTAGTTTTCAGTGGATATTGGGGTGAGTTTTGTTTTAAGGGCGTGCAACTTTAGTTTCATAAGCAGTGTAGCCTTTTAATCCCACCACATTTCAACCTGCGTAGTCAGATATTCTCAGTTTCTTGGTTGATTAACAACATTTTCTGTTTAAAAATCTGCGTCTGGCCCTCAACGTCATGCGAAATGACGGCACTGCTTTTGTGATCATTTATTTGGAGTTCGCTGCCAATGCCTTGCATCTTCTAATAAAAAAAATCCAATTATCAAAGTAAAGGCACTTCATCGCTGTAATGGAATAAATTGCCATCATTTGCAAAAAGAAACATAAGGAAACTTAAATGGAAATATTCCGACGTATTTTGCTGCTCATCGCCAAATTAGGCTGTAAAGAACTCACTTGAGACCCCGGAATAAGAATGCTGCGCATTAAAATCTTCAGTTGCTACAACGACTTCGTCATCAGAATGGTATGTCTGGCGTCTCTGCTTTCGTATCTATTTTGTTCACTTTTCTAGACGAATCACGCTAATAGCCCAGAGCCGCGTTTTTACTTTGTAATCAGCGTCACCGAACTGCCCTCTTGTACGATCTCCAGCCCACGTTGCCAAGTCGTAGTCCACAGGCCCATCTCCGGGCTACAACGCATCTACTTGGTGCACGTTTAGGTGGGTAGCGCCAGGGATCGGTCGCGGTGAAGCTGATGTTGATGTTGGATTCACACCAGGTTCAGGCACTTCTTTTACTTGGCGTGTTTTATGTTTTCCTGGTATGCCGCTTAAAGCTTGAACGTGTCATGTTAAACTTCACTTTGGGGGTCGGGAGGGGGGGGGGCAAGAGCTAATCAAGATGTTCGTACAGCTTTTTTCCCGTGCCTTCCTCATCTTGGAGGATGGAAAAAAGAGAAAAAAAATTATTATTATTATTATTATTAACCGAAATAAGTTGATACTTAACAGTGCAAACCCCAAAGTGGTGTCGTATACCCATAAAACAGACGATATCAATTTCACCTATCGTACGAAGAATGTCTGAATCGGGTATGTCAAATCAGAGACTTGGGAGTTTTGTTTGACTCTAAGCTCACATTTACAGCCAATACTAATGAGATTACCCGGTGTGCTTTGCGAACACTAGGTGCAACATGTCGTGTCTCCGGAGAATTCAACTATCCAGACACATTTCTTCAGCTCTATACCTCTTTGTGTCGCCCTCTATTGGAAGACGCATACGTGGTCTGCAATGCAACGTGCCGGTCCAACGCGGCGGCCATTGAGAGAGTGCAAACTAAATTTCTCTCAATACTAAAACATAGATACGCTACTGAGAAGGCTAAAGATTATCCTGGTGTTGATGCCGCCAGCTTGCTTGTAATGGACCCACTACACAGCCGGAGGGCCAAGGCTGACCTTTTATTCTTGTACAAACTGGTCCCCAGCCTTATTGATTGTACAGAGTTGTTGGGTGCCATAAATTTAAGAACCCCGAAAGGCAATACCAGGGCACCTAGACCGTTTCATGTCCCCGCCCGCGTCAAGAGTCCCGTGGGACGCATTCAGCACCTATTGGCGGTGAGATGTTTGAGTGGCGCCCTCTGGCCCTGACGTAAGCTTAGGGACACGCGCCGCTGTCGTCTGCTACACTCGCGCCGCTGCTACACTCGCACCGCTGTCGTCCGCTTGTGAGGGGCAGCAGTTCTTGTGCTAGAAATCACCCGCATTCATGCTTCAGTGCATTAAAAAGTGTATTTGTAGTAATTCAGTTACTTTGCCAGCTTCCGACGCCTCTGGATAATTTCAGGCTGTATCCCGCACAAGTTAGCTACACACGAGAACGAATCCAACTTTCTTCAGAGCTTCGGTCGGATGATCGTATGTAACTTGTCCTTTCTAGCTTATTTGCGAGGTTCAGTGCTCAGAGCTCGTCGATAAGTATTCAAAACGCGTAGGCTTCCGTAAAGTACTTTTGAGATGCTCTTATTGCGACTCAAGAGTCCAATGCTAGGCACCAAGCAGCGGGCTCCTGCACACGAATCGCCCAGCAGGAAATAAAACGGCTGTTTTCTATTTTTTTCGCCGCTGTTATTTTGTATTACATAAATGTTTTTTTTCTGTGCCAACTTATTAATTTTTCTTCACCGTCACAAACGTCTTATTCTTGGGTTGGGGATGTATGGGAGGCTCACAAACATCGTGTGGGTATTGTCTTCAGGCTCTAAGGCATACATGTACCTTCTTCAGAAATTGGCTTTCGTTATGGCAGCGAACGCGAAGGTGCGTATCCGCACCTTTCGTTGTTTATTCACATATTCAACTGCAATAAAAAGGTTTGAGCTACGCCACCGCGAAACCACGCAGACAACGTTGTCCAGATACTCGAAGGCGGCTTTTGTGCCGCGCATTTCTATTTGAAAGCATCCATGAAGCAAGGTCTTCGGGCCACTTCACGGAGTCAAGAAGCAGGCCACAATGAAGCAAGGTCTTCTGGCCACTTCACGGAGTCAAGAAGAAGCCCATCATTAATCAAACTCAATGATTGTTGACTAAATAAAGTTGTTCCTCCTCCTCCTCCTCTAGCGCAACCATCGTTACCATAAGGAAATGAATCTCAACCCGAACAGTTATGACATGTTTGCGGTGTTGAAGGCTTGGTATACTCGCTAACGAACGCAATAAATAGTATACGTGCCGGTTTTCAGTATAACAAGAATCGGAACCGATGAATATGTCCAATAATCTCTTTATTGTTATCCAATCCTTTCGGGCGTAAAGAACAAATCCTGGCCTACTCAGGATGACGTTCCTCGAATTAAAGAAAATTACTCTCTCTTGACCTGAATTGAGGAGCCCGCCCACAAACCAGCTCGATTTTAATGTTAGATGAAGTTTTCTCCTCCTTCCCTTACTCCTCCCCCTCTTGAGTGGAGTTATACTCCAACCCATATCTGAATACTGGGAAGATATAGCTGTGGAAAATGTACCGAACCATCCCTCCAGGTCAGAACAAATATAGTGTTACTGTATGTTCACCGTACACGTGAGTCGTTTTGCTCAACAAGCCTCCATATGAGTTAGAAGCCTGGTATAAAACCAGCACGCGCCTATACACACAGTGGGTTATTGCCCGGTAGTGCACGTCGGCATAATTTCATGCCATGACAACGTAAGCGATGTGATCCAATACCTTCGAGAGTTTGGCAAAGTTGCAAAGACTCTTCTACCACCTACGATTACCGGGAATCGTAATGCCTCCTGCCAAAACCGACAGCCGCGAAGGCCTGGAATTTGTTTTTGTCTAGCATTTTCGCTGTTGTCGTTTATTAGACTCTGGCTGTTCCGATTGTTCGAAATATTGCTGAGTACGACGCCTAGCACCGACTCTTCGCGCTCCGCACACGACCGGCTTCGCTAAAAAGGGCAACTCCGGTAATGTTTCTTCCATAGCGGTATCAAAAACTATACTTTAAATCATGCCTAGAGCTACTGTATGCCATTTTAATTCTTTTATTATGATAAAAAGGCGCGCATACGTAAAATCTGGTGCGGACAAGCATCAAATGTCAACCGAGAGGAAAGAAACAGCAGGGAGAGCGAGCCTGAGTGAAGCAGACGACAAATGCGAGAATCCCTAAGCCGACGTCACGGAGACGCGTTTCGCAGCGCCGCCCGTGGTCACGCTCACCGCCAATACAATATGCACGCAGAAAGTTTGGACGTATTCCATCGTCCCTTTCCAGCTTTTTAGATGCAGAGCATCTGATTCACTCGCTTTGCCCCTCCGGCGTCGTCGTCGTCGTCGTCGTCGGCGTTGTCCACCCCTCCCCCATTCTCCTCGCCGCGCCAGCTGCGCTCTCCGCCACTCACCCCCTCTCCTCTCCGATAGCGAACACTCTCTCGCGAGGGGCATTGGATTGGATTCGATTGAATTGGATTGGCTTGGCTTGGCTCGACTTGGATTAGATTCGGTTGGATTTGGATTGGATTGGATTAAAGTGGATTGTGTTGGGTTGTGTTGCGTCATAGCCGCGGCAGACGCGCTGGGGCCGGCGCATGTGCAGTACTCTCTCTTCCGCGGTTTCCTCTCCTTCGGGCGCGCTGCGCGTATAACCGGTGTGCCCTTCTCCAGCGAAGCAACATCCACGCTTGGCTCAAACACCTAGAGTCCACGCCGCTTTACAAGTACGCCAACGTCGTCATCGACTGGGACCGGCTTACTCAGTTCCCTCAACGTTATGCGCGCTATAAAACGCGGTCCCTTCGCCGCTCCGCCTATGCGTCGCATCTACACAGGGGTTCCCGCGAGGGGAGGTGGGAGTTTTTGTAAGGAACTGCGTAGCTTGACAAACCAGGAGTAGTTTGTTTGCCCTACTATGTAACTTCAACTCACACACTTTATGCTGCCGGGGTTAGGTTTATCTATGTATGTATGCTAATTGTTTCGATGATTCACTTGTGTATGTAAGTTTTATGCCTTCATTGTGGTGTGATTTTTAGCTAATATCTTTTTCCGGTTTACATGTTTCAGTGTACAGAGTTTTAGTCATGTCTTGTTGTCTTACACTTGCCTTGTTTGCATATGTGCGCGGGTCATGTGCGTGTGTCGGCGTGTGTGTATCTCAAAGTGTCTCATTCTCGTTCAGACTAAACAATGCTATTTTCTATATTTTTCTGAGATATGCACTTTTCTTTCCGCACCAGCACATCGTTCCTGGACACACTATTAAACAATTAATTGGTTGATTCATTCGTCATTTTTATTATCTCTGCGATTTGTTGGTCTGATCATTTATGTCTATACTCCTGCCATTGTTTTTTCGCGATTTTTCCGTCAAACGTGTTGCTATGTTTGTTGTGTGTCTCGACAAGATGGGACATTGCAAAGGCATCGCTCGTTTTACGCTAATACTTTATTGCAGTGTAACGTTTCAGAAATCTAAACTCTCGTTTTATATGTACACTCTGTCTCTATCATATGCACTGTGTATTTTGTTGTATATTTCCTTTTCTCAGGTGGCTTGAATGTTTTGCTGTCTGAGGGCCACAGCTTGCAACACTGTTTTTTTTTTTTTGCTTTTTTTTCTGAATTTCTGTATTTGTACTTAATTTTTTCTGTCATATCGAGGATTTTGTGTGTTGTGCCGTGCTGTTCTACGTTTCTTTTATTAATGTTTTGTATATGGTGTGCCAGCACCACGACCTTAGGGTTGTTCCTGGGCACCGAAAATAAAGGTTGATTGAGTGATGGATTATTATTATTATTATTATTATTATTATTATTATTATTACTACTACTATAGTGAAATATCGTTGATACGTTTTTTCACAGAACCGGAAAATAAAACGTATTATCCGAAAATCGTATCGTCCAAATAGGTAAAAAAAAGAACGAAAATATGCATGCTTCATGAGCAACTCACTTTTATGCAGTAACATTGAAATAATTGCTCAATTTGTGTTACCCTTTCTTCTTTTAAATGTCGATGGGTAAATTATTCTAAAACGCTCAAAAAGAAGCTGGCGGTATTGATTGCTTTGGCAGACATTGCCGTTTACGACAATCCGTGTCGTGCCGTAAATCGCTGAAGGCAGCCTCCGAATGCTTAAAAGTTTTGAATATCCAAGGAGAGCGCGACATTTTCAACTGTTTCGCGTAGGACTGACGTAATAAATCCACATCTTCCACTTAATCTACTTTGAATGGGCAGTTATACACAAACAGCAGTGAGGCACGAACCCTCCCAGTTGTCTACGTCGTCGGCAGTTTCTCCTGTGCAGCGCCCTTGTGGCCCTTCTGCTCCAAGAAAGGATGAGAACTGCGAAACAAAACTCTGGGGCCTTCTCATTTCCACGTTTAAAGTAGATACGGCGGAATTTGCTATACCATCTTCTCAACCTCTCCTGCTTCCCTGCCTACCAGCTTCTAGATTCCGGCGAGGATGCGTGATTTGGAGGCGACGGGCGGCCCATCACGAATCACGAGCCGGCAAGAAAGGGGCGGGGGGGGGGGGGGGGGGCATTCGCACAGCCTCACCACGGGGACACTTGAGGGTACCAAAAAACGATGTTGGGTGGACGGGTACGGACAGGGCAATGGACATCCTGCAGGGAGGCTGCCCATCAAAAGCTGCCCTTTGATGGGCTGCCCAAAGCAGCCCATCAAAGCATTCTAAAGCCGTACTTTCTCAACAAATGCAACCACAATAGGGAGCTCTGAATATGCCCATCTTGATTCGCGGGATTGCGACAGTTTCGCTCAAGGTGTTTCAGATGCTCCACTAGCACCACTTTCTTAACTCGAGCAGCTGAAAACTCTTGAGCAGGCTGATCTCGGGAGTTCTTTAATGGCGCCCCTGTAATCTATGCAATACTTGAGGTAGCAGAAGTGAGTTCCACGTCACGGAAATCGCATGTGGTGTACACTTGTCCATCCACGCTAATTGACCCGTTTACAAAACGCGTAGTGAAGCGCGACGTCACCGCTGAGGTTTCATTAGGCTTAGCGTCAGTGTTGATGGACGGTCGCATGCAACGTGCTGAGCATACCGACGGGGTATGGCCTAGACTCCCGCCTTTTTGAGAGTTGCAGACAGACTAGTAGACTAAGCTGGTGATAGGCCGAAAGATTCTACAGATGGCGAATTACAGTTGCGATGCGCGTGTTTTACATATGCCAGGAGTACTGTCAGAGTAAGTTCAATTGCACAAAGAAGAAATATACACCGTTCGCAACACAACTTCTATAGCTTGTTTTTCCGCTGCGGTAGCATTCGCTTTCAAGAACGTAAATGGTTGTTTTGTTTCAGTGAGAAAGGCACGATTACGCAAAGCGGCTCTGACTATCATTGTGTTCCAAATACTGTCGAACGTATTCGCTCACTGGTATCTGGAATCGTGAGTCTTTAGGCTCCCATAGGCGTCACAAGTTCTGTATTATTATATGAGCAATTACGTTCAACAGTTTTGTACGCAAATTCTGAATGGCACTCTAGTTACGCTAATTCTAATTTTGCTCGGCGGCTGAAAAAAAGATGTGTGCTTGATTCCTCCGTCATAGGAATCGGTAAAACATGAAAGTAAAATGTGTAGCGAAATCGGCTACTAAATGAGCATGATTTGCGGGGCGGCGGCTGTCTTCTGGGTCGGCTTTGTGAGCGACGTCCGGCAGACGGATCGCTTTGGCAAAGGTGCGGCCACTTCAGTTCTGCTCCGTGGCGTGTGTGGCAGACGGTTGCGTTGCGACTAGCTCAGCTTGTGGAACGCGAGAGGCAGAGTTCGTAGCTTGGACCGTGAACGCGCGAACGCCTTTCGCTTCTCGCTGGCATTTCTCCTCGCCCCACATCCGTCACGTTCGCGGCATTCTGCCGCCGGCGTCGTTTCCTTTTTGTGGCGCGTAATCCAATAGTTTCCTTAAACGAGGCCATCGCACTCCGAAACGTCGCAGCTTACGCTGCCCGATCGAGCCACCAACCGTCGGCGCTGTTTAGCGTCATGGTGCACTTCTTCGCTCCACCTTTCCTAGGCAGCAGCGCCATCCGCATCAATACAACATTTTCTGCTGTTTCTCCTGTGTTCATTGTACTGGCGTCTTTTCCGAGACGTCAGTCAAAAATCTTGGTGTGTCCCAGCCTAAAAAAACTTTCGTGTTAAACGTACAATGCGTCCCTGGGGTGGGTACGTTAGAAATACCTGTATTCGCTAGCCATACCGTGATGGTGAACCATGGTCTGCTTTGGACGCACGCGAACTAAGCCTTGATGACGGGCAATTGTGCGTTAATGGGCACGTACAAAAACACCGTTGCGACTTGCAAACGATAGCCTCTTCGCTATACTTGGAATTCTTGAGGGACCACAAATAAATACAGCGCAACTTCCCCTTGTCTAATAGCCCAAAGGCATCGCCTTGAGTGACGAAATGACTTACTCATCTGAAGTTACGGAAAAGTTAAGACATGCGAGCTTCGTGGAAATACGTGAGCATGAATGAAGCGTAAATTAGTTGACGGCCTGAATTGGTTTTAGTGGCTTTCGAGTTTCCGAAAACCAGTTACGAGCAGCCATGCTTTTTGACAACCTCCCTCGAGATGATTGAGCGCAACGGCTGTGTACGGGAAGGGTTCAAGCAGCGTCTCTCAGCGTGAACTTGGCGCGTAGCGATTGCATGACACTAACAGCTCTACACGCGTATCGCCGACACGCGCGCCAACGCAGCGCAATCCTCAAGGGCTTACCTTAACGGGCAGTCGTAATTCGCAGCGATGGCGTGATGGTCCTGGCAATCGTGTGGATGCCCCCGTAGATCGTCTCGCGTCTCGTGCCGGAATCAAAAGCTGTGGATGACTATAGCGATTACGGCTCGTTGAAATGGCGGTCACGAGCCAACCGTTTCGACGTCGTGCTTGGGCAAAAAACGCGCTTGTCACTCAGAAAAATTGGTATAGATGGAAAGAAAAAGATGATACGAAAATATCAAACATACAAATTGCTAACACAACGCCGAGCCATCGCTCGTCTAGTATTTGCTAATATTTTTTTGTTTCGTGTTGGGATTTTTGGGATTGTTGTTTCTTCTTTGATAGTGCGCCACACTTTTCGAACATCGTAAAACAACTGTGCAGTGCATAACAGCTGACAGTTTAAAATACCTATACAAGGGGATTGGCTGCAGGTTAGAAAATTGGTTCAAGGAGATAGTGGGCTCTGCATCTTCATCACTCGCCTTCGTGCATGCATGCCTTTGAATGATGGAGTTCAGAACTCCCGTCTCAAGCCCCTTGTCTACCAAAATTATACTACGCGTAACAAGATGCGAAATCTTGGTACAGGCCTCAAAAGAGAGACCCTAACGAGGCCACGAATGCACGTTTTCAGACGGTATACAATACCGACCGAGGACCCGTTCTATTGCATTAAAAAAATTCATGCGTATCTGCTCATTTCGTTGCAAATGTCCACTAAAGACGATAGTCGACCTGCGCCTCTGTTAAGTAAATTCCTCCCTCCTCTTTCCCTCAGACCTCTCATGCTGTTCCTCTCTCGTCTCCTTCCTTACAAGATAACAGGCTAGAGGTTCGCTCAAGTCAATTTAAATTTACCGCGTTCCGCTGGTCCGGATCAAGTGTCTCTGTGCCAGCGCTGCTGTACGGCGGAGCCAAGCGTGAATCGAGGTACTCTCATCCAACATTTACAGAACCACGTTGCCCTACTCCACGAGCGTCCCAAGATGAACATGGAACCTATCTAGTGGAACCTTCCGCCACTGTTACAGTTTGATTTCTCAAAATTCCGCTAGGAGCTATAGTAGCGCGGGAAACAGCAGGCGATGGAGTGAATTTTTTTTCTCCAGTTGAAGTAGTCTTTCATTTGCTATCGCAAAAACCAGGCATTCATGCAATAAATAAAGGAACACTACAAATATTACTTATGTATTGATTTACTGCCTTATACTTCGTAATGTCTTGTTCTTGTTAAACAATGTTGATAAGTATGAACAATGACACCAGCCTCAGACGTTTAGATTTGGGTGTGGGTCTATAAGATTACTGTGCAGCTTTTGTTCGCTTTGGCCGGGTGGCTGAATCGAGTCCTAACAAACGGGTTATTATTCATGCCGGCTTTCCGGATCTGTGTCTTTAGGGATTGTTGTTCTTACGATTGATTTTATTGTTAGAATCGCGTGTTATTGCGCTACAGTGCTCGTTGTGACATTAACACCAACCTTGTTCCGTATATTGCTGCATTCTTGAGGGAAATGTTTTTGTATCCTTGTTTCCATAGCATGTTAATCTTTTGGTTGTTACTTTGTAGCAAAAGGCGCTGCACTTGTTTCTTTCTGGCTGTTACGTTCTATCATTGATATTAGGGTTTTTTTTTATAATAATTTATCCTTTCAAGACAGTGCACCCTGGTGTCTGGACCTTGTGCTGTGGACATTATTGTAAAAAGCCTTCGATACGGTGCACCTTGTTTTTTGTGAACTTGTGTGCTGTTCACTTTGTTTCTTGTGTAGCACATTACGTATATCGTGTGCTGTCGACTCGTGTAGTAGCTAACTATACTGGGTCCTCCCTGTAACTAGTTTTAATGAATTGTCCTTTCGACAGACAGACAGACAGACAGACAGACAGACAGACAGACAGACAGACAGACAGACATAAACTTCATCACTCGAGTTTTAAAAAAACTTCTTACCTCCCAACTTTGCATTTAGAAAACTGCAAGCCGCTGTGAAATGCACGCCATCGCTACATTTTCAGTTCTGCATCAATTAGTTCTTGCATCAGAATATGCCAGTACTGTGTGGTGCCCTGACAGCGCGAATACTATCGCTATACTGGAGAGGGTGCAACGGAAAGCAGTGCGGTTTATCTTCAACAGATAAGGGCGCAATGACTCGCCTACTGTGCCGGTTCGCCTGTGCCGGTCTAACCACGCTTGGTAGTCGTGTAAACTTTATTCGGCTTAAATTTTTTTACACACTTCTACACAGATTATTCTGCATAAACCGAGATATTTACTCGAACTCTCCAGACACCTGACCGACAGGGCATGTAACTGATTAAGGCGGATTTCTGGGCAAGTTGGTATTCCATTGCAAGACCGTTCAAAGCGCAAAACGTAAAACGAGGGACGACGAGAGGCACAGCGCATGTCCCTGTGCCTCTCGTCGTCCCTCGTTTTACGTTTTGCGCTTTGAACGGTCTTGAGACAGGGCATGCATGGGAACTCGAAGAATATTCATTCAGTAATAATACTTTTTTTATTCGTTTTTTCCACGCACAATTCGAGAATGGAACACACTGGATGCAGTCATTAAATAGCAGCCAACATTAGACAAATTTGTGAAAATAATTGAAGGTACTGATTTATCATAAAGGAGTTGCGTGTACAGTAATTAAGTGTCTTCTTTAGACAGCCCCTCCCGGTTCGAATTGTCGTGCCAAAGAACTTGCCTACAGATATTTATATTGCTTTAAAGCAAAGCTTTTTACCTCTACCCCCCATGGGTTCTTTCGCGACCGTTGGTGTCACCAGAAAACTCCAGCGAAGAAATAAAAGAATTCACTGGCACCGCCGGGAATCGAACCTGGAACTAATACACTAACAAAGCGAGAGCCCGTTCTCTTACCGATTTAGCTACGAGCCCACGCGAAGACTGGTAAGACAGGTGGTGTACTCACCAAGCACATCTACGGGTTTACCCCCTGCGTTCTCGCTGAATGCTACGTGATAGCGCCACGCGACCACTCACGCCCGTCTAGCGGCCCTGTGCGCACCTTGCTCATGTGCTAAGAGTTACAAAAATTAAAGTAAGCTCACACCAACGCATGGCATCTCACTTCTAGTACGCCAATGTGCTAAAGCCTGTGGCCTTCAGTGTTCACGTAAACAATCACAGCTCCTTGTCGTCCGCCCTAACGCCAAAACAAGGAATACATTCAAATACTCCTTGATGGCCAGGCCATCACTCCAAGCCCCAGCATCAAGATCCTGGGCCTACATCTCGAGGCTAACACCAAGAGTTACGTCTCCTTGCAGCGCCTCAAAAACAGCATTAATCAAATCATACTCATGATCAGGCCAGTTGCACCAAGAAGCGGGGCCTAAAGGAATCCGGTACCTCTCGAGAGTTACTTACGTCAACCCCCTGTCTTCTTCTAGGCAAGGAAGACATAGAGATGCTTTAAATAATGATTAGAAAGACGGTCGAGCAGGCCATTGGTCTTCTCATGAGTGCGTCCACACAGAGGCTGCTTAGCCCGGGGCTCCACAACACGGTGGAAGAGCTGATAGAAGGCCATCTTTCTAACCAGAAGGTCCGACTCAGAACTGCGATGGGTAACCGCATGCTTCAACAGATTGGCTGGGCAGCCCAGAATGTCACTCCGCTTGACGTACTCCCAGACTCTTGGCGACTAAAACTAAAGATGCTCCCTTTGCTTAGAAATATGAACCCCTCACATGACGAGGGTCACCGAAAAGCACGGGCTCAAGCACTAAACACCACCCTCGGTGGGGATCATGCAGTTATCTGTATACACAGACGCCTGCAAACATCGAGGGCAGCAATACGCCATCATCGTGGCTACCCCCAGAACCAGCCTCCTTGCGTGTACCTCGCTTGGGACCCAAGAAATGACGACAGCAGAAGAGGCAGCCATCACCTTGGCTTTCGCTCAACCAGGGATTCGGAGGGTAGACATCGATTCCCAGCAAGCCTACTGGAATTACCATTGGGGTTGGGTGTCCTGACCTGCACTTCACGTGATAAAAAACCACTCCCCAAACGGTTCCATTCAGCTCATCTGGACACTCCCTCACGCTTCAATGGAGGGCAACAAATACGCCCACCCAACAAGCCTGCGCGTTTACCTTCCGTGCTATGGAGCTGCACGAGGACAGTCACCCGTATGTCACGTTCAGGGAGATAACCCAGCATTATCGCCTTCTGAGACAGACCGTACCTTCGCCTTACCCTGACCTTTCCAGAGAACAACAAACTACCCTACGGCTCATACAATCCGGGCCCCTTCCCACAGCCTACGCGTCTTCACTTAATGTATCCAAATCGCTACGACGCTGAATGTAAATTTTGCTCAGAAGAAGGAACACTCCGCCCCGTAATCGGGGTGTGCGACTTTAGCCCTGAGCACCCTCCTCTCTTTCCGTCAACTACCCAACAAGAGCAATGGGAGATGCTGCTGTCCAGGTCCTCTCTACCTACCCAGCTTCAGCGGGTGGACCGAACACAGGCCGCGCGGACTGCATATGGGCCCCACAGAAGAAGGAATCACTCCCCAGGGCCATACCTCGGCAAAGTTGGCGCGGCTCACTCAAACTCACTCACAATTTTTTTTTTCGAATCACCACTCACTCAAACTCAGACTCAATGCTGAGCAGCACATCTGCGCTCACTCAAACTCAAACTCACATTGAGTGCAAAACTCAGAACTCACTCGGACTCAGAACTCAAAATGTACTCAAAACTCAAAATGGACTCAAAACTCAAAATATACTCAAACTAAAAGTGAACTCAAAACTCAAAATGTACTCAAAACTCAAAATGGACTCAAAACTCAAAATGTACTCAAAACTCAAAATGAACTCAGAACTCAAAACGGGCTGAGAACTCAAAATGAATTCAGAACTCAAATGGCCTCACAGAGATTGAGACAGTGAGAGAGTGAGAGTGTGAGAGTGAGAGTGTGAGTGTGAGTGTGAGAGTGAGAGTGTGAGTGCGAGTGTGAGTGTGAGTGAGAGTGTGAGTGTGAGTGTGAGTGAGAGTGTGAGTGAGAGTGAGAGTGTGAGTGTGCGTGTAATTAGAGTGAGAGTGAGTGAGAGTGTGAGTGTGAGTGAGAGTGAGAGTGTGAGTGTGAGTGTGAGTGAGATTGTGAGTGTGTGACTGAGAGTGAGAGCGAGTGTGAGAGAGTGAGAGTGAGGGTGTGAGTGTGGGTGTGAGTGAGAGTGAGAGTGTGAGTGTAAGTGAGTGAGAGTGAGAGTGAGAGTGTGAGTGTGGGTGTGAGTGAGAGTGTGAGTGTGAGTGTGAGTGTGAGTGTGAGAGTGAGAGTGCGAGTGTGAGAGTGAGAGTGCGAGTGAGAGTGAGAGTGTGAGCTTGAGTGGAGTGAGAGTGAGTGAGAGTGAGAGTATGAGGGCCTGTGAGTGAGAGTGAGAGTGTGAGTGTAAGAGTAAGAGTAAGAGTGAGAGTGTGAGAGTGAGAGTGAGAGTGAGAGTGTGAGTGAGAGTGAGAGTGAGAGTGAGAGTGTGAGTTGAGTGTGAGTGTGAGGGAGAGTGTGAGTGTGAGTGTGAGTGAGAGTGAGAGTGAGAGTGTGAGTGAGAGTGAGAGTATGAGTGTGCCTGTGTGTGAGAGTGAGAGTGAGTGTGAGCGTGAGTGAGAGTAAGAGTAGAGTTAGAGTGAGAGTGAGAGTAAGAGTAGAGTTAGAGTGAGAGTGAGAGCGTGAGTGAGAGTGGAGTGAGAGTGAGAGTGAGAATGTGAGTGAGAGTAAGAGTAAGAGTAAGAGTAAGAGTGAGAGTGAGAGTGTGAGTGTGAGAGTGAGTGAGAGCGAGAGCGTGAGTGAGAGTGTGAGTAAGAGTGAGAGTGAGTGTGAGTGTGACTGAGAGTAAGAGAGAGTGAGAGTGAGAGTGTGAGTGTGAGTGAGAGAGTGAGAGTAAGAGTGTGAGTGAGAGTGTGAGAGTGAGAGTGTGAGTGTGAGTGTGAGTGAGAGTGACAGTGTGAGAGTGAGAGTGTGAGTGTGAGTGTGAGTGAGAGTGTGAGTGTGAGTGTGAGTGGAGTGAGAGTGAGAGTGAGAGTGTGAGTGTGAGTTGAGTGTGAGTGAGTGAGAGTGAGAGTGAGAGTGAGAGTGTGAGAGTGTGAGAGTGAGAGTGTGAGTGCGAGTGTGAGTGTGAGTTGAGTGTGAGCTGAGTGTGAGAGTGTGAGAGTGAGTGAGAGTGAGAGTATGAGTGTGAGTTTAGTGTGAGTATGAGTGAGAGTGTGAGAGTGAGTGAGAGTGAGAGTATGAGTGTGAGTTTAGTGTGAGTATGAGTGAGAGTGAGAGTGTGAGTGTGAGTGTGATTGAGAGTAAGAGTATGAGTAAGAGTGAGAGTGTGAGTGTGAGTGTGAGTGTAAGTGAGTGTGTGAGTGTGTGAGTGTAAGTGAGTGTGAGTGAGAGTGAGAGTGTGAGTGAGAGTGCGAGAGTGAGAGTGAGCGTGAGAGTGAGAGTGTGAGTGAGAGTGAGAGTGAGAGTGTGAGTTGAGTGTGAGTGGAGTGAGAGTGAGAGTGAGAGTGAGAGTGTGAGGGTGTGTGAGAGTGTGAGTGAGTGTGAGTGTGAGTTGAGTGTGAGTGTGAGTGTGATTGTGAGTGAGAGTGTGAGTGTGAGAGTGAGATTGATAGTGAGAGTGTGAGTATGAGTGGAGTGAGAGTGAGTGTGTGTGAGAGTGTGAGTGAGTGTGAGTGTGAGTTGAGTGTGAGTGTGAGTGTGAGTGAGAGTGTGAGTGTGTACATTTTGCTATATACCTTTTGCTATATCCTCATAATTATACGCCTCGAGCGCGGCCTGTAGGGGCGCCACTGAAATCCCCCTAGCGGCCCGTTTAGAAAGCAGCCGCTGGAGTCCGCGCCCCGCTCCCCAGTGCCGCCGCTGCTTTTGCGGCACGTTCACGACTGAGATTTACCGTTTGCGGGCGTTTGAAATCTATGTTTATGTGGAGCAGTCACTCTGTTCTTAAATGGGGTGTGTTTACGAGATTGTAAATGTTTCTGACGCGATCTTAGTGTAGTATATTTGGTCTGTATAAGCGCCAGGTGTGTGTCACAGGCCAGCGTCGCGGAACCGGCGTATGATGGAGCCGATTGTAGTTACACTGACCTGAATTTACTAGCCGTGGCTCCGTAACCCCCGGTTCCTCATATGTTCATGCTACGGCTGTACACTACGATTTAAATCGGTTTTGTGCGCTTACATAATCATACGTGACCGCACGCCAGTTACGTTTGCCAGCATTATACCTCAGATATTGACCACCACCATTTACAAGCCAATCTGTTAATTTCCGGAATATTCAACAAAAGTACGATGGACAATGCATTATTATGCTCGGCGATCAGCACACGACAGAGTCGTCTTGTCGTGAGGTGAGCGCCCGCAAACATTCATCTGCTACATATATCCTGTGCGAGCAGCGCGGAGACAGGCTTAGAATGTAATCCGCGTCTGCGACTAAATGCTTCTTCGAAATATCATCATATGGCACAGGGAGCCTGCAGAATAAAGCAGAAACTGAAATCAGAGGGCCTTGACACATGCCACACTCTTCCAATGACACATTTCATCGCTTGTTTAACTGTCCAAATATGCGTCCGCCGTACGATCAGCTGTTCATCGAAGTCGAAAAACAAAAGGAAAGTGAACGCGGGATTTGTGTGTGGGATTATTAAAACGTTCATTGCTTGATTTCGCTCCTCATTTGTACACAGCGTCCCCCTCCCCTTCCCCCCACCGATGTCTTGCGAGATAGCAGTGCATTTCGCGTACAGTCGGTCTAGTGAACACGAACGTCTTTATCATGTCAGAAGCTGCACTGTTTTTTTTTTTCATTTCCGTTAGAGCTATTCTGTTTCTCAATTTCGTACTTGCACATCATTTATTTTTCCGTGGTTTCATTAACTTACCTTGGTTCGTGCTATATGGCGTGTGTGGGCACATATTTAACGACGCACAAGCTTGGAATATACTTAAGATTTTCGCATGGTTTATATTCTTATAAAAGGCATAAGTTATTGTCCGGGATTGGGTAATCACATCCCGGAAACATATTTTTCTGCGACGTATATATTCGAAACGAAGCCGCATCCACGCTGCAAAACGTAGCCAACCTCTCACTGCCCCAATATCAGGTCTAAACGAGGTGACCGTAAAATTCTTTTGTGCCTAACGTATTTGGAGTTGACGGGGTCGATATGCTGCAACCGTCGCCGACGCCCGGAAGAGCGGCGACGAAGCGCGCGACACCGCGTCCCCAGGTAGCTCTTGCAGGCGATCGCGTGCTCTACGAAGACGCAGCTGCTTTTTTAAGTGACCTAAACGTACTCTTTGCCTATAGACGTCACCATAACAATCTTTTTAGGGCGCGGAAAGGCCAAAAGAAGCGAAACAGAACCAAAACACTGCATGAGCCCCCAGCCACGCAGCGCAAATCCCGTCAACGCCGCGGAGAAGCGGCGGCAGGCAGCGCAGCGATCGCGAAGCTCGAGGCGTATAACCAGAAAGCATTTTTATATTTGTCCCACGTGATCCCCGTCGACGAGACCTTTAATTTGATACCCCACACACCCTAGCAGGGTCATATGGAATTCATACCAGTCAAAATAACCATGACTCTCATGACTGTAACCAGGACGCATTATTTAGGTGTCTGACGTGATTCTCCTAACTGGAACCTTCAATTTGACGCTTCACATGCTTCAGCGGCCTCACCTTGAATTTAACCCAATCTATAACTCATAATGACTATCTCATGATTCGAACTACGAAGCCTTTTTTTATTTGTACCACGTGATTCCCCTCGTCAAGACCGTAAATTTGATACGCCACACGCCCTATTGGGGTCATTTCGAATTTTACCCCAATATAAGACTCGCCATGACAATCTAATGGTTATAGCCAGGAAGCATTTTTGTATTTCTCCCACGTGATTCCGCTCATCAAGACCATTAATTTGATACCCATCACATCCTAGCGGAATCAATTTGAAATTAAACCTATCAATGACTAACCATGACTATCTCATGATATAGCCCTACCACATTTTTGTCCCACGTGATTTCCATTATCGGAACCTTCAATTTGATGCCACGGACACCCAGTGGCATCATTGTGAATTTTAACCTAATTTATGACCCATTTTGACTATGTCATGATAATAATCAGGAAGCACGTGATTACCCTCATGCAGACGTTTAATTTGATACGCCACACGCCCTAGCGTCATGAACTTGAATTTTAACCGAATCTATGACTTACCATAATTACGTCATGATATATCCATAACTCATTTTCCTCCCGAATGATTCCCCACATCGAGACCTTGAATTTGATTCCCCGCATGCCCTCGCAGCGTCATTTTGAATTTTAACCCAATCTATGACTCATTATGACTGCCTGATGACTACAATCAGGAAGCATTTTTTTATTTACTCCGCTTGATTCCGTTAATCCGGACCTTTCATTTGATACCTTACACGCCTTAGCCTCATCAGTTTTACTTTTCACCTAATCTAATGTGGTCATTATTCTGTCTTAAGGGGCGCTGCCAGTCAATTCAGCTAATTCATTTGAAACAGCAGAGAGGACAGCCCCCGCCCCCATCCCCCCCCCGGCTCTCACCTCTTCCTTTGTGACCCCTAGTATATAAAGCCGCTAACAGTAGCAGGCGAACAACCAGCACGCCAGCGCCGCCGTGTGCTTTCCCACCACCCTTCCCACGCTCTTAGTGGATCCGTCAGGAGGAAAAGTTAGACAACCCTTTTTTATGACCTCACCAGTCAATTATCACTCACGCGCCCAGCCGCGAAAATTAGGTATACAGCAAGTGCTTATGGCCATGAAAATTCAACCAGAAACTAAAAAAAATCAGACACCCCCTCCCTCCCAACCGATCATGCAGATAGCGATTGGTGCCGTACCCGCAGGTAACCTGAATTCCGAGCCCACAGTGACGCATGAAACTTAACAGCCAACCATAGCTGCCTGCTAGGCTACTCATATGTACTCAAACTCAAAATGGACTCAAAACTCCTATGTACTCAGAACTCAAAATGCACTCAAAACTCAATATGTAATCAAACTCAAAATGTACTCAAACTCAAAATGTACTCAGAACTCAAAATGGACTCAAACTCAAAATGAACTCAGAACTCAAAATGGACTCAAACTCAAAATGGACTCAAACTCAAAATGTACTCAGAACTCAAAATGGACTCAAACTCAAATTGTACTCAGAACTCAAAATGGACTCAAACTCAAAATGAACTCAGAACTCAAAATGGACTCAAACTCAAAATGGACTCAAACTCAAAATGTACTCAGAACTCAAAATGGACTCAAACTCAAATTGTACTCAGAACTCAAAATGGACTCAAACTCAAAATGGACTCAAACTCAAAATGTACTCACAACTCAAAATGGAATCAGAATTCACTAGGTATCAGGCGTACTCAAACTCAATCGGACTCAAACTCAGTCGGGATCACTTGGCTCAAACTCACTCAAGCTCAAACTCACAATGCCACACTAGCCTCGCGCTCACTCAAACTCAAACTCACGCGTGAGTTTGAGTCCAAATGAGTCTGAGTGAGTGGGCTCATGAGTGAGTTCGCCGACCTCTGCCCAGGGCTGCACTCTGGTCCGTTCAGAAATACGAACAGAATTATTTCTCCCTCCTCCTCCTTCTCTGCCGCAAATCTCGTCGCCTCCCTCCGCGGCGCAGAGACGGAGAAGACAGATCGTCAAACACCGGGTTGGAGCTTACTTTAATTTTATAAAAAAAGTTTCCACTATTGTGCTACGCCAATACAACTCAACCAAACACCGTTCGTGCTTCATGCATTGATTTAACCTGAACAAGAATATCTCTTTGAAGTAATAAATGATGTGGTTAAGTGCATTTCCCTTCTCTCTGGTTTTACTATTTGTAGAGCGATGTGAGTGAATTTAAGTGACGTCGCATGGGTAATCGTTATGAGTGCCGTTTACAGCTTTGCTTTCCAACCACATTCACGGGGTGGATTGGCGTGATTTTTTTAAAGCAATAAGAATGGTGGGACAAACAGTGGAAGTTACGAGAGCGCAGTAAACATAGAACTAGTGATGCCTACTGCTGTTTTTTTTATTATTTTTATTTTTTTCCTCCGTATTTTTTGTCACTCCGCAAATGAGAGAAGATTTAAAGATAAGAAGACAAAAGAAAGGAGGAACTCAAGAGAAAGAGAATAAAGTGGGAAGTCGATTGAGCGGGATGGGGCAGAATAATCGCAGATAGCCAGGAAATCAATAACAGTGGTCGAGTATACAGGTAAGCCTGAAGCCCGGTTACGTACAGAAAGTGCATTAGCGACGTCTTGCACCCAGTGTTTCTAGACATCTGGTTTATCCCACCGGAGACAAGTGCGTCTGAGCGCGGCTTTCCGAACTGCGCTTGTTTCCGTGCACAACCACAGAAGACGCTCGGCATCAGCGCCAGTCGCTGGACACTTTGAGCAAGTTCCTGAATTTCCTGGTGGCGGCCCCGAGCCCTGGTGACTGCGCGTGTGAGGGCACCCACAGGCCGAAGCTTCCTCAGAGGGAGTTCCCCCTACCGGGAGACATTAGGGGAGATAGTAGACACACGGGGAGAATTAGGGCACGTGTGTACCTTCTCAGCAGAGATTTCCGGGCTAGAACATAAAAGCGCGTATCACAAGGAAGGGGTCCAGTGGACGTCTCAGGTGGACAAGGGGAGTGGTAAAGATGGTCCTATTATTCACTGAGGATAGTGTGAAACCCTTGCACACTAATGGCCGTCATGAGTTGGGTAGCCAGAAGAAGTCAGCGGAAGTCGTATCCAAGCCATTCGAGTAGAGTGAGCGTGTACTCACTCCTGTTTTACACTTCTGTTGACAACATGGCGCTGTCGAAGCCAAAGAAGTAGCTGCACTGTTTCCTAAAGGGACAAGCAACCGTTTTTTTATGAAGTGCGTGTTCTCTTACTCATATGAGAGCCAGCGTTTTGTCTACCGGGATAACCGCAAGGAAGTTCTAAATAAACGAAGCGCAAATACTTTAATTTTTCACTAGAGTTTCTAAAGTCTGAAAGGTGGTGACCGGTAGTGTCTAGTCGTGACACACTCTTGCGTGTCCAAAAAAACCCGTCGATTTTATCGCGTGATTCAAAAAACGCATGAAGGAATAGGACAGGTTCCACATTGTTGTCTCTGCCGGGGATAAATTTCTAAATACCTCTTTTAACGTCACGTGCAAATAAAAGTGTGTTGCTGCACGGAGTATTAACTCTATGCTGATGGTGGTGATGATGGTGATGGTGATGATGCATGGTGATGTGGCCGTGCCCTTTGTAGCGGGTCGCCGCTGCGTGAGATCGCGCGGCGTAGCCAAAGAAAAAAAAAACCAAAGGAAGAAAAAGAAACCACCACCTCCCCTCGCGTGAACCCCTGTGTAGATGCGACGCATAGGGGGTTCACGTTGCAGCGTTGGACAGCGGAGGAACAGCGCTGGAACGACGGAGCGGAGCGGCGCAGGCACCGCGTTTTATAGTGCGCATATCGGTGAGGGGACGCGCCGGCGCCAGTGCATCTGCCGCGGCTATGACGCAACACAATCCAACACAATCCACTTTAATCCAATCCAATCCAAGCCAATCCAGCCAATCCAATCCAATCCAATCCAATGCCCCTCGCGAGAGAGTGTTCGCTATCGGAGGGGAGAGGGGGTGAGTGGCGGAGCAACACCACCTAGTAGTCTAGGTGGTGTTGGGCGGAGAGCGCAGCTCACGCGGCGAGGAGAATGGGTGAGGGGCGGACGCCGCCGACGACGACGCCGGATGCAGGGACAACGCGAGTGAATGAGATGCAGTCGCATCTAAAAGTCGGAACTCTTCCTAACACACAAGAATTGACGAGCCACCACTACTCAGTCGTCAATGTCGCAACATGCTCCGTACTGCTCCGTGCTGCCACCCTTGTTCCAGCCGTCTCTCCGTCGCAACGCCGCATGTCGCCACCAGGCCTCAAGGCGTCGTTTTGCATTGTCCACCCCCCAGCGTCTTCAAAACCGAGCGTTGCTGACAGGGTTTGGCTCTCGGGGGCAGGTGCGACCGCAGGGCATTCGAGGACGACGTGGCTGGTGGTCTCTTCTGCAGCTCCACAGGTGGTGCAAGTTGTGTCGAGCCCGGCAGTAAACTTCGCCCGCCACACACGTGTCCGCAGCACGCCAAGACGGGCCTCTGCCAGCAGGCCACTGCCCAGGGAGTTATCAAAAAACTTCTCCCGGCCGATGCTCGTCTTGGTGGCGCTATACAGGTCCAGAGAGGGCTTCGCCTTTGCACCTTCGAGCCACTCCCTCGTCTCCACCTTTGTTACCTGAGCCCAGATCCTGGCCTCCCTCGTGCTCACGGGCTGTGCGGCAGTTTACGCGATAGACTCGGGCAATACCTCATAACGTCGCCGCAGATTCGCCGTCCGTCGGGTCCACCGTGTCGAAATCGCGGAATAGATGGTGTGGATCAGAATCTGGTGGGCCAGGTTAGTGTCCGGCAACCGAAGAAACCTGCCTTCGTAGCTCAATTTTACCACTGCTTCCCGCGCCGTAAATGACGACGAACCCAGGTCCCGCTGGATCCCCTCCACCGGAGTGTTCTTGTGGACGCCCAAGGCCATTTCTGTATACGCCGTTTTGTATGGTAACCAATATCATCATCATCAACAACAAAGGACACGCAGTGAGAGCGAAGAAGAAAAAGAACAGGCTGAGCCATGGCGGAGATCCACCGGGAGCTCTCAAGCGTCCTTCGGGAGAGAAGCGTTTTCTCCAACGTGCTTGACAAGATCGAGGCCAAGGCTAAGCTGAAGAGAGAGTGGCTCGTCTACGGTGAGTGCTGGACGACCGGCTTTCCTGCGTGTGCTGCAACTCGAACGTCATCGCGAGGCATTTGAGGGAACGAAAACCAGGCTACGGAGTCAAAGCCGCCTTGTGGTGCTTGCGCGGTACGGACAGGCAGCCACCTCATTAAACATGCGCTTTGTAAGCAAGATGTGGAAATATGCCAAGCATTCGCGCCTCGAGAGGGAAAATGTTTTCCAAGTTTGAGGTGACGTGTGTGTACGCCCATGTCCGTTGTGGACCTAGCTACTTTAAAGTTAGAGACTGGCCGAGCATTAGGCAACAATTACCCCGATTTTATTCCGTACAGCACCGCCCACAGGCAGACTACGCACTACGGGTTCCAGCAAGCCGAGCCTCCGGGCTTGTTCGGCTCTCGCCGCACGCACGCCAGTCACTCCGCGGGGGAAGCGATAACTTTCGTAACAACATGGTTCATTACGTGGACAACCACGATACAGCAACAGCACTGCACTGTACAGCGAGCCCTTGGCACAGCAATCGGCGTATACGTATCCCGAAAGAGGACGAGTGCATATTCAGAAATGCGCATGTCAACAATGATATAAAAAGAGGCTCACGGCAGCAGCTTCACGGCGTGCCCCCAAGCTTAACCGGGCGTCAAGGGCACTCGTCCGCTGACCATTAACGGTGCCAGGTGCCAAAACGCGTACGCTGGTAGAGCCTACAAAAGACGGCGAAGACCAAGACTGCCCGAACAACCGAGGCAACCCGGCGGGGGAGTGTGTTGTGGGCGCAGCCAGGGGCCAACACCGGGTGTTGATGAGGAAGATGAAGCTGCGCCCACTGCCTAGCTTTCATTGCTTCCCAAAAACAGCAGTCTGAGCCGTGCTTTCCCTTCGTGGTCACCCGAATGGTGGTCCCAAATGGAGGGTACAAAGTTAACAGAGGTATAGCAGAACCGAGAACCGGTCCCAATATGCTACCCGGTACACCTGCGCATGCGCAACAACCAGTATTTCCGCCTCTCCGCACGCGCAGTAGCGCCGCTCGCCTACCGGTTCGCGTATCGGGAACGGTTTACCGCTCCAGTGTAAACCCTTATCAGATTAATAGCATGCAGTAGCCCCGTTTACATTGACCCGACTAGGGTGCGTTGAGTCGAAATAAACAGGTTTTCTGGATTCAACCCCCCCCATGTATAAGCGGACGGGTCGGGTGAGAGAGCCGTCGCGGCGAGTCCAGTCGACTCGGAGGCAGGGGGTGGGTTGGCTGGCTCGTCGGGTTGAGTCGGCGGGCCGCGGCGAGTAGAATACCGTGTTGGCGCAGTTCTAACGCGCCCCCGGTGGTAACGCGCGAGTAAGTTCGTGCAGGAAATTCGAAAAAAAAAAAATTGACACTGACGGTACTGTGCAGATGGAAAAGACATGACACCACGTACCTGGAAGAGGGAGATTTTATTTGGTGTATGCAGCTGTCGAAGCCAAAAAGGATTGTGCTTCATAAGATTGCTTATCCAGCTCCTGTTGGTAATAGATTCATAGCGGGAAACACTGAAGCTGCTTGCGATTTTAAGTGCCTTGATCTTCATCATTCTAAGCGTTACGGACTAACTGTAGAAGCACAAAAAAATGTGCAACAGCTGACCAAGGTATGCGGTACGCCATTGAGGAATCAGTGCGCCGAAATTCACTCACGTGGTGTTGACGGATTGTTTTTGTTAGATGGAGTTGATTTTTTTGGGAACTTCGTGTCTTGCGCATGGCAATGCTGCCGGCCGCTTTAAAGCCTATTTCGATTTTGAGCCCGATTGTAACGCGCACACTAATATTCAGGCTACCTTTTACCAGAAGAGCGTGCGCGTTAGAATTTGGAAAGTACGGTAGCCTCTTTTCCGGGAAACCCGCCGCTCCCCTCACCTCGATTCTTTGGACGGGGTGCATAAACCTCGGGAGGGGTCCAGGTAGCAAAACCCGCCAGTCGACTCGACCCTTTCTCGTCGAGTCCATGTATCCGGGGCTAGTGTGTTCTGTACGTTCTTTGTGTACCGCATGTACCGTGACCTGACCGGGTCCATGCGCCTGCGTTCCCGTAAAGCGGCTTAGTTCCGCTGATGAGCCACCCCGCCGCACCATGCGCGTGCACTCGTTCCAGTGGGGTTCGGTCCTTCTCGCTATGCCCACACGCGTAGCACCAGTAGGATTCCGGAACGCACGGCACACACGGAACGTACGGACAAACGGTGTGCTAAAACAAGAGAGTTATAGCAAAACGGAAAACCGGCCATAGTACGGTACCGGTAGTTGGTCTGCGCTCCTGCGTCTGCACCGAGACGGAAAAACTGTATATTGTCACGAATGACACTCGGCACTTACAACGATCAAGGCTATAAAGAAGATTTAATGTGTCTAAACTCAAAGCTGCAGCGCAGAGCCCGTGAACACAAGCGCTTGCCCGAGCATTCTCGTGTTCTTTTCTGCCTCGCTGATGGTGATAGTCGCGGCATTTCTCCCCTGACTTGCTGGTGATGATAGTGGCGGCAATATGCACATGGCATGCGTTCCGGGTACCGTACCGGGTCCGGTTCCCCACTACGCTATAACTGTCTACTCCATTCCACAGCAGAGAACCGGCCCCGTAAGGTACGCGGTGCACTTGCAAAGGGGCGCATCCAATTCTGCCACCATTGCAAACGCTCAGTGAAGCCGGTCGCCTACCGGGTCGGGTTCGGGACCGGTCCTCCACTCTGCTATAACTCTCTAAGGCAATCATGGCATGTATAAATCAACGAGGTGCTCGCCGGATCACTGCAGGTGCAACAAATGCGTGCTGTACCTCGCTGAGTGCCGGTCAGTCGTCCCTCCTGCGCACACCACTCGCGCTCCCGCCGAGTCTCCCCGTCGTCGGGAGAGGAGGGAAGCGCCCGAGGATACTCTAGGCCCACTAGAGAGATTTAGCGTCGTGTACTCTACGCTAGCGGCGGCGGGTACCGCGACCCGACTCGCGCAAGTGCGCATTTGTTCCAGGCACGCTTCGCAAGTTTCGCCAGTTTGGCCCGTCCGCGCCGAGAAAAGTGGGTAGTGTTGTCAAAGCGTGACCACCCTTACACAGCCTCTTTTTTTACCTCGCAAATTATCCTCTCCTCTGTAATACATCGACACATTGTTGTCCGTAACGCCTCAGCGCGACTAACCCGAGGCATCCAAGATTGGTGTGACACAAAGAACATCCTATTCCGGCTTTCCCGAGGGCCATTCTTAGTAACGGGACCCCAGACAACGCATTCACATTTCAGTTTCGGGCAGATGAAAGGCCAGTACAGGCTTACTTTCAGACGGTGCGCGCTTTGGTTCATGCCTCTGAAGAGGAAGCTTACAGAAACACGATCTCGAACATTCAGAACTTCAATAAATTTATATAAATTGCGCCAAGGAATTACATAGCAGATAAGATCATATCACGCGGAAAAGGGGAATGTGGGAATTCTGGTCGGTATTGCATGTTATTGTGACATTACGATTTTTATATTGGTGACATTTGTAATGTGACAGCGTTAATCATGGAAGCAATTGACAGTGTCCTTGGGCTATTTCATTTCTCTGGCACAGTTTTATCCGCATCGAAGATCACCTGTACGGTCGGACTGTTGGATCATAAAGAGGCGAAAGAGCAGACCATATCACACATTGAGCGCAATCTCTTTTCAAAGGGCGAGCGCGCGTTGACGGCCGGGTCCGTCGCTTCGGCCGCCTGGTACACTGCATGAGCTATCGCCATTTATACTTGTACCAAAGCCATCCCGAAAGGGGAGATTCAGAGCTGCTCTATGATTGTTCTTTTATTGTGCGAAATCTAGTTTGTGTCCTTGCTGGTTGCAAACGTTATCATTGCACCATTCGCAACGTTTCGTATTTATTGACTTAATGGGCCATGAAGTGTTTTGTAACCACTGTGGACATACTTGCACAAATTGAAGTATGCAGTACCTCGGGCATGTTTCGCCCACTCTGGGTGCGTTTACGCCGCAATATTTAACAGAAAAATCAATTTGAAAGTGTTGTCCTTCTCTCTGCGGCCTATTCGCCGCTTTCCTATGAGGCAGGCTTGGAGGCCACTTACTGGAGGCTGGCTTGGCTTGACTGCGCGGCTTGCCGACCCTCCGCCAAGTCAGTCGGCCTGCCGCTGACGGGTTAAAACTAATCTATGACGAGGTTTGCTCACGAAGGAATGGGGTTTTGTTTTGTTTGTTGGCGGAATATTATGATCGTAAAGTTGATGAAGTGAAAGTAGCTACACCCAGCGCATGTGCGACGCTTAGATGACTTGCCTTCACTAGAGCTGTAAGGTGCATCTGCCTGTGCGACTGTTAGGCTCGTTGAAAACGTAAGGTCAAATAAAGGCGGTAGAAGCGTATGTACGGTAGTAGAAAGTGTTAGTTGAATGGAAGGCGGGAGAAAAGACAGCAAATATGAAATAGGCAATACAGAAATAAAATCAACCAAAAGTAGTATTGTAAATCTTTAAACTAAAAGCACTTCTTCAGCAGAATAAAATCACACCACAGCCAGAAGCGCGACCACACATTTGCGATTGCTCCTTTTACTTAAGCAACACATTCGACATCCGTGGGGATTTGGGGACCACTAACTGCACGAACTTTATTAAAGAAGTACTCATCTAAAACGCTGGGAGTGCTGAAAGTAAGAGAAAACAGCCTATACGATATATTGCCCCGAGGACATACCGTGGCGCCACCTACGAGAGACGTCACTTGTAGGACGCCGGTCTGTGGTGTCGCCTGCTTGAACACATTTCCTATGCTTATGCGACCGCTCGTTTTTTGTTGTGGCCACCACATGCCCTTAGTCACGGTTTTCATGCAAGTTACAGAAAAAAGTGGTCTAAAGACCGAATAATCCGGGCAAGCAATCAGCGACTCGCTGGTTCCTGGCGACCCCGCCGCGGCTAGGTACTGGCGAACATCGCCACTGACAGCTCGTATGCAGCCAGCTAACGCGAAGTACGATGCAACTGGTGCTGAGAAAAGTACGCTGTTAATTCATTATAAAATACAGTAATCCCCCGTTATAAAGAAGTCAGCGGAACGGCGAAAAATTTTGTTATAAGCGGTATTTCGATATAAGCATCCTGACAAGAAAAACTAAAGCAGTTGAGCTTTAATTGTGCTATAAATGCGAATAATCAAAACATAATGTATTCAGGCAAGCAAAATATAAATTCGGGTGCAAAAAAGGCAGTGAGCTTTGAATGTTTTAAGTTCTGACCGAGCGCGACCAACTCCTGATCAAATTGGACGATTGGACGATAGCTTGCATGACGCTCTGGTCACCGTGATTGGGCGCATTGAGGAGCGGTGACTGGCGTCCGAACGCCTCGTAGACTGGAAAGCGAATAGGAGGAAAAGCAGTTGCAACATTTATAGGGGCGCGCGGGCGTGGCGGAACGCTACGAGATTTGCGTTCTGGGAAACGCCGCAAATGCCATCCATGGCTTGACTCTGAAGTTGTGTTTGTGAGCTCCAAAAACGACTACCTGTTCATTCTGGGTCAGAGCGCAATCATGAAAACAGACCGGTTTCGTACTAGGGTTCTTTGCGTGATCACTGGCCAATTTTTGTTCGAGGTATGCACCAGTGATGTATGCAAAAGAAGAGTTTTTCGGCGCACCGTTGTCGACGACACTTTCTAATTTTACGGTTAGAGTGCCGTTATACGCGCACCGTCACGTCCACGCCATTGAACACTGTCCAGGAACAAAATTCAATGAGCTTACTACACATTTTCACCATTTGTCTAAAACCTGATGGTGCGAATCGAGGATGAGCGGTTCGAGAAAATCGCTGGGGAAACAGCAGATTGCAATGACCCGAAATGTGGACAGCCTGACTCGCCGCTGGGTCGCCTCCACTCGGAGATGTCCCCACTCGCCTCTTCGCTCTAAGCGGGTCACACTCTTCGTGCACTTCGAGTAATGCGGTCCAAAATGCATGTGTTTGGGTTGGGACTAGAAGAAATTTCGAATAAAGCGATATTTCGAGTAAAGCGATTTTGTTATAACGCGGGATTACTGTACTTGCGACGTGACATGTACGAGACCGTGTGTGCAAAGAAAATAGACCTTGCAACAGCGACGGAAGCATGCCGCGTAGTTGTGATATCACCTAGCGTACTGCGCGCATTCCCTGGTAATAATAATGACTACGTGAGAACGGTGAGCGGATTGCTTCGCCGCACATGCTTAAAAGTGCCGGTACGATCGGCATCTCCGTCCTGCATTTCCCCTCCACTGTTTTTTCTGTATATTTATGCCCTGATTTGATTAACGATCACTAGTACTTGTCCTGCTATGTTTACTTTTCGCAATGTATGAATGGTACTAACGCAAGTTTTCAACGTCTTCGAGCGAGTTTAGACGTGCCTATGTTTATTTTTAATAAAGGCTATGACGTGGAAATTTATAATTGCAACACGGCTTTTGTCTGTTTACAATGAGCCTGCGCCTTTCTCTAGCATCAAGTTCGAGAACTCACGACTGCTCACAAAGGCGCGGCTGTGTACGAGGCGAAGCACGTCGTGAGATAATGGGGAATTTTAAAATAGGGGAACCAAGCGTTGGGGGCCCCCAATAAGTTAGGGGAGCCCAAAAAGCTCGCTTGCGCGCTACGAGTTTTCGAAGAGGGTCTTCGCCAACAGCTAGCTCACCGCCGGTTTCCGATGCGCGGAGTTCGATGTTGGGAACTTTAAGCTTAGCGTCGCGGCAGATATTTCATCGCCGCTATCGTTACAGTCCCGAATGACAGTCCCCAACATAACTTTTCACCATACTTTTCACCATACGTTCACCATAACTTTTCACCATACGTATGTGGAAGTTTGTATCCACGGTGACTGCGATATAAGCGATCGATGATCAAAATACCTGCCACGGCCTGGGCCGATTTTTGCGCGCAGTTATCGCCACCCTTCGTCCGCTGCCACAGCGTGCGTGAACAGGCCGGCGGTGCCGAGACTGATGCCCGCGGCCTGTCGGCTGTTATTTGAGCATCGCTTCGAAAATCACCGCTAATGATATTACCTAGCACAATTTTTCACCACACGTAACATCCACTTTCGCGAATGTGGAACTCCTTATCCGCGATAAGTCTGATTTTAAAAGGGGGCAAGTGTTGCTGCCGCGACCTGCGTCGGTTCGAGCCGCCGGCGGACAGGCACGGCGGACTGTTTGCGGAGCGCTTCTGCGAGAAGTGAACGCTTCATGATTTCCTGCTTCTTCCATTTCTTGCGAACAAGCGAAATCTAGAAATTTAGCGCGGCGATCGTCGTAGCCTACAATGTCGATTGGGGAAACGAGACGCAGCGTAGGCTTACACCGGTTTCGTTGGCATACGTCCGCATACACCACCACGCTCAAGTCGTTTGCGGGAAGCCTACCACGGTTGACACGGTTATAAAATCCCCATGAGGTACACGGATGAGGTACATGAGGTTCACGGACTGATAATTACTTCACACGGCGAAAATTAACTCGAAAATACACTTAGAAGGCGCGTCCTGAACGAAATGTCATGCGCTGTCATGCGCTGTCATGCATCATGGTCGGCAAGGTAGGAACGGGGATCCTACAGGTACAGTGAATTAGAATACCAAGTATTCTAGTTCACTATAGTACAGGTGACGTCAAAACGATCGCAGCGCCGGCCTCACCAGTGGCGGCCCTCGCAGACAATACTTCATATTCCCTTCCCGGCCACCGTGTGGTTTGTGGCTGAGGAGTCTAAGGCACTGGTTGTAGTGCTTCGCAGAGAGCAGGTCGGTATCCCTGGTAGCACATTCTTTTAGATGCGACGCTCAGAGCATCTCTTGTCGGCGGCCCTGTCCTTCCTGCGTGCGTCCGTTGTCCGCAGCCACTCTCCCCCTCTCCTCCCGATAGCGAACACTCTCGCTGGGGCATTGGATTGAATTCAATTGGATTGGATTGGCTTGGACTGGATTTGGATTGGATCGGATTAAAGTGGATTGTGTTGGATTGTGTTGCGTCATAGCCGCGGCAGACGCACTGGTGCCGGCGCGTGCCCAGGTGCGAGCGTGTGCGGCCCAGCGCGCTCTCACTTCGCCGGTGGGCGGCGCTGCGCGCGGTGCTGCGCATGTGCAGTACTCTCTCTCTCTCCGCGGTCTCCTGTCCTTCGGGCGCGCTGCGCATATAACCGGTGTGCCGGTCTCCGGTGGCCTTTCGGTCGACGGTTGCTCTCGGCTTGCGCTTGAACCCCCCTCAGCGTCGCATCACACCAGGGTCACACCAGGGTTCCCGCGAGGGGAGGTGGGCGAAATTTTTTTAGCTTATTTTTTTTTGTTTCGGTAATGTTTTCTATGCTGCATTCTCTGTTTTCTGAGTTCGCAATCGCTGGCCGACTGAAACTGCCACGCTGGCGAGTTCTCGTTGGCGTGATGTTGCCATAAGCACTGTAAGCCTGCGGGCACAGCGCCGAATTAGGCAACAATCGGCTCGGTCCGAACACGCCTCTTACGACGTATAGGTACGATCAAGGCAAGCTCTAAAGGTGGGGAAGTAGCGCCTCGCAGTTCAGCGCGCCTGACGCCGCAGATGCCGTTCAGCCACAGCCCACACTCTTAATAAAAAGGTCCTAAAAAGTATAGCAACGGCCGTATTTACTAACTTCCTCGAACCTTACTACCCCGCGGTACGGTACGTAGGCTCTGCCACTAGCAACTGCATGGTTAGGAAATTAATTGGGTGTAGGAAGGTAGTACTCACCAGATTAAGATCGGGCTTCTGACTAGGTTATGCATGGCCAGTAATAAACGCATGTAGCTCCGAACGGTGTTATCGCTAGGTAGTGATACTGGTTATGGTAGTGGTGCTTCCTGCCTGCTTCAGTTAGTAACCCTGACTAGTTATGCATTTACTACATCCATTTAAAGTACCTAGCATATATTGAGACAAGTAAGTTGTTAGTGTTCCATTATTGAATGCCAAAACCTTTTAAGAGTGTATGCGTCGGCTAGGGAATGTTACGATTCTAAGCGGTGCTGGCAGGTTTATATTACCCAAGAAGCGCAGCATACTGATTCCTGAGATGTCGAGAATGCCCAACCAACGATAACGTATCATGCCACCTATTGTCGCACTGAAAGGAGAGGAAAAGTTGATTGAATTCTAATCTTGGTCCCAGTCACATCGCACCTCATATACGCATCAGTGCTCTTAGCAGTTAAATTAAATACTACTTTATGGGCCGGATAAACGATCAAAAAAGCGTTTATTTGATTCAGTCAATGCAATGCGAACAAAAACAGAACTTTGGCAAATTCACTGCAGTGTCCCTTTAACCTAGATGTTAGGTCAGCGTTTCATTCCCACCAACTCTGCCCACTTGCGGTAGTTCAGAAAAAATCTCCAATGGCGCCATCGATCGGTTGCCAACGAGCGCTTGCGGTGACAATTAGCCGCCACTGACGCTGCTTAACGTCGATGACCTATTACAGTTTGTATCTTCCGTTAAGGGAGCACTAGCGTTAGTTTCTGGCACTTTTTTTTTCCTGAGCTCGGTGTCGTAATGTTTATGCTGGCGTAAGTTCCAGTGACGACGCGTTTCGATGGACGCAGGATGAGCACAGGTGTTAATTTGTGAGTAATGCCAGTAGAAAATCGCCGAATGAGCCTAATAAAGGTATAGTGTTATAAATGGGCAAGTTTAAATCACTCCGTGTTCGGGATCGGATGGCGCTAACGATGAAACCTCAAAGCTCCGAAAAGGGGACAAGAGGTATGTGCGTACTTTTCTGGCAGAAAAAGAATAACCAATGCCATTTACAGGTGGTATATTTCCACGTTTTGAACAGTGACCGTTTTAATATTTTTTAAAGAGGTTTAGTGCCTTAGTGTTATCTCGGGAGACAATCAGGAGTTTGCACCATGAATAGATAGTGCGGAATATGCCTGAAGCTTCCTTAAAAATTCGGGTTGTATTCACGTGTGTAGTCCTTCTTTCATGTGGCTGGAACCTCATCAAAGAGTGGCTCACACTCGGCTTACTTTCCTTTGCAGCCTTCGCCGCCGTGGTCGTCATCCTGTACATCTTTTGCCGGGCCGGGAGTGACTCACTTCATTACAACGTTCTGGCCCATACTAGGCAGGTAAGCCCGACAGTCGTTACCTTGAAAATTCCACGTGCTTGGATAGCGGCAGTTGGCGATAATGCAAAGCAGCGTCTCCACGGCCAAGAAACAAGAATTTCTCTGGGCAGTTAAGCATGCTCACTTAGCTTGAACTAGGGACTGACCTATCTACTGCTGACAATTACTGCCTCCTGGGTTTCGGCTTTGGTGGCGTACTTGCGCGGTTGACAGCCACCGCTTAGCCGGCGCGGAAGCAGGCGGTGCAGTCGAAGTCGAAGCATCTTGCACCCCGAGACACGGCGCGAGTCACTGCGAAACCTCGGACGAACGCCCAGCATGGTGGCCTCCTCGCCTGGCGCGCTGTGAAGTTAGGAGTCCACGAGTACCTCGAACATCTCCAACGAACACAGTGCGCGCTGACGGTTTCCGCTGTTGCGCTGTGCAGTTAGAGAAGCTGCTGTGCAGCTCGCTAGCTCGGCATGCATCAAAGACAGGACACTATTTTGTGCTGGAGGATATTAAACAACCCAAATGGTGTATACGATGCTCTTACCACCAATCCTAGACAGAAAATGAAGACAGGACAATGACGATGGCCGTGCGTCTCTATAGCGGTTAATCTTGGTGTGACTGCTGGCAAAGGAAAAGCAGTGCCTTCAAAGCAATATGAACGATCCCCCATTGTCTGCTGTTCTCTGTTGTCAACTGGATACCATTATATTGGGGTGGTTTTTGAGGAATATTTAAGTTATACTAATCCGTAATGTGCTTAACGATGTCTTCAAAATGTTCATTGCGGCTTGATATGCGACGTCTTGCCTGTTTCAATCGCTGCGTACTCATTCCAATGGCCTTGTAAGAAGTTGAAGACGTAAGGTGCAATGGTGAATGTATTATCGCTAACTTCCCTAAATAATATTTTTTCATCCTACTCATTCTGCGCATGTAATCCTGCTTTACAGCCTCCGAGCCATGGACAGGCAATCCCCGGACCTGGAACAGAAATGGATAGGATACTGGATTATTTACGCGTCACTCAACACCTTTGAATGGCTTTTTGTCGGCTTTCAAAGAGTATTCCGGAGGGTATACCTCATAAAGGTGAGCAATAACTAAAAAAGGTAAGATCGTATAAGAGTTTATTTTACTGGCACTTTGTTCCATTTGATACTCATTTAAATGTGCTGTGTTCAATGCTTACCAGTTCACTGCGGGCGGGGGCAGAGTCAAGCTGCCGCTGGGTTGATTTCTCTTCCGCCTCGTCACGAACCAATATCCAAGAAAACCAAATGAAATCCTTGGAATCATCACCCGATTTCAAGGCTTCACAGATGTAGGAGACGTACCATGCACTGATGTGGCTATTGGGGCGTGTTGGTTTATCATAATCAGGGGAAATACAGCGCAACTGGCACACGGAGAAAAAGAAGACTGGACACACACGACCGCTCAACGAATGGTTGAGCCCAACATAAAATCTCTTACCGTAGTGGAGTTTTGTACACAACGCCTTCTACGCATTCAACAACGGCCTCCTGTGCTTCAGACTGCAGTTCTTGCCCCCAGCGCGAAGCGCAGCTTTCATATATGTGTGCGTATTTCGTTTCAAAAACCCGTTGCTACAAGGGTCGTGTGTGTCCAGCCTTTGTCAGTCCAGTCCACTGCAGTGAGTCCAGTGTATCCAGAAGAAATTGAGCGCACAGATAAAGCAGGAATTCACAAGTAATTGTTAAGCATTCAAAGTAATGGCTACGCATTGCCAGATAACTTGGGGCATAGGCCGTCATCGACGACTCTCGATGCGCTGATAACAGCAGCCTTGCGTCTGCGCGTCCGAATTGCGTTTGTGTAGTGCTCATTGTCATCCCCTTTATTACGGATGTCCTCTCCATCTCTGTACCCACACGATATCGATATCCGTCTGCACCTTCCCACACACTCCCTACACGCTCGCTTGTAAAGGCCGAACGGAGTCCTTCATCGGAAAATGGTTAAACACAGACACAATAAGAAAGGCTTGAGAAAGAGTACAAACACGATAAAAACGGGTAAACGACCTGAAGAATGCAAACACCACCAGGAACGCACAACAAGAACATGCATAATCGCCACCAGCGTATTTAGGCGGTGGATAAATGCAATGATTCGGAGATACATGAGACCAGCATCGCGCTAGTAGTACAAAGCAAAAGGCCGAACGGGTTCCGTACATAAACTTTAGCATGGGCTAAGGAACGCGCCTTCAAGGTGTGAGAAACTGTTTAAATCGACGCCTATCCCTCCGGGCACAAGCCAAGAAAACACCTCATGGCGTCCCGTTGACCTTCAAGCTTAACCAAGGTCAATCCAGCGTCTCATTGCTCCTATGTTCCTAAGAGGAGTAAGGGGTGTGGAAAAGAAGATAAGGTTTGAGAAGCTCTTTATTCGGTACACACAAGCTTTGCTCTATCTTCTTTATTAAACGGGCTGATGCGTCGAGACCATTCCCGTACCACCAATGTATAACGGGTAGAAAAAATACATTGAAGTTGTGTGTTTCACTTTCAAATCGAAAACAAATGACAAAGGTAATTAGACCAAGAAAATTAGACCAGAAATAAACTTAATGTAAAAACTAGATAATTACGCGATCTTAATTTGATATTTCGTGTCTGCGTGTATGTGAAATTTCGCACTTACATATTTCAGTGATTAGTACTTTTGAGTATCACCGTTACTTAGGATTGTCATTTTTTATACAATTTTGAACACTTCTGTTTATTCATTAGCTCAGGTAACCTTCTTGTGAGATTATTTCTATAGACGGTTAAAAGTTGTTCTCTGTGTTCTTTTGTTATGGGGCAGCCCTGTAATTAGCTGTCGAAGTTGTCTGCGGGTGTGTTACATTTAAAATTTTTGTATTTGTAATGGCACACCTGTTAAATTAAAATAGAAATCTACCGAGTCCAGTAGTAGCCTGCAATTCACCAGCCGCGGGGGCTCAGTGGCTCAGGCGTTGACTGCTGAACCCAAGGACGCGGGTTCCATCCTGGCCGCAACGGTAGCTTTTTTTGTGAAGCCGAAAGACGCGAGCGCCCACGTGTTGAGATTCGGGCACACGTTTATGACCCTTACAAGTCGATATTAATCCGGGGCCCTCCACTACGGCGGGTGTCACGGCCCATGTGTACGATCGGTGCGTTAAACCCCTCACATTTAGTCAACCATCTGTCATGGGAGTTTGTGATCAACCCCGTTGTGTCTTGTTATTGTCTTGTCTTGTCTTATTCTCTTATTGTCTTGTCTTGTCTTGCATTGTGTTGTCTTTTGTCTTTTATTGCTACTACTGAATGGATATAAGAATAACTTTTCTTAGATATGAGGCTTTTTTTCAAAATGAGCCAATTCCAAAAACCGTAACCAAGCCACATAAAACTGCACAGATTAGAAAAACCCGACAAGTTTCCCCTAGAAAAAAGGTAGCTAGAAAATATGCGACATAATTCCCTGCAAACGTGTACGCAGATAGAAGGTCGTATCGGAAATGAACAAGATCTTGCTGTGACACCGATCAAAGTGAGCCAAAGTGAGCCCAATGGGATTTCGCTTTTGGCATGACTGTTTGGACTCTTTCATGGGATTTTTCATACGTTTTTTATGCTTTTCGTAGCTTACCTATTCGGAATTCAGACAACAACTAATAAGAGATGAGAGAAAGATCTGTCCATAGACGTCGAAGACAAAGTGAACAGAATAAGAAGTGTACGATATGAAAGTTAGAGATGTGAAGCAATAATTTAATCTCGTCTTCCCCGTCCCTATGGAACGGACATGGTTATTGTTATCATTTTACTCGGATATTTACCATTAGGCACTGAACAAATTTTTCGCTGCTTACAAGCCATGGTAAATTCCCCTCTTGGTGGATGCGAGCCACTTCATTAATGTATACAAGAAGATATGAACAGCCTTCTTGTGAAGCATTTTATAAATTTATGCCAAGGCAATGAAAAGCTTGCTTACTTCGTCAGTGCCTTCAGGCGTGTCCAAGAAAATTATTCTAGGGGAGAAGTTGAAAAGAGCTGCTAATGGTGCCCAGAGAACTCACCTTCACATCGTGTATAGCTCCGCTGTTCTTGAAGCTATGTTGTCTGTTTAATGCCTTTTCCGTGAACAATGCATCCTTGAAAGTCAATTGCCATGAAGTTTTTTAAGGAATGCCGCGCCAACTTGAATGTGTCGATTCAGTACGAGCCAAATCCGAACTTAACGTACTAATGTTGCTCAAATTCTTCGCGTAGTATTTATTTTTTTTGCGGCCATATTACTTCTCTAGCTGACATTTAAATATGTCATTTGATAGCTTTGGCAGCATTGAATCAGGTTGGCTAACAAACTTTCGTTTTTTTTTTTTCAAATTCGCGTAAGGTGGATTTGGTTCACCTCGAAAAAAACGCCTCATGCATTCCGGTAGCCTTAGTTTTTCTAAACTCTAAGAGAGAGTGACAGTATTTCAAAAAGAAGCGAGCTAGAACAAGGCGCACTCACGAACAGAACCATGACCCCGGAGTAAGAACAAATGCAGGAGGGAAAACATCTCTTTCTGCGACGGCCAGATAACATCAGAAGCATTTGTTGTCGCAGGTTAAGCTAGCGATAGCTGTTGTAGCAGATGAAACTACGCGGATCCGATTTCGGCATTTCACTGCGCCGCCATAGCGTGGCGTTGCCACTGAATGAGTGTGGTCACCATCTTTCGGTCCATGAGAGGCCACTATGAACTCATTCCAGGAGCGGGACACGAGTGTTTTCCTTTTCATGTCCGTTTCAATACGTTCCTTTCGAGCGAGCCCCGATTAGCCGAAAGCAGACGACTGTATGTGACGCAGCACGCCCATTGGTCAGAGGCCTCGCAAGACGAACTACTGCACGACCGGAAAAGACGCGAAATGAGCGTCTATGAAACAAACACAACTGGGAATTCAGGTCCAGCTTCCAAGCGTCCAAGTCCGCGATGCTTTCTATTGTGGCATTGTCTGGTCACTAGCCCGCGGCCGCCGCAGTGGGCCTTTGGATCACCCCATTTTTGCTCCGTGGCCACGAGTGAATTGGTGACATCGCCTTCGCCGCTTTCTTAGACGCTGTGAACTAGAGGTTCACTCGGGCCTTTCCTCCCTGTCTCCTTCCGAGCAGCTGCTGGTGCTCGCCGCGTGCGCCGCTCCACACCACCTCTGTCCCGCCCGGCTGGTGTACGCCAAGCTCCTCCGGCACCGTGTGTGGCTGGACGGGGGAGGCACGGCGCAGGGTGGCTACTCACAAGGCGCCTCTTCGGCCGCGCACCCCCCTGCTGCTTCCACGTTCACCGCGGACAACACCGAGTCAACGGCCAGGGCAGCCCCGAATAGGGCGGCACACAAGAAGGCCAGCTCTGCCGGCAAGCCGCAGAAGGGGTGAGTCACGTTTTGTAGCGTGAGCTGCACTGGCCGACGTTGAACAGTTTCGCGTTGCTCCTGGAGAGCCGTGCTGCGCATGCGCGAGGAGCAGTGGCGTCTCATGCCGCGCGCCGGAGCCGCCGCCGCCGCGAATTGATTGGAAATCATTTTATCAGCAGTAAGCGTGATAATCAGCTGATCCCAGACAGCCACGAAACCTACGAATAACAAACAGAACCCTAGCTCACGCTAAGTATATTCTGGCATAGCAGAGCTAAGCCACTGCTAATTTTTTGGCACCGGTGTTTGCCATCGCAAGCAGCAGCAGCAGCAGCAGCAACAGCAGCAGCGCAACCTCCTATTCCCTGGAAGCTCGTGGCACCATATCTGTTGTGAAAAGTCCCTTCTCATCCAGGCCTCTGGCTGGAGAATTAAATTTAGTTATGAATCGCCGTCTTGACTGATATACCAATACCCACAATAATAACAAGTCAAACCACTGGCGCCTACATTCAGAAGGCATCGTAGGTAATGTAATACTTACAAGAACCGAGGTGAGCGAACAGTTTAATTGGCGAAGATGACAGCATGTTACTGATTTTGCAGCCGACTATCCCGATGCATTCGTCACCACTGTGTTTTCGTTTTGTCTCAGTGTCAACCTCGTAGACTGTTCGCATGACACGCTGCAGGAAGCGGGTGATAACTGATCGAGCAACCGCCCTTCCTATTTCTATGCCCTAGAGTGCACTACAGGCAGCTTTTTATAGGAAGATTGTGGCTTTCAAGCTTTTCTTATTTTTAAAGTGGCTATCGAAAGCATTTATTGCCCCAACTTAAAGAGAGCCCGCCAATACCTCGTGCATTGCTGCAGTGGTGTAGTTTGAGTGCTTGGACAATGCCATGACCGGGAGGAGGAGGAGGAAATAACTTTATTTAGTCCAAAGAAGAGGCCTATTCAGGCCCGTGGCGCCTTAGACGACGGCCAAGATATCTTGACTCCTGGCGGCGTCTTCGGCCCTTTGGACGGCCCACTGCTGGATGTCAGGGTTTTCGCTGTGTAGCACGGTCTCCCATTGCTCTTTACTATTTATAATAAATGTGCCTTTGGTATTGCTAAAATCTTTCTTCTGGACACTGGGGCATTCCCATAACATGTGAGTCAAGCTCGCAATTTCTGGGCAGTGCTTGCATTTGCCGTCGTGTATATCCGGATGGAAGTGCCTGTAAAGGCCTGGATTAGGATACGTGTTCGTCTGGAGGCGTCTCCACACGACTTCTTGCTTCTTAGTGAGCGAGGGGTGGGCAGCCGGGTAAGTTCGTCTTTCCCCTTTGTAGTGTTCGAGCACGTCTCGGTAAGAACAGAGGCGATCCTTGGCGTTGTCCATTGATTGTGAGCCGGGTTGCGGGGGCTCTCGGTGGGCAAGATCTCGACCAGCCTCGTTGGCCCATTCATTGCCTTCTAGTGCCGCGTGTGCGGGCGTCCATAAGTAATTTTTGGGCACGTTCCTAATGGACACAGACTCAAAATTTCTGGCTGATGTACTTGGCGACCTCCTATTCAAAGTACTAAATATGTTGGCTGACTACGTGCTAAGAGCATTTAGGATTTAGAAAAAAATTTAAAAGAACTGTTGTATGGTGTCCATAATAAGATAAGCCAAGTATGTGTTGACTCCTAGTTAGTCAGAAAGCATGCTTAACGTATGATTTAAGGCAGCCTTTTTTGAGTCTCTGAAAAGAGCCGAAATAAGAATAGGCTTCTGAATATTTCGGAAACCTTCCTTAAATGCCAAATGCACTCAAATTTCAACTCGGCCAAATTTATTTAAAGGTACAGTACGTACCACCAAACCAAGTAGGACATGCAATTTAACAAAACTTTTTTGGGGGGCTATTTGGTTCATGATTCGTAAAAATATATTCAGCGCAAACAACCAAAGACAGCACACAACAGAGGAGGCTGGACAGGCGCTAACTTTCAACTGAACTTTATTCACCGCCCGAGCTGGTAGATGTAGAAACAAAAGGAGCATGCGCAGGCTGCTGCACAGTAAGAGTAACACAAGTAGGCATATGTGTCAATCAGCGAAATGCTCGAAAAAATATTTCTCAGAGGTAAACAGGACCACCGATGTATCGCTGATACACTTATCGCCTTTTTGCTTGATATAAAAGGCTTCAAAGAGTTCCCGTGCTGTCACATCTCTGCTCCTGCCAAGACTCTTAATCTCACGAAAAAGTGGCTCATACGTGCAGGCATCTCAATGCGCGGGTAAATAGACATTTCCTTTATTCCTTACCGACAATTCATGTTCCCGTGCTCTGTCGGTGATACATCGGTCGGTCTGGATAACATAGACTTCTCCACATTTAAGTGGAATCTGATATACGACGCCTATAGCGTAGTCCACAAATGGCATGGTATGCTTCTCGTCGCAACCTTGTTTTTGCGCCCATTGGAAGAAGTGCGTGCGCAAAGTCGGGCCAGCTTACGCGGCGCCGAAAATAGGATCGGAATCCCTTGCCTGTTGGCGACCTCCTTGAGGTGATGGGCGATTTTGCGAATGTACGGCACCACTTCGGGTTTTGCCGTGCTTTGCGCTGGCTCAGGCGTTCTTCTACCGGTGCCTCCTTTAACCTTCTTGAGGAGTGCCTCAGCGACCGACTTCAGAACCGTACACGGGAAGCCGGGTGAAAGCAACCTTTCAATTTGTTTAGCAAAACTAACCTGCATAGATTGGGGACAAGACTTAGAGAGCTGCTATTCCAGGCAGGAGTGAGCGATTGCTCTTTTCACTGTGTTGGAGTGCGCCGAGACAAAAGGGAGGAGCCCTTTCTGTGCAACAGGGCGACAATGCAACAGATATTAAGAATGGCGGCAATGTTAAGAAAAACAGGCGAAGCAGCGGAAATGCTCCGCCATTTTCCCGCTGAGTTGGCTGTGGGATGACGTTACAGTGTCACAGGATCTGTGACGTCAGACACAGGATTGACGTCACAGAAACCCACCGGCTCTGTGACGTCACAGAGTCCTGTTTCTGCAATTGGCGGGCACCGACCAATCCCACAGCGAGACAACATAACTGGTCGACTCGTAGGTGTCTTGTTTCCTTTGATCGTATCACTGCATTCTAATGCGTTGCCAACATTAGCTTTTGCCACTTATTTTATATTATGACTGATACATTGTAAATTTTTCAATAATTGGACATTCAACACTTAACGTTTAACTTAACGTTGTAACTTTAACATGTATAGATATCTGTCAGTTTTAGTAACTAGTACAGTCAGATGATTTTACCTTTTTTATGGAGTAGAACTGACATGATCTGCTATTGAATAAGTCTGAGTACTTGCACATATTCCTCCGTTGTCTCATCGACAAAAGAACGTTACAGTACACTACTGTTATAAACTCAGTCTTGGAGGTAGCTCTCTAAGAATGAATGTTCTTCATACTGTTACAAAAAATTTGAAGCTGTGGCTGCTTTTGCGCTTCAAACATGCTCCTTGTCCGCTCTATTCACTGGGACATGTTACGGCGCTTTGTCATGCATTAAAGTGCCCTTTTGCCAACCTTCCACTTACATGTGTGACCAATGTACAGTTCACTGTACTCTGTAACAGATTGATTGATTGATTATTTGAATAAACTTTACCAGTTAACACGCTCATAACTACGCTTCGTTTTTATTGAACAGTCCTTGACTGCCGGGGGGTACTGGAGAACTCGTTTCTGAGGGAAGGTCTCATTGAATTACGCGGGAAAATCGAGTGCTGGATGGGGACCCGGACAGTGCGTGGACGATACGGAGCTGATGATAGGCCCTATGTTTTTAGCGCTGGCCGATTATGTGTAACTCCGGCCCACAATGCGTCACTTCAGCGAGAAATTGGAAAGTTTGTGAACGTTTATTGCGTTTTTTTTTTGTGGCAAAGAAAGTTCTTTGGTGGCTGGAAGGATCAACGTCCACCGCCAAGCACTAGTTCTCTCAAACAGGACGAAGTTGTATTTTGGTTGCGTGGCCGATTTAGTATACGGCCTTATCTCTCGCGAAAGGAGTGCTTTCAGCGTAAGTTTCATTCTTGAAACGGCTTCAGCATTATGAATGAGTATATTGTAGTTAGGTTGGTAAGCCACCCTTCAGACACTTAATGATAAAAGACGTTCAGTATTCGTTTTTCAACTTTGGCAAACCACGCTGTTCAGTTTTATAGCGTAAAGGTTCCGAATTTTACAGAATAGATGTCTGCATACAAAATATTTAGTATCGGACGGGGCTAGTTCCAAATTTCAATGGCAATGCGTTTTACGCAGGTATTTCTGGCACTGTCTGCAATTGAACTATATCGGCCTAGGGCAACAGCAGTCCTACTTTTGTGTTGTAAACAACCGGTCGGAATATTTATCTGTACTCAATTTTAGTTTCAGCCCTCCCAGTCAAATAACTTTAATAACGTCACAAACGTGTCGTTGTAGCCTGTCTTTTTTTTTTCGTTTTCAGGAAATAAGGTGACCACCGGGTTCCGGAAGATGGCGGAACGCATTCGTTTGCTGCTGCAAGAAATAGCCAAAGGCCGCCAGACCGAGCTCCAAATTATGCAACCCGACGTCTTTATAGAAAATTTTCATTTCAAAGCGACTGTGCATGATATTGGTTGGGTGCAATGCACCAGTTATATTTGATAGGAGTGCATATTTTTTAATACAGCGTGATGTACTCGTCTTTTGTTTCCGGCGCAATATATTTTGATACCTTCGTGAGGTGTGCTTCAGAGAAAGGCTTTCATAGGACCTCTGTAAACAAGTCTTTTGATGTACGAGCAAAGTATTTCCTTCGAAGTACGAGCGTGGCCTCGTTATTCCTTTGCACTAGGAAAGTGACAGAAAACAACCTGTCACCCTAGCGGCTTCCCTATTAAAGGGCCACATTCGTAAAATGTTTCATATGTGTTAGCCAAATTCTTCATAACATGTTAAATTAATTATGTAAAACGTTTTAATAAATTTTGTAATAAAGCGTTTCAGCATTATGGTTGAGTTTCAGCTGTGGGTAACCAGAACTAGTTCAGTGTTTATTTTTGTGGGCTCGCTTGTTGGTCGTAGATCGCTAACGGTCGATGTAAAGTGACTGCCGGAATCAGGCGGCGCAGCGAGATAACGGACGCAAGTAGAGCTAGGTGTACCGTCGTCAGGGAGCCACGCTGAGGTCTCGAAAACCGCGCGGTTTAAATAGACATAACCGTTCGAACCTCGTGAACCGCTGGCGCTTATCATACACCTCCCCGTTGTTTGGCGCAAAGAAAGCTCGGTACATTTGAGGAAAAATCTGCGTATAACCGACCACCCCCGCGTTGATGTAGTTAGGAATGTTCGTTGGGTTGGTCTTTACGATAGTAATAGAAAAAAGCGGCCGCACAAGAACAAAATGGCGCGTTTAAAATGGCACAACGGCTCCAGCCGTGCAAGGAAGAAATACGCGTTCGAAATGACACAAAACAGCTCCATCATACGAAATGAAAGCAATCACCAAACAACAGAACTCCCGCTGCTGCAGTTTCCGACAGGTGGCGCTCGAGCACTGACTCCAACCTTACGCAACCAAAGTCAAGTTAGCGCACTAAGAGATACTTGCCTACGACTTCTCGACATACTCAAAAGGTGCGCAAGTTATGAGTGGGGTTGTTCTACCAAGACGCTCCTTCGCCTACACCAAGGTCTCATTCAATCTAGGATACTATACGTCCTACCGCACCTCTGCCCTAGCAAGACCCAAGCTAATAAGCTCGAGGTTTTGAACAGGCGGCGCATAAAAATAGCCCTTGGTCTTCCAGCCCAGACTCCCAGCTTGAACCTCTACACGGAGGCTGGCATGAACACCCTTGCCGACCTCACCTCCGGCAGGCATCTACCACAGCAGCATTGCCTAGCTATGACACCAGCCGGACGTTGCATAATAAAGCAACATCTCAAACAGCAACCGCAAGGACCCGGAAGGCAGTTCCCGCAAGCACCGTGGACAGCAGATGTGCTCGCATGTGCTCCAATCCCTGGACACCGCACCGGCCTTCATGACTGGAGGGCCGAAGAACAAAAACTGGCCGGAGCATCTTTGGCACTTAAATGGCTAGACGAGGAGTATAAAACCGCGGTCAGGGTTTTCACCGACGGCTCAGTTGACCCAGTCATTGGGCGTGCGGGTGCTGCCTTCAGGTGTCCAGAATAAGATGAAAAGCGTAAAATACACCTTTTCGACAACACGACACCTGAGATGGCCGAGCTGATAGCCATTCCGCGAGCTCTTCAGTGGCTCGAGACGCAAGAACGTTTCAAAGAATCGGTGATTCTTACTGACGCGATCAATGCCTTACGCCGTCTAAAACGACCTGATGAAACTTCCGAGGTTATCTTAAATATCCGGCAGCGAGTCAGCACGCTGCGGACCCGCGGACGTCTTGTGACCTTTTTCTGGATACCGGCTCACGCGGGAATCTCAGGCAATAGCAAGGCCCACGCACTTGCGCAACAAGCCGCAAGGGACACATCAACTGGGAAAAGCTGCATCACCCGGCCTTACCCCTTCTCTTCTGAGCATAGGCATTTTCCTGAGCTTCCTTCTGTAATAGTGCCATCATCTGCATCTCAGGATGAGCAGTCGGATGAAAACTGTGATAACACAGCGGAGGAACCTTCACCTACTTCGAGCTCGGAATTCTACACCCGCCGCAATTTGGAAAGGAAGTTGCAACTACGAGCGGCTCTAGGAGTGAAGCGTCCAGTCATACCTCAGCATTGGCCCCGGAAATGGCACACGATCGTTCACAGGATTAGAACTGGCTCGGCAAGAACCCCACACTTTCGTCGCGCTGAAAGATTCGGCAGCCCAGATGACCCCGAGTGTTCGCGGAGCTCAGCCAATAATAACATTGCACACGTCCTGTGGGACTGTCCTCGTTTTGCCGACATTCGACAACAAGCCTCCAAACCGTAGGATTGGCAATCCCACCCAGCCTTAATGATTGGCTTTATCCAAGCAGTTCCAATCAGAGCAAATAACGGCGCCTGCTCGCCGCCCTACGAAACTTCGTTGAGAACTCTGGCCTTCACCATTTCCTTTTATTCACACCCAATAGAATGTACCATTGGATGTATCCTAAATTTTCCCTAACTCCCATTAACTAATCCCTCTCCCCTAGGCACCAAAATTCGCTAAATCGTAACATGGCGTCTTTGTATCCCTTGTACATAAAATAAATGCGTGTTACCACCACCGCCACCGAAAAATTGCGCCCACCTCCCCTCGAGGGGAACCCTGTGTAGATGCGACGCATCGTGGGGTTCACTTGGTGTTTCCGTTCGATTGATTCTGAAATCGCGTGAAACGTGTCGGGAACGCGTATGATTATTATGTTTTATGATTATTATTATGTTTTATTGGCCAATCTTGGTCAATCTCTCTAAGTGGTATGCTTGGGGCTTCGCTGTCGCAACGACCTTTACTCCATCATTGTTGCTGTAAGTGGGAGCTTCTTTTCTTTTATTGCAAGTGTTAATCATTGCCCCATCATACGTTGTATCGGTAGCATCTTGACGCAGTTTGAATGAGTCAAGGGTATAAGGCGCGTTCGTAGCATTTGATTCTGTCTCGGTTTTGTGGCGCAGTGGGAATAGCACCATGTACCTCGCGTTCCGCCCACAGGGTCGTTGGATCGAAACCGGGCGCCGCTGTTATCTTTAAATGCAGATCATTTCAATAACTCACGATGTCACCCGCGTTGACGTCCGTAGTAGTCCGCACCATCGTTGTCCGCACCCGTCCCCCTACACTATATAAAAAAAATACTATCCGGCGCCTGGTTTCGATCCCTCGACCCTGCGGGCGGAACGAAATGTACATGGTGCTCTACCCACTGCGGCACAAAGCCGACACAGAATGGGAGGCTACGAACGCGCCTTATATCCTTGACTCATTCAAACTACGTCAAGAAGCTGCTCATACAACGCATTCACTACCACCAACTCCCCAAACACTAAACGTTAACGCAATACACTCACCCCCTATGCGACGCATTTACTCGAGTCCCCCTCGCGGGGAGATGGGACCGCCAAAAACAACGCGTTGTGGACTGCGCAGTAAGGTGCCGGCACGTGCGAAAACCGCTCGCGCTGTTCGTTCCAGGCAGGGGGCGCGCGAGCACTGCGAAGGCGGGAAATTTGAACTGCTTTGGACAAACCTCCGTTCAATTCATCAAGAGAAAAGTGAGACACGGAGGCGAAGAGCGTGATGGGTAGTAGCAGTAAGCGGATAACGGTGCCACAGGCCGTTATGGCGAATCACTGCTCTGCATTTATGACAGCTTTCACGTTGAGTGGAACGGCTTTAATTTTTTTTATAGTGTAGGGGGATGGGTGTACATACAACGCCGTATGGAGGGACAAGGCGAGTAAATGAGATGCAGTCGCATCTAAAACCCAGTTGATTTCCCCGCGTGATTCAAAAACCGCACGAAGGAATAGCAAAGGTTCCACATTACTGTTGTTTCAGCCAGGGGCATATTTTTGAATACCTCTTTTAACCTCACGTGCAATGAAAAGTGTGTTGCCGCATGGCTCACTGTAATGGTTGACCTTACCACCTCGCATTTGCTGTATCCCCAGAGGGCTCTATGCTTCATTATAGCTGCGTTCCGTCTTCCTTTCGTCTTAAGGTGAGCCTCATGCACCTGTGTGTAATCTTCGCTGTTGTTCAGCCATACACCTAAATATTTATACTCTTTCACCAATGGTATTTCTACTTGCTGCACTGATACTGTTTTGTGCTCCTCGCCGTCATTAAAGACCATGATCCCCGATTTTTCTCTGCTAAAGGATAGCCCTAGGTGCGTCGCTTCTTCACCGCATATATCCATCAAGCCCTGCATACTTATTCGGTTGTCCGCCATCAACAATATGTCGTCTGCATACATTAGTCCCGGAACCCGTTGTTCCACCACCTGCCCGTTTTTTTATGTAGGATAAGTCGAACCCCAGCGTGCTGACTTCTAGCTTCCTCTGTAACCCCGCCATGTAGATCATGAACAGCAGCGGAGAGAGAGGACATCCTTGTTTCAAACCCTTGTAGGTGTATACAGGCCTATTGCATGTTACCCCCTCCCACACTATTTGCACTTGGTTCTCCCGGTATAGCTCCCTGAGTAAGCTAATGAATTCTGCCCCGGGCTGCACCGGCGACGCCTATCGGTGGTACCGATGTGCGACATCGGGTTCGAGATAGCGTGCATGTGCGTGTGCACGTCCACGCTGACATGATCAGCTTGTCTTTGTTGGCGGTTTTGGCCACCGCTGTTACAGAGAGAGAGAGAGAGAGAGAGAGAGAGTAAACGTTTATTAATACGACCCATGTCCGGGTCCGCGCTCAAGGAGGTTGAGATCAAACGACCTCCCCCCTGATGGTGAGCAGGTGCTGAAGGAGAGTTGTCCACGAAGAGGTTTTATTGCCGAGGTGGGCAACCCCGGCCTCCCAGGAGGAAATGTGATGAGGTAGTGAGCGACGTTGCGGTGTGTGGGCTTTGAGACAGGTAGGATGCTTTGGACGCCGGGAGGGCTGTTAGAGGCACCGCTCGTGAGTCGCGCGTCGCTGCTGCGTCATATTGTTGCTGTCGTGCGTCTGCACTCGGATGAAAGCGCCGCGTCATGGTTCTGTCAAACTGCTGCGTGCAATGTCGCGTTGCGGGCGCCGAGTTTATGCGCCGGTTTTGGTAGTTGGTCGATGGCGGCGACGGTTGGATTTCTTAGAGCGGCTTTTATCGTTCACGCGGTCACGCTTTGAGGTCAATGAGCGCAACGAACGGAGAGGGAGCGGAGGGTCGTGCAGGATGATGCTGCGTATCTCGCATAGACGGAAAAGAGCTGCTGGAGCACAACATCTTTATATTGATAACTGTATTATTTGATAAAATGTATCAACGTGATCAATGTAACTGAGATAACGAAAAGTTTATTTGTCTAATCATTCCATGGACCTTCACAGCCCTTGAGCGAAAACCGGAATTCATCAGGCGTCGTATTAAAAAAGCCCTTGGACGCCTTCAGGGAAATAAAGGCAGTTGGAGCAAACCAGAGGAAGGTTTAGAATTAGGCGGTGACACTGCGAATTAAGGAGGATGAAAAAGCGAATTAGGATTAATACTAGTGCATTAAGAGACATCGAAGTGAAATAACCGAACAAAAGTGAATTAACAAGACACGGGGATTAACAAGAATTAGTGCGAGTTAACAAGGGCATTAAATTAGGCGGATTTCTGATTAAATCAAGGTAACTTCAAGTTAATAAAGATGAATTAAACTTAACTGACAGATGTCAAGGTGTTCTAAGGTGAAACCAAGGATTGAGCAGGGAGCAGGCGGTCATCTATAGGCAACTCCAAACAAAGATGGTCCCGAGCCCCTACCTAAAGCACAAGATGTACCCGGAGACATACCCTGATGTCACCTGTCGGGTATATCGCAAAGCTCCAGCAAGACTCGAGCAAATCGTCTGGGATTGCCTCGCATACCCGGACGAATCAAAAACAAGAACGATGCCATCTGATGCCACCTGCCTTCGAAGAGGCGGTGCGCACTAATGACCAAAATGTTCAACTCCAGGCTGTCCAGTGAGTCATCGTGGCGCTGGCCAGGCAGGAGGACCCCGGCGACCCGGTGACGGGGAGCGGAGGACACCTAGCCCGGTTGGCTGCAACTGCGGTGCCGACTCCGGCCAAGTCATGAAGACCTAGCGATAGGACTTCATTCGCAGGCCCCAAAGAAGTTTTTGCAATCCCATCCAAGCCTCTTAAAAATGAATACGAAGCGAATTAAATTGTGATGATGATGATGATGATGATGATGATTGGTGTTTAATGGCGCAAGGCCAACGAGGGCTAAGAGCGCCAGAGAAGTTATTTAATGGTTGAAGAGAAGCGATTACCACAAAAAAGGTAGGCATAAAAACGTGTAAACCGGATATAGTAAAACCAATTAAAGATAATGGTCATGACTAGTGTATAGGGCCAGATTTGATTATGCATGATAGGAAATGAGGTTTAAAAACTTAGCATCTGACAAATACTTAAACACGCGTTTCACAGAAACCATGGCATTGTCACCCAGAAACAACGATGGGTGTAGCGGAATGTGTTGTCTGTAGAGTTCTCTGAAGTGTTTGTGTCGTGTTGTGTCGAGTGCCTTACATTGAATGAGTATGTGAACTACGGATAGGGCCTCTCCGCACCTGCTACACACAGGTCTTGAAGACCCTGTGAGCAGATACGAGTGTGTGACATGTGTGTGCCCTATCCGTAGCCGAGAAAAGACAACTTCTGTGTATCTGTTGCGTGTGTGGGTAGTGTACGGTCCCAAGTGTGTTTTCATTACGTCTAGTTTGTTGTCTGTCTGTTCACTCCAGTGCGTCTGACATGTTTCGCGAAGCTGTCGTCTGATGTGTGGCTTTCTGTAAGTGTAGGGTAATGTTGTTATGTCTACAGTATTCAAGAGTGCAGCAGCAGCAGCAGCCATTTGTTCTGCGGTTTCGTTCCAGGCTATCCCACAGTGGCCAGGAACCCAGCATACTGTTATCTCGAGACTTGAGGTGTATGCCGACATAAGGGCCTTAAACACAAGACTTATTACATAATTTTTTGAACGTTTTCTGGACAAAAGTGCACGTACAACGCTAAGAGAATCTGTAAACACTATGGATGTTGAAATTTGATGTTGTACGATGTGATGTAAAACAAGTAAAATGCTATGTGCTTCAGGCGTAAAAATGCTGTTTTGAGAGTTCATTCTTTTACAGACACTAAAGTTCGGCCCGTGCGCAGCACAAGACACAGCCGTAGCTGTCTTTGATGCATCGCAGTAATACTCCGCGCTCTGGTGCTTCTCCTGCAGGAAGAGGAAATGCTGCTTAATAGCTAATTTTGGTGCACTGTTTTTGTTGAATTGCAAAAAGGACAGGTCACAACACACAGCCCGGAGTTGCCACGGCGAAATAAAATCGAAGATGGGTGTCTTGTGGATGTCTGAAAATGACACTCCCAACTCTGAAGCTTCTGCTCTCAGTCTGAGAGGGAAAGGCATGGAAATTGATGGATGGTTTAAAAAGAGTCGCTATAACATGCATCCTGAATGGTGAAGTTAGAAGGATGATTTGTCGTGGACATGATTTTGGATGCATACAACAGGTGAGTGTATATAATCTGGTAATATAGGGACCACTTGTGACGCTCTGCATAGAGGCTTTCAACGGGGCTAGTGCGAAAGGCACCACAGGCAAGACGAAGCCCCAAATGCAGTACCGGGTCAAACATTTTAGTGTCGTTTTCGTCGCTGACCCATACATGACACTGCCATAATCCAAGCGAAATCCTACAACTGCAGTATAAAGGCGTAGGAGGAGCTGCTTGCCAGCACCATACGATTGGTGTGAGAGGATTTTTATAATAACCATTTTTTAGGCATTTCTGTTTTAACTGCTTCAAGTGAGGGATAAATGTGAGTTTACTATCGAATATTAAGCCCAAAAACTTCTGTTTCCCTCTGACAGGGACTACTAACTACCCCATTAATAGAGATATCAGGGTCAGTAGGAATCCCGTGCTTCCAGGAGAACACAACACAAGTACTTTTTAAAGGCTGCAGTTTAAACCCATTTGTGTCTGCCCAGCCAGCAAGTTTGGTCAGCCCAAACTGGACTTGGCGTTCACAAATGAGAAGTTACAAGACTCGAAAGATATTTGGACATCATCTACATATATAGAACAGGAAATGGTTGGTGGCAATGCCTTCCGGGCAAGTTAATATTAACAATAAATAGTGTGCAGCTCAACACACAACCTTGAGGAACGCCATTTTACTGCGCGTATGCTTTCGAAAGAGGACTCCCAACCCTCAGTCGAAAGGTCCTATCCGACATGTAGCTAGCGAGGGTGTTCAGCATGTTGCCGGAGACACCAAACGACTTGAGGGCACTCAAGATGCCGTACCGCCAGGCCGTGCCATAGGCCTTTTCCATATCGAAGAAGACTGCTATATAATACTGGTTGTGGATGAAGGCACCTTTTACATATGATTCCAACGCAACCAGTTGATCGTTGGTAGATCGCCCCGCCCTGAAGCCTGCCTGGCAGCTCTCGATAAGACCATTGTACTCTAAGAAGTACATGAGTCTCCTGTTGATCATCTTCTCTAGAAGCTTGCACAGGCAGCTTATGATGGCGATGGGTCGGTAACTGGTGGGAGAAGGAAGGTCCTTCCGCTCCTTCAGGAACGACACTACAATAGCCTTCCTCCAAGATTTTGGAATGTGCCCCGAAAGCCATATTTTATTCTATAGCTGTAGGGGTGGTTCAAGAGTGTCTGGGTTTAGGTGTTGTAGCATGATGTATGTAATATTATCTGCGCCTGGAGCTGCAGGTCTACATGTGCTCAGGGCAGCCCTCATCTCACAGAGTGGGAATTCAGAATTGTAACCAGATTTTGACCTGTTATTGTCATGTAGGAGCTTCTTTGCCCAAGCGGTTTTATGTTTCAGGAAAGTGTTTGTGTAGTGTGCAGAGCTGGAAACGTGTTGACAGTGTTGTGCAAGTGTGTTAGCTTGGTGTTCGAGTGTGTCCCCTATTGTAATGACCAGGGTCAGGCTATGTGTATGTTGTCCTTTAAGTTTGCGTATTCTTGTCCATACCTTGTTAGTGTCTGTGTATGAGTTGATGGAAGTGAGGAAGGCTCGCCAATTCTCCCTTTTCGCCTCACGACGCACACGATTCCCGAAGGCCTTTGCCCGTTTAAAAGAAATGAGATTATCCTAAGTGGGGTACCGGCGTAGGACACCCCACGCTTTGTTCTGGGCCTCTCACGCCTGCCTGCAGTCCACATTCCACCAAGCCCTCCTTGGGTTGCGGGACGCACTGGAGGCCTGGGGAATGGACTTTTGGCAAGCGTTGAGGATGTGCGCCGTGATGAGTTGGGCGGCTTCCTCCACGTGTAGGTGTTTATGGATGTGTGGTGTAGTTTAAATGTTTCTGTGCATGTGCTCCAGTTTTCATTAAACCTCTTATGGGAAGATAGACTGCTTGGGCCTGTACCCATATACGTTAGTGAAGTGGGGAAATGGTCACTACCATATGGGTCCGTGCCCACACCCCACTCAAGTCATGGAAAGAGAACTGCAGAACCAATAGCCAAGTCAAGATGCGAGTATGCATTGTGTCCTAAGTTATGGTATGAGGCTGTTTTTAGGGGCGAAGCTCCTAAAGCCATGGGTTTGTCCATCCCTTGTGTCTCGTGGTACGTGACCGCCGCATGCTTTCGGAGATGTCGCAAAGTGGGCCGCGTTGCACGCGCAAGAACCGGCTGCAACCGGCAGCGCAAACTCGGCACCGGGAGCGCGAGCTTGTCTGTGTTCGCCAACGGAGGCGCGAGCGCACGTGCACTGCGAGGGGGAGATCACGCAAGAGATCACGCCACGAACGCAGGCAGTCGTTCTCGGAGATCGAACGAGACGCAAGGACCTTTGCTTGTTTCCTCTCGTCTTGTTCGGGCACAAGTTCACCCTAAATAAAAGTTCTTTCTTTACCGTTGTGTCCCATCCTACGTGACAAATTGTGGTGAGGTGCCGGGTAGTCCTTGATGGCGCGGGGTCTTTCACCAGGTCTGGGCCTGGGAGCATTGACTCCGAAAATAAAAGTTGATTTGTACAATGCACGCACACAGTCTTACGTCTTTCTTAATGATGTAATGGGCGAACTTTCACGGGAGAGTTACGGTTACCGATGATCTCCCCCTCTCGAGCTTCGCCCCACTTATCAATTATTCCGTGGATATGGCGTGATTTTTTTTGTTGTTGAAAAGGCATGCTCTAGAGGATGTTAGAAACTTCTGTGTCAGGTGACCTCGGGCATCCGTTCGGAAGGAGCCCCAAAAAGAGTTGGGCGCATTAACGTCACCTGTGAGGATATATGGCTCGGGTAGCTGGTGAACCAGTGCCTCGAAATCGGAACTCAGAAGTGCAAAATAAGGAGAGATGTAAATGGAGCATACCATTATCAACCTATTAAATATTATCGTACGGATCCCTACAGCCCCAAGAACAGTGTTTAAAAAGACAGGGTGGCATGCTAATGATTTCTGGGCGACAATGGCCACACCGCCCGAAGAGTGGGTGCAGCCAACCTTTCCTTTCTGAATACCATGTACTTATCTAAGAAATTGTCTCTTTGGAATTCAGGTGAGTTTCTTGGAGACACATGATACTTGGCTGACTGGCATGCAGCATCTCATATACATCGTGAAGTTCTTTAAACAGGCCTCGGCAGCTCCATTGGATGATGTTTTCTGTTCCCATTATTTACATTTAAGAACGACTGGAGTGTGTGTGTATGTGTGTGTGTGTTCATGTGTCGTCTTTCAGGGCTGTTACTCTGGGATCGGGCTTTTTGGGCCTTTCTGTAGGCTTGGACGTCGCAGGCCGCTCCTTGAGCTGCGTTGCAGGCAGGAACGGCCCGACATCCATCTCCTCTACAGATGTCAGAGGGGTGCCCGACGGGCCGGGCACCCTGGAATTGGACCCCCTTCGGGGACTCTTCGTTGGAGGCGCCGCCGCTGAGGTCGTCGGGGGCGCCAGAAGTGACAGAAGTGGCGATGCGGTGGCGGTGGGAGCCGATGCGGGGCCCCCGGTGTCCATCCCCTTGGAACCCTCTAACGCACTGGAGGACGGAGAGGCAGTGGCGGGAGCAGCATCGGTCCCAACTGAGACGGTTGGCACCACAACCACTGCTGCCTGAGCAAGCGGCGTGGTGACAGGTTGGGGGGCCGGGGGAGGGACCAGGTCAGACTCGCTGAACTGGGTCCCTGTGCAAACCAGACGCCGCTCAGCCTCCCAGCGAGCTGCGTCGGCGTACCTCCCCAGGGAGAAAGAGGCGAACCTCTTTCTCGCCTCTTGAAAGGTGATATTCTTAGTGACCTTGATGTTGATGATCTTCTTAATTTGAAATTTTTCTCATTTTCGGGAGTGTACTGCATGCGGCCCCCGCATTTCACACAAGTGAGGGTGCTAGATGGACAATTGTCACTCGGATGATCTTGCGCCGCGCATGTTGCACAAGGTTTTCGACCATGGCAAGGGTTTCTACCGTGCCCAAACCACTGGCTCTTAAAACAGCGCCGCGGGTTTGGGATATAGGGATGGGTGGAGCACCGGATAAAGGCAGCATTTATAGACGGTATTCGTTGAAAAGTTTAGCGATCAATTTCTTCGCTTGGCAACGCTGGAAACGGCCACAGACATGGCCGATGCGCCACGGGCACGGCGCGGCTTGGGCTACTGCGGCCGCACGCCGAAGAAAAAAAAACCGGCCTGCGTCATCTGCTCCGTTCCAATCCGATTCTAAACGGTGGCGTCAACAGAGATGTTATTAACTGCACTCACATTGAACTCGAAGCAATACTTTGCGTTCGGAAGAGTTTACAACGTGAAACACAGTCACGTGTTTCACAGTCGTGCTTAGTATGGACAAGTACCGCCATCCCGCGGAGCCCGACGTAACGAGTGACAGCGCACTCGCACGGTTGCATTTCTTTCCTCCATGCACGGTTTCATGGAGAAGAGGGGTGCCTGATCTGGGGGCCGTGCGCACAACGTCGCCTAGCGACAGACGCTTGGCCACAGATATGGCGGCGCACTCCTATGGTTGCCTGCATGCAATCCACGCAATTGAATACCGGCTATATGTTGTGGAAGAACTGCGCGGTCGAAAGTCAAGATGATGTGCCTGGTGGGAATCTCCTTGTCGTCTCTGCGGATGGTGATGCGCCTCACGACAGTGACGCCCTGATCCTTCACTCCCGCAAGGAGATCCGCATCCGTTTCATTCAGAAGATCTGGCTCGGATATAACACCTTGCGAGTTGTTGAGGCTCCGATGGGGTGTGACCCTGATGTCTAGATCAGCCATTCTAGTCTGAGCTAGAAGCTTTGTGGACTGCTGCTTGTCAGTTACCTCGATGAGGAGTTCACCAGACCTTTGTTTTTTGGCCTTATACAGTTTTCCTATTATGGCTTCAAGAAAATTTGCGATCAAGAGGACTGACTGCGATGCAAGAGGGTGGGCTGGACTGAGGGATTCCATGACAAGAAATCGAGAAAAATCATCCGGTTCAAGAAAGGTTACCGATGGCAATGGGGGAAACGATACTTCGGTGCGGCCCCTTATCAGGGACCGATCATCTTTTGGGCGTGTTTTTGAAAATACTATATAGCATAGTATAAAAGCAGGGAACGGGGTACTTTCTTCTTAAACCTTACCCTGATAGCGTAAGAGGTAACGGAGCTCCGTACCTGGTAAACAGACAGGGAGCCCATCCGCCGGAGCTCGACCTGGGCTCCGAGGGCCACCGTTTGAGGTTCCTACCCTTCACCTTAAAAACACATCACCACGGTAGGTTACAGCTTATGTTGGGGGCTCGGGGTCCATGGTGTCGCCAATACCATCACCAAGATTACTTACTCAAGGTGCCCCGTGCGGGGTAAATTATGAGTATTCAACGCCACCAACAGTGAATTGGGTAGTGAATTAAGGTAGATAAAATGAATTATTATGAACCCAACTCAACTCAGATGGACCAAAGTGAATTACGAAGGCAAAGCTGATGGAGAGCAATCAATGCGAATCAAGCGGAATCAGAGTCAAAACACCTGACCGAGAGTAAATTAAGGTTGGTCACTGAATGAATTAACGTGTATGAAAGTGAATTAGGCTGAATTAACTCGATTCAACTGTAACCAAAGTGAATTGAGATAGGCCGAAGTGAATCCTTAAGAAAGACAAAGCAAATTAAGGAGAATTATTCTTAATTAAGAATATTCATAATAAACAAACTAGGGAACAAAGTAGCCCGTGTTAGATAGACTTGAATTAGCAGATAACAATGCCAATCAAAAACGCTGACTTAATTAGAAAGTAGACATAGCAAATTAAGAGGAATCAACGTGATTTGTAAGGAAACAAAGTGACTTAAACATAATGCATGAGGAATTAAGATGCAAAAAAAAAGTTAATTAACACAAACCCTGATGGTTTAAAACCGTCTAAAGTCAAGTATGACACAACACAGTAAATAGACAATGAATGAGAATTAGAAGAAAATAAATAAATTGATTCCTGTTATTCCTATGTGTACTTTCAAATGTGAAGGTCGGCGGAACGATTAGACAAATAAACTTTTTCGTTGTCTCAGTTACATTGATCACGTTGATACATTTTGTCAAATACAGTTATCAATATAACGATGTTGTGCTGCAGCAGCCATAGAGTTTCATACAATAATAACTAGAGGGGAAACTGGCGCCAGTGTCAACGCGAACATGGCAGCGGCGCTTACGCTTCAATGGGAATGATGGGTAGTTGTGGAACCGGATTGCGTAGGATCGAAACAAGCTTCTGGCTGCGCAAATTGTGTTTTTGACAAAAAAAACTCTTAATGTCTGGTTCTCAGTTTACAAATTACATGGCGAACAGAAAAGTTGGTGACGAAAAACTGGTTTTGTACGAAATAAAACGCCGCGTTAAATAAAAAGCAGACGCGGAGTCGAGGAGGTTTGCGGAGCAGGTTTGCCATTTGCCGCCAACTACAGCAGGACGCGGACTTCTTTAAAAACTACTTGTAAAAAGTTTCGGCGCCGGTGGTTTATAATAGGAAGCGAAAAGTTTTGTGCTCATAATAAAAAAGAAACCGATTACCTTTGGAGAAGTTATTCTTGCCCGAATTAGTGACATTCATCAAGCTGCGTTCCTATCAACCGCCGATACTGCTGGTCTACGTTGTAGGAGCCGGCGTTCGCACGGAAGGTGTGGCTGTTCCAAGCGATTCGCAACCGTCGTTAGCTTCGACAATACATTGCTCTGCCGAATAAGCAGCGCCGCAACTCCTTATTCGCAGACAACTTCGCCGCACAGAGCGCCGTCATTTGTGTTTTCGTGCTCGCTGTGCCGGCAACGAATTGATAACCCACCCAATTCGCAACTCTAGTTATAAAACTTTCTACTCAGGGTGGCGTCAGTGCGCGCGCGGCATGCAGTTCAAGGAGAAACGTATCTTTGATAGCTTCTTCCAACACACCGCATAGGCAAATGCGTTCATGTAAATCCAAAACGAAAACGAAACTGCCTGCAATCCATAGTAACTTCCGCAAGCAATTGAGCGCCAATCCGAATCCACAACTACCCATCACGCCCATTGAGGCGTACGATCGCAGCGCCAGTTTCTTCTCTAGTTATTTGTGTGAAACTCTATGGCAGCAGCTCTTTTCCCTCTATGCGAGATACGCAACATCATCCCACACGACCCTCCGCTCCCTCTCCGTTCATTGCGCTCATTGATCTCAAAGCGTACTTGACCGCATGAACTATAAAAGTCGCTCTAGGAAATCCAACCGTCGCCGCCGTCGGCCAACGACCAAAACCGGCGCATAAACTCGGCGCTTGGAACGCGCAATTACACACCGCAGTTTTACAGATCCTTGACGCGGCAGTTTCATCCGAGCGCAGACGCACGACAGGAACAATGACGCAGCAGCGACGCGCGCGCCTCACGAGCGGTGCCGCCAACAGCGCTCCCGGCGGCCAAAGCATCTAACAGTGGTGGCCAAAACCATGGACAAAGACAAGCCGCGCACATGCACGCCATCTCGAACCCGATGTCGCATCGGTGCAGCCCGCGGCACGCCGATCGAGTGTTACAGACAGGGCTATTGCGATCTGTACTGTGCATGTGGTTCGGCCTTTACGCCGACCGACGTCGGAGAGGGCGAGTAACCACATATCGCCGCAACGCGCGCGTAAACCAATTCGCCGCAGTGTATGGCTCGACTACCCTTGACCAAGCTTTGTGGCGACCAGGTCAACTACATTTTAACTCATATAAACCAAGTAATGTTGGCACTTTCGAAGTAGACGAAGGCAATCCAGGCACCTAGGTCAAGAGACGAATAGGAAGAAGACAAAGACTAGTAGCGAGGCGTCAAGATGGCTGCTTTGAAGAACGATTGTCTGTAAATAGTGTAAATATATTGGCTTTTTCTATATGGCCTCCTCCCTTGTCTCCCTGGACGTTTTCCACATAGTGCCGAAACCCAGGATGTCTAACGACACGGAGAGCTGAGCCATAGAGCGGAATACAATTATTCCACCGCATTGCTCACCCCGAAGCCAGGAGGAGGCGTCGAAGCAGGAGAACCGGCTTCTACTTTCCCAGAAAAGCCTTGTTGAATTTAATAAGAAGATTATCGCCGCAGTTATGCCCACATTAGAGGAAACCAAATACGGCGGGCACGCTGTTTCGATTGCCAGGCTCCAGCACAGTGCCGGCCGACTTGCTGCAATCAGCGGGAAGCTGGAATCCCTTGCATGCGGAACACGAATGGAAGGCCAAAAGGACGATGCTTTGGAGTCCGTGAAAGAAGCGTATAGAATTATTCGCTGCCTCGAACAAAGACTTGACGTGCGAAAAGCACATGCGCCTCGGGACCGACAGCTCGTAAAAGGAGAAAGAATGCAACCGCTACGAAAATATGAGTCGAGTCATACAAGTGGCAGTAAAAAGCCTGGGGAGGAGACCGGAACTCAGGTGAAGCCCACGACTCTAACGACATTGATGGAGATTCAAGTAACAGGTAATCAAACCCAAGAATCTTCAAGCTTGGCTACATCCCCAGGCCCAACGACGACATAAGCCTCTGTAAATGACCAGTCGGCTGAAACGGCCCTTGAAATACGACAGACAACTCTGCATTCGTTGGTCAGAACTGAAGACGATGTTACACTGGGAACACCACACCAGCGGCAAGGAGTAACACAGGAAGAATCAGGGTGTAGGTTAGAGACTGCGTGTCCTTTGGTTACGTATCAGGACATATCGGGGTACTATAAGTGCCAAAGAATGATCTATCCCCCGGTCATGCATCCCTAACCAAAGAGCAGGAGCACTGCCTCCGGCTCCTCCAAACAAATATGTTTCCTCATCCGTCAAAACTTCACTTGCTCCATCCCACTCAGTACTTCCAGCTGTGCAAATTTTGCGATTCCCCGGTCACCCTGTACCATATGGTATGGGAGTGTTCGGCAAACCCCAAAATTCCAAGAATCGCGCACCCTTCCCGTGAGCAGTGGGAGAAGGAGCTGTCCAGCTCCGGTCTCGATTCCCAGCTTAGGCTGGTGGAAAGGGCCGTAGCGGCAGGGGTCTCCAATGGAGTCCTGGAATGAGGGCCCCACACCACATTACGATGCTCCCAATAAAGTTTATCCTCCTCCTCCTCCTCACCTCAATATATATGCCGGCTCCATCAGCAACAGAAGAACACACCCTGCAAGAGGGGTTAGCTTCAGACGGTGACATCGTCAAAGTATACAAGACTGAAGTGCATGAACACTCCCCTGCGCATAAAGTCGTGACATGTCCGGAGCCTGTATGCAAAACGTTTTTTACAAGAGCCAAAATCTAAATCTAGACGACGGTGAAACACGGAGCAAAGTAAGGACAACTGTGCCAGTCAATACGGAGTCGTCCTTAAGATACAAGTTTCACAGTGTTTCCGACATGTCTGAACATGGCTAGACTGCGCACGACATATCAAGTCAACACAGAATACTCACCGAAGAAAGCAACAAATCCGTTATATTAAAAAAAGCTGCTCTCAAGCCCCAAGATGTGCTGTCAGCTACGATAGAGCCAACGAAAGTGAAGCCGCTACCCCACTACGAGGACAGGGTCACACGCCGCAGAGTACTTAAAGGAGTACTGACACTAAATTTCTCGCTTTCAGTTTTTATGCTGTAAAGAATACCTATTGGCCCAGTAATTACGAAACTCGAACCGAAAGTCGTCAGCCGCCAACACAGAATTAATTATAGCACGTTTATTGCAGCCAGTTTCAAATTCGGTCGCCGCGCGGGAAAATGGCCGTTGGAAGGCCAGCCTGCAAGCGGGCCAGTCTGACGTCACCGTCACACTCTCACCAGTGACGTCAGGGACGTTCGCTGCATCGTCTGCTACGATTGCACATGGTCCGCACTCGCCCGAGCAGTCGACATGTCGTCTGAATCATCATACTCGGACGAGTCGCTGCCACCCGACAGACAGAGCAACTTTAGTTGGCCAGGCGATTAGGCCGGCGATGTCTTCACCGTCATCCGTTTTTTAATATCACTGCGGCTCGAACCGGCGCAAACCGTGATAGCAACAGCTTGTCGCCACTCTTCTAATCAATCTGATCGCGCAAAAGAAGTTCCACATGCGAGAAAGTAGATGTTAGTGTGTTGAAAATTGTGCTAGGAGTTGTTATCAGCGCTGAATTTAAAAGCGGCGTTCAGATATATGCCGCGATAGTAAGCCTACGCTGACTGGCAGCGGTGGTTCGGTGCTCTGACCCAGCACTGCCGGCACCGCGGTGCGGCGAGCGGCCGAAAGATGGCCGCACCTGCGCGCTAGAATCAAAACAGTCCACGGCAGATGTCTTGGTCACCGATCGCTGAAACGGCAGTCATCGCCAAAATAAAGCTCAGTATGCGAAAAAGGGGATGATAGTGTGGTGAAAAGTTGTGTAAGGGATGGTCATTCGCAGTTGTACAGATACCGGCGATCAAATATTCGCCACGATACTAAGCCTGAAGTTCCCAACACCCAAGCTGACCCGAGCAACGCCGAGCCCGCCTGCTTGGGCGACAGTTCTTGCGGCCGCCGCCGCGCACGAACTCAGTCCTCGTTTAGCACCGCATGTCGTCGCGTGGAAAATAATGCATCTTGGAGTCGTCATCGATTTGCTCGGACAGGCTTCCACGAGCAGTACTTCGCATACCGCGAGCTTGCCATAGCACAACTTGGGCGAGCTCGGCGACGCGCGGTGCCGGCACCGCGCAGTTTTCGGCACCAGTGCAAGGGAATACCGTGCGCCGGCCACGAGCTGAAGAGCAAAGACATCGAACACGCAAAGTGCGCACAGTTTACAAGCATTGCTCACACAGCTACACCCGTACGTCTACTGCCCAAACGAATACCACCGACAACAGCAGCGCAGGATATTGTTTCCGGTTCCCAAAACGACTATATGACGACACCCTGAACCGGCCAGACACGGCCGCCGATGTTTCATCACGCCGAAAGCGATTTCGCTAGTGCTGCCGATTTGTGGAAGCTCGCGGCGGGGACAATCAATCGATTTTAGATGTGATTCTGGCCTCGTATCGCTGCAAAAATTTCTGTGAGGCATCTGTATAAACTAATGAAGCCAATTATATCATTTTTAGGCGTCACAAGCTGGTGTCAGTACTCCTTTAAATGCATTGCCCAAAACAACGGACCGCATAACCGTGACACGGCAGCGTCACATCAGGCTGGGGACAACTGAAAAAAGCTTCAAATCTTCTCCTAGAAAAAGAGCAACGTGGGATACCCGCGCCATCATAAGGACATCGAGTACCAACCAAGCCTACAAGGGTCTTCGGAAATCAAAGAAGCGGGGAGGAGTAAGTGTAGCCACCGAATGTCCCAGATCCCAGAACGTGAATAGTCAAGATTCAAACCGAAATGTCAAGCGCAAACACAGGACTTCGATGAAGCGACTATCTCAGAAATTGGTCGGCACACAAAACTATGCTGGAAGACATGCCTGTTACTCAATACCTAATGTAGTCTGTCATGCAGAAACACAGGTCGATAGTACGAACAAAAGCAAAGCCTAGAAGAAAACGAAGGCAGAAGATCAGAAAAAAAAATTATTGCAGACACCGGCTGGATGCAAACGACAGACCGACCTATATATTCGCCCAGGACTCGGTTACGCAACATAACGTTTGTTGGTACAGTCTAGACCACTTATAACAATATCCAAGTGCCAAGGAAATCCCATCGTTGTAACCGATAATTGTTATAAGCGGGTTGAGAAATTAAAAGACGGAACAGAGCTCAAAACATTTTATTCGCATATCACCAAGGTCGTACTTACTGCTAATTTGCGGAAAAGAAGCCGCAGTCGGTCACCTTTGTTTGCCACGTATGAAGCTAGCGCAAATCTTTTCGAAGAGTATCTATAGGAACTTCACCTAGCTGAGGTAAATGTCCTTGGCGGAAACAAAGACCCCGAGGGACTGTGTTACGCATTGGGCCTCGTACGAAGACACTACCTGAGTAGGCTGTGCAACCGCGTCATCAGAGTCGTCACTCTTGAACTTTTGGTGCACAATATAACCGGATTCAATCATTATATCCAATATCGTGGCACTGGAGCATCGTAATAAGCGGTTTATTTTACCATAGAAAGAATACAAATGTTGACGGTGCCATAGCTGTTCATCGTTATATCCGATATATTGTTATAAACGGTATTGTTATAAGTGGACTCAACTGTAGTACCAGCACCGATTTCGCTTTTCTCGCTCGCACGAATTGTTGTCGAGCGGAAGAGTTTTCGAAGGCGACGAAGACGATGCAGGCACCTAGCTCAACAAACGAATAGGAAGAAGACGAAGACGACTAGCGAAGCGTCAAGATGGCTGCTTTGAAGACGGTTCTCTGTCAATAGTGTAAGTATACCCGCCGCGGTGGCTCAGTGGCTAAGGCATTGCGCTGCTGAGCACGAGGTCGCGGGTTCGATTCCCAGCCGCGGCGGCCGCTTTTCTGATGGAGGCGAAAAGCAAAAACGCCCGTGTGTACGAGATTTCGGCGCACGTTAAAGATCCCCAGGTGGTCAAAATTAATCCGGAGCCCTCCACTACGGCGCGCCTCATCGCCTACGTTGCGTCGGCGCGTTAAACCCTACAATCAATCAATCAATCATCAATAGTGTAAGTATATTGGCTTTTCCTAGACGACGGCCTTTTCCTTCGCCTCCCTGTACGTCTTGCACAAACAATTTCTATTGTCACAAAAGTACGTATATTTAGTACTGTCACAAACTCGAGCATACGATGTCTAAAAGACTTCGTTTTCTTTTTAGCTAACTGGTCTCTTTGTTAACGCTCCTGGTTGTATCATTGTGTCTAATTTTGAACTGTTCCCAGCATTTGTATTCCTTCTAAGTTACTTCTCGGTTACGTTACTTGTCCCAGTGCTTGTATAGTGTTTTGCCTGTCCAAATATAAGTCATTTTTATGTGGTTCGTTCAAGGCTCTGACTCATTCTTACCGCTCTGGTCGGCGAAAGCCGCACATCAGACGGCCACTCCTTCATCACCTGCGTCCTGTAGATTCGGTGGGGTTGTTTGCTCGGTGAGTCGACTCCCCACATCTTCTAACAGCGCATCCAATTAAGGAAACGGTGGCAAGTACAGAAACAACTAAAACAGTTCTTGGGACGTAAAAACCGTTAAGGATTAGTATGCATACTTGGTAGGCACAAACCCACCCGCTACATTTGGCGTGAACTGCCTTGCTCCCATAGTTGCTCGTTGCTTCGCATGTTTGCCAGATTGTTTGGTCCCTGTATTTTACAAATTACTTCGTTTTATCGCATAATTATAGTAAAGTTAGCTTATTCATCAGTTTGCTGTCTTGTTACGCGACCTGACCGCCAGGTAACATCACTGCCAGAGGTCTACATCAACACCGTGTGCACGAACGTTTGCGTCGGTGTCTGGCGGGCTCTGACTTGGGCGGAACAAGCACTTAGCAATGCATTCGGCGTACACCGGAGTACGCCGGTTCCTTACGCGCTTACGCCGGTTTACATCGTTGCACGAGTACGCCTGTTTTACGCGTGTATGTGGTTGGGCCGTTAGGCTATTTAAACCCCATAGTTTTCGAAGCATCAGCGTGACTTGCTGACGACGATACACCAGGCCCTACTTGGGTACGTTATCTCGCTGCGCTGCCTAACTACTGCAGTCGCTTGACATCGATCGTTACTGAGGTACGACAACAAGGCGTCGACAGAAAGTAGCACTGAAATAGTTTTGCTTGCCTGCAGGTGAAACTTAATCGTTATTGCTGAAACGCTTTATTACACATTTTATTGAAACCTTTCACATATCTCATTCAACATTTTTTGAAGCATTTGGATAACATATATAAAACATTTTATGAATGCAGCCCTTTAATTAGGAAGCATCGAGGGTCACCGGTCCTTTTATGTAACTTTTGTAGAGCGAAGCAAAAACGAGGCCCCACTCGTAATTCGCAGGGAATACTTCGCTTGTACTTTATAGCCATTGTTTGCAGAAGTCCTATAAAAGCCTTTCTCTGAAGGTATCAAAATATATTAAGCAGGAAATAAAAAGACGAGTACATCACTCTGTAATTAAAAAAATATACACCAGGCTCAAATATAACTGGAGCATTGCACCCCATCAATATCATGCCCAGTAGCTTTGAAAGGCGATAATATTTATAGACGTTGTGTTACAGAATTTGGAGCTGAGTCTAGTGGCCTTTGGCTGTTTCTTCCAGCAGCAAATGGATGCGTCCTTCGCATCTTCCAGTACCCGATGGCCGCTTTATTTTCTGAAAACGAAAAAAAAAGACAGGTCACAACAACACGTTTGTGGAGTATTGAAGTTATTTGCCTCGGAGGGCTGAAACTAAAATAGAGAGCAGATGAATATTCCTACCGGAGGTTTACGACACACAGTAGGACTGCTGGTGTCCCAGCCCGAAGTATTTCAATTGCAGACAGTGCCAAAAATACCTGTGTCAAAAACATTGTCAATGAAATTTGGAACTAGCCCCGTCTAATACTAAATATTTTGAATGCAGACATCTCTTCAGTAAAATTCGGAACCTTTATGCTATAAAAGTGCACAGCTAGGTTTCTTTTAGTTGAAAAATGAATACCGAGTGTTTGTTATCCGTAAGTGTCTGAAGGGTGGCTTGCCAACCTAACTGCAGTATATCTGTTGCCTTCTGACTCATTCATAACGCTGAACCCGTTTCAAGAACGAAACTTACGCTAAAAGCGCTCTATTTCGCGACTTATCTGCATAAGAGAGTAGCCGTATACTAAAACCGGCCATGCAACCAAAATACAACTTCGTCCTGTTTGAGAGAACCAGTGTTTGGCTGCTGACGTTGATCATCGCAGCCACCAAAGAAGTTTCTTTGCCACAAAAAACGCAATAAACTTTGAAAAACTTTCCAATTTCTCGCTGAAGTGACGCATTGTGGGCCGGAGTCACGCATCATCGGCCACCGCTAAAAACAAAGGGCCTCCCAAATCATCAGCTCCGTGTCACCCGCGCACTGTCCGGGACCCCATCCAGCGCCCGATTTTCCCGCGTAATTCAATGCGAACTCCCCTCTAAATCCAGTTCTCCAGTGCCACCCGGCAGTCAAGGACTGTTTAACAGAAACCAAGTGTATTATCAATGTGTCAACTGGTAAAGTTTATTCAATCAATCACTCAATCATTCGGTTACAGAGTACAGTGAACTGTACATTGGTCACACATGTAAGTTGCAAGGTTGCCAAAAAGGCACTTTAATGCCTCAAAAAGTGCCCTAACATGTTCCAGTCAATAAAGCGCACAAGGAGCATGTTTGAAACGTAAAAGCCATCACATTTTCACATTTCTTTTAAGAGTTTTAAAACATTGTCTGAGAACATTAATACTTCGAGACCTGTCTGCGAGACTCTGATTATGACAATGCTGTACTGTAACGTTCTTTTTTCAATGACACGGAGCAAATAATATTTGCAAATACCCAGACTTATTCAATATCTGATCCTGTCATTTCTACTGTCATGATTTCAACTTTTTAAAGTTAAAATCATCTGACTTTACTACCTACTAAAAGTAAGACACATCCATACACGTCAATTTTTAAACATTAAGTTAAACATTAAGTGTTAAATATGAAGTGATGAAATAATTTAGAATATTTAAGTTATAAATATGAAATAAGTGGTAAAGGCTAACGCTGGCCACGCATTATAATGCAAGGGATACGATCAAACGAAACTAGACACTTTAGAGTCGAACAATTATGTTGTCTCGCAGTGGCGTTGGTCGGCGCCCACGATTCTGGGACATAACAGTGTGTGTGGGGTTCTGTGACGTCAATCCTGTGTGATTGACGTCACAGATTTTGTGACACTGTTACGTCATTTCGCCGTCAAATCAGCCGGAAAATGACGGAGTATTTGCCGCTGCTTCGTCGGTTTTTCCTAATACTACCGCCATTCTTAATATCTGCTGTATTGTCACCCTGAACGCCAACGAAGCACTACGTTATCGCCGAGCAGCATGAAGCCTTAACCGCGAAGACAGAAGAGGAAAACATTGATCAATAGTGACCGGCGAGCTCGGCTGCCATTGTCCCATTTCGCATAACAGGCGATGCCAAGTAAACCTAGCTCATTCGTCACCTCGCACCAGTCCAGTCCTCAGTACTGCCCGGGAGAATATCTAGATTATTTTTTAAAGGTTGCGATAAAATGGGCATAGTTTTTACCGGAAGAAAGCCGCATTTTTAATAAATCAAACTCATTTTGTTTTTAAGGCGCCGTGGTACAACGTCACAATTTCGGGAGACAAAATTTATCGTGCTGCCAGAGGTGTGGGAGCCGAAAAGAACTTTGCGGAATGCTGAGCAGAACTCGTGGAAGAATTGAAGGCTTTGACGCCTAAAAGGGACGAACTGGGACAAACTGATGGGACAAACTATAGGATAAGCTGATACAGCGAGCGCAGCCGTTACGTTATCCCGATCTCTAGAGAAGAAGGCTGACATTTTCACGTATTTTGAGCAGCAATGTGCTACTTTCGTGGGATCAGTTTATCCCTGTCGTTTATGCGAAACCAGTATAGGCCCCCTGCAACGGACAAACCCTGCTTAAGTGCAGCAGTGTTCACTGGCGAAAATTCACGGCCAGGCTGAAGCGACGTTCCAGCCGGCGAGCGACTGGCCGCATGCTGCCGGCTCTCCGGAGCAAGCCTGCGCGCAACGCTAGGTGGCTAGAATGGCTTTTAGCAACGCTTCGCCCTCGCAGCAGCCATACGAGAAGCGCGCCCAGCGGAGCTCGACCGGTTCTCCTGGCTGACCGGAGGAAAAAGCACCCGGGCTGCTGCAATGTAACTTCGGTTCATGGCTGTTCGCGCGATCAGCTAGAAGATACAACCTCGTCTGCGACGAAGCTATTTGAAAAGTTTCTAGCTACTTGACATCGAATTTCACGGGGCCAGCAGTCATGTCTGACTTGATTTGGTGGCACGTACTGTACATTTAAAGTAAATTTGGCCTAGGTGAAATTTGAGTGCAGTTGGCTGTTAAGGAAGGTTTCTGAAATTTCACTGCAGTTGGCCTTTAAGGAATGTTTCTGAAATATTTAGCAACCAATTCTTATTCCGGCTCGTTTCCGAGCCTCCAGAAGTGCTGCATACGTTAAGAACGCTTTCTTAATTGGTAGGAGGCAACACATGCTTGCCTTCTCTTAATAATGAGACCGTGCAACAGTTATTTAACTTTTTTTCTATATCCTAAATGCTCTTAGACCGTAGCCAGCAAACACATCTAGACTTTGAATAGGAGGCCACAAAGTACCTTAGCCAGAAATTATTGCTCTAAGCCAATTAAGAGCTTGCCAAACTAAAATTTCTGTCTTTCCCGTTCATGAAGCGCTCAAATTACGTCCCTGCAGCAATGCAGGAGGTATTGGCCGGCTCTCTTTAAGTTGGGGCGATAAACGCTTTCGACAGCTACTTTAGAAATAAGAAAAGCCAGAAAGCCACAATCTTCATATAAAAAAGCTGCCTGTAGCGCACTCTGGGGCATTGAAACAGGAAAGGCGGATTCTCAATCCGTTATCACCCACTTCCTGCAGCGTGTCATGCCAACAGACCATGAGGTTGACACTGCCAAAACGTAACGACAGCTCTGACGCATGCATCGTGATGATGGTCGGGTGAAAAATCAGTAGCATGCTGTCATCTTCGCCCACTAAACTGTTCGTTAATCTCGGCTCTTGTTAGTATTATATTACCCACTATGCCTCCTGTATGTAGGCGCCAGTGGTTTGACTTATTGCTATCGTGGGTATTGATATCGGACAAGACGCCTATTCATAGGCAAATCTAATATTAGAAACAGGCCCTGATAAGAAGGGTCTTTTCACACTAGATATGACGCCACGTGCTACCAGGGTTCGAAAGTGGCGCTGCTGCTGCTACTGATGCTGCTGCTGCTGCTGCTGCTGCTGCTTGCGATGGCAAACACCGGTGAAAAAAAAAAGAAGTGGGTTATACCCCTGTGAAACGTGCCTATTTAAGTGCACTTACACAGAGTGCACTCGGCTAAAATGTCATTCGGGAGCAGATAAACGGCAAACGCGAATGGCACTTTACAAGGAAGGCACTTTAAGCTGAGTGCGGTCCCCAAACACACTTTACCGGGGCCAGCTCGCCGAGTGAGTAATCTCGTGAACAGAAGACCGAAATTCGGAAAAATCAACATAAAACCACGAGCGTTTAGATGATAATAAGTAACTTTAAATGTAATTATAGATATATTGCTTATTTATTTTACAAATATTAAAGCAGCGACGAAAAATAAGAAAATAACCTCTCTCAACAACGTGCCAGCGCCGCCTGGTGGGTGTTTTGCTCCATGGTAGCCGTTCTCTGCGGCGTTCTCGTACTTCTCGTAGGTGGTTTCTTGAGGCCCTGTGATTGTGTTCCTGCTTCAGCCTATTTCTGTTGTATGCAACGCTTTCAGATAATTCCCTCCAAACAATAATGCTGCTTTCATTCACTGCGCAGTGAACAACAGTGAAGATATCAGCGCTGGTGTTCAGTCGCCGTCCGGGCTGTTTTTTGTCGTCTTATGCGAAGCGCCGATTTCGATTTTAAACAATGCAAACACTACGAAATGTTTACATTGTTCCTCACGTGATAAAGAGGGGCAATTTCAAGTAATTTTGCGTAATATTTACGCCGGCTATCATCACTGACATTACGGCTGTAGCGAAAGGGAACCAGTAAACCAGACGTCCGGCTATCAGCGATGCCTACGAACGACTGCCGCGAGAGCCGCGCTCGTGGGGCTAACCCCCGCTGCCTGCCTCGTGGCGCGCTTCTTTCTCTTTATTCAACATACTTCCGCGGCCCCAAGTTGATCAGGGGTTTGCTTCAAAAAAGCACAGCCGCTGCACTGGACGACGTATTTCCCGTCGCGATGACAGGCGTAGGGAACACGAGCGCACAACTCCGTCGCGTCCGGGAAATAGTTGAAGAATGCGCCAAAGTTGCCAGAAGGCCGGCGGCGAATTGTCCTGTACGAGCACTACGTCCCCCACTTGGAGCCTGGAGGGAACCTGCGCTGTTGCCTCGTGAGCGGATCGGAGCAACAGGAGGTACTCTCGTTTCCATCGACGCCAAAGACGCTCCGTTACGATTTGACGGTGCCGAGCTCGTCTGCGTAGCTCGCTGCACGTGGACAGCGGTTCTGGAAGGCCGAGTTGCTGAGGCAGGCACGTGTTGCTTTTTCCCAGCCAGAAGTGCGCTGGGGTCAGCGGGTATGGCTCAGCCGCGCCTGCCGAGAGATACGTAAGGGGCCGGCTGTTAATTACTGCTTCGACTTCGCAAAGCGTCGTCTGCAGCTCTTCAGCAGTCAGGCAACTGCGGCCGAGGATTCGCCGTAATGTCTCCTTGGTGAGCCGAATTAAGCATTCCCACCAACCACCCCACCACGGAGCTCTTTCGACGTTAGATTTCCAGGAGATGTTGCGTCCGCTGCAAAAATCAAGGACGGGGTCTTCCGGAGCCGAACGGAGAGAGCGTGCGCAGTGGTGGAAGGCTAAGGCGTTATCCGAGTAAATTGTCGATGGAATGCCGCGTCTAGCGATAAACCGCCTGAAAGCAGACAACAAGCTCGATGACGTCATCTGAGATGTAAGCTCAAGGTGGACGGCTCGTGTCACACCACAGGAGAAAACGGCGACGTAGGCCTTTGTATGCGCAGAATTCTTCGTGCGACATAACAGCGGTCCACAGAAGTCAACACCGACAACGTCGAACGGACTGGATTCGGTGATACGATCTCGGGATAGAGGCGCAACTGGAGCTGTTTCTGGTGTGAGTTTGTGTCGACGACAAAGCAAGCATCCGTGCAGCACTGTCTTCACCACTTGACGACCCTTGATAATCCAAAATCGGTCTCTCAGTTCTGTGAGAGTGCTGTCAACACCCGCGTGCAACAGGCGCTGGTGGGTTGCGATGATTAGTAGCCGGGAAAAGTGACGGCCCGGCAGGATGACGGGGTGACGGGTGTCGACCGAGGATCCTAACTGCTGTAGGCGTCCGCCGACACGCAGGATTCCATCGTCGTCCAAAAACGGCCGTAGTAAAATGAGGCGAGTTGCAGTTCCGGCACGCTGACCACGTGACAACGCTCGTATGTCCTCCGGAAAAGCTTCGTTTTGTACGAACCGCAGCCAGTAGCGTTCCGCTTTGAGAACTTCATCGCTCGTCAGTGGTCCTTTTGCTGAATGCGTTAACTTTGGCGTATTTTCGAAGAATCGATGTATCCAGGCAGTTACCCGAAGAAGCCTGGAGTACCGACTGTACGACTTGATACTCAGCAACGGCTCAGCTGGCGTTGTTACTAGCGCGCATGAAGCTGTCTGTAGAAATGGCGGTTCACCGACGTCCGCAACTCCTTCCCTGTCCGTTGGCCTATCCTGAGATTGCAGTGCGAGCCAATGTGGGCCATGCCACCACATTTCTGTGGCTGCGACAGCGGATGCGGCAAGGCCTCGAGTAATCAAATCGGCTGGGTTATCCTTGCTGCGACAATGAGCCCACGTCCCTTGGCCTTGTGTCAGACGTTGTATCTCGGACACGCGATTTCTCACGAATGGCGGCCATCGGCTCGGTTCCCCCGCAATCCAATGCAGGGCGATTTTTGAATCGGTCCAGAAGAAAGACCGAACTTCTGACAGGCACGGCAGCCGTTTCAGGAAATCAAATAGTCGGGCAGCTATCAAACAGGCGAGGAGCTCAAGGCGTGGGAGAGAGGTGGTTTTGATCGGTGCAATGCGGCCTTTGCTGAGCAGCAGGTTCACTTCCCATCTTCCGGTTTCCCATGATAACGACCGGACGTAGACTGCAGTACCATAGGCTCTCGGGCTTGCGTCAGCGAACACGTGGAGCTCTCGAGTGTCGTGTTCCGTGTGAAGGCATCGTGAAGGCATGCCGTGGCATCGTGAAGGCATGCCGTGGCAAGCAAATGCGTCTAAGGTCGCTGAGCTCGCCGCACCAGCTGTTCCACGCATTGAGTTGAGCAGTCGGCAGTGGTGAATCCCACGGATGCTGCAGTTTCCTTAAGTCTTGGAAAATGATCTTCGCTCGAACGGTGAAAGGGGCCAGAAATCCTAGAGGGTCGTAGAGCCGCGCGAACGACTGGAGCATTGTCCTCTTTGTCACTGGCTTTGTGGTTACAAAGGTGGCGACATTGTCCGCACTTAGCACGACACTGTCGTCTGAGCGGTCCCACTGCATACCGAGCACCTTCATGTTACAAGGGTCCCCTCCTTCCGTTTCGAAGGCCACGTTGTCTTCAAGGAATTGGGTTCGCAGGGACGAAAGGTTGGAGGCCCATTTTCTCAGTTCCATACCAGCACCCGCCAAAATGGATCTCGACTCGGCGTAGATACGCTTGGCTTGCTCGGCGTTGTCGACCCCGACGACAAGGTCGTCCACGTAAAACGCGTCGACCAGCTTGGCGACCGTGTCTGGGAACTGCTCTTTACATTCCTTTAGGTGGTGACGAAGTGTTGCGGCGAGTAGGAATGGGCTAGACGTGGCTCCGAATGGCACTGTTGTCATGCGCCAGTGGACTATCTGAGGAAGAGGGTCTTCTTCATTCGGAAGGTGCTCCACCCAGAGGAACCTTAAAGCGTTCCGATCTTCCTCGCGAATAACCATCTGCAGGTACGCTTTCTTTATGTCTGCCACGAGAAGGACATGATGGCACCGGAACTCAACCAGCAACTTCAGCAAGTTTGCGTCTAACTTTGGGCCTTTCAGTAGCACGCTGTTCAAGGATGGATGGCAGGGAACGTGGGACGACGCGTCGAAAACAACTCGAAGCTTGGTTGTCACAGCATCACGACGCACGACACCATGGTGTGGCATATAGTAGGTGTTCGGTTTCCCATCCTCTTTGTCGCAGGTCACTCGTTCCGCATGGCCCTCATCAAAGTATGTGCGGATGGTCTTGTCATATTGCAGTAGTAAATCTGGCTGACCGCGGAAGCGTTTGAGCTGCATACAGAGCCTCTGCTCTGCAAGCCGATAATTGTTATCGGAGACATCGAGCCCTGGCTCTCGAATTAGAAGGGGCACTTCATAGCGGTCGCTTGCTTTGCGAACTCCATGCTGGAACTGGAGGATGGCGGGGTCATTGAATCCTGAGTTTTCCGATGATCCCTGAATGCCGATTGCTTCCAGGCGCCCCATGGACGACAATTCAACGTCAGCGGCGGCGTCTTCATGGGGCGCTTCCCCGAGCGACAAAAACAGCGCGCTGGAGTGCGCGGTCGAAGGACTTGGGCTTTCAAGTTGGGCACCTTGCACAGTCCAGCCCAGAACTGTTTCCACGGCTGTTAGCGAGGGAGAAATCCGAGAAATTTGTCCCGTGGCCACCTTCCAATATGCGTCCGACCCGATCAGCACGCTTATCTGATGCTCCTGAAACGTGGCCGAAAGCCGGGCATCAGCCGCAACTTGACACTTAGCGGCCATCGAAGTGAGAATCTCTTCGCTGACGGGCGGGCTTGTGACGTTACAGATATTGGGGACTTCTAGGGCCTCGATTGTGATGCGCTGGCCATCGTGCTGACTTTTGAGCGTCAAGGAGACCCGGTTGCACGAAACAGGTGCGCTCGTGCGAGTGTTTCCGAAAGTAGCAATGGTAAGACGTTCGACCCCGTCGACGGGACAATCGAGTGCGCGGGACCCATAGCGTCCGATGAAGGTTCGCTGACTGCCAGAATCTAACAAAAAGCGGACGAGCAGCTGGCGGCCTGTGCCGATGCCCCATGCACGGCCTGTCTGCAGAAGGACGGGCGTAAGTCCTGCAGCACTGGTCGAAGCGGACGTCACTGCGTTGGCTGTGCCGATTGTCGCCCTGTCGCTGGGACTGGGATCTGGTCTTCTGCTGGGGGGTTCGAACCTTCCAGCCGGGCGTTGAATGTCGCACAGCGTCGTAAGGTGCCGACGTGAACAAAAACCGCATACCAGACTGTTCGCTGACCTGCACTGCTTTGCTAAGTGATTGCCCTTGCCGCATCTGAAGCAGCACTTGCTTGCCTGCAGACGCTTCCGTTTCTCCTCGGACGACATTGGCGCTCTGCAGTAGGCGATGTCATGGTCCCGAGCGTTGCAAAGTTCACACCCGTGTAGCCCCGAAGACGGCGATTGGGTACCGAGACTCATCGCAGTTGGCGGATCGATGCGCGGAGGCGAAGACTGCTGTCTCCCCTGGCCGCGGCGCGTGGACGGAACCGAACAATCGGATGTGCTCTCCTCTCGGATCTCTACCTGGACGCGGAGAAAGTCCAGGATCACCTTGATTTCCTTGGATCTGGCGGAAGGGGACGCGGACACCTCGGATGCGTCCTGGTGCTCCTCCTTCAGCCTTTGCCGGTACAGGAGGCCCAGGTCGTGCGGCAAGGTCCGAAGCAGTACGCGGTGGAGCACGACGGAGTACTGGTCCGGGGAGACGCCCAGGCCCTCCAACGCGTTTATGCGAAACGTGACCGTGTCGTAGAGGACCCGCAATTTGTCGGTGTCGGCCGAATTCTGCACCGGCTCCAATGCGAGCAATTTGTCCAGGTGGTCGTCCACAAGAAGGTCTTTCCGCCCAAATCTGTAATGATTTTAACAGCGATGTCGTAATTGTTTTCGGCCAGCCTGATGCCCTCGATCGCGTCCTCGGCGGGACCGGTCAAGTACGAGAGCAAGTACTTAAACTTTTCGATGCGTGGCAAAGCCGTGTTCGAGTGGATGCTGGACTCGAACTGGTCCCAGAACCCTTGCCAGCCGCGTCGGTCGCCCGAGAAGTTCGGTATCTGGAGCTTCGGGAGTGCGGCGAAGCGGGTCCCCTGCGTTGTCTCAGGGGTGCCCGGTCGAGGCTGAGAAGGTGCGCTCCCGCAAGGCTCACCAGACTCGGCTGTAGCTGCGCTGGCTGAAGGGGCCGGGCTCGTGACGGAGCGCACGTGCGTGCGAAGGGCGCAGATGCGCTCGTCGTAGTCAATGGCACCCAACACGTCCGCGTCAAATTCCTCTTCTGTGACAGCCGCCTGAATCTGGCTGTCCAGCTCGTGCAAGGCTCGCTGCTTGTCGAGAATTATGTCCTGAAGCGTCTGCAATTCGAGAGTCGGTGCCGCCGGGTTCTGCAGGAGCGCGTCGAGTGCCGTCATCTTCTTCGTGACGGTGGCGCGAAGAATTTTCGCCACCAGAGAATGTGTAGCGAAAGGGAACCAGTAAACCAGACGTCCGGCTATCAGCGATGCCTACGAACGACTGCCGCGAGAGCCGCGCTCGTGGAGCGAGCCCCCGCTGCCTGCCTCGTGGCGCGCTTCTTTCTCTTTATTCAACAACGGCCAAGGGCACTTTATTTCGTTGTTTAGCAGCGCGTAGCCTAAGTGCACATGGGAAGCCCGAGTGCACTCGGTGGAAGTGCGCCTAAATAGGCAAGTTTGACAGGGGTATTAGCTCGGCTTCGCCAGGATATCCGTAGCGTGAGCTAAGGTACAGCTGGTTATTCTTAGGTAACGTGGTTGTCTAGGATTTGTTGATTATCATGCTTATTGCTTGCAGAAAGATTTCCAATCCAATCCAATCGTGGCGGCGGGGCGGCTACGGCGCGCCAGCTGTGCGCTATGAGATGTCACTGCTCTTCGCGCATGCGCAGCACGGTTGTCCAGGAGCCACAAGAAAATGTTCACGATCAGCCAGTGCAGCTCACGCTACAAAACATGCCTGTAAGACTCACCCCTTGTGCGGCTTGCCGCCAGAGCTGGCCTTCTTCGGGGTCGCCCTGGCCGTGGACGCAGTCTCGGTGTTCTCCACGGTGAACGTGGAAGCAGCAGGGGGGTGCGCGGCCGAAGAGGCGCCTTGTGAGTAGCCACCCTGCGCCGTGCCTCCCCCGTCCAGCCACACCCGGTGCCGGAGGAGCTTGGCGTACACCAGCCGGGCGGGACAGAGGTGGTGTGGAGCGGCGCACGCGGCGAGCACCAGCAGCTGCTCGGAAGGAGACAGGGAGGTTAAGGCCCGAGTGAATCTCTAGTTCACACCGTCTAAGAAGGCGGGGAAGGCGATGTCGCAATTTCACTCGTGGCTACGGAGCAAAAATGCGGCGATACAGAGGCCCATTGTGGCGGCCGCGGGCTAGTGACCCGGTAATGTCCCAATAAAAAATTCATGCATCTCCACGAAGGGAATCATGACGAGTGGGGGTAGCACTGGGGATCGTTCTTGCCTTAAATGACCCGTGACACTGCTTAACGCTGCTAAAACGATTTCCAATCCATTCCAATCGAATACAATTCAATTTAATCCGATCTAATCTAATTCAAACACAATTCAATCCCATCCCATCCAATCCAATCCAATGCTCCTCGCGCATGCGGAGCATGGCTCTTTTGTGAAACATTTTTTTCTCCTTGTTAACCTTTTGTAAACATTTTGTTCCCAGATGTTTCCATTTACGCGGTGCTGTGCCGTAAGCACGGACGCTGCACGCCGGACAAGCCTCGGCCTTAAGGTGCTTCGCCCCTTAAAAACGTCGCGGACTTGGAAACTTCGAATCTAGAGCAGAATTCCGAGTTGTGTTCGTTTCGAAGGCGCCCATTTCGCATTCGTTCCAGTCGTGCCAGTCGTGTCCGTTGCGGTCCAGTTCTTGCGAGCCCTCTGACCAAAGAGCGTGCTGCGTCCCATCCAGTCATCTGCTTTCGGCCAATCGGGACTCGCTCGAAAGTGACATTATGAAACGGACGTGAAAAGGTCAACACTCGATGTTCCGCTCCTGAAATGAGTTCATAGCGGCACCTCATGGACCGAAAGATGGGGACCAAACTCATTCAGTGACGACGCCAGGCTTTGGCGGCGCAGAGAAATATCCGATCCCGGATCCGAGCAGTTTCATCTCCCGCAACAGATTTCGCTTGCTTAACCTGACACAATTGCTTCTGAAGTTATCTGGCCGTCCCAGGAAGAGATGTTTTCCCTCCTGCATTGGTTTTTACTCCGGGCTCGTGGCTTTCTTAAAGAAGTTCTGTTCATCAGTTCAGCTTGTTCTAGCTCGCTTATTTTTGAAATACTGTCAGTCTCGCTTTAAGGAGGTCATGAAGGCAAAACACGTTTGGTTCATTCAAAAGATTGCCTAGTTAGAATCAAACTGACACCCCGTTTAACGTAAACGTCACTGAAATAAGCTATATAATTAGGAAAAAACGGAATGACCATGCGACCCACTAGCTCATTTCCTGAAACAAAAAATTACTCCTAACTCCCCTCGCGGGAACCCCTGTGTAGATGCGACGCATAGGGGGTTCCGTTGTTGTTTCCGTTAGGTTGATTCTCGCATCGCGTGAAACGTGCCGTGAAACCCCTGCCGCGGCTATGACGCAACACAATTCAACCCAATCCACTTTAATCCAATCCAATACAAATCCAATCCAATCCAGGCCAAGCCAAGCCAATCGAATCCAATCCAATGACCCACGCGAGAGAGTGTTCGGTATCGGAGAGGAGAGGGGGTGAGCGGCGGAGAGCGAAGCTGGCGCGGCGAGGAGAATGGGGGAGGGGTGGACAACGCCGCCGCCGCCGACGACGACGCCGACGCCGGAGGGACAAGGCGAGCAAATCAGATGCTCTGCATCTAAAAAAAAAAAAAAACGTCTCGCCCGGGGAGAATCGAACTTCCCACCTCCACAACGTGAAGCCAGATTCTACCTATCGTCTATCCCAACAGATTGCGCATTCTTGCACAACAGTCCTTTGCATTAAAAAAGCACACAAAGGAACAGGAAAGCTTGCGATTAAAACTTTTTTAGCTGGGGGACAAGTTTTTAAATATCGTTTTTTTATTTTGCATACAGACAAAAGTATGTTGCCGAGCTACTCTGTGTCATGGTTGCCAGCATTATTTTTGGGAGGGACAGATAGGGCTCGTAGATCTAAAAATTTCGATTTAAAAAGTTCTAGAGCGTTATCAGCAAAACCGTTTCTCGTCAAGGTGCTTTAAGTCATGTCCGAAGGAGGAAGAGAGCAAAGGGAAAGCTGGGCGGCCGGCGGCGCGTGGACATTATCGGCCCGAGCAAAAGAATTTTTCTGGGCCACAGTCGGCGCTCCTCTTTATATCTTGCTCCGTGGCCGTGACGCCCGCCGTAGTGGAGGGCCCCGGAATAATATGGCCTTGTAAGGGTCATAAACGTGTGCCCTAATGTCAGCATGTGGGCGCTTGCGTCTTTCGGCTTCACAAAAAAAAAGCTACCGTTGCGGACAGGGTGGAACCCGCGTCCTTGGGTTCACCAGTCAACGCCTAAGCCACTGAGCCCCCGCGGACGGTGAATTGCAGGCTACTACTGGACACGGTAGATTTCTATTTTACTTTCACAGGCGTGCCATTACAAATAGAAAAAAATGTAAATGTAACACACCCGCAGACAACTTCGACAGGCTGCCCCATAACAAAAGAACACAAAGAAGAACTTTTAACCTTCTGTAGAAATAATCTCACAAGAAGGTTACCTGAGCTAATGAACAAACAGAAGTGTTCAAAATTGTATAAGAAATGACAATGCAAGTAACGGTAATAGTCAACAGTTCTAATCACTCAAATATGTAAGTGCAAAATTTCACATACACGCAGACACGTAATATCAAATTAGGATAGTGTAATTATCTAGTTATTACATTTAGTTTATTTCTGCTCTAATTTTCTTGGTCTAATTACCTGTGTCATTTGTTTTCGATTTGAAAGTGAAACATACAACTTCAATGTATTTTTTTCTACCCGTTATATATTGGTGGTACAGGAAGGGTCTCGACGCATCAGCCCGTTTAATAAAGAAGATAGTGCAAAGCTTGTGTGTACAGAAAAAAAAGAGCTTCTCAAGCCTTATCTTCTCCTCCACACCCCTTACTCCTCTTACCCTTACTCACTGGGGTGGACTGGACTAAAGAAGACTGGACACACACGACCCTTGTAGTAACGGTTTTTTGAAACGAAATACGCACACATATGTGGAAGCTGCGCTTCGCGCTGGGGAAAGAACTGCAGTCTGAAGCACAGGAGGGCGTTGTTGAATGCGTAGAAGGCGTTGTGTACAAAACTCCACTCCGGTGTAAGAGATTTTATCTTGGGCTCAACATTTCGTCGAGTGGTCGTGTGTGTCCAGTCTTCTTTTTCTCCGTGTGCCAGCTGCACTGAATTTCTACTGATTATGTTAAACCAACACGCCCCAATAGCCACACAGTGCATGGTACGTCTCCTACATCTCTCAAGCCTTGAAATTGGGTGATGATACCAAGAATATCATTTGATTTTCTTGGTTATTGGTTCGTGACGAGGCGGAAAAGAAATCGACCCAGCGGCAGCTTGACTCTGCGCCCGCCCGCAGTGAACTGGCAAGCATTGAACACAGCACATTTAAAAGAGTATCAAATGGAATAAGGCGCAAGTAAAGGAAATTCTTATACGATCTTACCTTTTATAGTTATTGCTCACCTTTATTAGGTATACCCTTCGGAATACTCTTTGAAAGCCGACAAAAAGCCAATCAAAGGTGTTGAGGGACGCGTAAATAATCCAGTATCCAAGCCATTTCTGTTGCAAGTCCGGGGATTGCCTGTCCATGGCTCGGAGGCTGTAAAGCAGGATTACATGCGCAGAATGAGTAGGATGAGAAAATATTATTTAGGGAAGTTTGCGCCAAAACATTTACTATTGCACCTTACGTCTTCAACTTCTTAGAAGGCCATTGACACGAGTATACGCAGCCATTGAAATAGGCAAGACGTCGCATGTCATGCCGCAATGAACATTTTGAAGATATCGTTAAGCACACTTCTGATTAGTATAACTTAAATATTCCTCAAAAACCACCCTAATATCATGGTCTCCAGTTGACAACAGAGAATAGCAGACTTTGGGTTATAGTTCATATTGCTTTGAAGCCGCTGCTTTTATTTTGCGAGCATTCCCACCAGGATTCCCGCTATAGAGACGCACGGCCATCGTCATTGTCCTGTCTTTATTTTCTGTCCCTGATTGGGGGTAAGAGCATCGTATACACCATTTGGGTTGTTAAACATCCTCCGGCAGAAAATACTTTCCTGTCTTTGAGGCATGCCGAGCTAGCTGGGGAGCTGCACAGCAGCTTCTCTACCTGCACAGCGCAACAGCAGAAGCCTTCAGCGCGCACTGTGTTCGTTGGAGATGTTCAAGGTACTCGTGGAATCCTAATTTCACAGCGCGCCAGGCGAGGAGGCCACCATGTTGGGCGTTCGTCCGAGGTGTCGCAGTGACTCGCGCCGTGTCTCGGAGTGCAAGATGCTTCGACGTCGGCTGCACCGCCTGTTTCCGCGCAGGCTAAAGGCCGATCCACACGGTGGGCCAAAACGATTATTTGAACCGCGGTCCGCGCATTACGTGATACGACGTCATGAGTTCGCGCGGGCCGCCGTTGCACCGAGCAACGCTGCGGCGCTCGCGGTCCATATATTCACCGAGGCTTTTCGGTCCAAAGTCTCGACGGCGAACCGCGACATCAATCAGCGTAATTTGACAGCGGCCGCGTCGCGTCGGCGGAGTCGGTTCCAGTTGCGCCAATAGACAACGGCGCGGGCAGCACGGCTGTTTCGAAGCGCTCGAAGGAGCCTGTCAATCATGCCCCCGGTGGGATAGGCAGCGGGCTAGGCTTACAATCGCGACGCATACTCAATCCGCGCGTTTACTAGCGAATTCGATTGCTTTTACTAGTGCGATGCTAGCCTTCATTATCACATTGTTTCACGCATGTGGACCCCAATTTACGGAAAGAGTTCGGTTCCAGCGAGCGGTGACGAGCCGTATGCAACCCGGGTCGCCCCGCCGTCGCTGCTCGTCGTGTCGCCTTCGTGCGAACGACGCCGGCGGATGCGTGATTGCGCCCGCCCGGTTGCATGCGGGTGGCTGTTGTTGTGGGGATGAAACGTTTCGTACAGGCTTGTGCGTTACAACGACGCCTGTGTTCAACCTTCTAGCTTGCGAGTTCAGACTGTCGGCCATTCGCGGTCCGCTCGGACGGCCCGCCGTGTGGATGCACTCTGCTTCGGATCGGACCGCGGCGAACCGGGACGTCGATGGGACCGCGGACTCGGTCCGTCGTGTGGATCGGCCCTAAGCGGTGGCTCTCAACCACGCAAGTAAGCCACCAAAGCCGAAACCCAGGAGGCAGTTAGTGTCAGCAGTAGGTAGGTCACTTCCAAGTTCAAGCTAAGTGAGCATGCTTAAGTGCCCCGAGGAATTCTTGTTTCTTGGCCGTTGAGACTCTGCTTTGCATTATCGCCAACTGCCGCTACCCAAGCACGTGGAATTTTCAAGGTAACGACTGTCGGGCTTACCTGCCTAGTATGGGCCAGAACGTTGTAATGAAGTGAGTCATTCCCGGCCCGGCAATCTTCAAGACGTACAGGATGACGGTCAGGGCGGCGAAGGCTGCAAAGGAAAGTAAGCCGAGTGTGAGCCACCCTTTGATGCGGTTCCAGCAACGTGAAAGAAGGACTATAAACCTGTATACAACCCAAATAGGTAAGGAAGCTTCAGGTATATTCCGCACTCTCTATTCACGGTGCACGCTCCTGATTGTCTCCCGAGTTAACACTAAGGCACGAAACCCCTTAAAGAACTATTTAAACGGTCACTGTTAAAAAAGTGGCGATATACCGCCTTCAAATGGCATAGGTTATTTTTTTTTGCCAGACAAGTACGCACATACCTCTTGTCCCCTTTTCAGAGCTTTGAAGTTTCATCGTTAGCGCCATCCGATCCCGACAACGGAGTGATCTAAACTTGCCCATTTATACAACGATACCTTTATTAGGGTCATTCAGCAATTTTCTCCTGGAATTACTCGCAACTTATCAGCTGGGCTCATCCTGCGTTCATAGGAACGCTTCGTCACTGGAACTTACGCTAGCATCAACATTACGACCCCGAGCTCAGAAAAAAAGTGACAGAAACTAACGCTAGGGCTACCTCACCGGAAGATACGAACTGTAATAGGTCTTCCACGTTTTCGACGTTAAGGAGCGTCAGTGGCGGCTAATTGACGCCGCAAGCTCTCTTTGGCAACCGATCGATGTAGCCATTGCAGACTTTTGCTAAAATACGGTTAAGAGGAGGCTTTGGTGTAGCGGCGCAACAGGGCAGAGTTGGTGCGAATAAAACGATGACGTAACATCTAGGTTAAAGGGACACTGCACTGAAATTGTCACACTTTTTTTTGTTCACATTGCATTGACTGAATAACATGGACACTTTTTGCATCGTTCATCCGGTCCATAAAGCAGTATTTAATCTATAAACCCTGAAAGTCTGCGCCGGTCGCAACAACTAAAAGCACTAATGCGTATACTAGGTGCGATGTGATTGGACGATATTCAAGATTGGAATTCAATCAACTTTTCGGCTCGTTTCAGTGCAACAAACTATAGCTGGCATACGACGTTATCGTTGGTTGGGCATTCTCGACATCTCAGGAATGGGCATGCTGCGCTTCTTGCGTAACATACACCTGCCAGCACCGCTTAGAATAGTAACATTCCCTAGCTGACGCATACACTCAAATAAAAGGTTGTGGCATTCACTAAGGGATCCCTAACAAGTTGCTTGTCACACTATCACAAGGTACTTTAAATGGAGGTAGTAAATGCAGAACTAGTCAGGGTTACTAACTGAAGCAGACAGGAAGCACCACTACCTTCACCAGTATCCCTATACCTAGCGATAACGCCGTTCAGAGCTACATGCGCTTACTTACTGGCCATGTGTAACCTAGTCAGAAGCCCGATCTTAATATAATGTACACTACCTTCCTACACCCAATTAAATTTCCTAACCATGCAGTTGCTAGTGGCAGAGCCTACGTAGCGTACCGCGGGGTAGCAAGGTTTGTGAGAAGTTAGAAAATACGGCCGTTGCTACTTTTCTAGGACCTTTTTATTAAGCGTGTAGGCTGTGGCTGAAGATCGTCCGCGTTGTCAGGCGCGCTGAACTACGAGGCGCTTCTTCCCCACCTTTAGAGCTTGCCTTGGTCGTACCTACGTCGTAAGAGGCGTGTTCGCTCCAAGCCGATTGTCACCTAATTCGGCGCTGTGCACCGCAGGCTTACAGTGCTTATGGCAACATCACGCCAACGAGAACTTGCCAGCGTGTCAGTTTCAGTCTGCCTGCGATTGCGAACTCGGAAAACAGCGAATGCAGCATAGAAAACATTAACGAAACGAAAAAAAAAATAAACTAAAAAAGAATGTGCTACCAGGGATACCAACCTGCTCTCTGCGAAGCACTACAACCCCTCAACCACAAACCACACGGTGTCCGGGAAGGAAATATGAAGTATTGTCCGCGAGGGCCGCCACTGGAGAGGCCGGCGCTGCGATCGTTTTGACGTCACTAGTAGGATCCCCGTTCCTACCTTGCCGACCATGATGCGTTGTAGGCTTGCAGCGCGTGACATTTCCTTCAGGACGCGTCTTCTAAGTGTATTTTCGAGTTTATTTTCGGCGCGTGAAGTAATTATCAGTCCGTGAAGCGTATTTGTACCTCATGGGGACTTGATAACCGTGTCAACAGTGGTAGGCTGCCCGCATACGACTTGAGCGTGGTGGTGTATGCTGACGCATGCCAACGAAGCCGGTGTTAGCGCAAGCTGCGGCTTGTTTCCCGATCAACATTGTAGGCTACGACGATCGCCGCTCTAAACTTCTAGACTTCGCTTGTTGTTCGCAAGAAATGGATGAAGCAGGAAATCATGAAGCGTTCACTTCTCGCAGAAGCGATCCACACACAGTCCGCCGTGCCTGCCCACCGGCGGCTCGAACCGATGCAGGTCGCGGCACCAACACCTTGTTCCCCCTTTTAAAACCAGATTTATCGCGGATAAGGAGTTCCACATTCGCGAAAGTGGATGTTAGTGTGGTGAAAAATTGTGCTAGGTAGTGCTATTAGCGGTGATTTTCGAAGCGATGCTCAAATAAAAGCTGGCAGGCCGAGGGCGTCAGTCCTGGCACCGCCGGCCCGTCCACGCACGCTGCGGCAGCGGCAGAAGGGTGGCGATAACTGCGCGCAAAAATTGGCCTAGGCCGCGTCAGGTATTTTGATCATCGATCTCTTAAATCGCAGTCATCGTGGATACAAACTTCGACATACGTATGGTGAAAAGTTATGGTGAAAGTATGGTGAAAAGTATGGTGAGAAGTTATGTTGGCGACTCTCATTCGCGACTGTAACAATAGCGGCGATGAAATATCTGCCGCGACGCTAAGCCTAAAGTTCCCAACATCGAACTCCGCGCATCCGAAACCGGCAATGAGCTGGCTGTTGGAGAAGACTCTCTTGCGCGCAAGCGTGCTGTTCTGGGTTCCCCTAACTTATTGGGGGCCCCCAACGCTTGGTTCCCCTATTTTAAAATTCCCCATTATCTGACGATGTGTTTCGCCGCGTACACAGCCGCGCCGTTGTGAGCAGTCATGAGTTCTCGAACGTGATGCTAGAGAAAGGCACAGGCTCATTGTAAACAGTCAAAAGGCGTGTTGCAATTATAAATTTGCATGACGTAGCCTTTATTAAAAATAAACATAGGCACGTCTAAACTCGCTCGAAGACGTTGAAAACTGGCGTTAGTATCATTCATACATTGCGAAAAGTAAACATAGCAGGACAAGTAGTAGTGATAGTTGATCAAATCAGGGCATAAATATAAAGAAAAAACCGTGGAGGGGAAATGCAGGAGGCAGATGCAGATCGTACCGGCCCTTTTAAGCATGTGCGGCGAAGCAATCCGCTCACCCTTCTCACATAGTCATTATTATTACTTAGGCAATGCGCGCAGTACGCTAGGGGATATCACATCTGAGCGGCATGCTTCCGTCCCTGTAGCAAGGTCTATTTTCTTTACACACATGGTCTCGTACAGGTCACGTCACAAGTACAGTAATCCCGCGTTATAACGAAATCGCTTTACTAGAAATATCGCTTTATTCGAAATTTCTTCTAGTCCCAACCCAAACACATGGATTTCGGACCGCATTACTCGAAGTGCACGAAGAGTGTGACCTGCTTAGGGCGAAGAGGCGAGCGGGGGCATCTCGGAGTGGCGGCGACCCAGCGGCGAGTGAGGCTGTCCACATGTCGGGTCATTGCAAGCCGGTGTTTCCCCGGCGATTTTCGCGAACCGATCATGCTCGATTCGCACCATCAGATTTTAGACAAATGGTCAAAATGTGTAGTAACTTCATTGAATTTTGTTCCTGGACATTGTTCAATGGCGTGAACGCGACGGTGCGTACAACGGCACTCGAACCGTAGAATTAGAAGTGTCGTCCACAACAGGGCGCCGAAAAACTCTTGTTTTGCAAACATCACTAGTGCACACCTCGAAAAAAAAAATTGGCCAGTGATCACGCAAAGCCCCTAGTGCAAAACCGGTCTGTTTTCATGATTGCGCTCTGACCCGGAATGAGCAGGTGCCCGTTTTTTGAGCTCACAAACACAACTTCAGAGTCAAGCCATGGATGGCATTTGCGGCGTTTCCCAGAACGCAAATTTCGTAGCGTTCCGTAACGCCCGGGCGCCGCTATAAATGTTGGCACGGCTTTTCCTCCAATTCGCTCTCCAGTCTGCGAGGCGTTCGGGCGCCAGTCACATCTCTTCACGGCGCCCAATCACGGCGACCAGAGCGTCATGCAAGCCATCGTCAAATTGGAGCTGGAGTTGGTCGCGCTCGGTCAGAACTTAAAAAATTCAAATCTCACTGCCTTTTTTGCACCCGAATTAATATTTTGCTTGTCTGAATACATTATGTTTTGATTATTCGCATTTATAGCGCAATTAAAGCTCAACTGCTTTAAGTTTTCTTGACAGGATGCTTATATCGAAATACCGCTTATAGCAAAATTTTTCGCCGTCCCGCTGACTTCGTTATAACGAGGGATTACTGTATTTTATAATGAATTAACAGCGTACTTTTCTCGGCACCAGTTGCATCGTCCTTGGCGTTAGCTGGCTGCGTACGAGCTGTCGGTGGCGATGGTCGCAAGTACCTAGCCGTGGCGGTGTCGCCGGGAACAAGCTAGTCGCTGATTGCTTGCCCGGATTATTCGGTCTTTAGACAACTTTTTTCTGTAACTTGCATGAAAACCGCGACGAGGGACACGTGGTGGCCACAACAAAAAACGAGCGGTCGCATAAGCATAGGAAGTGTGTTCAAGCAGACGACACCACAGCCCCGCGTCCTACAAGTGACGTCACTCCTAGGTGGCGCCACGGTATGTCCTAATGGCCAATATATCGTATAGGCTGTTTTCTCTTACTTTCGGCATTCCCAGCGTTTTAGATGAGTATTTCTTGAATAAAGCTTGTGCATAAGTGTTCCCCAAATCCCCACGGATGTCGACTGTGTTCCTTAAGTGAAAGGAGCAATCGAAGATGTGTGGTCGCGCTTCTGACTGCGGTGTAATTTTATCGTGCTGAAGTGGTGCTTTTAGTTTGACGATTTACAATAATATTTTTGGTTGATTTTATTTCCGTATTGCCTATTTCATGTTTGCTGTCTTTTCTCCCGCCTTCCATTCAACCAACACTTTCTACTACCGTACATACCCTTCTACCGCCTTTAATTGACCTTAGATTTTCAACTAGCCTACCAGTCGCACAGGCATATGCACCTTACAGCTCTAGTGAAGACAAGTCATCTAAGCGTCGCATGTGCGCTGTGTGGAGCTACTTTCACTTCATAAACTTTACGATCATAATTGTCCGCCAACAAACAAAACGAAACCCCATTCCTTCGTGAGCAAACCTCGTCATAGATTAGTTTTAACCGCCAGCGGCAGGCCGACTGACTTGGCGGAGGGTCGGAAAGCCGCGCAGTCAAGCCAAGCCTGCCACCAGTACGCACCAAAAGAAACGTCATAGGAAAGCGGCGAAGAGGCCGCAGAGAGAATGACAACACTTTCAGATTGATTTTTCTATTAAATTATGCGGCGTAAACGCTTCCAGAGTGGGCGAAACATGCACGAGGGACTGCAGACTTCAATTTCTGCAAGTATTTTCACAATGATTACAAAACACTTCTTTGTCCCTATAAGTCAATAAACCCGAAACTTTGCGAATGGTGAAATGATAGCGTTTACAAGCAGCAAGGACACAAACTAGATTTCGCACAATAAAAGTACGATCACAGAGGAGCTCTGGATTTCCCCTTTCGGGATGGCTTTGGTACAAGTACGAATGGCAATAGCTCATGTAGTGTACAAGGCTGCCGAAGCGACGGACCCGGCCGTCAACGCGCGCTCTTTGAAAAGAGATTGCGCTCAATGTGTGATATGGTCGGCTCTTTCGCCTTTTTATGGTCCGACAGTACAAGTGATCTTAGTTACGGATAAAACTGTGTCAGAGAAATGAAATAGCCCAAGGAGACTGTCAATTCCTTACATGACTAATGCTACCACATTACGAAAGTCACCAATATAAAAATCCTAATGTCACAATCACATGCAATACTAACCAGAATTCCCATATTCACCTTTTCCACGTGATATGATCTGATCTGCTATGTAATTCCTCGGCGCACTTTATATAACTTTAATGATGTTTTGAATGTTGGAGATCGTGTATCTGTAAGCTTCGTCTTCAGAGTCATGAATCAAAGCGCGCACCGTCTGAAAGTAAGCGTGTACTGGCCTTTCATCTGCCCGAAACTGGAATGTGAATGTGTCGTCTGGGGTCCCGTTACTAAGAATGGACGTCGGGAAAGCCGCAATAGGATGTTCTTTGTGTCACATCCGCCATGGATGCCTCGGTTTCGTCGCGTTGAGGCGTTACGGCACAATGTGTCGATATATTACTCAGGAGAGCATAATGTGCGAGGTAGAAAGGTATGCTGTGTAAGGGTGGTCACGTTGTGACAATACAACCCACTTTTTTCTGGCGTGGACGGGCTAAACTGGCGAAACTTGCGAAACGTGTCTGGAACAAATGCGCACTTGCGGGAGTCTGGTCGCGGTACCCGCCGCCGGTAGCGTAGCGTACACTACGCTAAAACTCTCCAGTGGGCCTAGAGTATCCTTGGGCGCTTCCCTCCTCTCCCAATGGGGAGAATCGCAGGAGCGCGAGCGGTCTGCGCGGTAGGGACGACTGACCGGCACTCAGCGATGTACGGCACGCATTTCGGCCACTCATGGCCTTTGTTGCACCTGCAGTCATCCGGCGAGCACCTTGTTGATTTGTACATGCTATGATTGCCTTAGAGAGTTATAGTAGAGTGGAAAACCGGTCCCGAACCCTACAAGGTAGGCGACCGGCTCCACTGCGCGTGCGCAATAACGGCAGAACTGGAAGCGCGCATTTCCAAGTGCACCGGGTACCTTACGGGGCCGGTTCTCTGCTGTAGGATGGAGTAGAGAGTTATAGCATAGCGGGGAAGCGGACCCGGTACGGTACCCTGCACATATGCCATGTGCATATGCAGTTTTTCCGCGTCGGTGCAGGCGCAGGAGCGCAGGTACCGTACTATGGCCGGTTTTTCGTTCTGCTATAGCTCTCTTGATTTAGAACACAGTTGGTTCCGTACGTAACGTGTGTGCCGTGAGATACGGAATTCGAATTGGCCTACGCGTGCGGTCACAGCGAGGATGACCGAACCCCACCGGAACTAAGGTCCCTGAAATTACTAAGGTAGCGCCATCTTTAGATCTCGCCGCCTTTCGCCCTCGCCAGCGCTCCTTTCCTGCTTCGTTTTTTGCCATTTTCTGTTTCGCCGGCGAACGCCGCGCGCCATTGGCGAACGGCCAGTGACGTAGTACCTCGTCCCCGCGTTATTTGTTTTTTCTTCTCTTCGCCGCCACTGCAGCCACTGTCCATTTGAATTCGCCATTTTAGGCTCAGCTGCCTCAGAGCAGGCCTTATCGAAGCCGACAGCGTATAACAACCGATAATAACCGAAGAGTCAGCTGCTCGTTCATACAAGTGTTGCGTCGGCGTCACTTTATGCAGCTTCGCGATGCCGAGTTGTTCCTTCGGCTGCTCGAATAAGGTCAGTGCAGTCGCGGCCAGCTCGGCTGTAGCAAGCTGTAACTAACTTATCAAAGCTTACACATGAATCAATGTTAGCCGTACAGCATAAAAATGATTCACAATTGCGCTTGTTGGCGCACTTCTGGCCTTGGAATACGGTAGTTATTATAGAACTGGGCACTACAGCTAATTGTAAGCTGAGCGCATTCTTTAACTGCGCGTTCTTTGTGCGAGCCTGTTCCAGATATGCCCGACAGGGCCTTACTCGAAGTAATTGTGAACGCCAATCGCACGAACATTGCTATGCCACGGACGCACTGCCAAAAGTACAGCCGTCTTGGGCGAGGCCAACAAGGAGACGCGAGAACTTTGACCTTGACAGCAGCCTATTACGACGTGAAGGTGACATATATTTTGCAGCAGCGTCAAAGCACCGGAAAGTGCACGGAATAAAGGTGGCATGAATGTCAGTATCTAATGCGGGACGCATACTGAGTGCTGCCTAATGATCTACAACTAACACAAAAAACGCGAACGCAAAAAAGCCAGCGCAGCGCTCGAACTGCCGCGAACCAAGGTCACCGCGAACCATGCGCAAGCCCTCTGTGCAGCGCTTGCACGACCACAACTTAATCACGCAAATGCAAGAACGGAATTACTGTAACAGAGCAATTTGAAACGTCCACGTTCAATCTTTTCGCGTTCACGAACTATCCTGAGCCCGCTGCACACGTAAACAAACACCGCGCTGTCCGTATGCGCCAGCGGCATCCATCCCGCAAATATCCCCTTCTACACAAAAATATACAACAAAACAGCCTCACTTAGGGCATGTTGGTAATACGGGGCTCTATACTATTTAACAGAGCAGTTTGAAACGTTCACGTTTGATCCTTTTGCGTTCACGAACTATTCTGAGCATGCCGCGCACGTAAACAAACACCGCGCTGTCCTAATGCGCCCGCGGCATCCACCCCGCAAATATCCCTTTCTAGACAAAAATATACGACAGAACACCCTCACTTAATGCGTGGTGGTAAAACTGGGCTCTAGAAATACTATTAATGCTACCAAAGAGCGATTGTGGCGCGAAAACAAGAGCAAACTGCAAGAAAAACTGCAGCGAGCTGCCCGAAGCGTTGCGCGGGCGTCTGCTCTGAGGAAGCCAACAAAAATGGCGGCCCCGCCGCGGAGTTAAAGGGACCGCGGCGCCGCGGGTGAGGGGAGAGAAAAAAAGAGGAGGGCAGCGGAAAAGGAGGGAGCATTTGGCGCTAACTTAGTAATTTTAGTGACCTTAAACCGGAACGAGTGCACGCGCATTGTGCGGCGGGGTGGCAAATTAGCGGAAATAAGCCGCTTTATCGGAACGAATGCGCATGGACCTGGTCAGGTCCCGGTACATACGGTACACAAAGAACGTACAGAACACACTGCATGCTAATACTCTGATAAAGATTCACACAAGAGTGGTAAACCGGTCCCGGTACGCGAACCGGTAGGCGAGCGGCGCTACTGCGCGTGCGGAGAGGCGGAAATACTGGTTGTTGCACATGCGCAGGTGTACCGGGTACCATTTCGGGAGCGGTTCTCGGCTCTGCTATACCTCTGTTAACAATGTACCCTCCGTTTGGGACCAGCGTTTAGAGTACCACGGAGGGAAAGCACGGCTCAGACGTGTTGTATTTGGGAAGCAAAAGAAGCTAGGCAGTGGGCGCAGCTTCTTCCTCTTTACAACTCGGTGTTGGCTTCTGCCTGCGCCCACAACCCACTCCCCCGTCGGGTTGCTTCGGTTGTTCGGGCAGTCTTGGGCTCCTCAGTTTTTTGTAGCCTTTACCAGCGTACGAGTTGTGGCATGTAACGCCGTTAATGGTCCACGGACGAGCGCCATTGATGCCCGGTTAAGCTTAGTGGAGAGCTGTGAAGCTGCAGCCGTGAGCCCAATTTTTATATCATTGTCGACATGCCCATTGTTGGGTATGCACTCGTCCTATTTCGGGATGCTTATACGCCGTGGCTCTACCAAGGGCTCGCTGTGCAGTGCAGTGCTGTTGCCATATCGTGGTTGTCCACGTAATGAACCGTGGTGTTACGAAAGTTATCGCTTCCCCCGCGGAGTGACCGGCGTGCGTGATGGGAGAGCTGAACAAGCCCGTTGTCTCGGCTTGCTGGAACCCGTAGTGGGTAGTCTCTCTGTGGCCGGTGCCGTACGGAATAAAATCGGAGTTATTGTAGCCTAATGCTCGTTCAGTCTCCAGCTGCGGAGTAGCTGGGCCCACAACGACATGGGCATACACACACGTCCCCTCCAACTTGGAAAACATTTTCCCTCTCGAGGCGTGAATGCTTGACATATTTCCACATCTTGCTTACAAAGCGCATATTTAATGAGGTGGCTGCCTGTCCGTACCGCGCAAGCACCACAAGGCGGCTTTGACTCCGTAGCCTGGTTTTCGTTCCCTCAAATGCCTCGCGATGACGTTCGAGTTGCAGCACACGCAGAAAAGCCGGTGGTCCAGCACTCACCGTAGACGAGCCACTCTCTCTTTAGCTTAGCCTTGGCCTCGATCTTGTCAAGCACGTTGGAGAAAACGCTTCTCTCCCGAAGGACGCTTGAGAGCTCCCGGTGGATCTCCGCCATGGCTCAGCCTGTTCTTTTTCTTCTTCGCTCTCACTGCGTGTCATTTTCATGATGATGATGATGACGATGATGGTTGCCATACAAAATGGCATATACAAAGTTCCGGGGATTGGCTTACAAGACTTGGATTTAGTCAATGAGTAAATCCAGTTAATTGACAGCAAATCAGGAGAACTGCAGTGGGGAGATTTTCTGAATGGCAGAGAAAAAAATAACGATAGAACAAACTAAGACACTCCGCCAAAGGAAGGCATTGGTTCAGCTCTCCGTAAATAGCGGGCTGCAGCGTATGCACTGCAAGATACGCAAAACGTGCCTCTACGGATGCGGCTTATACTATCTAAAGACAACACAGCGATCCAGCCATATGTACAGTTGAAACCCTTTCCAAGCTGCCCCTACTTATGAATGGCTAAGTGTAGTATCTGGGGTTTTGGTTTCGGTTTTGATGTCAAGTGTTTCTACCACCAGGGGGCTAACCCCAGGGTATACACGCCTCGAGCTGCGCGGTCGCTGCGCCGCCTGCCGCCGCTTTTCCGCGGCGTTTGCGGGATCAGCGCTGCGTGGTTGATAGGTGGTCATGCAGTGTTTTGGTTCTCTTTCGCCCCTCTTTGCCTTTCTGCGCACTAAACAACTTGTTATGGTGACGTCTGTAAGCAAATCGCACATTTAGAGCACACAAAAAAAAAACAAGAAGAAAATGGCCGCGTATCTGCTTCTTTCGTTGCAAATGTCGTCAAAAGACGATAGTCTCTATCGACGTTTGCCGTGTAAATGCCTCCCTTCGCTTTCCCGCTCACCTCTCATGTTGTTCCTGTTGCGTCGCGCTCCTCCCAAGGTAAAGACGCCAAAGGTTTGCTTAAATCATTTTAAATTTCCCGCGTTCCACTGCTCCAAACCGGGTTTCTCGATGCCAACGCTGCCGTACGGCGAAGACGCGAGTGAATCGAGGAGCCCTACTTCAACGTTTATAGAACCGCGTTTCCCTAGTCCACATGCGCTCCAAGCAGAACGTGGAACCTATCTAGTGGAACCTTTCGTAACTCTTGCCACTGGATTTCTTCAAATGCCGCCAGAAGCTATATGGCGCGGGCGACAGCAGGCGACGGCGGAGTGATATTTTTTTCTTCAGTTGATGAACTATTTAATCTTGCCAAAATCAAACATGTACAATTTTTTATAAAGGAATGCTGCAAATATCACTTCTGTATCAATTTGTTGTCTTGTATATGCGTAATATCTTGTTGTTCTTCAACAATATTGACAAGTATGAACATTACACCGGACTTAGATGGGCACATTTAGCTGTGACTATATAAGACTATTGCGCAGACATTGTTCTACTTTGGCCGGGTGGCTGAATCGAATCACAGACAGACAGACGGACAGACAGACAGACAGACATACAGACAGACAGACAGACAGACCAAATTTTCTGGGTTAAAGTAGCCCAAGAAAGACTATCGTCTTAAAAAAACCCAGCTGCGTCTTGGTAGAGCGCTCGGACGCTAACAAGAGCTACCGGGGAGGCGGTTCTGCGCGCTTTTTGGTCGCTCTTGTGTGTGTCAGCGACGGCAGCAGCATATCACCACTGTCACCTTCGAACACGTCAGCACAAGTCAATTCTCTTTATTGTCGCCTTGTTTATACCTAATATTGGCACTGTAAGAGGTTGGTTCGTTTTTCAGCGCAGAACAAATGCGGCTTTGCTTCGAATACGTACGTCGTATAGGAAACTATGCTTCGGGAATGTGATAACCCAATAGCTGAAAATAACTTGTGCCTTTTATGGGAATATAAGCCACGCGAAAATGTTAAGTAGACTCAAAAGCTGTGCGTTGTCAAAGATGAAACCACGGAAAAATGAACGGTCTGCAAGTCAGGAATAAATAGAATAGTCGTACGGGAATGCAGAAAACCCAGTGCAGCTTCGGAAATGCTATACATAAAGACGCTTGTTTAAGCAAGGTAGTATTCACGAGACAAACCAGATGCGAAATGCAAGACATAGGGGGGGGGGGGGGGGCAGGTAGGAGGAGGTGGGGGACGCTCAACTATCGTTCTTTACAAATGTGTGCGGAGCGAAATCAACGAATGAAGGTTTTAGCAATCACACACACAAGCTGTGTGTTCACTTTCCGTTTGTTTCTCACCTTCAACGGACGGCTGATCACTCGGCGGTCGCATTTTTTGAAGAATACAGGGTAGGCAGTTCACAAGCGATGCGAGGTGTGGTTGGAAGAGTTGATTGATTTGTAGGGTTTAACGCGCCGACGCAACGATGAGGCGCGGGGTAGTGGAGGGCTCCGGATTAATTTTCACCACCTGGAGATCCTTACCGTACGCCGAAATCTCGTACATGCGGGCTCGTTGGAAGAGTGTGGTATCTGATAAGGCCCTCTGATTTCGGTTTATGTTAGATCCTGCAGTCTCCCTTTGTCATATGACGATGTTTCGAAGAAGAGTTTAGTCGCGGACGCGGATTGCTCTATGCGCCAGACTCCGTGCTTCTCGGGGAGGATAAATGTAACGATGAATCTTTGCTAGCGGTCACCTCGCGACAAGACGACCAAGCATTGACTTTGTCGTCATGTGCTGACTCCGGAGTATAATTTTTCATTATTCCTCGTACTTCTGCCGTAGAATGTTCGTGAAATTTATGCCGCATTGGCTTGTCCAGGGTAGCGATCAATATCTGATATGTGATATTGGCAAGCGTAACTTGCGTGCTGTCAGGTATGAGTGCTCCGCTAGATTATGTAAGCTCACAAAGCCGATTTACATCATAGTGTGTATGGCCGCAACATCACCATCGGGGGAAACACTGCCTACGGAGACACTGCCACTAAATTTCAGGGCAGCAGAATTACAATCAGCTGCCTGCATATGCCGGCTTCGGGACGCCGGCCTGTGACACACACCTGGCGCTCATACAGACCGAATGTACCACACTAAAATCCCGTCATAGACGTTTATGCTTTTGTAAACACACCACGCAACAGAGTGCCTGCTCCACATTATTCAGTATATCGAACGCGTACAAACGGTAAATCGCAGTCTTGTTCGAGCCCCAAAAGCAACGGCGACAGGGGGGAGCCAGCAGGAGACTACCGCAGCTTCTTTCGAAACGGGCCGCTAGGGGGATTTCAGTGGCGCCCCTACAGGCCGCGCTCGAGGCGTATATATGACGTCTCTGAACAAATTATTCTCTCTTCTGGCTTGACTCTTCGACTTGAGCGTACGTCTCCTGCTTCGCCCCTCGGGGCCGTCGGCGATGCGACCCCACAATGGCGCAGCCGACTCGAGAACCGTCCGAAATGTGAGCGCTCGACATTCCTTCAATAGTGCGTAAGCCGCCCAACAGGCCGCAAGTTTTATTTTCAGGTAGTGAGGGCTGAAACAGCCAGCCGAGAGCGATAACGAGTTAGGCCTACGCGGTCGACCGCATCGGGAAGAAGATGGCGGCCGGTGGCATCGTTCCAAAATCGGCTTTCATCGAGCGACGGGCAGCAAATATATGTCCAGCAACAAGTCACCGTGAAGCAACACTCCAAGATATCGACAACTGTCACCAGGTATTTCTTGCACCAGGTTTATATAAACTTCAGAAAGCAAAGTTAAGCGGCACCACTTTGTTCATCATCTTGTCAAGATGGCTGACATAGCCGCGAAGCCACCTCCATTTCTGCCGTTCCCGGGGAGCGAGTGGCACCGCTCATTCGAAACATACCTTATCGCAGCAGGCTCTAAAAACTTCACTCCGTGACGCAAAGCAGCACACTTGAAGAACTTTTTGGAAGCAGAAGCAAATCGAACTGCGCATATGATCGAGTCAGCCAGACCAGCGGGCGTAAGCGCCGGCAACGACTATGAATACAGTCGAATCCACTTATAACGATACCGCTTATAACAATATATCGGATATAACGATGGACAACGATTGCACCGGCCGATTTTGTATGCTTTCTATGGTAAAATAACCCGCTTATTACGATGCTCCCGAGCCGCGATATCGGATATAGCGATTGAATCCGCTTATCGCGCGCGCCGAAAATGCGAGCTGCCGAGGCTTTTGCTGAACGTGAGGCTTTTGCTGAACGTGCACAACGCCGCACGGGGAAGCCAGGAACCTGACCTGAAGATAACACTGCTCATGGCCACACAGTTTATCTTCGGAGCATGGTGTGGAGTTCGCGCCTCCACGGTGCGAAACTGCTTTCGGCAGGCTGGCTTCGTTCGGCGACGTCACGAGGAGGAAGCATGCGAGGAGGAAGCGATCCCAGGGGAGGCCACGGAAGCACCCGACGATGAAGGGGTGCCACAGTTATGGTCGGCGCTTCACGAAGACGCGTCGGGTCTCGACGATTTTCTCCATGCCGACGATGGTGTGGAAACGTCCGAGTGCCTCAGTGACGAGGCGATCGTTGCGAGTGTGCGTGCTGCAGCGGACAGCGGTGAGAGCGACGACGACGACGACGCGGCTGAGCAGCCTACCCAGGTACCGTCATCGCACGAGGCCCAACGAATGATACAGTCCCTACGGGACTTCATTTTCGCGAAGGACCTCCCGCTCAGCTATGTGGAGCAATTAGATGCTCTCGAAAAAGATGTGCGTCAGCTTCGCGTGAAGCAGTCAAAGCTGACTGACTACGGCTTTTCTGCAAACGAGTAGTTGCACTACCTCACTTGCATGCTAATAAAATGTTTTATCTCTCTTGTGGCTTTTTTTTTCTCGACCCGCTTATAACGATTATCGGTTATAACGATGAGATTTTCTTGGCACTTCGATATTGTTATAAGTGGACTAGACTGTATCTCGTTCAGGGCCCCGAGGCTCACTTTGACGTCTCGACATCACAGCGGGCGAACCACATACAGTTCCGAAGTTTATGTCAAGCATAAACTGAATCAGCGGTCGGCTTCGCGCGCCGTGTGCAATACGTGGGTTGACCGTGCAACTTCGGCTCCGACGAAGCTGCCTCACTCCTGGATCAACCTCTCGTGGGACTTGCGTGCTATCGCACCAGAGACCGTCTGCTCACAGAAGGCCCGGCGCTCACGTTTGACAAAGCCATCCAAGTCATCCTAAACGTAACTGAAGTCCAGGATCTGATGCAACGATATCGAGCAGCCAGAGAAGAAATAGTTCAAGCGATCGACGGGACTCATTGAACTCGACCGCTTCGATTTCCACATCGTGAATTTCGATCCGCTCCGTTTAGAACCAGCCACCGAAGTTCACCGCCGACAACTTGTGGCCGTTGCGACAGGACATGGCATCCACTTCAACAGTGCCACATCCGTTTTCCAAGTCGCGAGTTTCGCCCTACAATTTCAAGCAATAGACGTGCATCACCGTCACGTCCGGGGCTTGGGTCAGCCCGGACCAGTGCTCGGCGTTCTCCTGCAGTGTGCCGCCGCCGTGGTAGGACGTGGTACCGTCTTCAACAATGTCCCGCTCTTGGGAAAACGTGTTTCCGGTGCGGTAAAATCGGCGACTTCAGGGATGCTTGCCGTACGCCGCGTTCTGCAACCACGCATCTGTCGCCACCTCGTGTGAAATGACACACCCGGCCACCGTTGCGAAACCTCGAGACCCCACCCGACGACGATGAGGCCATAGTCGTCAACCAGCTTGGCCAACACGCAAATTCATCACGGCAAGAATTCTACTCTGATGTCAGGGTAAATGGCCCTTCACTCTCCCTTCTGGTAGACACAGGCTCAGCTGCCTCAGTTCTATACAAGGAAATTTTTCAACGTTACTTTGCTGCGCAGATAGCACTTGAAGCTCCACCACTTATTCTTAAAAGGGTCCTAAAATACCTTCCGCCGATGCATGGATGTACATGTACCCAAATAAAGCAATGTATTTGTAATCTCCTCCCGCAAGAATTTTGTTAAAGCGATGAGTATTAGCTGAGAAATCGTAAATCAAAAACCGCACATTATTTGTCGCTCCGCGTTTCCTCCTCCTTTCGACTTACTCTCCGCTGTTGACTGCGCGCGAGCCTTGCCTCACATGATGCTGCGCTCCGCAGCGGTGACGTAATTCCGCTATTGCGCTGCTCAGACTGTCGTCTGCTACGGGTGAGCCTCATTTCACACCCGATTTCTATGACACCCCCTCGCGCTCCTGTCACGTGATCATAAAGGTTTTGACGTCAATACCGAAATTCACGTGACAAAGATCGTTTCGTCACGTTCTTGCTTTGCCCAAAACAAATCGTGCCGTGCGCGTTTTCTCTACGTTGGCGTCGGCGTTTGTTTGACGCCCCATTTTCTTCCTCTAAACGTCAGTGCCATCCGCGTGTTACGTTGTCAAGGCCGGTTATTTAAACCAAGTGCAGCGTCGATCTGCAAACGCTAGACTTCGCGTTGTGTGCTGTGCTGGGAGCTCACGGGTGTAGCCGGCGTGCTGAGCCCTCGTCGGCGAAACGGCGACCACAACGACACCGATCCATCTCGTGAAAAATCGAGGACGAAGTTTGCCACCACTAGTTCTGCAGTACCTATCCTACAAGTCACGTTGCCACCAGCAATGACATGCAACAACGTGCCAGAGATCACCACACGAACAAACGCCGTGCTGTGACGTGGCGAATACAGTGAGGTTCGATTGTGTGCATCGGAGCGTAGAGCTCGACGTAGTTACCACATTAGGCTTTTGCGGTAAATGCGCTAATGAGATGTGGAGGAGTGGAGGGTGTGTTGTGTCGTATGTACCGATTACTTTGTGCTGTCGCTCTTCATGTCGGCGCACTCGGCGGTGAAGTGCGATGCTTGCATGGGCAGCGATTGTTGCTGGCAGCCGCTGCAAGCATCGCGGGGTTGCGCTGGTCAGTTACGATCGCTTTGGCGTTCGGTTAGCGCTCGAGGTTCTTTCGCTCAACGGAGCTTCCAGCCGCGTAACATGCTGCGCGTTGCGGGGACGAAAGATGGCAGCGGCGGTGGCGAAAGAAAGGGTACACAGACCATGGTGACAGCAGGACGCTTGTTTTCTTTATCCCTCGCCCATGCACTTATTCTATTCCAGCATGAAGGCTAGACTTCTGCCGATTTACTAGGACGTCGTAACTTAGCTTTAGGAACGACAAAAAGTAGGTTCTGTAGCTAATAACAGGTTCGAATTTCAGATTTACAAAAAGCCAGCAATTATACTAGACTAAAAGGCCACTTTACAAGTGCCCTTTTAGGGATACTATGAATCAGACATGAGGAGGAGGGACCGCAACAAGCTAGTACGAAAGAAGCCGATAAACGAACGAACAGTAAGACGTAAAGAAGAATTCAGGATCGCGCTGCAGAACCGATATTCCGCCCTTAACGAGGAAGCCGAGCTTACGACACAGGAAGCCAGCGACAACCTTACACGCATCATCACGGAGTGTGCAATAGAAGTCGGGGGCACTATGGCTAGACAGGATACTGGTAAACTTTCACAGGAGACGAAAGATCTAATCAGGAAACGGCAAACCATGAGAATCTCTACCGCAGCTGACAGAATAGAACTAGCCGAGCTCTCGAAGGTAATAAGCGTAAGACAGCTGACATATGGAAGTATAATATGGAGATGATAGAATACGCTATAAAGAACGGATATAGCCTGAAAGCAGTGAAGAGACGTCTTGGCGTGGGGAAAAATCAGATGTATGCACTTAAGGATAAGCAAGGGAATGTCATCACAAATAGGGATAAAATAGTCACAGTGGCCGAGGAGTTCTATAGGGATCTGTACAGTAGCCGGGACATACAGGATAATGCCGAACGAGACAGTAGTTCAGAGGAGATAGACATCCCACCAGTAACGACCGAAGAAGTAAGGAAGGCTTTGAAAGAAATGAAAGGGGGCAAAGCACCTGGTGAGGATCAGATAACAGCAGACCTCTTGAAGGATGGCGGAGAAATTGTACTTGAAAAACTGGCAAACCTGTATACGCAATGCCTAATGACCGCAATGGTACCGGAATCTTGGAAGAACGCGAACATCATCCTATTTCATAAGAAAGGCGACATGAAGCACTTGAAAAAAAAAATCAGGCCGTCCAGCTTACGTCGTCTACAAGGTACTTACCAAGGTAATCCCTAACAGAATTTCTGCAACCTTACATTTCAGTCAACCTAAAGAACAAGCAGGGTTCCGTAAAGGTTATTCAACAATGAACCATATTCACACGATCAATCAGGTGATAGAGAAGTGCGGTGAGTATACTGATCCCCTATATATAGCCTTCATAGATTACGAGAAAGCATTTGACTCGGTCGAAACCCTAGCAGTCATTCAGGCATTACGGAACCAGGGAGCAGATGAGCATTATGTAAGAATACTAGAGGATATATTCAATGGGTCCACAGCTACCATCATCCTCAATAAGGAGAGCAGTAAAATACCTATAAGGAAGGGTGTCAGACAAGGAGACACAATCTCTCCCATGTTATTCACAGCATGCTTACAAGAAGTATTCAGAACGTTGGATTGGGAACAGGTGGGAGTAAGAGTTAATGAAGAATACCTCAGTAACCTCAGATTTGCTGATGATGTTGCCTTGCTAAGTAACTCGGGGGACGAATTGCAAAGCATGCTTTCCGCACTGGGCGAACAGAGTAGAACCGTGGGCCTGAAAATAATATGCAGAAAACTAAAGTAATGATCAATAACCTCGGGACAGCACAGCAGTTTGAGATAGGTGGCCAGGCAGTGGAAGCGGTAAGCGAATATATCTACTTAGGCCAAGTTGTGACCCCAGATCCCAACCATGAGGCAGAGATAATTAGAAGGATCAGAATGGGGTGGGGTGCATATGGCAGACATTCCCAGATAATGAATAGCAGCCTACCATTGTCGCTGAAGAAGAAAGTGTATGACAGCTGCATCTTACCGGTACTCACCTACGGGGCAGAAACTTGGAGGCTTACTAAGAGGGTTCAACTTAAATTGAGAACGACTCAGCGGGCAATGGAGCGGAAAATGATAGGTGTAACATTAAGGGACAAGAAGAGAGCGGAGTGGGTCAGAGAGCAAACTGGTGTTAAAGACATATTAGTAGAAATTAAGAAGAAGAAATGGACATGGGCAGGGCATGTAATGCGAAGGCAAGATAACCGCTGGTCATTAAGGGTAACAGAGTGGATCCCTAGAGAAGGCAAGCGTTGCAGGGGGCGGCAGAAAGTTAGATGGGCAGATGAGATCAAGAAGTTTGCGGGGATAAATTGGTCACAGTTGGCACAGGACCGAGGTAATTAGAGAATAATGGGAGAGGCTTTTGCCCTGCAGTGGGCGTAGATAGGCTGGTGATGATGATGATAATGATGATGAATCAGGCATGTTATCTGAACAACCTTCGCTTAAACCTGTTCGCACTTACCCCCGCCTTTTAATATATATATCCTCCTGTGGGCATTGAAGGGTCCACCAAATGTGCATTCTGCTCTTTGTTCTCTTGAATTTTATTTCAACCTACACAAAAACCGCTTTTGGCCTGAATGTCCAATGAGTCGAAAGGTCCAATTCGTCACGTGATCGGCGAGACAAAAGGTGCAATCGAGCCTGAATGTCCAACGAGACGAAAGATCCACCGAGTCTGAATGTCCAACGAGACGAAAAGTCCAGTGAGACGAAGGGTCCAACAATACTAAGGGCCAAGGCCCCACTGTTTTATTCAAGACATGCATTTGTTGTGAAGATTAAGACGATAGCGGTAGGTTCAAGCGTGTTGTGCCAAATGTTACGCTACGTTAATAAAATGAGCGTTGCGACAGTGCAGGTAGTCGTGTACGGGCCTCACGTTTGCGTCAATATAAAGCGTTGCACGTGAACGTGCCGTACCGGATGTCTTTCGTCAACCTCCTCAAAATAGTTCCACCACAAAACAAACAAGAAAGTTTGATTGTGATTATGGAAATCTATAAGGCTAATCTGTTTGTTCGCGGCACAGGGTACCATCATATGATTAATGGTGTGTGAAGACTGAACCGGAAATCACAAAACTTCGCCAATTACTCTTAGGCCAGAAAAACGAACTTCTGCTCAATTGATTCTTTTAGCAACGTAGGGGCTATAATTTCGATGTAGCTGGAGCACTCCTTAATGGTTGACTAGAATTAACATGCACATAAAATTATCTGACCCGCTACGAGAATAAATACTTCAATTCGAGCAGCATCGGCAGCTGGCGCTCTCTCTTGTTCACTCCTTTGTTTGAAGTATAGTTGCCCATCCCTGGGGAGTATGGGAACTGAACAACCGGGTGGCAGATTAACCGTTCGTCCGCTCACATTTAGTCCCTAAAGGGTGTAATGATTGGGGCAAAGTCAAGTAGTCCCCCACAAGACCAACTTCTAGTTCTTTTTGCCAAAGCATGCATGCAGTCTTTTTAGGCTGACCATGCAGAAATAACGTTTTCAGGAGGTTGAAATTTTGAGCGCAATTGGCCTTTGAGCCTACCTGGACTCCCCATCCTACAGGACGGAACAGGCTCCCATGCAGTACTACAACTTCAATGCACCATGACTCAGCTAACCAAATTCATCCACCACACCAAGCACAAACGGGCAGGAGTGAAGGAACCAGACATCATCCGACTTAAGCTTTTCTCATAAGGCACGTTATGTACGGCACACCTTACCTGTCTCTCAAGCCAGCCGAACGGCGAACATTCTGTACTTGTGACATGACGCCATAATATTGATCTCTCCAGGTGAACAGGATATGCCTTTTCGTATGCTGTGAATGATCTCATGGCGCCTTGTCACAACCACAGACACTTACGCACAGAATAGTAATAGAAGTAAAACGAGAACAAAGCAACAAACGTGAACAAAGAATTGTAAGCCTTATTTCGGAAAGTGGGGTAACCTGGCACAGAAGACGACAGCTTATCTGAAACCAGATGACCGGTATCAACAACAATGAACCGCAGGAGTACAGTATTATGATTTGTACTAGCTGCTATGTAATTATTTCTGGCCATTCTAAGCTATCGACAAAAGAGGTTTTTTGATCCTCTGCTACCTCATTCGGCCCCGTCCCACCGTGAATTGTCATCGCTGCACCCAGACCATCATGAGGGGAGGGGAAAAGCCAGAGCAGCGGCCCTCGACAAGCGGTATTCCAAAGACTCCTCAGCAGTGTACACAGATGCCGCCCCATACCAGCGTTACCGAGGAGCAGCGGTTGCAGTGGTCACCTCAAGGGATCAACCACTCACCAGTCTCACAATCAAGACCGGTTCTATCCAGGAAGCGGAAGAAGTGGCGATTGCCTTGGCCATAACGGAAACCACGGCGATTACGATAATCACCGATTGCCAAGCGGCATGCAGAAGCTACGCGGCTGGAGCAGTTTCTTCAACAGCACTGCGCCTCCTGAGCAAAACTCCTCCCTCTCGCAAGGTCAGAATCGTCTGGACCCCTGCCCACTCCGATCTCCCGGGCAACGACACAGCCCATGCATTGGCCCGCGCTCTCACCAACCGGGCCCCAGAGGAGGAGCAGAGTCCAACGCCGATTGAGACTTTCCAGGAAATAACCGAATATTATAGATTAGGTAGAAGGACCTTTCCCCCCGCCCAACGCAGTTTGTCTAAAATGCAGGAAAACACATTAAGACGAATTCAAACAAACACGTTCCCAAATCCAGTACGATTAAACCATCTATTTCCCACACAATACTCCCCGGAGTGTGCTTTTTGCGGCAATTCAGGCACCCTCTACCACATCGTCTGGGAGTGCGACCGAAACCCCGACCTACCCCATATTCCCAACCCTTCCCGTGAGCAGTGGGAGAGCATGTTGTCCAGCTCGAGCCTCGACGACCAGATGATCTTGGTTGACCGAGCGGACAGAGCCAGTACAGCCCATGGACTTCCGGACTAGGAAGCCACCCCACAATTTATTTTTGCTCATTAAAATTTCTTCTCTCTCTCTCTCTCTCTCTCTCTCTCTCTCTCTCATTTCATTTTGCATATCCCAGGTGGCACGACTGATCCAAGATCAGCTTGCCCGTCCATAATGGCTGCCATTTTACCATAGTCAAAGATCGATATTATGTATTAGCAGAAAAAACGGGTATCTACTGTTGTTGCTCCCAGTGTCAAACAAAATAGACCACAAAATGCGACCTCCGTGTGAAGTTTGAGCGCGAACAGAGCAGCGATACGCTCAGGAAATTTTCATTTCCTGAGCGTATTTTCATTTCATACGCTCAGGAAGTGTTCCATTTATCTTTGTAATACATGTCCTGGTGCTGAGTATATGCTGCTGAGGGCATCATCAAATTTCTAGTGTTGCGGACAGATGAAGAAAGGGAATCGATGAAAAGAAGACGGTTTTTGAAAAGTGAATACTATGATAATTCCAAGGCTTGAAGTTAGTATTTGGGCTTGCTCTTGTGAGAGTGTGAAGCACAATAACGTCGTTTTTATAAGTGGGCACGAAATTTAGACGAAATATCAGAAGGGAAGATATTGAGGTCGGATGTTTTATCTCAATAACTGATTAATATGTGAAATCTGGATGACAAATATGACACATCAAACGGGCGCCTTGATGAGACCGAACTGAGAATATACAACCTTTATCTGCATCGACCGCTTCTTACGGGCTGCGAGCAGTTGACGGACACTCAAGCGCGTACACGGTGAGTGTCAGGCGACTGTCGGAGCACCCTCCTTTTTTTGGATTGACGAACACGTGACTGTTTGCTTAGCGCTCGCTTGCCTGCCATGGCATGAAGGTCGGGAATATTATTTTTTTCGCTGATACTAGCGCACACCAACAAAACGAGAAAAACCCTGACGGTTTGCCCGAATGATAAAACAGGTCCGAATAAAAAAACTGGAGTCATATTATTTCGGCACCCTCAGCAACGTACTCGCGACCAAGCTTGCTTTTGTCAATAGCGTTGCAGGCACACTCATATTTTATGGCGTAAATCCGAGGTGCCAGGTGTACATTTCACTTCAAATTATCGTGTTAAAGTTATTGCATGTGAAAATGCAGGAGGTCCCACAACTATATTGTGGTAGAGGGCATTCAACGTAACTTCACAGTGCTCCAGACATTCATTTAATAGTAAGAGCCTCAATTTCCAACGAGACGAAAGATCCACCGAGACGGAACATCTACCATTAAACCTTTCGTCTCGTTGGACCTTTAGATGCTGAATCCACTGAAACAAAGTTAACGTAATGACTTGCAGTTTCAGTGTTGGAATACTGAGTTCGCAACCAATTTTACAAATTAATTGTGAAACTGCCACACTTCTACTGCACTATTGTTAGTCACAACAGTTACCAAGGCCTGAAAGGAACTTTACATGTTTTTGTGTGTGTCAGCAGCAGCTGAAAATGCCTTGCTGTAAACAAACTTTGTACCAAACATTATGCTTGCATTATGGCGCATACAGTTGGGATGTTTCGTTGCCGCTGCTGTACATCACAACTTTACATTAATCAGGCAGAGTTAGAATGACAGCAAGCATACCCCACATTTGTTTTTATTGCGATAGTATGCCTGTTTGCATAAATACTATGTCACAGGTATGTAAAACGAAATATATTAAATATAAAATCAGCAAATGTACAAAAGGCCATTAACTGCGAAAGTAAAATTAGAATTCAATAAGTACATTTGAAACACAAGAAAAAACAATATTTTTATGCAAAAAGTGCAATAAGAGCAATATCTTGCAGGTCGGTAGTTTATTGTTTATGTGACTGACTTCTTGTTTGTACCCGTAATTCTGCCTTAACAGTGTGAAGCATTCATTACGTCTGTCTAAGGTGTAGCTTATAAGCCACTTAACTGCTCTCGGCAATGCTACAGATCTGTGAGACAGGATAGTTGAGCAGACACTAATTTATTTGAGAGCAGGCCTCAAGTACGTGTCGGTGTACAAACATTCAAATTCAAATAACATACTAAAAGACAAAAATAATATATACACAGGTAAATATTCCAATGTGGAGTAATCATATGGAAATCAAAGATCACAAGACCACTCGCACTTTGTTGTACAGATACCAGGACACTGCACCTCTGTGCAATTATAAATCACGGGCATTGCACAAAGCCTCCACAAACATTGTTACAGGCGTTAACGTTTGCGCGCCGCAATCGCAAACGGATACGCCTCGTTACACGACAGTTACCGTGCTCGCTAATGAAATGGGCGCGCGTGTTGCTTTCCGCTGTACTAAAACTCTCTACTGTCTGTACAGTGACGACTGCCTCATCGTCGACTCATGGAACCTTTTCTCGTTGTCCGAAAGGTAGCCACGAAAAACGGCTGCGATCAGAGACGTCAGTGACTGCTTTCCACTCGCACTTTTGACATAGTGGGCCATGAGCACCCTGTTTTGGGCTTCAATGCCGTTATTTGTCGTTAGAACAACGTAAATCCAAGCCTGTGAAACATTACCCACAGCTCCTTCACACTTAGCCACACCGCTTCAAAGTAGCTGCGAAATTTCTCGTTGCGCCAGTACTCTGAGCTAGAAGGCGTCAGCTTCCCGGCGCGCAAGGCCAGCCGCGCACTCTGAACGATCGACCGCCACGCACGAACGCGACGCCCGAAACCACGACACGACGGAAACAAGGGGAAAATCATTCTCTCTCCCTCGCTCGCTTATTAACCTGACAGAAACGTTTACAGCTCGACGCTGCACTTGCTTTAAATAACCGGCCGACGCCGACGTAGAGAAAGCGCGCACGGCACGATTTGTTTTGGGTTAAACAAGAAAGTGACCAAACGGTCTTTGTCACGTGACGTCCGGTCTTCACGTCACGACCTTTAGGATCACGTGACAGGAGCGCGAGTGGGTGTCATAGAGAATGTCGCATCGGTGCAGCCCGCGACACGCCGGTCGAGTGTTACAGACAGGGCTATTGCGATCTGTACGTAGGTTTTACCCGTGCATGTGGTTGGACCTTACGCCGACCGACGACGTCGGAGATGGCGAGTCGCATCGGTGCAGCTCGCGGCACGCCGATCGAGTGTTACAGACAGGGCTATTGCGATCTGTACGTAGGTTTTACGCGTGCATGTGGTTGGGCCTTTACGCCGACCGATGACATCGGAGAGGGCGAGTAACCACATATCGCCGCAACGCGCGCGTAAACCAACTCGCCGCAATGTATGGCTCGGCTACCCTTGACCAAGCCTTGTGGCGACCAGGTCAACTACATTTTAACTCATATAACCCAAGAAATGTTGGCACTTGCGAAGAAGACGAAGGCGATCCAGGCACCTAGGTCAAGAGACGAATAGGAAGAAGACAAAGACTAGTAGCGAGGCGTCAAGATGGCTGCTTTGAAGACGACTGTCTGTAAATAGTGTAAATATATTGGCTTTTCCTATTTGGCCTCCTCTCTTGTCTCCCTGGACGTTTTCCACATGGTGCCGAAACCCAGGATGTCTAGCGACACGGAGAGGTGAGCCATGGAGCGGAATACAATTATTCGACCGCATTGCTCACCCCAAGCCAGGAGGAGGTGTCGAAGCTGGAGAACCGGCTTCTACTTACCCAGAAGAGCCTTCTTGAATTTAATAAGAAGATTATCGCTGCAGTTATGCCCACATTAGAGGAAACCAAATACGTCGGGCACGCTGTTTCGATTGCCAGGCTCCAGCACAGTGCCGGCCGACTTGCTGCAATCAGCGGGAGGCTGGAATCCCTTGCATTCGGAACACGAATGGAAGGCCAACAGGACGATGATTTGGAGTCCGTAAAAGAAGCGTATAGAATTATTCGCTAGCTCGAACAAACACTTGACGGGCGAAAAGCACATGCGCCTCGGGACCGACAGCTCGTAAAAGGAGAAAGAATGCTACAGCTACGAAAATATGAGTCGAGTCATACAAGTGGCAGTAAAAAGCCTGGGGAGGAGACCGGAACTCAGGTGAAGCCCACGACTCTAACGACATTGATGGAGATTCAAGTAACAGGTAATCAAACCCAAGAATCTTCAAGCTTGGCTACATCCCCAGGCCCAACGACGACATAAGCCTCTGTAAATGACCAGTCGGCTGAAACGGCCCTTGAAATACGACAGACAACTCTGCATCCGTTGGTCAGAACTGAAGACGACGTTACGCTGGGAACACCACACCAGCGGCAAGGAGTAACACAGGAAGAATCACCTAAATATATATGCCGGCTCCATCAGCAACAGAAGAACACACCCTGCAAGAGGGGTTAGCTTCAGACGGTGACATCGCCAAAGTATACAAGACTGAAGTGCATGAACACTCCCCTGCGCATAAAGTCGTGACATGTCCGGAGCCTGTATGCAAAACGTTTTTTACAAGAGCCAAAATCTAAATCTAGACGACGGTGAAACACGGAGCAAAGTAAGGACAACTGGGCCAGTCAATACAGAGTCGTCCTTAAGATACAAGTTTCACAGTGTTTCCGACATGTCTGAACATGGCTAGACTGCGCACGACATATCAAGTCAACACAGAATACTCACCGAAGAAAGCAACAAATCCGTTATAGTAAAAAAAGCTGCTCTCAAGCCTCAAGATGTGCTGTCCGCTACGATAGAGCCAACGAAAGTGAAGCCGCTACCCCACTACGAGGACAAGGCCACACGCCGCAGAGTACTTAAAGGAGTACTGACACTAAATTTCTCGCGTTCAGTTTTTATGCTGTAAAGAATACCTATTGGCCCAGTAATTACGAAAATTGAACCGAAAGTCGTCAGCCGCCAACACAGAATTAATTATAGCACGTTTATTGCAACCAGTTTCAAATTCGGTCGCCGCGCGGGAAAATGGCCGCTGGAAGGCCAGCCTGCAAGCGGGCCAGTCTGACGTCACGCTCTCACCCGTGACGTCAGGGACGTTCGCTGCATCGTCTGCTACGATTGCACATGGTCCGCACTCGCCCGAGCAGTCGACATGTCGTCTGAATCATCATATTCGGATGAGTCGCTGCCACCCGACAGACGGAGCAACTTTAGTTGGCCAGGCGATTAGGCCGGCGATGTCTTCACCGTCATCCGTTTTTTAATATCACTGCGGCTCGAACCGGCGCGAACCGTGATAGCAACAGCTTGTCGCCACTCTTCTAATCAATCTGATCCCGCAAAAGAAGTTCCACATGCGAGAAAGTAGATGTTAGTGTGTTGAAAATTGTGCTAGGAGTTATCAGCGCTGAATTTAAAAGCGGCGTTCAGATATATGCCGCGATAGTAAGCCTATGCTGACTGGCAGCGGAGGTTAGGTGCTCTGACCCAGCACTGCCGGCACCGCGGTGCGGCGAGCGGCCGAAAGATGGCCGCACCTGCGCGCTAGAATCAAAACAGGCCACGGCAGATGTCTTGGTCACCGATCGCTGAAACGGCAGTCATCGCCAAAATAAAGCTCCGTATGCGAAAAAGGGGATGATAGTGTGGTGAAAAGGTGTGTAAGGGATGGTCATTCGCAGTTGTACAGATACCGGCGATCAAATATTCGCCACGATACTAAGCCTGAAGTTCCCAACACCCAAGCTGACCCGAGCAACGCCGAGCCCGCCTGCTTGGGCGACAGTTCTTGCGGCCGCCGCCGCGCACGAACTCAGTCCACGTTTAGCACCGCATGTCGTCGCGTGGAAAATAATGCATCTTGGCGTCGTCATCGATTTGCTCGGACAGGCTTCCACGAGCAGTACTTCGCATACCGCGAGCTTGCCATAGCACAACTTGGGCGAGCTCGGCGACGCGCGGTGCCGGCACCGCGCAGTATTCGGCACCAGTGCAAGGGAACACCGTGCGCCGGCCACGAGCTGAAGAGCACAGACGTCGAACACGCAAAGTGCGCACCGTTTACAAGCATTGCTCACACAGCTACACCCGTACGTCTACTGCCCAAACGAATACCACCGACAACAGCAGCGCAGGATATCGTTTCCGGTTCCGAAAACGACTATATGACGTCACCCTGAACCAGCCAGACACGCCCGCCGATGTTTCATCACGCCGAAAGCGATTTCGCTAGTGCTGCCGATTTGTGGAAGCTCGTGGCCGGGACAATCAATGGATTTTAGATGTGATTCCGGCCTCGTATCGCTGCAAAAATTTCTGTGAGGCATCTGTACAAACTAATGAAGCCAATTATATCATTTTTTAGGCGTCACAAGCTGGTGTCAGTACTCCTTTAAATGCATTGCCCAAAACAACGGACCACATAACCGTGACACGGCAGCGTCACATCAGGCTGGGGACAACTGAAAAAAGCTTCACATCTTCTCCTAGAAAAAGAGCACCGTGGGATACCCGCGCCATCATAAGGACATCGAGTATCAACCAAGCCTACAAGGGTCTTCGGAAATTAAAGAAGCGGGGAGGAGTAAGTGGAGCCACCGAATGTCCCAGATCCCAGAACGTGAATAGTCAAGATTCAAACCGAGATGTCAAGCGCAAACACAGGACTTCGATGAAGCGACTATCTCAGAAATTGGTCGGCACACAAAACTATGCTGGAAGACATGCCTGTTACTCAATACCTAATGTAGTCTGTCATGCAGAAACACAGGTAGGTAGTACGAACAAAAGCAAAGCCTAGAAGAAAACGAAGGCAGAAGATCAGAAAAAAAAATTATTGCAGACACCGGCTGGATGCAAACGACAGACCGACCTATATCTTCGCCCAGGACTCGGTTACGCAACATAACGTTTGTTGGTACAGTCTAGACAACTTATAACAATATCCAAGTGCCAAGGAAATCCCATCGTTGTAACCGATAAATGTTATAAGCGGGTTGAGAAATAAAAAGACGGAACAGAGCTCAAAACATTTTATTCGCATGTCACCAAGGTCGTACTTACTACTAATTTGCGGAAAAGAAGCCGCAGTCGGTCACCTTTGTTTGCCACGTATGAAGCTAGCGCAAATCTTTTCGAAGAGTATCTATAGGAACTTCACCTAGCTGAGGTAAATGTCCTTGGCGGAAACAAAGACCCCGAGGGAGTGTGTTACGCATTGGGTCTCGTACGAAGACACTACCTGAGTAGGCTGCGCAACCGCGTCATTAGAGTCGTCACTCTTGAACTTTTGGTGCACAATATAACCGGATTCAATCATTATATCCAATATGGTGGCACTGGAGCATTGTAATAAGCGGTTTATTTTACCATAGAAAGAATACAAATGTTGACGGTGCCATAGCTGTTCATCGTTATATCCGATATATTGTTATAAACGGTATTGTTATAAGTGGACTCAACTGAAGTACCAACACCGATTTCGCTTTTCTCGCTCGCACGAATTGTTGTCGGGCGGAAGAGTTTTCGAAGGCGACGAAGACGAGCAGGCACCTAGCTCAACAAACGAATAGGAAGAAGACGAAGACGACCAGCGAAGCGTCAAGATGGCTGCTTTGAAGACGGTTCTCTGTAAATAGTGTAAGTATATTGGCTTTTCCTAGACGACGGCCTTTTCCTTCGCCTCCCTGTACGTTTTGCACAAATAATTTCTATTGTCACAAAAGTACGTATATTTAGTACTGTCACAAACTCGAGCATACGATGTCTAAAAGACTGTTCGTTTTCTTTTTAGCTAACTGGTCTCTTTGTTAACGCTCCTGGTTGTATCATTGTGTTTAATTTTGAACTGTTTCTCGCATTTGTATTCCTTCTAAGTTACCTCTCGGTTACGTTACTTGTCCCAGTGCTTGTATAGTGTTTTGCCTGTCCAAATATAAGTCCTTTTTATGTGGTTCGTTCAAGGCTCTGACTCATTCTTACCGCTCTGGTCGGCGAAAGCCGCCCATCAGACGGCCACTCCTTCATCACCTCCGTCCTGTAGATTCGATGGGGTTGTTTGCTCGGTGAGTCGACTCCCCACATCTTCTAACAGCGCATCCAATCAAGGAAACGGTGGCAAGTACAGAAACAACTAAAAGAGTTCTTGGGACGTAAAAAGCGTTAAGGATTAGTATGCATACTTGGCAGGCACAAACCCACCCGCTACATTTGGCGTGAACTGCCTTGCTCCCATAGTTGCTCGTTGCTTCGCATGTTTGCCCGATTGTTTGGTCTCTGTATTTTACAAATTACGTGTTATCGCATAAATATATAGATAAGTTAGCTTATTCATCAGTTTGCTGTCTTGTTACGCGACCTGACCGCCAGATAACATCACTGCCAGAGGTCTACATCAACACCGTGTGCACGAACGTTTGCGTCGGTGTCTGGCGGGCTCTGATTTGGGCGGAACAAGCACTTAGCAATGCATTCGGCGTACAGCGGAGTACTGCAGTTCCTTACGCGCTTACGCCGGTTTATATCGTCGCACGAGTACGCCTGTTTTACGCGTGTATGTGGTTGGGCCGTTAGGCTATTTAAACCCCATAGTTTTCGAAGCATCAGCGTGACTTGCTGACGACGATACACCAGGGCTAACTTGGGTCCGTTATCTCGCGGCGCTGCCTAACTACTGCAGTCGCTTGACATCGACCGTTACTGAGGTACGACAACAAGGCGTCGACAGAAAGTAGCCATGAAATAGTTTTGCTTGCCTGCAGGTGAAACTTAATCGTTATTGCTGTAACGCTTTATTACACATTTTATTGAAAACTTTAACATATCTCATTCAACATTTTTTGAAGCATTTGGATAACATATATAAAACATTTTATGAATGCAGCCCTTTAATTAGGAAGCATCGAGGGTCACCGGTCGTTTTATGTCACTTTTGTAGAGCGAGGCAATAACGAGGCCCCACTCGCAATTCGCAGGAAATACTTCGCTTGTACTTCATAGCCATTTTTTGTAGAAGTCCTATAAAAGCCTTTCTCTGAACGTATCAAAATATATTAAGCAGGAAACAAAAAGACGAGTACATCACTCTGTAATTAAAAAAAATATACACCAGGCTCAAATATAACTGGAGCATTGCCCCCCATCAATATCATGCCCAGTAGTTTTGAAAGGCGATAATATTTAGAGACGTTGTGTTACAGAATTTGGAGCTGAGTCTAGTGGCCTTTGGCTGTTTCTTCCAGCAGCAAACCGATGCGTCCTTCGCATCTTCCAGTACCCGATGGCCGCTTTATTTTCTGAAAACGAAAAAAAAGACAGGTCACAACAACACGTTTGTGGAGTATTGAAGTTATTTGCCTCGGAGGGCTGAAAGTAAAATAGAGAGCAGATGAATATTCCTACCGGAGGTGTACGACACACAGTAGGACTGCTGGTGTCCTAGCCCGAAGTATTTCAATTGCAGACAGTGGCAAAAATACCTGTGTCAAACACGTTGTCAATGAAATTTGGAACTAGCCCCGTCTGATACTAAATATTTTGAATGCAAACATCTCCTCTGTAAAATTTGGAACCTTTATGCTATAAAAGTGAACAGCTAGGTTTCTTTTAGTTGAAAAATGAATACTGAGTGTTTGTTATCCGTAAGTGTCTGAAGGGTGGCTTGCCAACCTAACTGCAGTATATCTGTTGCCTTCTGACTCATTCATAACGCTGAACCCGTTTCAAGAACGAAACTTACGCTAAAAGCACTCAATTTCGCGACTTATCTGCATAAGAGAGTAGGCCGTATACTAAAACCGGCCATGCAACCAAAATACAACTTCGTCCTGTTTGAGAGAACCAGTGTTTGGCTGCTGACGTTGATCATTGCAGCCACCAAAGAAGTTTCTTTGCCACAAAAACGCAATAAACTGTGAAAAACGTTCCAATTTCTCGCTGAAGTGACGCATTGTGGGCCGGAGTCACGCATCATCGGCCACCGCTAAAAACAAAGGGCCTCCCAAATCATCAGCTCCGTGTCACCCGCGCACTGTCCGGGACCCCATCCAGCGCCCGATTTTCCCGTGTAATTCAATGCGAACTCCCCTCTAAATCCAGTTCTCCAGTGCCACCCGGCAGTCAAGGACTGTTTAACAGAAAACAAGTGTATTATCAATGTGTCAACTGGTAAAGTTTATTCAATCAATCACTCAATCATTCGGTTACAGAGTACAGTGAACTGTACATTGGTCACACATGTAAGTTGCAAGGTTGGCAAAAAGGCACTTTAATGCCTGAAAAAGTGCCCTAACATGTTTCAGTCAATAAAGCGCACAAGGAGCATATTTGAAACGTAAAAGCCATAACATTTTCACATTTCTTTTAAGAGTTTTAAAACATTGTCTGAGAACATTAATACTTCGAGACCTGTCTGCGAGACTCTGATTATGACAATGCTGTACTGTAACGTTCTTTTTTCAATGACACAGAGCAAATAATCTTTGCAAATACCCAGACTTATTCAATATCTGATCCTGTCATTTCTACTGTCATGATTTTAATTTTTTTAAGTTAAAATCATCTGACTTTACTACTTACTAAAAGTAAGACACATCCATACACGTCAATTTTTAAACATTAAGTTAAACATTAAGTGTTAAATATGAAGTGATGAAATAATTTAGAATATTTAAGTTACAAATATGAAATAAGTGGTAAAGGCTAACGATGGCTACGCATTACAATGCAAGGGATACGATCAAACGAAACTAGACACTTTAGAGTCGAACAATTATGTTGTCTCGCAGTGGCGTTGGTCGGCGCCCACAATTCTGGGACATAACAGTGTGTGTGGCGTTCTGTGACGTCAATCCTGTGTGATTGACGTCACATATTTTGTGACACTGTTACGTCATTTCACCGTCAACTCAGCCGGAAAATGGCGGAGTATTTGCCGCTGCTTCGTCTGTTTTTTCTTATTACTACCGCCATTCTTAATATCTGCTGTATTGTCACCCTGAACGCCAGCGAAGCACTACGTTATCGCCGATCAGCATGAAGCCTTAACCGCGAAGACAGAAGAGGAGAACATTGATCAACAGTGACCGGCGAGCTCGGCTGCCATTGTCCCATTTCGCATAACAGGTGATGCCAAGTAAACCTAGCTCATTCGTCACCTCTCACCAGTCCAGTCCTCAGTACTGCCCGGGAGAATATCTAGATTATTTTTTAAAGGTTGCGATAAAATGGGCATAGTTTTTACCGGAAGAAAGCCGCATTTTTAATAAATCAAACTCATTTTGTTTTTAATTCACCGTGGTACAACGTCACAACTTCGGGAGACAAAATTTATCGTGCTGCCAGAGGTGTGGGAGCCGAAAAGAACTTTGCGGAATGCTGAGCAGAACTCGTGGAAGAATTGAAGGCTTTCACGCCTAAAAGGGACGAACTGGGACAAACTGATGGGACAAACTATGGGATAAGCTGATACAGCGAGCGCAGCCGTTACGTTATCCTGATCTCTAGAGAAGAAGGCTGACATTTTCACGTATTTTGAGCAGCAATGTGCTACTTTCGTGGGATCAGTGTATCCCTGCCCTTTATGCGAAACCAGTATAGGCCCCCTGCAACGGACAAACCCTGCTTAACTGCAGCAGTGTTCACTGGCGAAAATTCACGGCCAGGCTGAAGCGACGTTCCAGCCTGCGAGCGACCGGCCGCATGCTGCCGGCTCTCCGGAGCAAGCCTGCGCGCAACGCTAGGTGGCTAGAATGGCTTAGCAACGCTTCGCCCTCGCAGCAGCCATACGAGAAGCGCGCCCAGCGGAGCTCGACCGGTTCTCCTGGCTGGCCGAAGGAAAAAGCACCCGGGCGGCTGCAATGTAACTTCCGGTTCATGGCTGTTCGCGCGATCAGCTAGAAGATGCAACCTCGTCTGCGACGAAGCTATTTTAAAAGTTTCTAGCTACTTGACATCGAATTTCACGGGGCCAGCAGTCATGTCTGACTTGATTTGGTGGCACGTACTATACATTTAAAGTAAATTTGGCCTAGGTGAAATTTGAGTGCAGTTGGCTTTTAAGGAAGGTTTCTGAAATTTCATTGCAGTTGGCCTTTAAGAAATGTTTGTGAAATATTTAGCAACCAATTCTTATTCCGGCTCATTTCCGAGCCTCAAGAAATGCTGCATACGTTAAGAACGCTTTCTTAATGGGTAGGAGGCAACACATGCTTGCCTTCTCTTAATAATGAGACCGTGCAGCAGTTATTTAATTTTTTTTCTAAATCCTAAATGCTCTTAGACCGTAGCCAGCAAACACATCTAGAATTTGAATAGGAGGTCACAAAGTACCTTAGCCAGAAATTATTGCTCTAAGCCAATTAAGAGCTTGCCAAACTAAAATTTCTGTCTTTCCCGTTCATGAAGCGCTCAAACTACGTCCCTGCAGCAATGCAGGAGGTATTGGCCGGCTCTCTTTAAGTTGGGGCAATAAACGCTTTCGAAAGCAAGAAAAGCCAGAAAGCCACAATCTTCATATAAAAAAGCTGCCTGTAGTGCACTCTGGGGCAGTGAAACAGGAAGGGCGGATTCTCAATCCGTTATCACCCACTTCCTGGAGCGTATCATGCCAAAAGTCCATGAGGTTGACACTGCCAAAACGTAACGACAGCTCTGACGCATGCATCGTGATGATGGTCGGGTGAAAAATCAGTAGCATGCTGTCATCTTCGCCCACTAAACTGTTCGTTAATCTCGGCTCTTGTTAGTATTACATTACTCACGATGCCTCCTGTATGTTGGCGCCAGTGGTTTGACTTATTACTATCGTGGGTATTGATATCGAAGACGCTGATTCATAGGCAAATCTAATATTAGAAACAGGCCCTGATAAGAAGGGTCTTTTCACACTAGATATGACGCCACGTGCTACCAGGGTTCGAAAGTGGCGCTGCTGCTGCTGCTGCTGCTGCTGCTGCTGCTGCTGCTGCTTGCGATGGCAAACACCGGTGCAAAAAAAAAAAGAAGTGGCTTATACCCCTGTCAAACGTGCCTATTTAAGTGCACTTACACAGACTGCACTCGGCTAAAATGTGATTCGGGAGCAGATAAACGGCAAACGCGAATGGCACTTTACAAGGAAGGCACTTTAAGCTGAGTGTGGTCCCCAAACACACCGGGGCCAGCTCGCCGAGTGAGTAATCTCGTGAACAGAAGACCGAAATTCGGAAAAATCAAAATAAAACCACGAGCGTTTAGATGATAATAAGTAACTTTAAATGTTAATTATAGATATATTGCTTATTTATTTTACAAAAATTAAAGCAGCGACGAAAAATAAGAAAATAACCTGTCTCAACAACGTGCCAGCGCCGCCTGGTGGGTGTTTTGCTCCATGGTAGCCGTTCTCTGCGGCGTTCTCGTACTTCTCGTAGGTGGTTTCTTGTGGCCCTGTGATTGTGTTCCTGCTTCAGCCTATTTCTGTTGTATGCAACGCTTTCAGATAATTCCCTCCAAGCAATATTGCAGCTTTCATTCACTGCGCAGTGAACAACAGTGAAGATATCAGCGCTGGTGTTCAGTCGCCGTCCGGGCTGTTTTTTGTCGTCTTATGCGAAGCGCCGATTTCGATTTTAAACAATGCAAACACTACGAAATGTTTACATTGTTCCTCACGTGATAAAGAGGGGCAATTTCAAGTAATTTTGCGTAATATTTACGCCGGCTATCGTCACTGACATTACGGCTGTAGCGAAAGGGAACCAGTAAACCAGACGTCCGGCTATCAGCGATGCCTACGAACGACTGCCGCGAGAGCCGCGCTCGTGGAGCGAGCCCCCGCTGCCTGCCTCGTGGCGCGCTTCTTTCTCTTTATTCAACATACTCCCGCGGCCCAAGTTGATCAGGGGTTTGCTTCAAAAAAGCACAGCCGCTGCACTGGACGACGTATTTCCCGTCCCGATGACAGGCGTAGGGAACACGAGTGCACAACTCCGTCGCGTCCGGGAAATAGTTGAAGAATGCGCCCAAGTTGCCAGAAGGCCGGCGGCGAATTGTCCTGTACGAGCACTACGTCCCCCACTTGGAGCCTGGAGGGAAGCTGCGCTGTTGCCTCGTGAGCGGATCGGAGCAACAGGAGGTACTCTCGTTTCCATCGACGCCAAAGGCGCTCCGTTACGATTTGACGGTGCCGAGCTCGTCTGCGTAGCTCGCTGCACGTGGACAGCGGTTCTGGAAGGCCGAATTGCTGAGGCAGGCACGTGTTGCTTTTTCCCAGCCAGAAGTGCGGTGGGGTCAGCGGGTATGGCTCAGCCGCGTCTGCCGAGAGATACGTAAGGGGCCGGCTGTTAATTACTGCCTCGACTTGGCAAAGCGTCGTCTGCAGCTCTTCAGCAGTCAGGCAACTGCGGCCGAGGATTCGCCGTAATGTCTCCTTGGTGAGCCGAATTAAGCGTTCCCACCAACCACCCCACCACGGAGCTCTTTCGACGTTAAATTTCCAGGAGATGTTGCGGCCGCTGCAAAAATCAAGGACGGGGTCTTCCGGAGCCGAACGGAGAGAGCGTGCGCAGTGGTGGAAGGCTAAGGCGTTATCCGAGTAAATTGTCGATGGAATGCCGCGTCTAGCGATAAACCGCCTGAAAGCAGACAAGAAGCTCGATGACGTCATCTGAGATGTAAGCTCTAGGTGGACGGCTCGTGTCACACCACAGGAGAAAACGGCGACGTAGGCCTTTGTTTGCGCAGAATTCTTCGTGCGACAGAACAGCGGTTCACAGAAGTAAACACCGACAACGTCGAACGGACTGGATTCGGTGATACGATCTCGGGGTAGAGGCGCAACTGGAGCTGTTTCTGGTGTGAGTTTGTGTCGACGACAAAGCAAGCATCCGTGCAGCACTGTCTTCACCACTTGACGACCCTTGATAATCCAAAATCGGTCTCTCAGTTCTGTGAGAGTGCTGTCAACACCCGCGTGCAACAGGCGCTGGTGGGTTGCGATGATTAGTAGCCGGGAAAAGTCGTGACGGCCCGGCAGGATGACGGGGTGACGGGTGTCGACCGAGGATCCTAACTGCTGTAGGCGTCCGCCGACACGCAGGATTCCATCGTCGTCCAAAAACGGCCGTAGTAAAATGAGGCGAGTTGCAGTTCCGGCACGCTGACCACGTGACAACGCTCGTATGTCCTCCGGAAAAGCTTCGTTTTGTACGAACCGGAGCCCGTAGCGTTCCGCTTTGAGAACTTCATCGCTCGTCAGTGGTCCTTTTGCTGAATGCGTTAACTTTCGCGTATTTTCGAAGAAGCGATGTATCCAGGCAGTTACCCGAAGAAGCCTGGAGTACCGACTGTACGACTTGATACTCAGCAACGGCTCAGCTGGCGTTGTTACTAGCGCGCATGAAGCTGTCTGTAGAAATGGCGGTTCACCGACGTCCGCAACTCCTTCCCTGTCCGTTGGCCTATCCTGAGATTACAGTGCGAGCCAATCTGGGCCATGCCACCACATTTCTGCGGCTGCGACAGCGGATGCGGCAAGGGCTCGAGTAATCAAATCGGCTGGGTTATCCTTGCTGCGACAATGAGCCCACGTCCCTTGGCCTTGTGTCAGACGTTGTATCTCGGACACGCGATTTCTCATGAATGGCGGCCATCGGCTCGGTTCCCCCGCAATCCAATGCAGGGCGATTTTTGAATCGGTCCAGAAGAAAGACCGAACTTCTGACAGGCACGGCAGCCGTTTCAGGAAATCAAATAGTCGGGCAGCTATCAAACAGGCGAGGAGCTCAAGGCGTGGGAGAGAGGTGGTTTTGATCGGTGCAATGCGGCCTTTGCTGAGCAGCAGGTTCACTTCCCATCTTCCGGTTTCCCATGATAACGACCGGACGTAGACTGCAGTACCATAGGCTCTCAGGCTTGCGTCAGCGAACACGTGGAGCTCTCGAGTGTCGTGTTCCGTGTACTTCATCGTGAAGGCATGCCGTGGCAAGCAATGCGTCTAAGGTCGCTGAGCTCGCCGCACCAGCTGTTCCACGCATTGAGTTGAGCAGTCGGCAGTGGTGAATCCCACGGATGCTGCAGTTTCCATAAGTCTTGGAAAATGATCTTCGCTCGAACGGTGAAAGGGGCCAGAAATCCTAGAGGGTCGTAGAGCCGCGCGAACGACTGGAGCATTGTCCTCTTTGTCACTGGCTTTGTGGATACAAAGGTGGCGACATTGTCCGCACTTAGCACGACACTGTCGTCTGAGCGGTCCCACTGCATACCGAGCACCTTCATGTTACAAGGGTCCCCTCCTTCCGTTTCGAAAGCCACGTTGTCTTCAAGGAATTGGGTTCGCAGGGACGAAAGGTTGGAGGCCCATTTTCTCAGTTCCATACCAGCACCCGCCAAAATGGACCTCGATTCGGCGTAGATACGCTTGGCTTGCTCGGCGTTGTCGACCCCGACGACAAGGTCGTCCACGTAAAACGCGTCGACCAGCTTGGCGACCGTGTCTGGGAACTGCTCTTTACATTCCTTTAGGTGGTGACGATATGTTGCGGCGAGTAGGAATGGGCTAGACGTGGCTCCGAATGGCACTCTTGTCATGCGCCAGTGGACTATCGGAGGAAGAGGGTCTTCTTCATTCGGAAGGTGCTCCACCCAGAGGAACCTTAAAGCGTTCCGATCTTCCTCGCGTATAACCATCTGCAGGTACGCTTTCTTTATGTCTGCCACGAGAAGGACATGATGGCACCGGAACTCAACCAGCAACTTCAGAAAGTTTGCGTCTAACTTTGGGCCTTTCAGTAGCACGCTGTTCAAGGATGGATGGCAGGGAACGTGGGACGACGCGTCGAAAACAACTCGAAGCTTGGTTGTCACAGCATCACGACGCACGACACCATGGTGTGGCATATAGTAGGTGTTCGGTTTCCCATCCTCTTTGTCGCAGGTCACTCGTTCCGCATGGCCCTCATCAAAGTATGTGCGGATGGTCTTGTCATATTTCCTTAGTAAATCTGGCTGACCGCGGAAGCGTTTGAGCTGCATACAGAGCCTCTGCTCTGCAAGCCGATAATTGTTATCGGAGACATCGAGCCCTGGCTCTCGAATTAGAAGGGGTACTTCATAGCGGTCGCTTGCTTTGCGAACTCCATGCTGGAACTGGAGGATGGCGGGGTCGTTGAATCCTGAGTTTTCCGATGATCCCTGAATGCCGATTGCTTCCAGGCGCCACATGGACAACAATTCAACGTCAGCGGCGGCGTCTTCAGGGGGCGCTTCCCCGAGCGACAAAAACAGCGCGCTGGAGTGCGCGGTCGAAGGACTTGGGCTTTCAAGTTGGGCACCTTGCACAGTCCAGCCCAGAATTGTTTCCACGGCTGTTAGCGAGGGAGAAATCCGAGAAATTTGTCCCGTGGCCACCTTCCAATATGCGTCCGACCCGATCAGCACGCTTATCTGATGCTCCTGAAACGTGGCCGAAAGCCGGGCATCAGCCGCAACTTGACACTTAGCGGCCATCGAAGTGAGAATCTCTTCGCTGACGGGCGGGCTTGTGACGTTACAGATATTGGGGACTTCCAGGGCCTCGATTGTGATGCGCTGGCCATCGTGCTGACTTTTGAGCGTCAAGGAGACCCGGTTGCACGAAACAGGTGCGCTCGTGCGAGTGTTTCCGAAAGTAGCAATGGTAAGACGTTCGACCCCGTCGACGGGACAATCGAGTGCGCGGGACCCATAGCGTCGGATGAAGGTCCGCTGACTGCCAGAATCTAACAAAAAGCGGACGAGCAGCTCGCGGCTTGTGCCGATGCCCCATGCACGGCCTGTCTGCAGAAGGACGGGCGTAAGTCCTGCAGCACTGGTCGAAGCGGACGTCACTGCGTTGGCTGTGCCGATTGTCGCCCTGTCGCTGGGACTGGGATCTGGTCTTCTGCTGGGGGGTTCGAACCTTCCAGCCGGGCGTTGAATGTCGCACAGCGTCGTAAGGTGCCGACGTGAACAAAAACCGCATACCAGACTGTTCGCTGACCTGCACTGCTTTGCTAAGTGATTGCCCTTGCAGCATCTGAAGCAGCACTTGCTTGCCTGCAGACGCTTCCGTTTCTCCTCGGACGACATTGGCGCTCTGCAGTAGGCGATGTCATTGTCCCGAGCGTTGCAAAGTTCACACCCGTGTAGCCCCGAAGACGGCGATTGGGTACCGAGACTCATCGCAATTGGCGGATCGATGCGCGGAGGCGAAGACTGCTGTCTCCCGTGGCCGCGGCGCGTGGACGGAACCGAACAATCGGATGTGCTCTCCTCTCGGATCTCTACCTGGACGCGGAGAAAGTCCAGGATCACCTTGATTTCCTTTGATCTGGCGGAAGGGGACGCGGACACATCGGATGCGTCCTGGTGCTCCTCCTTCAGCCTTTGCCGGTACAGGAGGCCCAGGTCGTGCGGCAAGGTCCGAAGCAGTACGCGGTGGAGCACGACGGAGTACTGGTCCGGGGAGACGCCCAGGCCCTCCAACGCTTTTATGCGAAACGTGACCGTGTCGTAGAGGACCCGCAATTTGTCGGTGTCGGCCGAATTCTGCACCGGCTCCAATGCGAGCAATTTGTCCAGGTGGTCGTCCACGAGAAGGTCTTTCCGCCCAAATCTGTAATGATTTTAACAGCGATGTCGTAATTGTTTTCGGCCAGCCTTATGCCCTCGATCGCGTCCTCGGCGGGACCGGTCAAGTACGAGAGCAAGTACTTAAACTTTTGGATGGGTGGCAAAGTCGTGTTCGAGTGGATGCTGGACTCGAACTGGTCCCAGAACCCTTGCCAGCCGCGTCGGTCGCCCGAGAAGTTCGGTATCTGGAGCTTTGGGAGTGCGGCGAAGCGGGTCCCCTGCGTTGTCTCAGGGGTGCCCGGTCCAGGCTGAGAAGGTGCGCTCCCGCAAGGCTCACCAGACTCGGCTGTAGCTGCGCTGGCTGAAGGGGCCGGGCTCGTGACGGAGCGCACGTGCGTGCGAAGGGCGCAGATGCGCTCGTCGTAGTCAATGGCACCCAACACGTCCGCGTCAAATTCCTCTTCTGTGACAGCCGCCTGAATCTGGCTGTCCAGCTCGTGCAAGGCTCGCTGCTTGTCGAGAATTATGTCCTGAAGCGTCTGAAATTCGAGAGTCGGTGCCGCCGGGTTCTGCAGGAGCGCGTCGAGTGCCGTCATCTTCTTCGTGACGGTGGCGCGAAGAATTTTCGCCACCAGAGAATGTGTAGCGAAAGGGAACCAGTAAACCAGACGTCCGGCTATCAGCGATGCCTACGAACGACTTCCGCGAGAGCCGCGCTCGTGGAGCGAGCCCCCGCTGCCTGCCTCGTGGCGCGCTTCTTTCTCTTTATTCAACAACGGCCAAGGGCACTTTATTTCGTTGTTTAGCAACGCGTAGCCTAAGTGCACATGGGAAGCCCGAGTGCACTCGGTGGAAGTGCGCCTAAATAGGTAAGTTTGACAGGGGTATTAGCCCGCGGCTTCGCCAGGATATCCGTAGCGTGAGCTAAGGTACAGCTGGTTATTCTTAGGTAACGTGGTTGTCTAGGATTTGTTGATTATCATGCTTATTGCTTGCAGAAAGATTTCCAATCCAATCCAATCGTGGCGGCGGGGCGGCTACGGCGCGCCAGCTGTGCGCTATGAGATGTCACTGCTCTTCGCGCATGCGCAGCACGGTTGTCCAGGAGCCACAAGAAAATGTTCACGATCAGCCAGTGCAGCTCACGCTACAAAACATGCCTGTAAGACTCACCCCTTGTGCGGCTTGCCGCCAGAGCTGGCCTTCTTCGGGGTCGCCCTGGCCGTGGACGCAGTCTCGGTGTTCTCCACGGTGAACGTCGAAGCAGCAGGGGGGTGCGCGGCCGAAGAGGCGCCTTGTGAGTAGCCACCTTGCGCCGTGCCTCCCCCGTCCAGCCACACCCGGTGCCGGAGGAGCTTGGCGTACACCAGCCGGGCGGGACAGAGGTGGTGTGGAATGGCGCACGCGGCGAGCACCAGCAGCTGCTCGGAAGGAGACAGGGAGGAAAGGCCCGAGTGAACCTCTAGTTCACACCGTCTAAGAAGGCGGGGAAGGCGATGTCATAATTTCACTCGTGGCTACGGAGCAAAAATGGGGCGATACAGAGGCTCATTGTTGCGGCCGCGGGCTAGTGACCTGGTAATGTCCCAATAAAAAATTCATGCATCTCCACGAAGGGAATCATATAATCCAAATACAATTCAATCCCATCCCACCCAATCCAATCCAATGCTCCTCGCGCATGCGGAGCATGGCTCTTTTGTGAAACATTTATTTTCCTCTTGTTAACCTTTTGTGAACCTTTTGTTCCCAGATGTTTCCATTTACGCGGTGCTGTGCCGTAAGCACGGACGCTGCACGCCGGACAAGCCTCGGCCTTAAGGTGCTTCGCCCCTAAAAAACGTCGCCGACTTGGAAACTTGGAATCTGGAGCAGAATTCCGAGTTGTGTTCGTTTCGAAGGCGCCCATTTCGCATTCGTTCCAGTCGTGCCAGTCGTGTCCGTTGCGGTCCAGTTCTTGCGGGGCCTCTGACCAATGAACGTGCTGCGTCACATCCAGGCGTCTGCTTTCGGCCAATCGGGACTCGCTCGAAAGTGACATTATGAAACGGACGTGAAAAGGTCAACACTTGATGTTCCGCTCCTGAAATGAGTTCATAGCGGCACCTCATGGACCGAAAGATGGGGACCAAACTCATTCAGTGGCGACGCCAGGCTTTGGCGGCGCAGAGAAACATCCGATCCCGGATCTGAGCAGTTTCATCTCCCGCAACAGATTTCGCTTGCTTAACCCCAGACAAGTGCTTCTGAAGTTTTCTTGCCGTCCCAGGAAGAGATGCTTTCCCTCCTGCATTGGTTTCTAGTCAGGGCTCGTGGCTTTCTTAAAGAAGTTCTGTTCATCAGTTCAGCTTGTTCTAGCTCGCTTAGTTTTGAAATACTGTCAGTATCGTTTTAAGGAGGCCATGAAGGCAAAACACGTTTGGTTCATTCAAAAGATTGCCTAGTTAGAATCAAACTGACACCCCGTTTAACGTAAACGTCACTGAAATAAGCTATATAATTAGGAAAAAACGGAATGACCATGCGACCCACTAGCTCATTTCCTGAAACAAAAAAATACTCCTCCCTCCCTTCGCGGGAACCCCTGTGTAGATGCGACGCATAGGGGGTTCCGTTGTTGTTTCCGTTAGGTTGATTCTCCCATCGCGTGAAACGTGCCGTGAACCCCCTGCCGCGGCTATGACGCAACGTGGCGCGGCTATGACGCCACACAATCCAACACAATCCACTTTAATCCAATCCAAATCCAATCCAATCCAAGCCAAGCCAATCGAATCCAATCCAATGACCCTCGCAAGAGAGTGTTCGCTATCGGAGAGGAGAGGGAGTGAGCGGCGGAGAGCGCAGCTCGCGCGGCGACGAGAATGGGGGAGGGGTGTGAACGGACAACAACAACGCCGTATGGAGGGACAAGGTGAGTGAACGAGATGCAGTCGCATCTAAAAGCTATAATGTCATATCAGTCAGTTCTGCGATTGGCGGAGGCAGGAAAAAGCAAACGAAAATTAGGCAGAGCTTATAAGCTTGCCGAACGAGCTATTTGCGCTTAAATTTAGGGCACATTCTTTTGCAAGCAGTAAGAATGGTGGGACAAACAGTGGAAGTTACGAAAGCACACGTTAACATAAAAGTACCCATGCGTACTGTAGTTGGTACTGCGCGCAATATGTTTGCTTTAGCTGCGCAGGACTGCGGGGCTTTGGGGTTGTCTCAGACGACACTGGCGGATTGACGCAAGCAACGGTGTCTTACGTGACCATGTTTGTCCAGCGAGCACTATGTTTTACGAAACAATAATTTTCTTTCTGAGCAAGAACAAGCAGGTTTAAATAAGGTCAAAAACAAACCAAAGGCAGAAACCGGCTTGCAGCGGTATGGTGGCGCCATCAAGGTTCACTAACGGTAAACAAAACTTCGCAATCGCCTGCAGAGCGGTCGGTTCCTGTGGTGTCATCGCAGACCACGGAAACACACGATATATCGGGGAAATCAAACTTCTAACCTAAATTGATTAATTTCTCAGTGAATAAAACATCCTTTGCATCCGAACAAGCGCTGGGGGCACTATAAAGCAGAAAATGTTTCGAATAAAACAAACTTAATGGGCCCTTCAAGTTTATAGCAACAGGGGCTACCGGAATACATAAGGCGTTTCCTTTCGAAATGAGCCAAATCCACCTTACGCGAATTTGAGAAAAAAGCGAAAGTTTGTTAGCCAACCTGAATTTAAATGGCATATTTAAATATCAGCCAGAGAAGTAATATGGCCACAAAAAATTAAAAACTACGCGATGAATTTGAGCAACATTAGTACGTTAAGTTTGGATTTGGCTCTAACTGAATCGAGACATTCTAGTTGGCGCGGCATTCTTATAAAAACTTTATGGCAATTGACTTTCAAGAATGGTACGACGAAGTGTTCACGGAAAAGGCCTTAAACAGACAACATAGCTTCCAGAGCTTCAAGAACAGCGGAGCTATACATGAAGTGAAGGTGAGTCCTCTGGGCCCCATTAGCAGCTCTTTTCAACTTCTCCCCTAGAATAATTCTCTTGGACACGCATGAAGGCACTGACGAAATAAGAGCTTTTCATTGCCTTGGCATAAATTTCTAAAACTCTTCACAAGAAGGCTGTTCATATCTTCTTGTGTACCTTAATGAAGTGCCTCGTACACCGAGAGGGGAATTTACCATGGCTTGTAAGCAGCGGCAAATTTTTTCAGTGCCTAATGGTGAATATCGGAGTAAAATAATAACAATAACCATGTCCGTTCCGTAGCGACGGGGTAGACGAGATTAAATGATTGTTTCACATCTCTAACTTTCATATCGTTCACTTCTTGTTCTGTTCACTTTGTCTTCGACGTCTATGGACAGATCTTTCTCTCATCTCTTATTAGTTGTTGTCTGAATTCCGAATAGGTAAGCTACGAAAAGCATAAAAAACGTATGAAATATCCCATGAAAGAGTCCAAACAGTCAGGCCAAAAGCGAAATCCCATTGGGCTCACTTTGGCTCACTTTGATCGGTGTCACAGCAGGATGTGGCTCATTTCCGATACGACCTTCTATCTGCGTACACGTTTGCAGGGAAGTATGTCGCATATTTTCCAGCTTCCTTTTTTCTAGGGGAAAGTTGTCGGGTTTTTCTAATCGGTGCAGTTTTGTGTGACTTGGTTTCGGTTTTTAAAATTGGCCCATTTTGAAAAAAAAGCCTCATTATTCTTATATCTATTTAGAAGTAACAGTAAAAAACAAAAGACAAGACAATGCAAGACAAAACAAGACAATAACAAGACACAACGGGGTTGATCACAAACTCGCATGACAGATGGTTGACTAATTGTGCGGGGTTTAAAGCACCGATCGTACACATGGGGTGTGACGTCCGCCGTACGGAAGGGCACCGGATTAATATGGCCTTGTAAGGGTCATAAACGTGTTCCCGAATCTCAACATGTGGGCGCTCGCGTCTTTCACCTTCACAAAAAAGCTACCGTTGTGGACAGGGTGGAACCCGCGCCCTTGGGTTCAGCAGTCAACGCCTGAGCCACTGAGCCCCCGCTGCCGGTGAATTGCAGGCTACTACTGGACACGGTAGATTTCTATTTTACTTTCACAGGTGTGCCATTACAAATACAAAAAATGTAAATGTAACAAATCCGCTGACAACTTCGACAGCTAATTACAGGGCTGCCCTAAAACAAAAGAACACGGAGAACAACTTTTAACCGTCTTTAGAAATAATCTCACAAGAAGGAAACCTGAGCTAATGAATAAACAGAAGTGTTCAAAATTGTACAAGAAATGACAATCCTAAGTAACGGTAAGTGCGAAATTTCACATACACGCAGACACGAAATATCAAATGAAGATCGTGTAATTATCTAGTTTTTACATTTAGTTTATTTCTGCTCTAATTTTCTTGGTCTAATTACCTTTGTCATTTGTTTTCGATTTGAAAGTGAAACATACAATTGCAATGTATTTTTTCTACCCGTTACACATTGGTGGTAGAGAAAGGGTCTCGACGCATCAGCCTGTTTAATAAAGAAGATAGTGCGGAGCTTGTGTGTAACGAAAAAAAGAGCTTCTCAAACCTTATCTTCTCCTCCACACCCCTTACTCCTCTTAGGAACATGGGAGCAATGAGACGCTGGATTGACGTTGGTTAAGCTTGAAGGTCAACGGGACGCCATGAGGTGTTTTCTTGGCTTGTGCCCGGAGGGATAGGCGTCGATTTAAACAGTTTCTCACAACTTGAAGGCGCGTTCCTTAGCCCATGCTAAGGCTTATCCACGGAATCCGTTCGGCCTTTTGCTTTGTACTACTAGCGCGATGCTGGTCTCATGTATCTCCGCATCGTTGCATTTATCCACCGCCTACATACGCTGGTGGCGATTATGCATGTTATTGTTGTGCTTTCCTGGTGGTGTTTGCATTCTTCAGGTCGTTTCCCGTTTTTTTATCCTGTTTGTACTCTTTGTCAAGCTTGTTCATATTGTGTCTGTGTTTAACCGTTTTCCGATGAAGCACTCCGTTCGGCCTTCACGAGCGAGCGCGTAGGAAGTGTGTGGGAAGGTGCAGACGGATATCGATATCGCGTGGGTACAGAGATGGAGAGGATATCCGTAATAAATAGGAAGACAATGAGCACTACAAAAACGCAATTCGGACGCGCAGACGCAAGGCTGTCGTTAGCAGCGCATCGAGACTCGTCGGTGACGGCCTATGCCCCAATTTATCTGGCAATGCGTAGACATTACTTTGCCTGCTTAACAATTACACGTGAATTACTGCTTTAGCTGTGCGCTCAATTTCTTCTGGATACACTGGACTCACTGGAGTGGACTGGACTGAAGAAGACTGGACACACACGACCCTAGTACTAACGGTTTTTTGAAACGAAATACACACAGATATGTGGAACCTGCGCTCCGTGCTGGGAGAAAGAACTGCAGTCTGAAGCCTAGGGGGCGTTGTTGCATGCGTAGAAGGCTTTGTGTACAAAACTCCACTCCGGTGTAATAGATTTTATGTTGAGCTCAACCATTCGTTAAGCTGTCGTGTGTGTCTAGTCTTCTTTTTCTCCGTGTGCCAGCTGCGCTGATTTCCCCTGATTATGTTAAACCAACACGCCCCAATGGCCACATCTGTGCATGGTACGTCTCCTACATCTCTGAAGCATTGAAATTGGGTGATGATTCCAAGGATTTAATTGGGTTTTCTTGGTTATTGATTCGTGACGAGGCGGAAGACAAATCGACCCAGCGGCAGCTTGATTCTGCGCCCGCCCGCAGTGAACTGGCAAGCATTGTACACAGCACATTTAAATGAGTATCAAATGGAATAAGGTGCCAGTAAAGTAAACTCTTATACGATCTTACCTTTTATAGTTATTGCTCACCTTTATGAGGTATACCCTGCGGAATACTCTTTGAAAGCCGACAAAAAGCCAATCAAAGGTGTTGAGTGACGCATAAATTATCCAGTATCCTAGCCATTTCTGTTGCAGGTCCGGGGATTGCCTGTCCATGGCTCGGAGGCTGTAAAGCAGGATTACATGCGCAGAATGAGTAGAATGAAAAAAATATTATTTAAGGAAGTTTGCGCCAAAACATTCACCATTGCACCTTACGTCTTCAACTTCTTACAAAGCCATTGGCATGAGTACGCAGTCATTGAAATAGGCAAGACGACGTATAGCTTGCCGCAATCAACATTTTGAAGACATCGTTTAGCACATTCCGGATTAGTATAACTCAAATATTCATCAACCCCCCCCCCCCCCCCCCCCCCCCCCCCCCCAATATAATGGTCTCCAGTTGACAGCAGAGAATAGCAGTTATTGGAGGGTCGTTCATATGGCTTTGAAGGCACTGCTTTTCCCCTTTTCCAGCAGTCACACCAGGATTACCGTTATAGAGACGCACGGGCATCGTCATTGTCCTGTCTTCATTTTCTGTCTAGGATTGGTGGTAAGAGCATCGTATACACCATTTGGGTTGTTTAATATCCTCCAGCACAAAATAGTGTCCTGTCTTTGAAGCATGCCGAGCTAGGGAGCTGCGATGCTTCCACGTCGGCTGCACCGCCTGCTTCCGCGCCGGCTAAGCGGTGGCTGTAAACCGCGCACGTACGCCACCAAAGCCGAAACCCAGGAGGCAGTAATTGTCAGCAGTAGATAGGTCTGTCTCTAGTTCAAGCTAAGTGAGCATGCTTAAGTGCCCCGAGGAATTCTTGTTTCTTGGCCGTTGAGACTCTGCTTTGCATTATCGCCAATTGCCGGAATCCAAGCACGTGGAATTTTCAAGGTAACGACTGTCGGGCTTACCTGCCTAGTATGGGCCAGAACGTTGTAATGAAGTGAGTCATTCCCGGCCCGGCAATCTTGAAGACGTACAGGAGGACGGTCAGGGCGGCGAAGGCTGCAAAGGAAAGTAAGCCGACTGTGAGCCACTCTTTGATGCGGTTCCAGCTACATGAAAGAAGAACTACACACCTGAATACAACCCGAATTGGTAATGAAGCTTCAGGTATATTCCGCACTATCTATTCATGGTGCACGCTCCTGATTGTCTCCCGAGTTAACACTAAGGCACTAAACCTCTTAAAGAACTAGTGAAACGGTCATTGTTCAAAAAGTGGAAATATACCACCTTTAGATGGCATAGGGTATTCTTTTTTTGCCAGAAAAGTACGCACATACCTCTTGTCACCTTTTCGTAGCTTTCAAGTTTCATCGTTAGCGCCATCCGATCCCGACAACGGAGTGATTTAAACTTACTCATTTATAACAAGATACCTTTGTTAGGCTCATTCAGCGATTTTCTCCTGGCATTACTCACAAATTATCAGCTGTGTTCATCCTGCGTCCATCGAAACGCGTCGTCACTGGAACTTACGCCAGCAGCAACATTACGACACCGAGCTCAGGAAAAAAAAGTGCCAGAAACTAACGCTAGGGCTACCTTAACGGAAGATACGAACTGTAATAGCTCTTCGACGTTAAGCAGCGTCAGTGGCGGCTAATTGTCGCCGCAAGCTCTCTTTCGCAACCGATCGATGGCGCCATTACAGATTTTTGCTAAAATACGGTGAAAAGGAAGCGTTGGTGTAGCGGCGCAAGTGGGCAAAGTTGGTGCGAACGAAACGCTGACCTAACACCTATAGGATAAAGGGACACTGCAGTGAATTTGCCAAAGATTGCATTGACTGAATCAAATGAACACTTTTTGCATCGTTCATCCGGTCCATAAAGCAGTATTTATTTAACAACTAAGATCACTGATGCGTATTCGAGGTGCGATGTGACTGGGACCAAGATTAGAATTCAATCAACTTTTCGTCTCCTTTCAATGCGACAATAGGTGGCATGATACGTTATCGTTGGTTGGGCATTCTCGACATCTCAGGAATCGGTATGCTGCGCTTCTTGGGTAATATAAACCTGCCAGCACCGCTAAGAATCGTAGCATTCCCTAGCCGACGCATACACTCTTAACTAAAAGGTTGCGGCATTCAATAAGAAAACACTAAAAAGTTACTTGCTTCACTAAACGCTAGGTACTTTAAATGGAGGTAGTAAATGCAGAACTAGTCAGGGTTACTAACTGAAGCAGGCATGAAGCACTAATACCTTCACCAGTATCACTACCTAGCGATAACACCGTTCGGAGCTACATGCGTTCACTTACTGGCCTTGCATAACCTACTGATAAGCCCGATCTTAATCTAATGTATACTATACTCGGTGACAACTTACGAACGGCACCGGAAGTTGCCGCTGTGCCGTATCACGGTAGCTTGATATTTCTCCGCTCGGTGCAAGTAGGGCGTTACTGGTAATATTTTGAACATGGCGTGAGCCGTTACCATGATTTTTTGAACTTAACATGCTTATAAACGACTCCAGTGACGACAAACAAACTGCGTGAGACAAGGCAGACGATATCACGCATTCATAGCAAACCCCTTACAAAACGCGCGCGCACTGACGTCACGGGCCCGGCGCTTTGCCGGAGTGTTACACTACATGAGGTGGTGGCGTTCTTGAGTTGTAACCGAGTATACCTTCCTACACCCAATTTATTTCCTAACCATGCAGTTGCTAGTGGCAGAGGCTACGTACCGTAACGCGAGGTATAGTAAGGTTCAAGGAAGTTAGTAAATACGGCCGTTGCTACTTTTTAAGGACCTTTTTATTAGGAGTGTGGGATGTGGCTGAACGGCATCCGCGTCGTCAGGCGCGCTGAACTGCGAGGCGCTTCTTCCCCACCTTTAGAGCTTGCCTTGGTCGTACCTATGTCGTAGGAGGCGTGTTCGCTCCAAGCCGATTGTCGCCTAATTCGGCGCTGTGGCCGCTGGCTTACAGTGCTTATGGCAACATCACGCCAACGAGAACTTGCCAGCGTGGCAGTTTCAGTCGGCCTGAGATTACGAACTCGGAAAACAGCGAATGCAGCATAGAAAACATTAACGAAACGAAAAAAAATAACCTAAAAAAGAATGTGCTACCAGGGATACCAACCTGCTCTCTGCGAAGTACTACAACCAGGGCCTTAGACCCCTCAGCCACAAACCACACGGCGGCCGGGAAGGGAATATGAAGTATTGTCCGCGAGGGCCGCCACTGGAGAGGCCAACGCTGCGATCGTTTTGACGTCACTTGTAGGATCCCCGTTCCTACCTTGCCGACCATGATGCGTTGTAGGCTTGCAGCGCGTGACATTTAGTTCAGGACGTGCCTTCTAAGTGTATTTTCGAGTTTATTTTCGGCGTGTGAAGTTAATTATCAGTCCGCGAAGCGTATTTTTACCTCATGGGGACTTGATAACCGTGTCAACAGTGGTAGGCTGCCCGCAAACGACTTGAGCGTGGTGGTGTATGCGGACGCATGCCAACGAAGCCGGTGTTAGCGCAAGCTGCGGCTTGTTTCCCCGATGAACATTGGAGGCTACGACGATCGCCGCTCTAAACTTCTAGATTTCGCTTGTTGTTCGCAAGAAATGGATGAAGCAGGAAATCATGACGCGTTCACTGCTCGCAGACGCGCTCCGCACACAGTCCGCCGTGCCTGCCCACCGGCGGCTCGAACCGCCGCAGGTCGCGGCACCAACACCTTGATCCCCCTTTTAAAACCAGACTTGTCGCGGATAAGGAGTTCCACATTCATGAAAGTGAATGTTAGTGTGGTGAAAAATTGTGCTAGGTAGTGTCATTAGCGGTGATTTTCGAAGCGATGCTCAAATAATAGCCGACAGGCCCCAGGCGTCAATCTCGGCACCACCGGCCCGTTCACGCGCGCTGCGGCAGCGGCCGAAAGGTGGCGATAACTGCGCGCAAAAATTGGCCTAGGCCGTGGCAGGTATTTTGATCATCGATCGCTTAAATTGCAGTCACCGTGGATACAAACTTCCCCATACGTATGATGAAAAGTTATGGTGAAAGTATGGTGAAAAGTATGGTGAAAAGTTATGTTGGGGGCTGTCATTCGCAACTGTAACGAAAGCGGCGATGAAATATCTGCCGCGACGCTAAGCCTAAAGTTCCCAACATGGAACTCCGCGCATCCGAAACCGGCGGTGAGCTAGCTGTTGGAGAAGACCCTCTTCGAAAACTCGTAGCGCGCAAGCGTGTTTTGGGTTCCCCTAACTTATTGGGCCCCCAACGCTTGGTTCCCCTATTTTAAAATTCCCCATTATCTCACGATGATTTTCGCCTCGTACACAGCCGCGCCGTTGTGAGCAGTCATGAGTTCTCGAACGTGATGCTAGAGAAATGCACAGGGTCATTGTAAACAGTCAAAAGCCGTGTTGCAATTATAAATTTCCACGGCGTAGCCTCTATTAAAATAAACATAGGCACGTCTAAACTCGCTCGAAGACGTTGAAAACTGGCGTTAGTACCATTCATACATTGCGAAAAGTAAACATAGCAGGACAAGTATTAGTGATAGTTGATCAAATCAGGCATAAATATAAAGAAAAAACTGTGGAGGGGAAATGCAGGAGGGACATGCAGATCGTACCGGCCCGTTTGAGCATGTGCGGCGAAGCAATCCGCTCACCCTTCTCACGTAGTGATTATTATTACCAGGCAATCCGCGCAGTACGCTAGGTAATATCACAACTGAGCGGCATGCTTCCGTCGCAGTTGCAAGGTCTATTTTCTTTGCACACACGGTCTCGTACATGTCACGTCGCAAGTACAGCAATCCCGCGTTATAACGAAATCGCTTTACTCGAAATATCGCTTTATTCGAAATTTCTTCTAGTCCCAACCCAAACACATGGATTTTGGACCGCATTACTCAAAGTGCACGAAGAGTATGACCTGCTTAGGGTGAAGAGGCGAGCGGAGGCATCTCCGAGTGGCGGTGACCCAGCGGCCAGTCAGGCTGTCAACATGTTGGGTCATTGCAAGCCGGTGTTTCCCCGGCGATTTTCGCGAACCGATCATGCTCGATTCGCACCATCAGATTTTAGACAAATGGTCAAAATGTGTAGTAACTTCATTGAATTTCGTTCCTGGACATTGTTCAATGGCGTGAACGCGACGGTGCGCGTACAACGTCACTCGAACCGTAGAATTAGAAGTGTCGTAGACAACGGGGCGCCGAAAAACTCTTGTTTTGCAAACATCACTGGTGCACAACTCGAAAAAAAATTGGGCAGTGATCACGCAAAGCACCTAGTACAAAACCGGTCTGTTTTCATGATTGCGCTCTGACCCAGAATGAGCAGGTGGCCGTTTTTCGAGCTCACAAACACAACTTCAGAGTCAAGCCATGGATGGCATTTGCGGCGTTTCCCAGAACGCAAATTTCGTAGCGTTCCGTAACGCCCGGGCGCCGCTATAAATGTCGCCACTGCTTTTCCTCCCATTCGCTCTCCAGTCTGCGAGGCGTTCGGATGCCAGTCACAGCTCTTCACGGCGCCCAATCACGGCGACCAGAGCGTCATGCAAGCCATCGTAAAATTGGAGCTGGTGTTGGTCGCGCTCGGTCAGAACTTAAAAAATTCAAATCTCACTACCTTTTGTGCACCCGAATTAATATTTTGCTTGTCTGAATACATTATGTTTTGATTATTCGCATTTATAGCGAAATTAAAGCTCAACTGCTTTAGGTTTTCTTGACAGGATGCTTATATGGAAATACCGCTTATAACAAAATTTTTCGCCGTCCCGCTGACTTTGTTATAACGAGGGATTACTGTATTTTATAATGAATAACAGCGTACTTTTCTCGGCACCAGTTGCATCGTCCTTGGCGTTAGCTGGCTGCGTACGAGCTGTCGGTGGCGATGGTCGCAATTACCTACCCGCGGCGGTGTCGCCGGCCGCAAGCGAGTCGCTGATTGCTTGCCTGGATTATTCGGTCTTTAGACCACGTTTTTCTGTAACTTGCATGAAAACCGCGACGAGGGACACGTGGTGGCCACAACAAAAAACGAGCGATCGCATCAGCACAGGAAATGTGTTCAAGCAGACGACACCACAGCCCGGCGTCCTACAAGTGACGTCACTCGTAGGTGGCGCCACGCTATGTCCTAGGGGCCAATATATCGTATAGGCTGTTTTCTCTTACTTTCGGCATTCCCAGTGTTTTAGATGAGTATTTCTTGAATAAAGTTTGTGCAGTAAGTGTTCCTCGAATCCCCACGGATGTCGACTGTGTTCCTTATGCAAAAGGAGCAATCGCAAATGTGTGGTCGCGCTTCTGACTGCGGTGTAATTTTATCCTGCTAAAGAAGTGTTTTTAGTTTGAAGATTTACAATAATATTTTTGGTTGATTTTATTTCCGTATTGCCTATAACATGTTTACTGTCTTTTCTCCCGCCTTCCCTTCAACTAACAGTTTCTACTACCCTACATACACTTCTACCGCCTTTATTTGACCTTAGATTTTCAACTAGCCTACCACTCGCACAGGCATATGCACCTTACAGCTCTAGTAAAGACAAGTCATCTAAGCGTCGAATATGCGCTGTGTGGAGCTACTTTCACTTCATCAACTTTACGACCATAATAGTCTGCCAACTAACAAAACAAAACCCCATTGATTCGTGAGCAAACCTCGTCGTAGATTAGTTTAACCCGCCAGCAGCAGGCCAACTGACTTGGCGGAGGGTCGGCAAGCCGCGCAGTCAAGCCAAGCCAGCCTCCAGTACGCACCAAAAGAAACGTCATAGGAAAGCGGAAAGAGGAAAGAGGCCGCAGAGAGAAGGACAACACTTTCAAATTCATTTTTCTATTAAATTATGCGGCGTAAACGCACCTAGAGTGGTCGAAACATGCCCGAGGGACTGCAGACTTCAATTTGTGCAAGTATTTCCGCAATGGTTACAAAACACTTCACTGTCCCTTTAAGTCAATAAACCCGAAACTTTGCGAATGGTGCAATGATAACGTTTGCAAGCAGCAAGGACACAAACTAGATTACCCACAATAAAAGAACGATCACAGAGGAGCTCTGGATCTCCCCTTTCGGGATGGCTTTGGTGCAAGTACGAATGGCAATAGCTCATGCAGTGTATCAGGCGGCCGAAGCGACGGACCGGGCCGTCAGCGCGCGCTCGCTCTTTGAATAGAGATTGCGCTCAATGTGTGATATGGTCTGCTCTTTCGCCTCTTTATGGTCCGACAGTCCGACAGTACAAGTGTTTGTAGTTACGGATAAAACTGTGCCAGAGAAAGGAAATAGCCCAAGGAGACTGTCAATTGCTTGCATGATTAACGCTGCCGAATTACGAATGTCACCAATATAAAAATCTGAATGTCACAATCACATGCAATACTAACCAGAATTACCACATTTACCATTTCCACGTAATATGATCTGATCTGCTATGTAATACCTTAGGGGAATTTATATGAATTTAATGATGTTTTGAATGTTCGAGATCATGTTTCTGTAAGCTTCGTCTTCAGAGGCATGAACCAAAGCGCGCACAGTCTCAAAGTAAGCTTGTACTGGCCTTTCATCTGCCCGAAACTCGAATGCGTCGTCTTGGTTCCGCTTACTAAGAATGGCCGTCGGGAAAGCCGGAATAGATGTTCTTTGTGTCACATCCGCCATGGATGCCTCGGTTTCATCGCGTTGAGGCGTTACGGACAACAATGTGTCGATATATTACTCAGGAGAGGATAATGGGCGAGGTAGAAAGAAAGGCTGTGTAAAAGAAGGCTGTTCACGCTGTAACGATTCAACGCACTTTTCTCGACGCGGACGGGCTAAACTGGCGAAACTTGCGAAACGTGCCTGGAACAAATGCGCACTTGCGCGAGTAGGTTCGCGGTAGTCGCCACCGGTATCGTAGCGTACACTACGCTAAAACTCTCCAGTGGGCCTAGACTATCTTTGGGCGCTTCCCTCCTCTCCCGAAGGGGAGACTCGGCGGGAGCGTGAGCGGTGTGCGCGGGAGGGCCGACTGACCGGCACTCAGCGATGCACGCCACGCATTTTGGCCACTCGTGGCCTTTGTTTCACCTGCAGTCATCCGGCGAGCACCTTGTTGATTTATACATGCCATGATTGCCTTAGAGAGTTATAGCCGAGTGGACAACCGGGCCCGAACCCTACCCGGTAGGCGACCGGCTCCACTGCGCGTGCGCAATGGTGACAGGTGTGGATGCCCGCATTTGCAAGTGCACCGGTACATTACGGGGCCGGTTCTCTGCTGTAGAATGGAGTACACAGTTATAGCATAACGGGGAAGCGGGCCCGGTACGGTACCCGGCACACATGCCATGTGCATATATAGTTTTTCCGTGTGGGTGCAGGCGCAGGAGCGCAGGTACCGTACTATGGCCGGTTTTTCGTTCTGCTATAGCTCTCTTGATTTAGAACACAGTTGGTTCCGTACGTAACGTGTGTGCCGTGCGATACGGAATTGGAATTGGCCTACGCGTGCGGTCACAGCGAGGATGACCGAACCCCACGGGAACGAGTGCACGCGCATATTGTGCGGCGGACTGGCTAATCAGCGGAAAAGCCACTTTACCGGAACGAATGCGCATGGACCCGGTCAGGTCCCGGTACATACGGTACACAAAGAACGCACAGAAAACACTACATGCTAATGCTCTGATAAAGATTCAAACAAGAGCGATAAACCGGTCCCGGTACGCGAAACGGTAGGCGAGTGGCGCTACTGCGCGTGCGGAGAGGCGGAAATACTGGTTGTTGCGCATGCGCATGTGTACCGGGTAACATTTCGGGACCGGTTCTCGTCTCTGCTATACCTCTGTTAACAATGTACCCTGCGTTTGGGACCAGCGTTTGGAGTACCACGGAGGGAAAGCACGGCTCAGACGTGTTGTTTTTGGGAAGCAATAGAAGCTAGGTAGTGGGCACAGCTTCGTCTTCGTCTTTACAACCCAGTGTTGGCGTCTGCCTACGCCCACAACACACTCTCCCGTCGGGTTGTCTCGGTTGTTCGGCCAGTCTTGGGTTTCTCCGTCTTTAGCAGGCTTTACCTGCGTCCGCGTTTTGGCGCCTGGCGCCGTTAATGGTCGGCACACGAGTGCCATTGACGCCCGGTTAAGGTTGGTGGCACACCGTGAAGCTGCTGCCGTGCGCCCCCATTTTATATCATTGTTGACATGCGCATTGTTGGGTATGCACTCGTCCTCTTTCGGGATGCGTATAGGCCGGTGGTTGTACTAATGGCTCGCTGTACAATGCAGTGCTGTTGCTGTATCGTGGTTGTCCACGTAATGAACCGTGGTGTTATGAATGTTATCGCTTCCCTGCGGAGTAACTGGCGTGCGTGCGGCGAGAGCCGAACAAGCCCGGTGGCTCGGCTTGCTGGAACCCGTAGTGCGTAGTCTGTCTGTGGCCGGTGCTGTACGGATTACAATCGGGGTTATTGTAACCTAATGCTCGGCCAGTCTCTAACTGCTATGTAGCTAGGCCAACAACGACATGGGCATACACACACGTCCCCTCCAACTTGGAAGAGAGAGAAATAAACGTTTAATAAAAACGAGCAAATTTGGTGCTCCCTCTCGAGGCGCGAATGCTTGGCATATTTCCACATCTTGCTTACAAAGCGCATGTTTAATGAGGTGGCTGCCTGTCCGTACCGCGCAAGCACCACAAGGCGGCTTTGACTCCGAAGCCTGGTTTTCACTCCCTCAAATGCCTCGCCATGACGTTTGAGTTGCAGCGCAAGCAGGAAAGCCGGTCGTCCAGCACTCACCGTAGACGAGCCACTCTCTCTTTAGCTTAGCCTTGGCCTCGATCTTGTCAAGCACGTTGGAGAAAACGCTTCTCTCCCGAAGGACGCTTGAGAGCTCCCGGTGGATCTCCGCCATGGCTCAGCCTGTTCTTTTTCTTCTTCACCCTCACTGCGTGTCATTTTCATGATGATGATGATGACGATGATGGTTGCCATATAATATGGCATATACACAGTTCCCGGGATTGGCTTACAAGCCTTGGATTTAGTCAATGAGTATATCCAGTTAATTGACAGCAAATCAGGAAAACTTCAGTGGGGAGATTTTGTGAATGGCAGAGAAAAAAATAACGATAGAACAACCTGAGACACTCCGCCAAAGGAAGGCATCGGTTCAGCTCTCCGTAAATAGCGGGCTGCAGCGTATGCACTGCAAGATACGCAAAACGTGCCTCTACGGATGCCGCTTATACGATCTAACGACAACACAGCGATCCAGCCATATGTACAGCTATGGTTGAAACCCTTTCCAAGCTGCCCCAACTTATGAATGGCTAAGTGTAGTATCTGGGGGCTTTGGTTTCGGTTTTGATGTCAAGTGTTTCTACCACCAGGGGGCTCAGCCCAGGGTATATATATGACGTCACTGAACAAATTATTTAAAAAAATTCTCTCTTCTGGCTTTACTCTTCGACTTGAGCGTACGTCTCCTGTTTCGCCCTTCGGGGCCATCGGCAACGCGACCCCACAATGGTGCAGCCGACTTAAGAACCGTCCGAAATGTAAGCGCTCGAAATTCCTTCAATAGTGCGTAAGCCGCCAAACAGGCCGCAAGTTTTATTTTCAAGTAGTGAGGGCTGAAACAGTCAGCCGAGAGCGATAACGAGTTAAAGGGACACTGAAGTGATATGTAAACATTGCGGGATTACTAGCGCAAAATTGTAGTCCGGAGTCCCCAGGCCATGTTTCGACCACTCTAGGCGCGTTTACGCGATTTTATTTAGTAGAAAAACTAATTCGAAAATGCTGTCCTCCTCTCTTTACGCTCGCCCATTTTCTGTGGCGTTTTCGTGTGACGTCAGGAGGGGATGAGCTGGCAATTGGCTGCGCCACGGCTGCGCTACTGCACGGCTCGCCGGCCGACAGAGTCAGTCGGCCCAGCGTTTCGTCCGCCGGCCGCCGGCGGGTCGTCGTAATCAAGGAGGTTAAAAAAAAATTGCTTGGTCGCAATTCGTTCGCTTAGTTGAAACGAAGCCAGGACGCGTTTGTGAATGGAAGAATGTGCCTTTCTTTACTTGGTTTGTTTGTACACTGTATCTAGCTCCAAGTCAAGGTCGCTTCACACAAGCGCTGCACAAGCGCACATGCGACGCTTCGCTGACTGGTACGCCAGTAGGAAAATATAAGGCCTCTTGAAGGCGGGAGAAGAGTCAGCGAAGTCAATATAGGTACTAAGGAAATAAAATCAACTGATATTTTTACCGTACAGCGTAAAACTAGGGCGCGGGAAGCACTTTTTTGCGCTGGGCGAACAAGCACAGCGGTCAGCAGCACGACTACGCATCTGCGAACGCTTTTCCGTCTACGAAATGCAATTGCTAGACGTGAGATATTGTGGAAACTTGGGGGATGCTTAGTGCACGAGCGCAAAACAGCATATAGTCACCTAAGCTGCTTGGAATGCTAAAACTAAATAAAAGTGTAAACTGGTTATACATTATGTACCTTATATTTCCAAAGTCGGCAGCGCTCGCTTGTGGCCGAGTGGTTTGGAGCGCTAGGTATGTCATCGCAAGTGTTTTGCAAGTCACAAATTCGGGTACGTGCTTTTTTTTTGTAAGTTAAATTTTTAGTTTTCCGCCGATGTTATCTACACTGAGTTCACCTTTTTTTGGGCCGCAACATTCATTGCTCCATGAACTAGTTCACAGAACGCGCGCAGGCTGTCACTGGCGCGCTAGCGAGTTTTCGTTGGCGTGCTGTTGCCATCAGCACCGACTGCTTGCAGGCAGTGGGCACAGGCCAGAATCAACAGACCCTTGGCCTGGTGCGAACACGCTTTTTACGATACAGGCATGAGGGAGGCAAGCTCCAAATATGGGGGAAAAGCGCATGACATTTGGGCGTCTGCGGGTACGCGGAGGGCGTTCATGCACTGCGTAGGTCTCGGCTAGTGAATGCTACGACTACAAGCCGTCCTGGGAGGCTTATCTTGTGCATTTTACAGCCGACAACATGGCAGAAGCGCGGTACGATGATTACTGAGATATTGAGAATGCCCATCCAACAACGCCATTGGTTATGTTTTACAGAACCGAAACCGAAACCGAAACTTGTGTGATTGCTAATCTTGGGCATCGTCCAATCACGGCGCCCCTCCTCCCAACGTCACAGCCTTAGTTGGTGCGGCCGCCGCAAACCGCGCATGGTAGTATTTCTTCTTTCGCGCTTTGTAAAATATTTACCCATTTGTCAACCGGATAAACGATGAAAAGTGTGCTAATTTGAGCCAGTCTACGCAGTGCAAGCAAAAACGGGAGCTTGACAAATTCACTTCAGTGTCCCTTTAAGCCTACCGCATCAGGAAGAAGACGGCGGTAGGCAGCATCGTTCCAAAATTCGCTTTCATCGAGCGACAGGCAGCAAATACGTCCAGCAACAAGCCACCGTGAAGCAACACTCCAAGATATCGACAACTGGCACCAGGTATTTCTTGCACCAGGTTTATATAAACTTCTGAAAGCAAAGTTAAGTGGCACAATTTGTTCATCATCTTGTCAAGATGGCTGACATAGCCGCGAAGCCACCTCCATTTCTGCCGTTCCCGGAGAGCGAGTGGCACCGCTCATTCGAAACATACCTTATCGCAGCAGGCTCTAAAAAATTCACTCCGTGATGCAAAGCAGTACTCTTGAAAGCAGCCAGACCGGCGGGCGTAAGCACGGCTATGAATATTTCGTTCAGGGCCTCGCGGCTCACTTTGACGTCTCGACATCACTGCGGGCGAACCACATACAGTTCCGAAGTTTATGTCAAGCAGAAACGGAATGAGCGGTCAACTTCTCGCGCCGTGTGCAATACGTGAATCGGCAGTTCAACTTCGGCTTTGACGAAGCCGCCTCACTCGTGGATCAACTCGTCGTGGGACTTGCGTCCGATCGCACCAGGGAACGTCTGCTCACTGAAGGCCCGGCGCTCACGTTTGACAAAGCCATCCAAGTCATCCAAAACGTAAGTGAAGTATAGGATCTGCTGCAACGATATCGAGCAGCCAGAGAAGAAATAGTTCAAGGGATCGACGGGACTCAACGAACTCGACCGCTTCGATTTCCACATCGTGAATTTTGGCCCGCTACGTTTAGAACCAGCCACCGAAGTTCACTACCGACAACTTGTGGCCGTTGCGACAGGACGTGGCATCCACTTCAACAGTGCCCCAGCCGTGTTCGACGTGGCGAGTTTCGCCCCACAATTTCAAGCAACAGAAGTGCATCACCGTCACGTCCGGGGCTTGGGTCAGCCCGGACCAGTGCTCGGCGTTCTCCTCCAGTGTGCCGCCGCCGTGGTAGGACGTGGCACCCTCTTCAACAGTGTCCCGTTCTTGGGAAAACGTGTTTTCGGTGCGGTAAAATCGGCCTTTTCACGGATGCCTGCCGTACGCCGCGTTCTGCAACCACGCATCCGTCGTCACCTCGTGTGAAATGACACACCCGGCCACCGTTGCGAAACATCGAGACCCCACCCGACCACGATAAGGCCATAGTCGTCAACCAGCTTGGCCAACACGCAAATTCATCACGGCAAGAATTCTACGCTGATGTCAGGGTAAATGGCACTTCACACAGGCTCAGCTGTCTATATTCAATACGAGGAAATTTTTCAAGGTTACTTTGCTACGCAGATAGCACTTGAAGCTCCACCACTTATTCTTAAAGTTTATTCGGGTGGTATCATACCTGTGTCAGAATTTTTCACAGCTACTGTTCAGTTTAAAAATACTCAGCAACCTCTCTTGTTTTATGTTGTGCCAAAAGCAAGACCTATGCTGGGCATGAATGCCATTTATGCACTCTGTCTGATACTTCCTGAAGACCAGCCTCGATGCTGGTAAATAGCTACAGCACCTTTGAACTACAACCAACTGGAGTGTGACTGCAGCACTCTTGTAGAGCGCGGCAAAATACTAGAAAGAGATATTGAACACAGCAAGCGCCTTTTAGAGCACACCCAAAAAGAATTTGACAAAGTTCGAAAAATTGTGGGAGAACTCCGCCTTAGGCTCACACATCCGAGCTAAAAGAAAAGAGGCAAAAAGAGTCTCAGAAGGGTGAACAGAAAGAAGCTGAGAAGGCCACGAGAGACGTCCAAAGAAGCTGACAAGCCTGAGGGAGAGGCCGAGAAGGCCAACGAGGAGGATAAGCCCAAGATCGAGGACGTCGCGTATGACGACGAGTCCGCCGACAAGAAAAAGAAAAAGAGAAAAAGGTGGAAGGAAACAGTGCAGTGTGTGAAGTGAAGCACAGTGCAAATACAGTGAAGTACATTTAAGTGAAGTGCTGTGAGGGGAAAGTGCTTTCAAAGTAAAAGTGAAGTGTGCTGTAAAGGGAGTGGAAAGGGCTCTATCAGTAACATTTGTAACAGTTAGTTTTGGACATGTGGATGGTATTACCTTTGCTGATGGACTGTGTCAGTTGTTTGTCTTGGGTATGGGAATGTTATTTGCTCGGTTTGTTCTTTTTAAGAGGGAAAGATGAAGTACAACAAAAATTAAGGGGAAAGTATGTAGTATCTGGGGTTTTGGTTTCGGGTTTGATGTCAAGTGATTCTACCACCAGGGGGCTATCGCCAGGGTATATATATATATATATATGACGTCACTGAATAAATTATTCTCTATTTTGGCTTCACTCTTCGACTTGAGCGTACGTCTCCTGCCTCGTCCTTGGGGGCCGTCGCCAACGCGACACCCCACTAAGTATCCTGCAAGTCATCCTCCTGTAATTCTACAATGCAACTGCAGAGGCCATTCGAACAGCTTCATCATCATCATCAGCCCATCTACGTCCACTGCAGAACAAAGGCCTCTCCCATGGATCTCCATTTACCCCGGTCCTGTGCTAACTGAACCAATTTACCGCCTCAAATTTCCTGATCTCATCTGCGCATCTAACTTTCTAAAGCTTCCGGCCACGCTTGCTCTCTCTAAGGGCCCACTCTATTACCCTAAAGGCCAACTGCACTCAAATTTCACCTTGACCAAATTTATTTTTAATGCGTACTAAGCAGTGTTGCGGAATGGGCGTCCCCATTCCATGCCATTTCTATTCCGGGGAATTACAAGTTGCCTAAATTCCATTCCTTTCAATTCCTCAGAATGCCGGAACATCGCCCATTCACACTCCGGGAATGGCCGGGCAGTTCAATTCCATTCCTCTAATTCCTCAACGTTTTATCGGGTGATTATCAAGTTACCAATGAACCCACCATTAAGCTGATGTTATTACACGCGTTAAGAGCAGCTAAATTACGCAAAACACATAACCAAGGTCGAGGGATAGTGGCTTTGTGGCATATCTCGTTCAGTGCAATCACCCTACTAATTCCCACAGGGGCCGTTCTCCAGGTAGTTATTATAGTATTTGCATGGTCAACACGTCTTTACGAGTTGTGATGCTTTAATATTGTTTAAGTGTGAATGTGTTAAAGCTAACTTGACGACATGTTCTATTTTTGTGCTGACAAAAGAATGGTTGAAGAAGACATTATATTCCTTAAGCAGTTAACACGCGTATGGAGCGGTTGTCAGCATGGTTAGAACTATAATGTTGTTAACGAGAAACAGAACCTTCGGATCTGGTGGTATCTGTTGGAAGAATTACCGTTCGAGCACCTTAATTGTCATGCCTTTGCACCAAATACGGATCACGGGCCGCACAGGTCCTCAGCACTCACGCATGTCAAGCGCGCCTTGAAAGCACAGATAAATTCAGAACTTCCTGTGTTTGCGTGTGCGCAGGTATGCAATGTCGCCCTTGCCGGAAAGCTTAGTTACGTGCGTCAGGTATCATCCACTGCGCACGAGCGAAAGTTCAGGCTGTGGTTAGAGTATGTGTGACCTTTGTATGGGTGTCTCGATGAGAACCAATGCGCAGGGAGAATTCTTTTTCTCTCGTTAGTGTATACTGGGATACTAATACTAATCTGCGTCTTTTTTTTTTTTACAAATTTGGAGATTGTTCACACTTTAGCACCACGCAACCTTTGGCTCTAGCTAACTGAAGAAGGACTTAGAGAATGCGTTGCGGCCTTGGACTCAGCAAAACTGAGTCCAAGGCCGGCGTAACTAAATGTATAACTGAGGCCTGTATAACTAATTTGAGGTGTTGCATGCAGTGGAGTAGCAATGAAGGTTCCCTCAAGCACGGCCGCTCCTCAAGTGTCCTCTGGTCTGGGCGATCAACCGAAAGAAAAGATGTAAAGAAAAATGATAATGATAATAATAGAAGGACACATTCGGTAGCCGGTCAGTCTAGTGTCGTGGAAATCTCTACGCCAGAAAAAAGTGCGTAGGTGTCCTCGTTGATATACTGTAGGGTTTAACGCGCCGACGCAACGCAGGCAATGAGGCGCGCCGTAGTGGAGGGCTCCGGATTAATTTTGACCACTTTAGGCCGAGATCCCGTACACACGGGCGTTTTTTTCTTTTCGCCTCCATCAGGAAAGCGGCCGCCGCGGCTGGGAATCGAACCGTGACCTCGTGCTCAGCAGCACAATTAGGTCTTCTCGTGAGTTTTATATGCTGCAATTAAGGTCTCAAGCTGCCGTGAAAAGTAAAAAAAAAAAGTTTATTTTGGTTTCATTCATCAAAATTACGTAACAAAATGGTGTGAGCCAAATGGGCGCTTCGCCGTTCAGTTCTGAAAACACGAAGTGTAAATGATGGCTGCTTCAACGATCAGTTCTAAGAACAAAAAAAGTAAACTAATACAGTTGCCTTCTGCCTGTGTGTTGCGCTCGACAATCGAGCTGCTTAAAATAGGTGTTTGAGAGCCGGTTTCGCTTCGCTGTCTGTCATCAAAAGAGATGCCGTGGAAAACACGCGTTCCACGTCAGCTGACGTCACATTTACAACGGAAACTGCCCTTGCGAGTCGGGAAAGCAAGGGAAAGTGGCTAGCGTTCACTTTCTGTTAGGTCGGAACCGTTTAGGAACAAAGCTTGCAGCGTGCAGCTTGCAGGCGCAGGCGTGACCGCAGTTCCTATCACATGGGCTCTCCTGTTTCGGGTGGATTCTCGAACCAATATTTTAGGCCTTCGTAGACGCTGCTTCGGGCAAAGGCGTCCGAGTGTCTAGACAGGAGGGCCAGTATTGCAAAACGTCCTGGGGGAGGAGGGAGGAGCGTGAAGGAAAGCTAGTGGTGTGGACGTATACTCATGAAAACAACATTAACATAGATTGAAAATGAAAGTACCTGTTCGCTCCTTCTTAGGATCAGCCCTGCGCAAGATCATCAGAAAAGTTGATCGAGTAGAAAATGTCTTTGCAAGAAAAATGGGCAAAAACTGGAGATACTTTTTTGTGAAGGAGTTATATTAAATGCGCCTGAGTGTTTTGTTGAGAACCAAAACGCTTCGTAAAGGCATTCACGCCGGTTTTATATACAGCAAAATTGGTCAAGCAACTGTTATAAAAATAGTTTATGCAGTCATAGCATGAAAGTGTTCCGGAATATTGCCCTTAAAGAAATTGGCTAAAAGCGGCGCAATTTATCTCTCTGAAATTCAACCCACTAAAGTATGCGCCCTCCGCCGCCCCCCCCCCCCCCCTTCTCCTCTTTCCCCGTTTATTACAGGTAAGCTGCCCCACAGAGGATATCAGGACCTGGACAATACATCTATTCAAGCTCTACAAAGAACTGAATATTTTCTGTGTTCGGAAGTAAAAGAGGCACAGCAATTAAAAGAACGACAATTTGTGAGCACTGTTTAATAAATTAATTTTGCTGTCAACTGAGGCTGGTAATTAAGCAAGGGTGCGCTGAAAGCTTGACGGCTGGTGGTTGCGCGCGAGCTCACTTTGATGTGGCTGCATTGGACCCAAAATGCTGGGTTTGTGCTGCTTCTGCATGCACTGCGCGAATGAGTCATCTGCTTGCGCGACATGCAGTGACCGGCCTCAGTACAGTTAACGTACTGTGGCTGAACTCCAATGCCCGTAGCACGGCCGTATTTCCGGTAGCTTTAGTCCGGCTGGAGTCCGACGACCGCATCTCGGCTGTAATCCGGCGGCCGTACTTCGGCCGTACACGGGTGGCTTTGGAACGGCCGGAGCCCTACGGCTGGAATCTGGCCGTATGACCGTAAGCCGGTCGACTGGCCGACGGACACTGGCCGTTGGACAGCCATGGGAGTACGGCCGTATACGGCCAAAAGGCCCACATTTGGACATGGGCCGAACATGGCTGCCGGAAAACGGCCGGACAGAAAATCACCGGCAAAAGTACACCGGCCTATTTTAGGCCGAACAGTCCTGTGCTGCCTGAGCACCGCGCCAGCGTCCCGACGACGGCGAGGCGAGATGCGATCACCGACGGTTCCGGACGCAAGAAATAAAAGTGAAGCGTGGGGAGACAGCTCGCAGCCGGGGCGAAGGCACCGCCAAGGTAAAAAATCACAAGGCGAAGTTGGTGGGAGAGATAGGAGGGATTCAACCGCGGTAGTTCCCCACGACGAATACCAACGGCTTAGAGCCGCGATTATTAGGCGGAGAATCGCGATGAGCTTCGTAGCAGCGCTGTATTTAAGGACATAATTGTAGTAGAATCGCTGCTTATAAATATACCGTGCTTGTAATCAGCCAATCGATTTTAACAGTACTGAGTTATTGTTAACTTCAAGGCTCCGGCTTACTAATGTTTGAACTTGGGCTGGTGGGAACTTTTGCGTATTTTTACATTTTTTGGCAAAAACAGCGCGTAGAAGGAAAAGTGCGCTTTATTTCGGGAAAAATACATGTAATTCCATTCCCATTCCATTCCGGGCAAAAGGAGCTTAATTCCATTCCCATTCCATTCCTTCAAGTATTGTCGCCATTCCATTCCCATTCCATTCCGGGGTCGCGAAAATGTGGAATGATTCCGGATTCATTCCAATTCCGGACTGGTAACTCCGCAACACTGGTACTAAGTACTCCCAAATCAGCTCGGACACAAGTGGTAGCCCCTGAAACCCCTCGTTAATCAGTCAGAAGCGTCTAAAAAAGCTCCGCGTCAGATCAGGCTGCACCTGCCGGCGGCTCGCGTAAACAGCCATGACGCGCCTGTGACGTTCAAGCCGACGGGGGCTTCTTCCTCTGGCCAGCCACGCAGCTGGAGAACTGGTCGGGCTCTGCTGCGCCCGCTTCACTCATTTGCTGCTCCTTGCGTGCGTAGCTTGCTCGCAGACTTTCTCCCGAGCTGGTGACTAATCCGGCGGCTCGCTTGACGGCTGCAACGTCACTACAATGGCCGCGCTCTTTTCGGTTTCGGTTTCGCCGATTTTTTCTGACCGCATGCGGCGTCCACGCGCGTACTTCAGCTGTTGTAATTTGCATGTTGGATTCTTTTTAAGCAGACTATAGGAAAATAGGGTTTTCAAGAGGTCGAAATTTTGAGTGCAGTTGGCCTTTAAGGACAAACGGTTTACTTGCCTTCGCAATACATGCCTTGTCAACATTCACTTCTTCTTCTTAATTTCTACTATGTCATTAACATGCGTTTGTTCCACCATACTCCGCCCTTTCTTTCATCTTCCGTTCCATTGCTCGCTGAATCGTCCTCAATTTAAGTTGAACCCTCATAGTGAGCCTCCAAGTTTCGGCTCCGTAGGTGAGTACCGTTAAGATGCAGTTGTCACACATCTTCTTCTTTAGGGACAATGGTAGGCTGCTATTTATTATCTGAGAATGCCTGCTGAATGCACCCACACCACCCCATTCCTATCTTTCTAATTATCTCTGTCGCATGGTGTTGATCCGGGGTCACTACTTGGCCTGAGTAGATATATTCGCTAACGACTCCTGATGCCTCGCCACCTATCTCAAACCACTCTGTTCTCCCGAGATTGTTAAGCATTACTTTAGTTTTCTGCATATTACGCTGCTTCTCCAGTGCGGTAACCATGCTTTGCAATTCTACCCCCGAATTACTTAGCAAGGCAGCGTCATCAGCAAATCTCAGGTTACTCAGGTATTCTCCATTAACCCTTACGCCCACCTCAACCCAATCCATAGTTCTGAATACCTCTCGTAAACATCCTGTGAATAACATTGGAGATTGTGTATCCTTGTTTTACGCCCTTATTTATAAGTATTTCACTGCTCTCTTTAATGTAGGAAGATGGTAGCAGTGGACCCGTAGATATCCTCTAGCGTTCTTACGTAATGCTCGTCTACACCCTAATTTCGTAACGTCTGAATGACTGCTGAGGTTTCGACAAGTGAAATGCTTTCTCATAACCTATGAAGGCTACATATAGGTGTTCAGTATACTCCGCTATTACCTGACTGATCGTGCCAATATGGTCCGTTGTTGAATAGCCTTTACAAAATCCTTCTTATTCATTAGATTGACTGAAATCTAGGGCTGCAGAAATTTTGTTAGCGATTACCTTGATATGTAACTTGTAGACAATTGACAGTAAGCTGATCGGCCTGTAATTTTTCAAGTACTTCATGTTACCTTTTTTATGGATTAGTGTGATGTTCGTGTTTTTCGAAGATTCCGGTACACTCGCGGTGATTAGGCATTGCGTGGAGTCGAACAACATAGGAAAGTTAAAAACCAAAATTATTCATAGTAAACTTCATGTGTTGGCGCTCCTTTAACAGGTGTCAAACTCACTATGTCCACTCGCTCACTTCATCGGTTACATACTCGTTCCATCCCGGATAACCACGCGGGTGACGCACCTGGAAAGGCGACAATACACATCGTTAAAACTATTCCTCAAACACCGCTCGGCCTTCGGAAATGTTTTAACCAACAGCAAGGAGGGGTGTCGGAGTTTTAACACGCCTAGCGAAAATATGCAATCTTGTGTACTTTTATGTGAGGTCATGCTGAGTACGTCTTATCCTGGGCTGGATCTACCACCTTAGGGCAACGCACTCAGCCACTCTCGTACTCGTAGGAGGAGACCTCAACACCCCCGTTCTTTATCGGGCTACGGGCAAGGCTCCAAGAGAGGGGTAGAAGTTCATGACCCCTCCACGAACATGAACTTTTCCTTACCATACCTAGCATTCCGTCAACTGGGTCTCATGCAGCGGACTTTCAGTGGTGGCTTGGCACCGGGGACCTCTTCTGAAAAGCCTTGTAACCATTCCGAACCGAATATCTTACAAGCAAACCTCGACTCTTGCCTCGACACCAAAGGCTTTCGCTGCTTCGCTGGTCGCCCGAAGTCAAACACTACTGCTGTGTGGCTCCCGATATTGACTGCAGTGGATCGCCTGCAAATCCTCAGGTTCATAACGACCACACCTGGAGACGTCGTTCCCGTGCAAGTGTGCCTAATTGAAGGATCTTACCCGCAACGCTACGTTGTGTACGATGTCGACTGCAAATATCAGGTGGTGCTCCAGCGTGAGCTTTACTGCCCTATATACCGTATCATAGAAGCGCGCTACATGGGAAAAAAGGGCTCCCGTCTGGCAACGCTGCAAGGACCTCATACTCCCCCCGCCTGCTTGTATTACTACGGGTGCATTTTGCGAACGCAACCCTACTAGCCTAGTGTCGTGTACTGTTACAAATGCTTTCGACCTGGCCACATGCACAATTCTTGGCCTTCCTCAAGTCAGGTTGAGCAAATGGCTGATAGCAAGGTGTCTTAGGAGTGTCGCCTCTTCAAATGTAATGATCACTACATCGCCTCCCCTACTTGCCCGACCAAGCGAAAGCCTACAAAAACATTACGTTGCCGTCAAAACCATAGGATCCAAGCAATAAAAATGAACACATTTGCCGTATCAACAGGCAACCGTTTTTTTTGGCCCTACAGTAGGATGAATAAGACTGGCCCGACCTCCCTGTTTCGTGTTCTGCACCTGCACAACCCGTGTTCTACAGTGATGCTACGCGCCGAGGGGGTCCCGGCCGTCAAAAGAATTCTGCGCAGCATAAACCTATGCCAGAACCCGATGATGTAGACACGGCGGCTGTTGATAGGCAAATTGCTAAACTCTTATCACAAGTCACTAAACTCCGACGGCACCGAGAGTTACCTTTATGGAACCGACCTGACCAACGCGCAGACCTGTCCTCAACACCCGCAAATACGATGCGGGAATCGCAAAAGGCGTCCGCGATTCCCGACAACTCGACCTCGTCGCTCATGCATTTTATGGTTAACCAGCCATCCCACCTGACATCAGTATTCCTAGAGCGCTTCGACTCCTAATCACTCTGGCGACTTCACCTGTGTCCGACGTCTTACAGTGGAACTGCAGGGGCCTGTCATGGAGGATTAGTGGGCTAAAGACTCGTATCCTCAAGAAGCTTCACGTATGGGCTCTGCTTCTTCAGGAAACAAACGCTCTCCCTGCTATTTCGGGTTTCAGTGGTCATGTGTCCCCATCTATGGTCGACCATCGTGTGCACGCTGCGGCGCCTCCGGGAAAGGCAGCCGTTTATGTGGCGGTGTGTTACCCGCAAATTGAGCTCTCCCTTGAACGGTGGAGCAACTCGTATCAGGAGGTAGTGGCTTTTGCAGTTCAATTTACAAGGGCAACAGTGGTTGTCGTTTCTTGCTGCGTGAGGCGAGCAGGTGGCTCACCCTCATGGATTAATTTGGGCTGGATATTGGCTATTTGTCAGCAATACTCAACGTGCGCAATTATGATGGGCGGGGACTTTAATGCACCTTATTCGGAGTTGGGTTGCCACGTATCCAGTCCCCGTGGCAGGCGTGTGCGGGATGCGTTTGCAGATGCGTCCTTTCAGCTGCTCAACCAGCCCGGCGCAGCTACACGAGCGGTGCAGTATTCCCGCGGAGTGTCTTATGCACCGGATCTTACTTGGTAGTTGGGGCCAGGCACTCCTTTATGGCACCTGGAGCCTGATTGCTGTGGGAGTGATCACCACCCAATCATCACAGGACTACACCCGGCGCGGGCCCACCGGCTGCGTCGTGAGTTGGGACAGTTTCCGGTCTAGGCAGCAACAAACCTTGTCCGCACGATACGAAGTCCGCTAGTTGCTGCCACCACTACCGCATGGGTCGACGTGAATCGGCCTGCGTCAGACACCGGCCTCCTTAATCTCTGGGCTGCTCCGAGACAAGCAGATCTTGCAGCATCTCGCGAACCTGGTTCTCCAAATGCCCGTGAGCGCTTGCAGTTACTAGCAGTGTAGGCACGCCGATACGAAAAGGACCTATCGCGCCGTCAGTGGTACACTTGGTGTGAGGGGTTTTCCTCGAAGACCTCGAGTGCCTGTCTATGACGAACCTTCCGGGCGATAGAATGTGGCCGGAGCTCTTCGAATCCGGCTGCCCATGCTTGCTTTGTGGCTGGGCTAGGTCTCGAAGATTTTGCCAAGGAAGCGGGCAGAACGTTTTTTCAGCTCTATGATGCGACACCTGTCCGAAATCTATCGCCTTGTCCACGCTTCCTCCCTGCACATGTGGACAAGCCTCCATTGCCTTCTGACATCGAAGGTATTGGCACGGATTTTACGATGGCAGAATTGCTTGCGGGAATAGACTGCGCTAAGCAGAAAACTGCGCCTGGTCCAGACGCTATTTCTTAGGAAGCCTTCAAGAATTTAAGAAATGATGTGCTCGCTGAGTTCCTCGATTCAGTCAACAAGATATGGCTTACCGGAGTCGTCCCTGACAGCTGGAAAGCAGCGTATGTCGTTCCCATAACAAAACCTGGCAAGGCAGCGATCAGCGATGGTGCTAGAAAACCTTCGGCCAATATCACTTACGGTGATGGTTTGCAAGCTTGTAGAGAAAATGCTAGCCACTCGCTTGTCGTGGTGGCTTGAACAGCATGGTTATTACCACCCCGCGCAAATCGGCTTTCGCCCATCACTTGGCACGGAAGACGGGCTTAGCGTTTTAGCAACATCAACATTGTCGTCAACCCGCAGTCATGGTGTTCGGACCATCATAGCAATGCACATCCAAAAAGTGTATGACAACATCAGTCACGCTGCTATCCTCGACTAAATCGATATGCTCCACCTTCCCAAGCGGGTACGGCAGTTCGTCCAGTCATTCCTCCAAGACAGGACATTTGCCATACGCCTTCACGGACAAGGTTTTGGGTCCTTCTGTCCGGTACGTGGTGTTCCACAAGGATCGGTATTCGCTCCGACCTTGTTTAGTGTGGCCTTGATTACACTAGCATGGCGCCTTCATGATGTACCGGATGTTAAATTTCTCATTTACGCCGATGACATCACCGCGTGGAGCACTCATCATGACCTTAAAACTCAAGCGAGTTCCCTGCAATCAGCCATGGATGTCACCGCAGCATTTGCTTCTTCAGTGGGCCTTCATCTTTCAATGAGTAAAACAACATACACATCCGTTGCCAACCGCTGGGGCCGCCATAAGCTTGCTCTTGTCCCATCCGCCTTCAACTGGCTGGGCAACCACTGCAAGAGAGCCCAACAATCAAAGTTCTGGGATTGTTGATACACCAGTCAGGAATCGTGACTGCTTGGCTTGCGCAGGCTACACACCAAGCTGCTCAAACGCTGTCACTAGTATGCCGTATTGCTCCCAAAGCTGGGGGAGCCAGCTTACACGTGGCGCGCCAAATAGTGAGAGCAGTTTTACAACCGCGGTTGGTATAGTCTGCTCAGTTCCAGCATTTGACGGCAACACAGTGGGATCGACTGGAAGCAATTAACAGAGAGGCTACGAGAGCAATTACTGCGCTCCAACGTTAAAGGGACACTTAATTTGTCAAGCTCCCGTTTTTGCTTGCACTGCGTAGACTGGCTCAAATTAGCACACTTTTCATCGTTTATCCGGTTGACAAATCGGTAAATATTTTACAATGCGCGAAAGAAGAAAAACTACCATGCGCGGTTAGCGGGGGCCGCACCAACTAAGCTGTGACGTTGGGAGGAGGGGGCACCGTGATTGGACGATGCCCAAGGTTAGCAATCAAACAAGTTTCTGTTTCGGTTTCGGTTCTGTAAAACAACATGTTTGACATCCGATGGCGTCGTTGGATGGGCATTTTCAATATCCCAGTTATCGTAGTACCGCTCTTCTGCCATGTTGTCGGCTGTAAAATGCACAAGATAAGCCTCCCAGGAGGGCTTGGAATCGTAGCATTCACTATCCGAGGCCTACGCAGTGCATGAACGCCCTCCGCGCCCCCCAGACGCTCAAATGCCATGCGCTTTTCCCCCATATTTGGAGCTTGCCTCACTCATGCCTGTATCGTAAAAAGCGTGTTCGTACCAGGCCAAGGGTCTGTTGATTCTGGCCTGTGCCCACTGCCCGCAAGCAGTCGGTGCTTATGGCAGCAGCACGCCAACGAGAACTCGCTAGCGTGCCAGTGCCAGGCTGCGCGAGTTCTGCGGACTAGTTCGTGGAGCAGTGAACGTTGCGGCCCAAAAAAAGGTGAACTCAGTATAGAAAACATCGGCGAAAAACGGAAAAGTTACCTTATAAAAAAAAAAAAAAGCTTGTACTCGCGGGGATCAGAACTTGTGACGGGCTTGCGATTATATACCTAGCGCTCCAGACCACAAGGCCACTTATTGCCTGCTTTGGCACATACAGAACACAACATTCATTCACAGACAGCCGTCACCTTACTTTGGTTGACGTCATGTGTTTAAAAGTCCCTTAGGTGTACCAACGATTCCATGTCTGCAAGACATTCGGGCGGATTCGACACATATTTTTGATTTTCCACGTATTCACTCATTGCCTCTCTAAAATACTGTCTCGCACTTCGCGCATCGATGTCAGAGTACCTTGCGGCCATTCTTGCTTTCCAAATAGATATCAATCCAACAAGCATGATCAGGTCGTAAGGCATACCATCCTCGCTTTCAACAGGCAAGTACCGTATACCTTGGGCATCCACAGGCAGATCCTTTTTCAGAGTTCGTGGGAGCACATCCCACGGGAACACAACATCCCAACAATCGATGAATACATGCTCAATAACTTCAGCTTTTTTGCATATTATACAGTCAATTCCCCATAGAACGAACAAGTCTTTTTCTGCCATCCACGTTTTAACAGAAAGGGTTCCAGTATGCAGTTTGAAGAAAAAAGTCTTTACGCTAGGGAGTACCTGCATACGCTGAACTCTTTTAAGCACATCTTTACGCCTACCTACTCTATAAATCAACCGGTACATTGGTTCAGGGAGGACTACATCACACACGTCTTTATACAACTTTTTCCTATTTACTTGACACAAGTATTCCCAAGAAAATCGAACAGCCAAGAAACGGCATGACAGTACAACTTCTCTCATAAAACCATGTAGGCCGCCAGGTATAACATTGGACGTGACTACAATATTTGGTATCGCTCTACCCAAGCGCAATTGACAGATAGTTCTTAAAGTTGGATCCTTAACATCGCGGAGAAACAAGAAACGGTTTACAATTTGACGTGCAAACAAGTGTGCTAGTCCCAAACCTCCGTCCCTGACCCTACGAAACAGGTTTGTCCGGCTTGTCCATTCCCTGTTTGACCCCCATATAAACACAGCGAATACACGATGCAGTCTTCGAACATTTTCTCGGGAACAGTGAAGAACCTGAACAGGCGAGTGCGTTACCGACAATGGAAATATAAGGTATATAATGTGGGTCCCCGGGGGTAGCAACGGCCACATCGAAGACGCGCTGCAGACGGCGGTGGACGCCATCGAAGACCACCTCGACGGTAAGGGCCTGCGGTGCTCGCCGCAAAAGTCGGAGCTGCTGATCGTCCCGCCGCCGGGCAAGTACCGCAAGAGGGAGGCCGAGGACTCGGCGAACATCAGAATCAGAACGAGGGACGGCGCCGTCATCCCCAGGGTAGACACGCTCCGGGTCCTCGGCATGTACCTCGAGGCCAGCAGAAGTAACAAGACCACGGTCGACCGCCTCGTCACCAAGATCGGCGCGGCGGCCAGACTCGTCCGACGTGTGGCGACACGGCACAGCGGAATGAAGGAGGCCAGCCTCCTCCGACTGCTCCAATCTTTTGCGATGAGCCACGTCGCCTACGTCGGCGCGTTCCACTACTGGCTACGGCAGGAGCGGGACCGCATCAACGCAGCCATCCGCAAGGCTTACAAGACGGCCCTGGGCTTGATATGCAGCACCAGCACGGCCAGGCTACTCGAGCTGGGGGTGCACAACACCCTCGAAGAAATCAGCGAGGCCCAAACGACAGCGCAGCTCGAGCGCCTCGCCTCCACAAGAACGGGCAGGCGCATTCTGGAGCGCCTCGGGATGGGACCGAAGACCACGGACTCGCATCGGCACGAGACGACGCAGCTCCAGCCGGAGGTGATGCAGCGGCTCGGGATCCTCCCGCTACCCCGCAACGTCCACCCCGACCGCAACCGCGGCCGCCGAGAAGCGAGGGCGCGCGCCCTCGCCGCGACGCATGCAAACGACACGGGCGCCCTGTACGTGGACGCCGCCCGGTACCCCGACAGACCCGACGCCTACGTCGCGGTGGCGGTCCGCGCCACCACGGGTGAAGTGTACAGCGCCTGCAGCGTCCGCACCCCGTCCGCCCGCCAGGCGGAGGAGACGGCGATCGCAGTGGCGCTGACGGACCCGCGATGCACCACGGTGATCAGTGACTCGCGCTCGGCCATCGCGAACTACGCCAAGAACAACGTGTGTGAAAGTGTTGTGCGCGTTGTGAGGTGTCGTGCAGTGATCAGTGAAGCGGTGCCGGCCACCCACTTTCGGTGGTTTCCGGCGCACACGGAGATCAGAGACGTGGGCGGCGGTCTCCCCAACCGCAACGAGACGGCGGACGCCGCCGCGCGAGGACTGACCAACCGCGCGGCGGCGGTGACGGCGAGTCCGGCCGGCGGCCACCGAGCTACCGGTGGGGCCCCCCCTCCTCCTCCGAGCTCCGCGGCGAAAGACCACCGAGAAGACGACGACGACGGGTGGGACCCGGAGCCCCTCCTCACGTACGGGGAGGTGCTGGAGTGGTACCGGCTCGGCCGCCGCACCGCGCCACCGCCCCACCCGGGACTCACGCGTTCGCAGTCAGTGCTGTTACGCCAGTTACAGACACTATCGGTAATCACGCCGGCACTCGCACGCCACGTGTGCCCGGACGTCTATGTCAGTGATGTGTGCAGTGTATGTGAGCGTGAACGCGCAACTTTGGCCCACATCCTGTGGGACTGTGCAGTGCATCCTGTAGAAGCAGCCGACCTCTACGGCCGTTGCCGGACACCATCGTCAGTGCCGCGAACTCACCGGACCTGACATCACAAACCTTCGCCGTCCAGCAGCTCGAGGCTGCTCTCGCTAGGCAGAGGCGGAGAGAGGCACCGACGGGGGGGGGGGGGGGGGGGGGGGGGAGGGGGGGGGAAGGGACGAGTTCCCGAGTACCTTTCGCGCGCCGCTCTCCTCGCCGACGCCGGCGGGGCCTAGTCCCGAGGGCGACGAAAACGCGTCGGGGGGAGGGAGCGGCTCTGTGTAGCCCGGACCTCCCCTCTGTTGGCATTAAATAAAGTCTTTCTCTCTCTCTCTCTCTAACCAGTTTACACTTTTATTTAGTTCTAGTATTTCAAGCAGCTTAGGTGACTATTTGTTGTATTGCGCTCGTGCAGTAAGCGTCCCCGAGTTCCCGCAATAGCTCACGTCTAGCAATTGCATTTCTTAGACGGAAAAGCGTTCGCAGATGCGTAGTCGTGCTGCTGACCTCTGTGTTTGTTCGCCCAGCGCAAAAAAAAGTGCTTCCCGCACCCTAGTTTACGCTGTACGGTAAAAACATCAGTTGATTTTATTTCCTTAGTACCTATATTGACTTCGCTGACTCTTCTACCCCTTCAAGAGGCCTTATATTTTTCTGCTGGCGTACCAGTCACCGAAGCGTCGCATGTGCGCTTGTGAAGCGCTTGTGTGAAGCGACCTTGACTTGGAGCTAGATACAGAGTACAAACTAACGAAGTAAAGAAAGGCACATTCTTCCATTCACAAACGTGTTGTGGCTTAGTTTCAACTGATCGAGCGAATTGCCATGACCCTTCGGCGGCCGGCGGACTAAACGTTAGGCCGACTGACTCGGTCGCGGAAGGTCGGCGTGCCGTGCAGTACCGCAGCCAATTGCCAGCTCCTTTCCTGCTGACGTCACACGAAAACGCCAAAGAAAATGGGCGAGAGTGCAGAGAGGAGGACAGCATTTTCGAATTGATTTTTATACTAAATAAATTCGCGTAAACGCGCTCAGAGTGGTCGAAACAGGGTCTAGGGACTCCGGACTACAATTTGCGCTCGTAATCCCGCATTGTTTACAAATCACTTCAGTGTCCCTTTAACCCCTAAAGTTGTTCTCCAGGAACAAGCCCAACTGAGCATGTTGGATGAATTTGTTCATGAACATCGCAAAGCTCTGAAATTGAAGGCTGCACTGTGTAATTATGCGCGAGCATTATTAGCTTACGCAGTCTCTCATACGCTACCAGCCCTACCGCAGCGAGTACTTGTCCCGTGGCAGTTCGTGCAATTGAGTGGAAACAAACTAACTGACCTTCGTCGTCCATATTCCAACATTTCGGCGTCTCTCCTCAAACAACGCCTCGCCGACACGGATAGCCACGTCACACCCGGCTCCACATAGCCACAGACGCCAGTATTGGCGGTGAGATGTTTGAGTGGCGCCCCCTGGCTCTGACGTCGGCTTAGGGACTCGCGCCTCTGTCGTCTGCTACACTCCGCTTGTGAGGGGCAGCCTTTCCTCCATGGCGGCAGCAGTGCCTGTGCTCAGATTCGCCCGCTTTGATGCTGAAGTGCATTAAAAAGCGTATTTTTTAGTAATTCAGTCATTTTTGCAGGCTTCTGACACGTCTGAATAATTTCAAGCTGTATCCCCCAAAAGTTTGCAACACACGAGAAGAGAAAGAACAACTTTCTTCAGAGCATCAGTCAGAAGCTCGTTTTCAACCCGTCCTTTCTAACTTATTCGGGAGGTTCAGCGCACAGATAAGTATTCAAAATGTGTTGGCTTCCGTACAGTATTTTTCAGATGCTGTTATGACGACTCAACAGTCTAGTGCTACGCACTGGCGCATCGCACAGCAGGAAGTAAAGCGGCTGTCTTCTATTTTTTCGTTGTTGTTGACTTGTTTCAGATAAATGTTTTTTTTTTCTGTGCACAACGCATTAATTGTATTATTGATTAACCGCCGCAAACATCTTATTAGTAGGTTTGGGGATGTTTGGGATGCTCGCAAAGATCGTGAGGATACTTTCTTCAGGCTGTATGTATGGCATACACTCCCTTCACAAATTGCTTCCTTTATGGCTACTTGCAAGAAAGTGCGTATCCGCACATGCGTTGTTTATTCACATGCAAATACAATGAGAAGGTCTTTGCTACGCCACCGCGATCGCGCCCCAGGTAACGTTGTCCAGGGTACTCGAAGGCGGCTTTTATGCTCCGAATTTCTATCGTAACCACTGTTATCATAACGAACTGACTCTCAACCCGAACAATTATGACATGGTTACTGTGTTTAAGGCTTGACATACTCGTTAACGAACGCAATAAATAGTATACGTGCATATGTTCCAAGAATCGAAACCGATGAATATTTCCAAGGAGCTCTCTTCAACTCTTTTCACTCTTCCAGGCCTAAAGAACAAACCCGGGATGGCGATCTATGAATTGGAAAAAAGTTACTCTTACTTATTTGTCCTAGAATGAGGACCCGGACCACTAATCAGCTCGATTTTTCTCTTTAATAGAGTTTTCTCCTCCTCCTGCTCCTCCTCCTTCTCCTCTTGAGTGCAGTTTTCCTATGACGCATATCTGAATATTTGGAAGATATGGCTGCGGGAAATGTACCAAATGTACCTCCATGTCTTAACAAACATAGTGTTACCGTATCTTTACCGTAGACGTGACTCGTTTTGCTCAATAAACCTCCATACTGGTTAGAAGCCTGGTACAAAACCAGCACGCGCCGATACACAGTGGTTTATCCGGTACTCAACCTACAGTTCTTGCAGCCCTATAACGCATGTCGGCATACTTTCATGCCATGACAACGTAAAGTGATGTGATACAATACTTTCGATCGTTCGGGAAGGTTGCAAAAAAACTCTTACCTTACATACGATTACTGGGAATCGTAATGCCTTCTGCCAAAGCCGAAAGCCCTGAAGGGGTGGTATTTGTTTTGGTCTTGCAATTTCGCTGTTGTCGGTTATTAGCAGCTATCTGTTCCATTTGTTGGAAAGATTGCTTAATACAGAAGCTGACCCCTAGCTCCGAGTCTTCGCGCTCCGCACAGGACCGGCTTCGCGAATGGGGCGACGCCGGCAATGTTTCTTCCGTAGCGGTACCCAGAAATGTACTTTAAGTCACGCCTTAAGCTAGTGTATGCGATTTTATGTCTATTATTATGATAAAAAGTTCCGCACATGCCAAAGCTGGTGCGGACAAGCATCAGACGTCACCCCAGCGCAAAGAAACAGCAGGGAGCAAGAGCCCGAGTGAAGCAGACGACAAATGCGAGAATCCCTAAGCCGACGTCACGGAGGCGCGCGTCGCAGCGCCGCCCGTGGTCGCGCTCACCGCCAATACAAGATAATGTGATTGTCACTGCCATTCATTGTACTAGCTATCTAGCCCTCGGCAAGACATCCAGATTTGAGGTCCCGGAACCTCCGTCATCGTTCTGTGCAGAACTTGTAGCCATTAGAGAGGCTCTAATTGCTGTAACCTGAATTACTTTGCAGCCCGGGGTGCGCATCGTAGTTCGCACCGATGCTCTATAAGCAGCCCGCCTACTACGATTATTTGTTGTAGCCCTGTGCCGGCTCAGAGTACTCACCAACTTGCGGCAAGAATCGCTCACAAGATTCTGATTGAATGGGCTCCACGTGACCTACTCATAGACCACTGCAAGGCAGACGTAGCAGCCCGACTGACAGCATCCGTTCCATCTCCGACTTCGCCGTCAGAGCTGGATGATGCCAATTTCCTGGTGACGAGACAAGAACACCTCCGGCGCGGCACACGTGCTCTCATTCCACCGTGTGCTGCCACCATCCCCCCCCGGGTGTTAGCAGTGTTGAGGAGGTTGCGCTTACGAGGATTCAGGTGGGGGTGGCCTTAACTTCCGCCATGACCAGCCAATGTCCTATATACCGAGGTTCATTTACAAACCATGGTTGCCTAGTTTGCCACCGCAGCGACGCGATCACCGACCTCCACCACTTGTTGTGGTCCTGCCTCGTCTTGAGGCCGACGAGACTGCGGCCCCTTGCGGCGACGGGCCTCCGCGTAGACGACGCCTCCGCATAAGCAACATGGATATGTGCGTGCCATTATTGTTCACTCCGAGACGTCATCCGCGAAGCGAACATTCTCATTTTCATTTAATCACCTTTCGTTATCATCTCATACTCCCATATATAGGCATTGTGGCAAAATAAATGCTAATAAAAAAGTATCCAGAGCCAGACGCTTGGCAAGCGATTATTCCCCCGTTTTGATTGGCCTGCACCCGAAGAAGTCGCAAAAGGTTTCTCGCTAGGTCACAGTTGTTCACTTGAACGAAGTGCGCCCTGTCGACCGAGCTTTTTCAGAAATTTGTTTAGATTTGTCAACGTCCCTTTTATGGCGTATAAACTGTGAATCGGGTGGCTGAGGCCTCTGCTAGGACGCATCTGGCTCGTCTCCGCCTCCCTTTGGTTTCCGCCAAGAAATAAAATCAAACCATATCAAATCAAATCAAACTGCCGAGAACCTGATTTCTACGCGACAGTCCGTACTCACAGACTCCTCTATACACACCACAGTGCACGAGGATCAGCCGAAGCACGATATGCACCTTTTTAAACTCTGGGAAGAGCGCCGCCGAGCAGATATTCATGCTAATCACCACCCTACGCAACTCCGCACTCATACCACGGCAAACCGTGTCGCAACACATGCGCGATACTACGAGAAGCAGTTGTCACGTCGCCGGTGGCCCGACCGGTTCGCTGGCCTTGGCTCTGGCACTGGAAACAAGGCGTTATGACGAACCTTTCAAGCCATGGAGAGGAGTGGCAGCCTGGCGGACCCAACCGCTAGCACTCGCCTGGCTCTTAACATCAGCCCAGAGGAGTTTGCGGACAGAGCGCCCGTGAGTTTCTTTCCTAACCACAAACAACCCGCGGCCGCGCCTCCGTCTGCTGAGGTACTGGACGTGTCGGGTATAGCAGAACCGTTTACAATTGCCGAGCTCAACGCGGCCACTGAACATTCAAAAGAGCACTCTTCTCCGGGGCATGATGCCATCCCGTACGAGCTGTTCAAGAACTTGGAGGGGGAGGTCTTGGAAGCACTGCTCTATTCATTGGAGTGGACGAAAGATGTCATTCCGTGGCTGGTTTCCCCATACCGGGAAAACCACCTGCCGGTATTTGCGCACATATATCCCTTTCGTTGACACCTACAATGCACACCTGCCAACATGAGGACCTCGCACGTAGGAAGAGAGAGAGAGAGTAAACGTGTTTATTGCGAAAAGCAATGGGGGAGGAGTCCTCAGTCTAAGACCCCTTGAGCTTTCCCTGCCTCAACAGGCCTAAACACCAGCAGGCGCTGGTCATTGAGGTCGGAGCTTGTCAGAGCTGTCTCCCAAAGCTCGTGAGAAGAAATGGAGGGATTTCGAGAATGTACTGGGACGTGCTCCAAGCATTCGTAATCTCGAAAATAGGAAGACTACGCGCGGGGAAGGGGGGAATTTTTATTGACGCATGCGCGACCTGTCTAGCCTACGAGATTACAATGAATTGCAAGACCACAATCTGAAAACCAAGCAAATTAAAAGGTCATTGCCCTTGAAGATCTTGAATTATCCACGTTCCGTGGCTTTTCAGCGGTACCAACGAAGTTCCGGTGCTTCTTCGTTGCTAGGTGCAGTTTTACGTCGCTTTTCCCGCCGTATATGCGTATAACCGCCGTATAACCGTTTTTAGGGTCATAGGGTTACTTAGATAACCGTTTTTGGTCAAGTATGTTTTCTTTATCCCAAACGAAAGGGCATCATTTAAAACCCCTTAACCCGAAACGGTTTTGCTGATAGCACCCTAGAACTTTTGAAATCGGAATTTTTAGGTCTACCAGCCCTACGTGGTCCAGGACGCCAGGGTGATTATTTGCCCTCAGCAGTGTCCCCCCGCTACAAAGGGGCAGCCACCAAGTTTACATCATCATCATCATCATCATCATCATCAGAATCATCATCATCCTAAGGAATGCTGGCAACCGTTACAGTGACCCGTGCAGCAACACACTTTTGTTTGCGCGTGAGGTTAAAAGAGGTATTTAAAAATTTGTCCCCGGCAGAGACAACAATAATGTGGACCCTGTGCTATTCCTTCATGCGTTTTATGAATCACGCGATAAAATCGACGGGCTTTTTTTGGACACGCAAGATTGTTTCACGACTAGACACTACGTGTCGCCACCTTTCAGTCTTTAGAAACTCTAGTGAAAAATTAAAATATTTGCACTTCGTTTATTTAGAACTTCCTTGCGGTTACCCCGGTAGACAAAACGCTGGCTCTCGTATGAGCAAGAGAACATGCACTCCACAAAAAAAAAAACGGTTGTTTGTCCCTTTAAGAAACAGTGCAGCTACTTCTTTGGCTTCGACAGCGTCATGTTGTCAACAGAAGTGTAAAAGAGGAGTGAGTACACGCTCACTCTACTCGAATGGCTTGGATACGACTTCCGCTGACTTCTTCTGGCTACCTAACTCATGACGGCAATTAGTGTGCAAGGGTTTCACACTATCCTCAGTGAATAAGCGGACCATCTTTCCCACTCCCCTTGTACACCTGAGACGACCACTGGCCCCCTTCCTTGTGATACGCGCTCCCATCTTCTAGCCCATAAATCTCTTCTAAGAAGGGACACACGTGCCCTAATTCCCCCGTGTGTCTACTCTCCCCCCTAATGTCCCCCGGTAGGAGGAACTCCCTCTGAAGAAGCTTCGGCCTGTGGGTGCCCTCACACGCGCAGTCACCAGGGCACGGGGCCGCCACCAGAACACCCAGGAACTTGCTCAAAGTGTCCAGCGACTGGCGCTGATGCCGAGAGTCTTCTGTGGTTGTGCACGGAAACAAGTACAGTTCGGAAAGCCGCGCTCAGACGCACTCGTCTCCGGTGGGATAAACCAGATGACTACAAACACTGGGTGCAAGACGTCGCGAATGCACTTTCTGTACGTAACTGGGCTACAGGCTTAGCTGTACACTCGGCCAATGTTATCGGTTTCCTGGCTATCTGCGATTACTCTGTCCCACCCCTCTCAATTGATTTCCCACTTTATTCTCATTCTCTTGAGTTCCTACTTTCTTTTGTCTTCTGAACCTTAAATCTTCTCTCATTTGCGGAGTGACAAAAAATACGGAGAAAAAAATAAAGCCTTCCACTACTTATTTCTATTCAGCTGTACTCGAATTCAATTTTAATGATTAGTCGGACTCACGTGAACTTATCCTGGCCTGTACGTGCGTGTCCTCATGTATACTCACGAGTACTTTATTGTACTCACTGTGGGCACACTCGTCTGCACTGATACTGGCACTCGAAAGGGCTCCTTCAGTTGTGTCAGTTTATAGCGCGTGCTCATTGATTAAAAACGTCATGATGAGAACATACAACGTTGCTCCACTCGATCATTGCTTCGTTGCAATGACACCCGCGCAAATGTTACACAAGCTTCAATACAAACAGGCTTTTAATGAGCAAAATAGGAGAAACAGCGGTGATTGACACTGGCGACTTTTTCGTGCTCAAGTTAATTAGCGCGATTTCACGATTAGCTGGTGAAAACAGAAAATTTAAAAGGGCCCTAAGCAGGGTCCTAAAGGTTGCGATTTTCACGTTCGCAAAAGCTGGGGTACTATTCAAGGAACGTCCTGCCGCGAAAATGCTTTAAAGTCGTTGAGTATTAGCCGAGTTATCGTTCATTAAAAAACGCCAGAAATATAGGGCCTGGAGCCCCTCTCATCGCGCCTCCAAAGCACTGTGGAAGCGGTGACGTCACCGACGATGCGCAATACCACCTAGAAAACAGGGCAAGGTTCAAGACAGAGACAAAAAACTTTGTTCTAAAAACAGCCCTAGTCCGGGCCGTCGTGCCACAGTCTCATTATAAGGAGCTGGCTGGTCCGTTGAACTCCCATAGGTACACATTAACACGAAGGCAGGGGGCCGCCAGAAGTTTTTGTGTCGATTTGACATCTACGCCAGGACCTGTGCTCAACCGGTCCTCCCAGGAAGCGATGCGGCACCGCAGGTGTGGTGGTAGGTCTTGCGAATGGCACTCCCAGTATAGGGATTGTACTGATGGGTAGGAAGGGCAGTTGGGTGTAGGGCAAGCGGGACGCAAGAGGATGCCGTGCATGTAGTAGATACGGGATGGAGCGACGAGAGAGGAGGTTTGTGCCTTACGGACCACAGATGCAGCATCACGGGAGAGGGTGAGGTAGAGGACCGAGAAACACTGCCTGTTTGCGCGTAGCGCGTAGAGGTGCTGTCGGCGTGCCTGATGTTGTGAAATCTTTTGAGTGCCAGGTTAGTAAAGATGTGGCCACAACATGGACAGACCCAGGGAGAGTGCTCGGGTAAGCTTGGGCGCTCGAGCATTGCCGTCCAGGTTGGAGTGGCCGGGGGCCCATACCAGCGTTATCTTGTGGGGAGGATGGGCGCGAAGGGCTCAGCTGAGGGTGTGAGACGCATGAGGGTGTGTGGTGTGTCGAAAAATATGCCATTGCGCCTCCTTCGAGTCACTAAATATGAAAATTGGGGAGGCAGGGGGTTCGACTTTGAAAGCGTATTTGACGGCGGCGGCTATGGAGAACTCTTTTTTTTTTTTGGTGGAGCTTTTGAAATGGACAATGCCGTCTACGGATCGGGCAGGGCTATGGAGGGTGATAGCACCATCTCTAGAAGTGGAGTAAAAACTGGCGTCCATGAAGTAGATTGCCGCACAATTCTGTTTAAGCCAGTTAATGCGCCTGTTCAACGCTTGCGTGCGTTGTTGCCTGCGGACCATGTTGTGAGCAGGGTACATGTGGAGAGGAATACGCTCAATAAGTAGGTTTGTGTAGAAGGACCAGGAAGGAGGTTTCAGAGGGATTCGGGGAAAACTGTATGTTGGGTAGTTTAAGAGGGTGAGTGAAAATCCTCCGACCTCAAGCCGAGAGCTGTAAGCGCTCGAGCTGGGCCTGGTGGTGAGATACGATCTCCTCCTCGAGGGCGTTGTGGATGCCCAGGGCTAAGATGCCTTGTGTGGTGGCATAATGAGATATCCCCAGTGCCGAACGGTACAGAGCACGGAGGGCTCCTTCCAGGTGGTTTTGTCTGGCCAAGTGAGAGGTGGAGGTAGGGCAGAGTGTACAGGACGCGAGATGTGGCGAAAGAGCACACAATGCGAAGGTGGTGAGGTTCTTTTAGGCCTTGTGGGCGGTTAGCAACGCGCTTAAAGGGGCCATGAAGAGAAAACACAAGTTTGGTTCATTCAAAAGATTTTCTCGTTAGAATCATACTGACACCACTTTTAACGTAAACTTCGCTCAAATAAGCTACATAATTATGAAAAACGGGAATGGTCATGCGACCCACCAGCTCATTTCCCGCTACAGAACCTATGATGTCACATGAGCTAAGCTCTGCGATTGGCGGAGGCTGGCAGAAGCAGACGCAAATTAGGTAGAGCTTACAAACTAGACGAACGAGCGATTTGCGCTTAAATTTAGGGCACATTCTTTACAAAGCAATAAGAATGATGGGACAAACAGTGGAAGTTACGAAAGCACATGTAAACATAGAAGTACTGATGCGTTCTGCTGTTCGTACTGCGCACAGCATGCTTGGTTTAGCTGCACAGCACTACGGGGCTTGGGGTTGTCTCAGACGACACTGGCCGATTGACGCAAGCAACGGTGTCTTACGTGACCCCATTTGTCGAGCGAGCACTGTTTCAGGGAACGAATATTTTCTCCCAGAACAAAAACAAGCCAAGTTTAAATGCGGGCAAAACAAACCAAACGCTTGCCACGGTATGGTGGCGCCATCTAGGTTCGGGTAACGTAAAGAAACGCGGGAACAAACCAACACCGCTGTACAGGGTGGAGACAACCTTTGAACGGTCCCGTGCCGCCGCAATTGGGCCAACGGGCTCAACGCGTTATTCTTTTCGTTTCCCACGAGACCTAGCAACGTGAAACAGACAATATAATTCAAACGTCTTCAGTAAACCGCGTTGCGGCGATAATTTTAGCGCGTTTTTGACACAAGACTTGCTTCGGCGGCGAGCGAGCAACCCAAAATGGCGGCGCCAGCGTATACCTGTCTCTACCCTGTACGGCGGATGCGTGAATGAAGGGATTCTAGGCTGCAGAGCGGTAGGTTCCTGTGATGTCATTGCAGACCCCGAAGACAAACGATTTAGCGGGAAAATCAAAATTTTAACTTAAATTGTTTAATTTCTCAGTGAATAAAGCATCGCTTGTATCCGGACAAGCGCTGGGGGCACCATAAAACACGAAATCTTTCGAATAAAACCAACTTGCATTTTCTCTTCATGGCTCATTTAAGGAGATCAGATACCTGAGAGATCTGGGGGTGGAGTATTTATAATTGAGGAGCAGCAGATCGATTGCGTGTAAGGGTGAGGCCGAAAATTGATCTGCGACTCCTCTACTTCCCTGCCAGTTCAGATAACCCACCGCCCGCTCTTCCAATTCACACATTTTCACCATCTCCTCTGGATACCCCCTTTACGTTGACCGAACTACTGAATGCTCTGGACAGTCTATGACGAGATACCGCATCCGGTGAGAATGGTATGCAATATAAGCTCCTCCGAAACTTCCCAGATGAGGGTATTCAAGAACTGTTCCGCCTTTTCAATACCGTATGGGAAACTGGCCTAATTCCAGAAGCTTAGAAACATTCAAAAATTGTTCTTCTTCCTAAACCTGGTCAGCCCCATACGCCCACCAAAGTATACGGCTCATTTCGTTTACCTCGTGTGTCGGGAAGCTAGTCGAGCGTATGGCTCTCAGTCGTTTCGAGTGCCATCTCACACATCACGCTCCCTTGCCGGCAACCCAGGTGGCTTCCGAGCCCACCTCTACACCCAAGACACCCTACTCCGACTCAAAGAGGATGTGTACAAAATTTCGAGCTCAGCCCAACTGCGGTCTATCAGACTTAGAAAAGGCCTTCGATCGCGTTGCTCATGCCCCCATTCTCGACACATTGGCATCAACGGGGTGCTGTCGCTGCATGTACAATCACATTCGAGATTTTCTCTCGAACCGCACTGCCGCTTATTCGATTCCCGGTTCACAGGCTACCTCTTTTTATCTCACATCTGGGACCCATCAGGGCTCTATACTCTCCCCCACTCTTTTTAACCTTGCCCTGTCATCACTGCTCCCGTGACTAGCCAGGATCTCCGGCCTCAACCATTCAATCTACGTGGATGACATTACCCTTTGGGTGGACTGCGTTAGTCCGGCACACATCAAGGAAACCATACAAATGGCCGGCGATACCATTTTCCACCATACATTTTCCATCGGGCTTAACATACCTGCACCGAAATATGGCCTTTTAGTGATGTCTAACCGACGAGGCTTTGACCCGGATCGCTCTTTAATACAGCAATCGATTGGCGCGGTCTCCACACAAGTGGCTTCACTAAGAATTTTTGGCAATGGTAGAGATGCGCGCAGCCATTGGCTTCGCTTGGTGGTACGTAATGTTTTTTTAGAAGCGCAGGCTCCTCCTACAACTTCTGATCGGGGCCTGCGCTCGAACCTCCCGGTTACCGCGCTCCCCTAGTCGGCCGTAGCCGCGTCGGCGCGTCAGATTTATAATAGGGGAAAAGAGCGTTTGAAGGCCAGGTAGGGGGGTCCAAAACACAACATGCTCGCTCACGAAAGTGATTGAACATTTACACCGACGACTAGCGACACGCTAGCTTTTCCGCATGCGGCACTGTCGCGGCGAACCGTTCCCCCCAAGGCCCCTGCGCTCGGAAAAGTGTTAATCGCCGCAGTTATAGTCACCGCTTTACGAAGCCGCGCCGACGACGATCACCAGCGCAACCTTTCACTACGCTATCATCCCCTCCCACGCTTTTGTAAACCGACTTTCAGCAATAGTGTCGCTCTGCCGGGCGGTGACAAGTTATAGCTGCTGCGGTGCATGCCGTATCGTGCACACACCGCGCAATAGGCTCCTTGTCAGCCGTGCAGGCAGATGCTTGCCGTGGTCGAGCGTATTTCGGCGTTTCCGAGTACGGATTCTTGGGCAAGTTGGTGTGACGATTTCGACGAATTCATAGCGCAAGGAACAAGGGCAAGAAAGAGGACACACAACACAGCGCTAACTTCCAACTTCCGCTAACTTCCAAAGCTAACTTCCTCTAACTTCCAGCGCTAACTTCCAAAGAGTTGGAAGTTCGCGCTGTGTCGTGTGTCCTCTTTCTTGTCCTCGTTCTTTGGGCTATGAATTCGTCAAACAGCGGCGTTTCCGCCTGCAGAGAATCTCCGTGTTTTTCAGCGTCATTCATACCTTGTAAACGACGCGCTATAAACTCAGCTAAGCTCGTGTGACGGATAGCGAAGATCGACAATTGTACCTTCAAGGATACACCATGCCACCGATTCCGGGACCGCACCCACGTTTCCCCCAGCGCCGGGGACGCTGATTGGCTACAGCATTTAAAGGGGTTCACCAATAGCGCCGCCCTAGATTGGTTCAGTGTTTCGTGCATCGTAGAGGCTGCGTCAGAGCCAGAACTACGTCAGAGGGAGACAGTGTGGCGGCAAGCAAGCGGCAGGTAAAGAAGGAAAGAAAGAAACCTTTTTTGCGTGTTTGTGCGGCCCCTGCTTTACGCAGAGGTGTAATATTTCGTACACCTTTTCGTGAAGGGTATACCCAACCGATTGCGCGATTGAAATGGCGACCTTTAAAACGCTATTCAGGGTCCCTTTAAAGCCGTTCCACTCATTGTGAAAGCACTCAGAAGTTCCAAGCAGTGAATCGCCATAAGGGGTGGTGGCGCCGTTATCCGATCACTGCTACCAGCCATTACGCTCTTCGCCGCTTTGCCTCACTGTCTTCATCAATGTGCAATTCAAATTTCCCGCCTTCGCAGTGCGCAATTCTCGCTCGTCCGCTGCCTGAAACTGCTCCAGCGGGAGGGCTGTTCTTTTTGTGCTTTCTTTAATTTCGTATGCTGGAGCGATTTTGCGTCATTTCGAACGCGTAATTTTTTTTTCTTGCGCGGCCGCTTTTTTCGCTTACTACAGCGAAAAGAAACCCAACGAGCGTTTCTAACAAAATGAACGCGGGGGCTACGCGTTGTACACACAGATTATGCCCGTAATGTACTTGCAGTTTTCTAAGCGACAAAAACCGGGGAGGTGTATGTGAAGCTCCAGCAGTTCACGAGGTTCCAGTGGTTAAGGAGAAACCACGTGCACGCGTAAAATCGACGTACTCGCGCAACGACGTACGCCTGCGGCGAGATACCCCGCTGACCTTACGCCGGCCGACGACGTCGGAGAGGGCGAGTAACCACATATCGCCGCAACGCGCACGTCAACCAAGCGCCGCGCAGTGTGGCTCGACTACCACGGACTCAGCTTTGTGGTTACCAGTTCAGCTACATTTTAGCTCAAATAATACAAATAATCCCCATTCTCACAAAAGTACGTATATTTAATACAGAAAGAACTAAAAGAATTTTCGGGACATTAAAAAACGTAAAGGATTAGTATGCATACTTCGCAGGCACGAACCCTTCCGCTACATTTGGCGTAAACTGCCTTGATTCCATAGTTCCTCGTTACTTCACGTGTTTTTTCCGGTTGCTTGCTTACCGCATTGTACAAATTAATTCATTTTACTGCGTAATGAATGGTTAAGTTAGCTTATTTATCAATTCGCTGTCTTGTTATGCGACCGGACCGCCAGGTAACATCACCGCACAGGTCTACGCCAGCACCGTGCGCCCGAAAGTTTGCGTCGATGTCTGGCGAGCTCTGACTTGGTCGTAACAAGCGCGTAGCAATGCATTCGGCGTACAGCGGAGTACGCCGGTTCCTTGCGCGCTTGCGCCGGTTTACGTCGTTGCGCGAGTACAGACCGCCACTTCGCGATAGCAGCGCCGCCTGCCGCCGCTTGTCCGCGGCGCTTACGGGATGTCCGCAGTGCAGTTATGGTGGCCCTTCTAGCCACCATAGCGCAGCTGATAGCGGATCATGCAGAGTTTTGGTTCTGTTTCGCTTCTTCTTGCCTTTCCGCGCCCTAATAATCTTGTTATTGTGATGTCTGTAAGGAGCCAGATAAGGAGTCTGTAAGGAGTCTGTAAGGAGCCAGGAGCCGTACGTTTAGGACATTTTAAAAAAGACAGCTGCGTCTGATTAGAGTTGTTAGAAGGCTCGAAAGCCAACAAGAGCTAACCGGTTACGCGGTACTGCGCGCTTCATCGCGTCGGCGACAGAAGTGGCATATCACTACTGCTGTCACCTCCAAATATCTCAGGCGCAAGTGAATTCTATTGACGCCTCGTTTAGACCTAGTGGCACGGTGAGAGGTAGGTTTCGTTTTGCAGCGCGAACAACGAATTCGGCCTTGTTTTGAATGTATACGTCGTCCAAAAATATCATTCGGGGAGGTGATTACCTAATATACCTGGCAAACCCTTGTGCCTTTTATAGAAATAGAGGCCACGCGAACATGTTAAGTATATTCCGAGTCTATGGATCGTTAAATACGTGCCCACTCCCAACTGATAGAACGGACCAAGGAGAGTTAATGAAACCACGGAAAAATAGATGGTCTGCCAAATCCATGCGAGAATGAAAAAAAAAAAAAAACAGCGCACCTTCGCAAATCCAAGAGACGTTCGTCTTACCTTAAAGGGACCCTGCAACACTCTTTGAGCAGTGCAAGTAAACCTGCGCGACGTTAGATTACACTGCCAGGAATATTTGAGCCAAATATTACACGTGCACGTGAAGCGGTGAGCGCGCAAATCGATGTGAAAGACGCGGAAAAACCAACCGCTCTCTCTTCAGTTGTCCTCATTATGCAACCCCTGGCATGGCCTAAGGGACGTCACATAGGCCATGGCTGCCCGATCGGCTGTCACTGGTCAACTTCGCGGCTAGATTTTCCATACGAAGCGACCACACTACGTCAAATCCAGACGAACACCCTTCCTTCCCCAGCACTGTACAGCAGAATACACCCTAGCTTATACAGCCCGTTCTGTCCATCCTGCGGTGTCTGGGCCAACATGCAACACATGTTATGGCAGTGCCCCACTATGCAGACCGACAATTTTATTCACAACGAATCAGACTGGGAGGCCGCGCTGCTCAGCCCCAGTAAGGACATCCAGAAGGCGCTTGTGGCTCTAGCGATCCGTGCGGGACCTCCAGTGCTTCAGCGAGATCCGCCACAGCAACCACCTCCATGAACGGCCCGCCCACAGGGGGTCACCGTCGGGTCCAAGCTGGGCTCAACCGCTGACCCTATGAACACTATCGGGCCACTAAATAAAGTTTTCTCTCTCTCTCTCTCTCTCTCTCTCCCATTTCCGTCGTCGTCATCGCTGTGTACGAACCTCTTCTATGCCTGAACCTGTAGGCACAGTTTTGCCGTTTATTTTGTGTTTTGAATGCGCGCGGAGCTTGAGTGATGAGCTCAATACTTCCCTTTCAACGGGACCACTCGACTACAAACGTTTATTGCTTCAAAAACGCCCTACCAGCCCGAGCGCGCACTTGTGAGCAGGCACCCATGCCTGCTTTTTTGTGGCACCAGACCGGAAATAGGCCCCTAAGGGTTGCGGAGAAAAGGAGAAAACTACCCGGCATGTGGTATATCGAAGGCCGCCGAAGAGAACGCCGCGAGCCGCCCACCTCTCCGGGAGAGAGCGCGCAGCTTTCATCGCGTTGTCCGCGGTCGAGTTGAGAGGGAACGATTATGCGCGATTTCTCATCGCGCGTAGTTTCGTTAATTGTGAACGGATTTTCATAATTCTTGCGGGAGGAGATTTCTGGGACAATAGACTTTATCCCAAAATACATTACTAGTAGTCGATGGCAAGTGTTGCAGGGTCCCTTTAAGCATCGTTGAACTCACTCGACCAACTAGATGCGAAATGCACTGATGTTTTCCAAGACAGGGAGGCGGCGGAGGGGGCGCTTAACTATCGTTGTGTACAAATGCGGAGCGAAATCAAGGGAAGGCCGTTTTAGTAAATCACACACAAGCTGCGCGTTCACCTTTATTTTGTTTTTCGACTTTAACGAATAGGGGATCACTCGGCGGTCACATGTTTTGAAGTGCAGTAAGGAAGTTCACAAGTGATAAAAGGTGTCGTTGGATTGAGTGTGGTATCTGATAAGGCCCCCTGTTTTCACTTTTGTGCTAAATTCTGCAGGCTCCCTGTGTCATATGATGATGTTTCGAAAAAGCGTTTAGTCACGGCCGCGGATATAAGCGGATGATATATGTGACCGATGACTGTTTGGGAAAGCTCACCTCGGGACAAGACGACCCAGCCGTAACTTCTTTGTGCTCACTCCCGCAGGCAATTTTGCATTATTAATATTACTTATTGAGTAGAATGTCCGACATATTTATGCCACATTGGCTTGTTCAGGGTAGTGATCAATATCCAAGATATGAAGCGTAACTGGCGGGCTGTCAGGTATGAGTGCTCCGCTAGATTATGGAACCACACGAAACCGATTTACATCGCAGTGTATAGTCGTAGAATGAGCATTTGAGCGAACGCTGCTTACGGAGTTACTGTTAGTAAATTTGAGGGCAGTGGATCGAATTATAATGAGATCCATGCATATATGCCGGTTTCGTGACGCCGGCTTGTGACACACACTTGGCGCTTATGCGGACCGAATGTACCACAGTAAGATCGCGCCAGAAGAATTTACACTCTCGTAAATGCACCACGTTTGCGAACAGAGTGACTGCCCCACATAAATATGTTTTTCCAACGCATGCAAACGGAAAATATCGGTCACGAACGTGCCTCAAAAGCAACGGCGACAGTGGTGAGCGGGCCGGCAACTCCCGCGACTGCTTTCGAAACGGGCCGCTAGGGGGATTTCAGTGACGTCCCTACAGGCACCGCACTCGATCGGCGTGCCGCGGGCTGCACCGACGACGCCTATCAGTGGCACCGATGCGACATCAGGGGCGGTATTCTCGTAACTGTCCCTTTTGAAAACGTCCCTTTTGCGTCCCTTTCATCGTGACGTACTTCCGGTTAAGCAGTAAACGTTGGCAGCAGGTTTGCCGCGCTTGCGTTACGTCACTTTCGGTTGTTTGCTTTTAGCCAATCAGGGCTCACCAAAAGGGACACTTTTGAAAGGGACGCAAAAAGGACAATACTCGAGAATACCGCCCCAGGTTCGAGATAGCGTGAATGTGCGCCTGCGCGCGTCCACCCTGACATGATTAGCTTGTCTTTGTCGGCGGTTTTGGCCGCCGCTGTTGCAGAGAATGCTTTGGCCGCAGGGAGTGCTGTTGGCGGCACCGCTCGTGAGGCGATCGCAGTACTATTCAGAGCGGGTGCCGCTCGGCGCGCGTCGCCGCTGTGTCATTGTTCCTGTGGTGCGTCTCGTGCGTCCTGTCGGCGTTGTCTTAGCAATTTGTATGGTTGATATTTTCGTATTATCTTTTTCTTTCAATGTGTACCAATTTTTTGAGTGACACACGCGTTTTTTGCCTAAGGACGACGTCGAGACGATTGGCTCGTGACCGCCATTTCAACGTGCCGTAATCGCTATCATCATCCCCAGGTTTTGATTCCGGCACGAGACGCGAGACGATCTACGGGGGCATCCACACCATTGCCAGGACCATCACGCCATCGCTGCAAATTCCGACTGCCCGTTAAGGTAAGCCCTTAAGCATTGCGCTGCGTTGGCGCGCGTGTCGGCGATACGCGTGTAGAACTGTTAGTGGCGTGCAATCGCTACGCGCCAAGTTGACGCTGAGAGACGCTGCTTGAAACCTTCCCGTACACAGCCGTTGCGCATCATCTCGAGGGAGGTTGTCAAAATCGCGAGCATGGCTGCTCGTAACTGGTTTTTGGAACGTCGAAAGCCACTAAAACCAATTCAGGCAGTCGACTAATTTACGTTTCATTCATGCTCACGTATTTCCACGAAGCTCGCATGTCTTAAATTTGCCGTAACTTCAGATGAGTAAGTCATTTCGTCACTCAAGGCAATGCCTTCGGCTATGAGACAACGGGAAGTTGCACTGTATTTATATGTCGTTCCTCAAGAAATCCAAGTATAGCGAAGAGGCTATCGTTTGCAAGTCGCAACGGTGTTTTTGTACGTGCCCATTAACGCACAATTGGCCGTCATCAAGGCTTAGTTCGCGTGCGTCCAAAGCAGACCATGGTTCACCATCACGGTATGGCTAGCGAATACAGGTATTTCTAACGTACCCACCCCAGGGACGCATTATAGGTTTTACACGAAAGTTTTTTAGGCCGGGACACACCAAGATTTTGACTGACGTCTCGGAATTGACGCCAGTACAACGAACACAGGAGAAACGGCAGAAAATGTTGTATTGATGCGGATGGCGCTGCTGCCTAGGAAAGGTGGAGCGAAGAAGTGCATCATGACGTTAAAGAGCGCCGACGGTTGGGGGCTCGATCGGGCGGCGTAAGCTGCGTCGTTTCTGAGTGCGATGGCCTCGTGTAAGGAAACTATTGCATTACGCGCTGAAAAAGGAAACGACACCGGCGGGCGAATACCGCGAACGTGACTGATTTGGTGCGAAGATAAATGCCAGCGAGAAGCGAAAGGCGTTCGCGCGTTCACGGTCCATGCTTCGAACTCTGCCTCTCGCGTTCCACAAGCTGAGCTAGTCGCAACGCAACCGTCTGCCACACACGCCACGGAGCAGAACCGAAGTGGTCGCACCTTTGCGAAAGCAATCCGTCTTGCGGACGTCGCTCACAAAGCCGACCCAGAAGACAGCCGCCGACCCGCAAATCATGCTCATTTAGTAGCCGATTTAGCTGCACATTTTACTTTCATGTTTTACCGATTCCTATGACAGAGGAATCAAGCACAGATCTTTTTTTCAGCCGCCGAGCAAAATTCAAATTAGCTTAACGAGAGTGCCATTTAGAATTTGCTTACAAAACTGTTGAACGTAATTACTCATAATAATATAGAACTTATGACGCCTATGAGAGCCTAAAGACTCACGATTCCAGCTACCAGTGAGCGAATACGTTCGACAGTATTTGGAGCACAATGATAGTCAGAGCCGCTTTGCGTAATCGTGCCTTCCTCACCAAAAGAAAACGCCCATTCACCTTCTTGAAAGCGAATGCTAAATACCGCAGCGGAAAAACAAGCTATAGCAGTTGTGTTGCGAACGGGGTATATTTCTTCTTTGTGCAGTTGAACATACTCTGACAGTACTTCTGGCTTATGTAAAATACGCGCATCGCAGTTGTAATTCACCATCTGTAGATTCTTTCGGCCTCTCACCAGCTTATTCTACTAGTCTGTCTGCAAATCTCAAATAGGCGGGTGTCCATGCCATACCCCGTCGGTATGCTCAGCACGTTGCATGCGACCGTCCATCGACACTGACGCTAAGCCTAATGAAACGTCAGCTGTGACGTCGCGCTTCACTACGTGTTTTGTAAACGGGTCAATTAGCGTGGATGGGCAAGTGTACACCACATGCGATTGTCGTGACGTGGAACTCACTTCTGCTACCTCAAGTGTTGCATAGATTACACGGGCTCTATTAAAGAAGGCCCGAGATCAGCCTGCTCAAGAGTTTTCAGCTGCTCAAGTTAAGAAAGTGGTGCTAGTGGAGCATCTGATACACCGTTAGCAAACTGTCGCAATCCCGCGAATCACAATGAGCATATTCAGAGCTCGCTATTGTGGCCGCATTTGTTGAGAAAGTACGGCATTGGAATACTTTGATGGGCTGCTTTCGGCAGCTCATCAAAGGGCAGCTTTTGATGGGCAGCCTCCCTGCAGGATGTCCATTGCCCCGTCCGTCTACTAAGCAGACGACCCGTCTGTCGAACATCGTTTTTTGGTACCCTCGAGTGTCCCCGTGGTGCAGCTTTGCGAAGCGCCCCCCCCCCCCCCCCCGCCCTTTTCTTGCCGGCTCGTGATTCGTGATGGGCCGCCCGTCGCTTCCAAATCACGCATCCTCGCCCGAATCTACAAGCTGGTAGGCAGGCAGGCAGGAGAGGTTCAGAAGATGGTATAGAAAATTTCGCAGTATCTACTTTAAACGTGGAAATTAGAAGGCCCCAGAGTTTTGTCTTACAACTCTCATGCTTTTTTAGAGCAGAAGGGCCACCACGGCACTGCACAGGAAAAACTGTCGACGACGTAGACACCTGGGAGTGTTTGTGTCTCACTGCTGTTTGCATATAACTGTCCATTCAAAGTAGAATAAGTGGTAGATATGAATTTATTGCTGATGGTGTCCCTGAACGCCTTCACAAGGAGGCGGGGATGTATTCAAATTAATAACGCATTGAAAATTTACACGATATTTAAACGCAAAGCAGATAGAAACTGTGAAGAATAATCCATGATATGTTGCCTCGGAATATTTATTTATTTATTCAGGTTACCCCTAAAGGCCTTCTAGTATATGGTATTACATAGGGGGTGGGGCCAATGCAACATTGTGTTAAAACAACATAAGCTCTAACATAACAAAATAACCAATATAAGCTTATTCTAAGCATAAGCTTACCTTGTTCTGAAAGCGTATTCTAAGAGTAAGCTTACCTTATTTTAAATGCAAAATAAAAATGGGAGAGGTGGGCAGTATTTCATTGAAACTGATAGTATATACGGACAACTTTAGATTGAATTAAGGGTAATAAGGCAATTAAGGGTAATGCATGGGACTTCAGGGTATGCAAAATATTTCGCAGTGTGGTCGGGAGATTGGAAAAGTAAGAAGCAAGGTAGGGCGCCATCATCTAAAATTAGAAATTGCAGTTTTGAAGCTCCGGAACCGGTTCCGAACGGTTCCTTCGGTTCGTTCCGGTTCGGGTTCAGTTCCCGTTCTGGGCGATAATTCGGGTTCGGTTCCAGTTTCCGGTTCAGTTTCGGTTCCGGTTCGACACCCTGGTTGTAGCCGTCGCATTTCGAGCCTTCTTTCACGTCAGGCTATGTAGATCTTATATAGAATCAAGCACCTTCCCCCATTCTTGCACCCAAAAAAACACGTGTGAAGAAGTCATGGCTCGCTCTAACCAAACGGTTCCTGTGCCAGAGATTTAGTTGGCTTCGATAATCCAACGTTGAAAACGTAGTATTATTGCGAAACCATAGCATGCGCCATCAGGTAGAAATCCGTCGTCCTGCGCTGGCATAACCCATTGATCCTTTCAAAAACGGCTGATGCGAGTACACAAAATATAACTTCGTGAATGTGATAAATAGAGTAGAATCGCTTTGATACGATTCGGCACATTACGGTTTTCGGCCTAATACGTTTTTATTTTAATCCCGGCCAACGTCCCTCAGAAATAATGCATTTTCGTGTGTTTATTACGATCACATGTTTGCCGAAAATTGGATAATATGATCGCGAAAGCGGATCTCGATCGACATTTTAAGTAATGTTGCGTTTATTCTTCGGTATACTCGCTCTATCTGCACTCCAACAAGCCACGACCTGCACGTTGCAGAGACACCGAGGGAGCGGAACCGCCGGTTCTGAGGCAAAAACGTTACTGCAGTGCGTGGACGTTCCGTGCAAGGCTGACGATAAGTGAGGCGATGCACCCGCCATCTGGAAAATCGTATCATAATCGAGGAAGAAGGCGCACGATGCTTGCGGCAGGCCCGACTTCCCTAACCGACTTCTCCCATAGTCCGTGCTTCCCGCGCAGTGATTTGTTCTCTTTTTGCCTTGTTGCTATGCGCACCCGTGTTTCCAGGCTTGTAACAACGTCAAAGAAATGCAGGTACAAGTGGAAATTGTGCGCCAGTTCCAATAGAACCCGAAGAGGAAGTGCGTGGAATTAGCAAGCGAGCTTGATTTGCCAGTGTCAATGCTCAACACTATTGTCGGTCAGCAAGGGTAACTTTAAAAGAAGCACCCGCCGCGGTGGCTCAGTGGCTAAGGCGTTGCGCTGCTGAGCACGAGGTCGCGGGTTCGATTCCCGGCCGCGGCGGCCGCTTTTCTGATGGAGGCGAAAAGCAAAAACGCCCGTGTGTACGAGATTTCGGCGCATGATAAAGATCCCCAGGTGGTCAAAATTAATCCGGAGCCCTCCACTACGGCGCGCCTCATCGCCTGCGTTGCGTCGGCGCGTTAAACCCAACAATCAATCAACTTCAAAAGAAGCTGCAAGTTTTCGTACCTGGTGTGGCAAACGCAATGTGCGAAGCATCAGCAAAAGCAAAATATCCTGCTTATATGGTTCTAGGAAGTTAAAACGACAGGAGTGAACTTCGACGGGTCAGTCCTACGTGAAACAGTTGACAACGTTGAGCTCTACTCGGGTATTCAAAACTGTCAGGCATCCGGAGGCTGCCTTCACCGATTTACGGCACGACACGGATTGTCGTACAACGCAGTGTCTGCCAAAGCGACAAATACCGGAAGCTTCTTTTTGAACGTTTTAGAAGAAATTACTCCTCGACGTTTAAAAGAAGAAAGGGCAGCACAAATTGAGCAGTTATTTCAAAGTTACTCCATAAAAGTGACTTGCTGACGGAGCATGCATATTTTCGTTCTTTTTTTTACCTATTTGGATGATAAGATTTTCGGATAACACGTTTTATTTTCCGGTTCCGTGAAAAAAACGTATCAGCGATATTTCACTGTAATATAATATTGATAATAATAATAATAATCATCATCATCATCGTCAATCTATCAATCAATCAATCAAGTATATTTATTGTGCCCAGGAACAGCCGTGAGGCCTTGGTGCTGGTACACAGATGGATAAAGGTGAAAAAAAAGGAAAACAAAAAGTGAAAGGAAAGAACACTTTGACAGCGTATAAAATAAAATAGTAGAAAATGTATATTACAAAGTATACCGTACAAACGACTACAAAACGTAGATAGCGTATACACTACATGCAATGAACACAAACAAAACTGACAGGATACAACAGAATTGGTATTACATCGTACCGATGAAACAGAACATCTGCACACTACAGATAATCGTGTAACCTTATAATAGCAATCCATAAAATGGAAAACAACAAAAGAGTCATATAAACAGCATACTCTCCATACAGTAAGGCAAGCAGGTAAAAAGAAGTTACTATAACTAGAACAAGATCCATTCAGTATGATGGAGCAAAAAAATATTCCATATAGTTCCGTGTAAGAGAATAAGAGGGAGCATATTAGCGAATGAGAATTCTGGAAGTGTCTGAACTGAACTGATTGAGGGAGCTGTTAAAAATATCTACTTCTGCAGAGTAGAAGTTACACGTGCTCTGCAGCCTGAACAGCGGGCAATGTCGGTTACAGGAGCTGAGAGTACGAAAACGATGACATTTTCTTGTGGTTTTAATAGGCACTGTTAGCTGGAGCTCCGAAAGCAGTTCCGCACTGCTAATTTGTCCATGTATGAGCTTAAAAAGAAAAAAGAGGTGAGCTGTATCGCGCGTAGCCTTTAGCTCAGGCAGCACTTGCAAGTACCGTGGTCCAGAGTCAAGACGGTGATACTCGTGAGGGAAGCGATGTCTAAGTATGGACAGCAGCTTATTCTGCATTTTATCAATGGCCCTGCTGTTAGATTTGCATGTACCATTCCAGACAACCGAGGCATATTCCATCACAGGACGACAGACAGTGGAGTACAGTTTCAGGAAGGAATTGCACTACGGAATTCTTTAGACATCCGGCAGACCATGCCCAAGCAGCGGAGAGCTCGCTGTTTGATGAATCGAACGTGCGGTGTAAAAGTCAGCTGGTTATCAAAGAGCACGCCAAGATCATTTGTCGTGAAGATTCGAGGCAAAGTAACATCATGAACTGAGTAGTGATAAAGCAGGCAGTCTGTTTTACGCGTGTATGACAACACTTTGGTTTTCGCGGCGTTCACTATCAGTTCGTTCTCTTTACACCAGAGTGTAAATGCATCCACGTCTCTTTGCAAATGACTCAGTCGCTAAGAGACGAAGCTTCCCTAAAAATCTTGATTTCATCAGCATAAAGTAAAAAAGAAGAATGCCTTATAGCAGCTGAAACATCATTGACAAATAAAGAAAACAAAAGAGGGCCTAGAACAGACCCCTGTGGCACACCACTTGAAACGCAGTAACGATAGAATTGCTGGCCGTTAACATTTACGTAGCAGCTCCGCCCACGCTAGTAACAAATTAGGAGGTCAAGAATCAAATTATCTATGTTCAGGAGTGACAGTTTAGAAATTAACAATGGGTGACTGACCACATCAAAAGCCTTGCTCAGGTCAAAGTACACAGTATCAAGCTGCCTGCTATGATGAACCGCTTCGGACGCTCGCTGCATGAAAGAAACGTGGTTGTGGAACGTCCAGACATAAACCCGTAATGTTCGGAAATTAGTATGCCCTTAACACTGGAAGTTAAAATATTGTGCAACACAGTCTCAAAAAGCTTAGACGCCGCACACAGAAGCGAAATAGGCCGATAGTTTCTAGCACTATCTTTAGCACCAGTTTTGAAGACAGGGACCAAGCGCGCTAACTTCCAGGCTGCTGGAAAAGTAGCAGATGGAATTGAATTATTAAATATAGCGGTTAGTATGGGAATCAGAAGCTCCCCATAGGTTCTTAATATTGCGGGAGGAATGTCGTCAGGGCCACAGGGAAAAGTACGGTTTGAGGCGCTTCAGGGCTTTCCGAACGTCGCCCTCACTTATTCTGGGAACGCAGAAATTAGACGACGCAGAGGAAGAGTTAAACAAAATGTTAACTTCACCCTTTGGAAATACTGAGCTCAAATGATCCGCAAAGGCATTAGCAACTCCTCCAATCGGGTTTCTATTGTCGTCTAGAAGGTTAGCGATTTCGGCAACCTTGCCAGCAGATCGAGAGCGAACATACTGCCAGAAACTTTTCTGGTAGCGCGTAGCGCTGATTTCTACCTTGGCTATGTAGTCTGACCGATCGCGATCATACAGCTCTTTACACAGGGCTCTCAAATACTTAAACTCCTTTTTCCAAGCCTAACCTAACCTAACCAAGCCTTTTCTTACCCTAACTTAATAATAATAATAATATAATAATAATAATAATAATATAATAATAATAATTCCTCTGTTTTCCATCCTCCGATATGGGGCAGGCACGGGAAAAAAGCTGTACGAACATCTTGATTAGCTCTTGCCCCCCCACCCCTCCCGACCCCGGGAATGAAGTTTAAAAGACACGTTCAAGCTTTAAGCAGCATACCGGGCAAACATAAAACACGGCAACTAAAAGAAGTGCCTGAACCTGGTGTGAATCCAACATCAACATCAGCTTCACCGCGACCGATCCCTGGTGCTACGCACCTAAACGTGCACCACGTAGATGCGTTGTAGCCCGGAGATGGGCCTGTGGACTACGACTTGGGAACGTGGGCTGGAGACCGTACAAGAGGGCAATTCAATGACGCTGATTGCAAAGTAACAACGCGTCTCTGGGCTATTCGCGTGATTCGCCTAGAAAGGCGAACAAAAGAGAGACGAAAGCAGAGACGCCAGACATACCATTCTGATGACGAAGTCGTTGTAGCAACTGAAGATGATACAAGCACGACAGAGCCGCCATTCGGCAGGAACGCTCGCATTGCTGGAAATAAAAAAGTCTGCGGAAATTCAGAGACTTGGATTTTAATGCGCAGCATTCTTATTCCGGCTGTCTGAAGTGAGTTCTTTACAGCCTAATTTGGCGATGAGCAGCGAAATACGTCGGAATATTTCCATTCAAGTTTTCTTATGTTTCTTTTTGCAAATGATGGCAATTTATAGTATTACAGCAGTGAAGTGCCTCTACTTTTATAACTGAATTTCTTATTAGAAGATGCAAGGCGTTGGCAGGGAACTCCAAATGATCATAAAAGCAGTGCCGTCATTTCACATGATGTTGAGGGCCAGACGCAGATTTTTAAACAGAAAATGTTGTTAATCAACCAAGAAACTGACAATATCTGACTACGCAGGTTGAAATGTGGAGGGATTAAAAGACATTACTGTTTATAAAACTAAAGTTGCACGCCATTAAAACAAAGCGCATCCCAATATCCGCAGAAAACTATGTTGTTAAAAAACAGGGTGTTAAGGAAACTACCACAAAAAATAGAGAAGCAACCGCCATATAGAGGCGCCTCGTTTACTTAGTGCCCTATTCTATCTTACCGTAGTTATTATCCAACCAGCCCATTGGCAGATTTTCTTAGACTATAAACTATAGCCTAGTTTGTGCATGGAACAGCGCGCACATGTAACCACGATAATTTGACATGCCCTAATTCTTTAAACAAATGAAAGATAATGGTAATACTGTTGCCTTGTGTCCTTCAGAGTATATACGAATGAGCAGCAATATATCAGAAGCCTGTCTTTTTCACCAGATGAAATGGTGCTGACCAGTGATAGTAAGGGCTAATGAACATTTAACCGTATTTTTGACAGGATCAAGATGAGCGAGGAGCCGAAACCATTGGTTCCTTTGCCGGATCCCAAAAAGAGCCTGGATTCTCAGACGGAAAAAAAGCGGGGGTCTCTTTCCCCGACTGGTAGCCGGAAGAGTTCCGCTTTGCCTCCCGCAAAAAAGAAACCTTCCGTGGTGCCCCCCGCGCACGATAAGGAATCTTCTCCCGCGGCAAGGGGACAAAAAGAGTTGGCTTCGCTTCCTGGGAGCAAGAAGAGTTCCCTTTCTGCGCCCGGAAACCAAAAGGGGTCGCCTTCCCAACCAGGGAACAAGGAAAATGCCTCGACTCTTGCGGGGAGTAAAAAGGGGTCGATATCCCCACCTGTGGATGAAAATGCCGTCCTTTCACCCTCGGATGCCTCTGCTTTGCCTCCCGGAAAGAAGAAACCTTCCCTGGTGCCCCCCGCGCACGATAAGGGATCTTCTCCCACGGCAAAGGGACAAAAGGAGTCGGCTTCCATTCCTGGGAGCAAGAAGAGTTCCCTTTCTGCGCCCGGAAGCCAAAAGGGGTCGCCTTCCCAACCAGGGAACAAGGAAAATGCCTCGGCTCTTGCGGGGAGTAAAAAGGGGTCGATATCCCCACCTGTGGATGAAAATGCCGTCCTTTCACCCTCGGATGCCTCTGCTTTGCCTCCCGGAAAGAAGAAACCTTCCGTGCAGCCCCCTTCGCGTGATAAGGGATCTTCTCCCGCGGGAAGGGGACAAAAGGAGTCGCCTTCGCTTCCTGGGAGCAAGAAGAGTTCCCTTTCTGCGCCCGGAAGCCAAAAGGGGTCGTCCTTCCAACCGGGGAACAAATCCAAAGCCTCTTCTCTTGCGGGCAGTAAAACGGGATCCACTTCCCAACCGGCGGGGAGTAAAAAGGGATCCACCTCCCAACCGGTGGCTGAGAATGACACCTCGAACGCTTACCTCGCCCCACCTGGCAGCAACGGAACAGACTGGCCGGTTGGGAAGAATGAAGAGGAGGCCTTGAGGGGCTCTGTACAATACCCACTCCAAGACCAGCAGAACCATCACGACCCGTTTCCACTTCCAAAAGCCCCGACCTCGCCTCAGCCGGCTGCAGACGATAGACGCAATGCCATAATCGGTGTGGCCGTGGTAGTCGCCGTCGTAGTCACGGCACTGTTCTTACTGCGACTCTCAAAAGCGAAAGGCCCCGACCAGGACACCTCGACAACCTCGACCACTGGAGGCCCCCCCCAGGACTCCTCAACAACTTTGATCACGGGAGCCGGTCTGCGTGCCTTGTGCGAGTCTGAGGCGTGCCAGCGAGTCGCCAGTCAGCTGCGCCGAGGCCTCAACCCACGGTCGCCGCCCTGTGACGACTTCTACGAGCACGTGTGCGGTGCGTGGAAAGACCCGGTAAGAAACCCAGAGTTACCAGTAGCCTTCAAATCAATACAAAGACCTGATGAAAGTAAGCGGCCACGTTCTGTGAGCGGCCTTCACAAAGGCGAGCATGGGGTTGCAGCTACCTTGCCCGAAAGGGGAATAACAATTGTGCGACAGATTTACGAGTGGTGATACGCCTACTGGGGGTTACTGATGACTGACTGTAGGGTATAACGCGTCGCCGCAACGCAGGCTATAAGGCGGGCCGAGTGGAGGGCTCCGTATTAATTTTTACCACCTCGGGATATTTAACGTGCGTCGAAATCTCGTACACACGGGCGTTTTTGCTTTTCCTGGGGGGTTGTGCCAGGGCGAGCAAGGACCACTTTGGCGTCGTAGTGGCGTTGCATCCAAAGTCAAATAGACTAGTGAGAAAAGATTCTTGTCGTTAGAACAGATAGGCAGGTCTCTAAACTAGTTTTGTTTTTAGACTCGCGCTAGGTTTTCCGCATTTTTGGATGAATGTGCCTTGCAAGCAGTAACAAGGACCGTTGTGCCCTTTAGTTCGACATTCGTGTTTTTTATAAACCAAAGTAATCGCATTCAGCTGTTTACTCGCTGGAACCCACGCCTGGTGTTGCCGTGTCTGAGAGGTAATAAAATCTCTATGGCAACCGGTTTCACACACATAAGAAAGAGATCAGGAGGGAGAGCTGCACATTATTTGGGGATACCCGTGCGCGGAAGTCTACCTGCCTGTATTTTTTTAGCGGCTGTAATTTCTTCTGTGTGCACTGTCATCTGCAACTTGGGTATTTTAAGCTCCTAGACTAATTGTTTTCAACGCGAGGGGAAGTTCTGAGGGAGAAAACATTCATTAATTCAACTGAAGGGAAATTTCCACACTGTTAAGTACGTGCCCCGAATAACTGAATGATTTCCTGTCATTGCAGTGCTAATTACCTTAACCTTATTGCAGACAAGTAGAGGTGTTTCATTTGTCTGCAACGCTATAGCAAAGTGCCAGTTGCTGTCCGGGCGACTCCAATTCGTGACGCCAGGCTGAGCTATAGTAGCTTGCACAAGCGGGTACGGGGCCACCTTCCCATGGTTACCACGCCATTATTTGCTCCTTCGGTTGCCGCTGCTATAGGCTGCTTCCGCCTCGAGGCATTTGGAAAGTCTGGTGGTGATAATTCTCTGAAATATATTTCCAAGGCATCGAATGAGGGAAGATGTGCTTTGCATATGCCAATTCATTTATGACCCCCGCAACTCCGGCATAACAACTAATTCTCCAGTGTTGCCTATGCCGGAAACCCCTCCTACAAAATTCCGCAATTGGTATTAACGCCCAAACTTAACCAGGCCTCTTTGCTCTGTAGCTGACCCAACGATTGCGCGAACCACGAGAATCACCGCCCAAGCAAAGCCCAACACAGCAGTTTGTTCTACCATATTACGAGAGCTCGTTATACTTAGAGTGCCCAAACTTGCTTCAAACTTTTTCTTCTACCTCTTATTTTATAGCCACACGAAGGCGACGAGCTCTTCCAAAAGCTCGTGGATGACGTTGGCGAGGCGACCAGAGGCCAGACGATCCCGACCGCTGGACAGACGGCAATTCAGAAGGCTGCCATGGCGTACCAGTCGTGCGAGGACATCGTTGCCAAGAACAGCACCAGCATGGCCACCGCCAAGCGGATCCTCGAAGAAGCCGGTTTCTTCTCCTCGGCCCTCTGGGACAGACCGGTATCAATCCTGAACGCCACCTTCTTTCTGGCCCTCACGTGGCGGATCGCGTCTCCTTTCAGGATAGAATACATGCAACACACCAAGCTAGGCTTCACGCTCCGGATTGCCCCGAGTCAATCTGTGACGGCGTACGTCAAGAGAAGGCAGCATCCTGACTGGGGTTCTCGGTCGGAGGTCGCCTTCCAGGAAATGGAGGGGACGTTCCAGCAAGGCGGAGAGCCTAAGATAACGTACGATGAGTGGAAATTAAGCGATGACCGTGTGACCAAAGAGTGGAAGAATATACTCGTAGCCTCGCAGGGAGAACTTCAAGCCTGGAACGAGTCCACCATCCTCGAAGCCGTCAAGGGAATGACTGAAAGTGATTGGACATTTCTGCTTGACACCTACTTCAACAGCCCCAAGTCCCTCAGGTTTTACATAGACTCACCCAAGCTGTTCTCTAGTTTCGCAATGCTGCTCGATATCATCGGCGCAGACATGGTTAGACCGTACTACAGATGGTACATGGTGGAAATCCTAGCGTGTGTCGTCTACGCTCCCTGGATCATAAGAAGACACGGCGATTACAAGAACGCTTTGAAACACCACCGCAGGTTTTGCTTCGCCATCACGGAGAAGTCTGCAGGTTACGCGTTTCTCGCGCCATACGTCAAGACGGCGTTCTCCACGAGAGTGGAAGACGACATTACCAACACGCTTCGCCAAGTTCGAGGCGCCTACGCCAAGTTGTTGGCTGAAAGCGAGGCTTTTCGCCCCAACATCAGCGTGCTCCCTTCGTACGCCAGCAACTCGGGACGAGTGTTCGACCTTTTCCGCGTGTCAGGCGACGCTACTCTAGAGGAGCATTATGCCCAGTACGAAGACATGACCTCTGACCCATTGGAGAACTGGAAGAGGCTTAGGGTGGGTCTCACAAAATCTTTTTACGGCCATGTCACCATGGATTCTGCTGGCGCTGCAGTGAAAACTGTGCGATTCTTCACACTCGACTACGTGAACTTTGACTTTACCCTACGCCCGGACGTGGCTGTCCTCCCATTTTTTGATCCAAGCTTGCCCGCGGAGCTAAAGTTGGCCGGCTTGGGCTTAATAACGGCGTCCGCTATGGCAGAGACGCTACATGCCTCGCTGGGGCGGACGCAGCCAGCTTCTCATGCATGGAACGAGACTCACGCCTGCATGCACTCCCATGGCCTTAGGACCTCGAGTGAGCCCGATCTCCTCAAACGCACCGTGGCGCTGGCGGCCGTCGTCACGGCTCTAAACAAGCCCACCGACGGTGCCGCCCCGCTCGTTCTCAGAGACGTTCCCGAGCTGTCCGGAATTCAGCTCTTGTTCGCCGCCTGGTGCAACCTCAAGTGCGGTGATGCGTACGGCCAGAAGCTGTGCAACGAGCCCGTTAGAGAACTGCGTTCCTTCGCCGAAACGTTCCATTGCGGTGCTGACGCGAAGATGAGAAAGGCAACGACCTGCACGGCCGGATGGTTCTAAATATAGAATGACATGCTCCGGAGGACTTTGAACATCGTTGCAAGTGTTCATGTAACGTAGAATTGACGTTGGTCTGTCATAGCCTGCAGCTTTACACTGTCTGATGCGTTCAGCTTAGCAGGCCTTACGGCTTTCTTCCGCCCGTATCCTTTATAGGATTCGCTCTTAATTCAAATGTATTTCTTGCTTCACTGATTACATATGCCATAAGATAACGAAGCATGGCAATACGGAGGAAAAAAATTGTTCCTGCAATTTAAGTGTTCATAACACTTCTGTAAGTTTTTTTAGAATACCTAATCAATATATTAACACGCACAAAACCAATTAAATGTGCAGGAGGTGCTTTAGCTTTCTTTACGAGGCAAGGTTGGAAACTAACCTTGCCTTCTGTTTTCTATTCCCACCCTTCTACAAATTTCTTCAGTAAAATTCAGGAAAGTAGGAATTGCTGGGGCGGAGATGTTTTATTTTTTAGTAGCCACAAGCGAGAGAATGCAGGCCGTACCGCCCTCAGGAAAATTCTGCTTACAGCAAAACTCGCTACTTAAAAGTGTCGAAAGACCGAAGGTGGTGTTAAAATTTAGCCCTGGCGAGATAAGCCTGCAGCCATTCAAATATATATTATCCCGGTGGAGATAGAGAAAGAGAAAACGTTTGTTGCGAGTATTTGTGGTGTTGCAGGAGTGGTTTTCTTTTCACGGGACTCCATGCGCTGCTTTACCGACGGCTGCTCTCTCGGTGAGCAGGAGCTGTTCCGACAGGCAGGGGCTGGATAGCAGTGTCTCCCACTGCCCTTGGGGGTTTTGGGTGCGGGGAAGGCGTGGTAGGTGCTTGTTTTTTCTTTACTCTAGCAGAATGTCTGAGTGTTCTTGGTTGTTGGCTGTATTAGCATTCTGCAGGATATTGGATCGGAAGATATCCGGTAAAGCTCTATCGGATGCGGAAAGGTGTTTGTAGAAGTCTGAGGGTTGTTTCCTTGTGTTTCCTGAGGTTTGTTTGAGGGACCGGAAAGTCCGTCGATTAACATTGTATTGTGTTGTTTTTTGGTAGGTAACAAGTGGCGCAGGTTTCTTTACGTCCTCCGAGGACTCGTCCGCGAGTTAACAGGCCTTTTTGATGGGCAAATTCGTTGCTCTCCATAGAGCCACGTGCAGGCGTCCACACAATTCTTACATTTCTCTCGGGGAATTTGGTTTAGAGCATGAGGTGCGTTCCTTGTGCCAACCAACACGACCTAAAGCTCCTGCACGCTTTCTGGGAGTTCATTGCGATCGCCGTGGCTTGCGTCTGCGTGAGGGCCAGCGCCACACCTAGCTCCTCCGTTTCTTTGGTCGATGTGGTCGTCATCAGGGTGGCATGACAAGGAGCTCTGTCTTTGTGCTGACTACCACTGTCTTTGCACTTCTACCATGGATTGCGGCTGCAGCCGTGTAGACCGTTTCCGGGAGGGTGCCGTATTTTCTGTTTAAGACTAGGGCTCTAGCTTCAAGCCGATCGGAGTGGTGGTCCCGGTGCAAGTTTTCTCATAATGAGTGGAATATGCCGTCACCGCTCAGGAAGCCCCTTGGTTGGCTTGACCTCTGGGGAGCACCATTTCATTCTGGTTAAAACTTTTTGAGCGGTTTTTGTCATTGCAGCCGTGCTTTCTGTTTGGAGAGGTGGCCCTCTATGAGCTGGTTCACCGCGTTGCGAATACTCATGTGGAGGAGCCTATCGGGGGCACTTCCCTGGTGTGGTATCCTGGAATCCTGGGGTATGCTGGTATGGTACCGGTGTTTTCTTCTTTAATCAGTCGTTTACGCTGCTCATCACGAGGTCACGGGTTTGATTCCCGGCCGCGGCGGGCGCTTTTCTGATGGAGGCGAAAAGCACGAACGCCCGTGTGTTCGAGATTTCGGCGCACGTTAAAGATCCCCGGGTGATCAACATTATTCTGCAGCCCTCCACTAGGCGCGCCTCATCACCTGCGTTGCGTCGGCGCGTTAAAATCCTAAAATCAATCATTTAAACTGTCGTGTGTGATTGCGTGCCAAGTGTGTGTGTGTGCGGCAATGGGCGTAGAGTAGCAACGACATATTTCGAGAATTCCCCTTCCTAATACTCTTAAATGTGCAACTGACTAGAAATATTTGTTTTCGTCTTTCACGTGTTTCGTAATTTTCGTCCTTATATTTTTTTTAATGCCAAGTGAGATGTTCATTTACTTCCAAGGATAAAATATAACCGTGCCGTTATACTTTAACAGCAGGTAAGCACGTTGAATGAATGACGATTGGTGCCTCAAAACCGCACGGTCTTGTCTCCCGAAACTTATCAAGGGGCTACAACATGTTATGCGAAATGGCAGGTAGCTAATTAAGGAACCGAAAAAAACTGCCTCCCCAGGTAGAAAAATTCCTATTGTTCGCGAACGCCGGTATAGGCGCGTACCTGACGGCCTTATCATCTCCAACACGTGATGGAGCCAAAGACGTCACTATGTCTAAAGAGGAGCTTGCTGTCGGTGTTGCGGCCACGGACGTGGGCGCATGCTGCGGCCAAATGTCAATCTGACAACGCTCTAACGTTTGGTCTCATCAGGAAGGCCCGGATGTCTGTGGTATATGAAAACAAATCTAGCCCTTCATTCGTTTCTGCTAGGACCATGGGCCACACACACAACGTTCCCACAAGGCATTTAAAGCTGTGCTAACATTTCTGCGCAGCAGCGGCCTCTCAGCAATATTGTAGTTGAGTCGCGTTCGGCTGAATTTTAACACATGGCCAGTATAAGTATAGACATCTTCTGCACATAGCCATTTATTCATTTCTCCGCCATCTTCATCTTTCTCGTCCTCTATCCACACTCTTTCCTCCCCTTTCCCTTCCCACACACAAAATAGGCGGCCAGATATACTACCATCAGGCCGACCTTTCTGTGTTTCTTCATTTCAATAAAATTCGTCTCTCTATATATATATGCGTTTGCGTTTTCATTCATAAGCAAACCTAAGTGTCCTCCGTAATCTGTGTCATTATGGCCCCAAATAGAGTCCATTCTCTCTCCCGCAGGGATTTCATCGCCGCTGACGAGATGTCTCCCGTCTGGCAACTTCGCAGCCTTGTAGATTTTGTTTTTAGAATGGATTTTTATACAAGTACTTTAAGGTACTTGTATAAAAAAACATTTTTTTTGAAGTGAGAGGAGGTTCACGCTCGAAAGCTGGAAAAGCCCTCAGTCCAGGGCCTCTGCAGCGGCTGCTGCTTTGCTAGCCCCAGTCGCGTATTTCCAAACGCTTCGCTGCACAGAGCACCCATGGGATATGTCTGTTCGCGCGATGCAGAACGGTAATTAAATGCCGCCGTGGCTGCATGTGATACCTGTCTGTGTTCAATTTACATGGGCGTCCTTAAAATGGGCGATTCCTTCCCCCCTTCTGAATTTTCGGTCTAATAGTGTCAAACAGCGTTACATTATCAACCGGAAGGACCGAATCGTAAACATTTGAAACATTTTAACTCGGGGAACATGAAGAAATATATTCGAGGCCATCATATCCTATCAGCGACTGTATTTTGTGGAAATGGCGAAAGAGGCAATAAACGCGGCATTTTCAATGACTAAAATATCTATTATTTTTCTTTTAGGATGATGTCTTGGTTAGCACACGCACGGGGCACGAACAGTGACGCAAATGATTTCCCGTGGAGAGAGATACGGTTCATCATCATCATCATCACCAGCCTATCTACGCCCACTGCAGGGCAAAGGCCTCTCCCATATTCTCCAATTACGACGGTCCTACGGTTACCAATTTATCCCCGCAAACTTCTTGATCTCATCTGCCCATCTAACTTTTTGCCGCCCCCTGCAAGGCTTGCCTTCTCTAGGGATCCCCTCTGTTACTCTTAAGACCAACGGTTATCTTGCCTTCGCATTACATGCCGTGCCCACATCCATTTCTTCTTCTTAATCTCTACTAATATGTCCTTAGTACGCGTTTGTTCCCTGACCCACTCCGCTCTCTTCTTGTCCCTTAATGTTACACCTATCATTTTCCGCTCCATTGCACGTTGAGTCGGTCTCAATTTAAGTTGAACCCTCAATTTAAGTTGAACCCTACGGTTACGGTTGAGTTTGTACAGCTACGGTTAAGTTGAACCCTAAAGATACGCTTATCGCTCAGCTAAAAGTGTTTCTGGTGCTCCCACTCCGGTCGGGCTGAGCGGGAGCGGGAGCAAATTCTACATGTTTATATTCACACACGCAATAAAATAAACACACGTTCAGATGCGCTTCATTTATGTTTTTAGTGTACATATGTTCGTCAACCAAAGTGCGCTGTGACAGGACGGGTGAAAAAATCGATAGTACTTGTACGAAGCTCTTCTAAATGAATATTCATCTGAGCACCTTTCGTCCTCCGTGATTTACAAAAGTGCATCACAAAGTGGCGAGAAGCCGGAATTGGATTTTTTTGGAGAACTCTGAACTGAAGTTTTTATTTCACCAATTCCCGACTGTACACCCATCTTGTGGCAGAATTTCTAGCAATTTGTCTAGGTTTCAATAGAGTGTCATATTTTGTATCTTAAGCTGTCATAGTGTCAGATTCCATGCATGTGGGTTATTTAGGCAGTAACTTGCTCAGGATTGCCTTGACTGTGTTGCGCATTAATGTTTTCTTCCTTTCTGTACATGTGGAGGAGATTCGCTGGGCTTGGGTACCTGGCACATTTTACGAAAGACCCTCCTCGCAGCACCCCCCCCCCCCCCCGGTAACCCGTGTGATGTCACTTCGCATTGCAGAACGCTAATTAAACGCGATCGCAGGCTGTGCGCCGAACCTAAAGCGACGTATACGGCCGCCGCATCACAGTTATTAGTCAGAACAAGGCGCAGAATTGATCTGAAAAAGAAACGTTTTGCAATAAAAATAGAAAAAATGGTTAGTCCCGCTTGGTCTTGAACCCAGGCCGCCAGCGCCAGTACACAGAATGGTACTCTAGCATTTCAGTTTCAGTTCTTGTTGTCTATACGCCACCAGTGGTGCCAGAGGTACATGTGGATATATTGCATGCCTCTGAATAAAATTGCAATCTTAGTTTTTTTCCTGGTAACAGACTATTTGGGCATATATCGCTGCACGCCACGTGCCACTAAGGGAGTTGCACCATCCGTTCTCCAACACGGGCGGCTACCGAGAACACGCCATGGCGTTGAGGGTCACCTGTCACCAGCCTTCTCCAGCGATCCTGTTTCCGAGCTCCATCGTCTGCGCCCCGAACTTGGAAAGCGTCGATGCCAGATGGTACCCCTACCCGTAGCATAGCGCTGTCTTTGAACCAGCAATTCCGTGTGAAAAAAAAAACTGCACTTTTATTCAGAGGCATGTATATACAGGGTGTTTCAGGAAGTTCTAATTCATTTTAAAGAAATGGCTTTCGGAGGTAAAATTGTTTTTCTTGCTCGATGTGATTAGGGGCCGTGGCGAGCGCTATCAAACAGGTTCCAAGGGCTATGTAGCGAAGTAATTAACTAGAATTGGTTAATTACTTTTCTGATTAGTGTAGTTAAGGTTCTGAAAAATACCTACAGCGCAAATTGAAACAAGGACACAGAAAGACGACGGGGCGAGCGCTGACTTCTAACTTAATTTAATAAGAATCCTTGCTCCTTTTATACGCACTCTTAAGGCTAACACCAGTGAAAAATATATATAAAAAAAAATCCTCCGTCGCATGCCCCCGTGCGAGGGACACGAGTAAATGCAGAGCATTGGGGTCGTTTACGTGGCGTAGGGTTGGTGGTAGTTGTTGGTGGTAGTTGTTGGTGGTAGTTGTTGGTGGTGGTAGTTGGGTTTGAGAAAGAGAGAGAGAGAGGAGAGAGATGTAAGTAGGTAACATCAACTTGTTGTTATTTATTGCCATCACTTGCACCCCCCCCCCCTCCCCCCTTCCAATCGGTGGGATCGGTGGGATCGGTGGCGGCTTCTCATTCACGAAGGTCGGCGTCGGCGGCACGCTTACGACGCTTGCGTTCGGCGTCGGCAGCGCGCCGCCTCGCCGCCTTGTCTTCTGCCGACGTCGACGAAGACGATGGTACGATGTCTTGTACTGGTTCCGCGACGCTGATGTTGGATTGCGTCGCGGTACTAGTTGAAGGTCTTGCTTCCTTCGCTTATCAACTGCGACCGCCGACGAACGCAAGAGAAGAGAGCGCAGGAGTTGACTGGAGTGGAGCCCGCGCCAACCCGCTTTATAGGGGGTGGTTGTATTACAGAAACGTTTAGTGTTTGGGGGGTTGGTGCTATCACGTGTACACCACGCAGCTATCACGCCGCTAGCACGCCGCTGAGTCGCCAACGCACGCCGCTGACGACGTAGTTTGAATGAGTCAAGGATATAAGGCGCGTTCGTAGCCTTTGATTCTGTGTCGTTTTGTGGCGCAGTGGGTAGAGCACCATGTACCTTGCGTTCCGCCCGCAGGGTCGTGGGATCGAAACCAGGCGCCGGTAACTGTTATTTCTTTTTCTTTTTATAGTGTAGGGGGAGGCTGGCTGCTGCGGACGCCGACGCATGGATGACATCGTGAGTTATACAAATGCTCTGCATTTATTAATAACAAATAAAAAAGAACAACAACCACAAACACACAGACGTATAATCTCTGATAGAACACCACCAAATCAACGCGTGTTCACGCTCTTGGCACCATCTACACCGACAACCAAGTTAAGTCATACCCGATGTACACCTGGCGGCAAAATAAGCCGGGGCACGCGAATGCGGGGCAAAATAGAGCTCCTCTATATAGCTCCCGCAGGGAGCTAAGAGTTGCGCGACCGCCCGCCATCTTGTTATCCGGATTACTGCGGGAAAGCCGATCTTCGCGAGTGTAGGAGCCTCGCCGCCACGCTTCCTACGGCGGCCGACGCGCGGTGGGGGCGCTTCGGTCGGCGGCGCCTTACGGCGGCTATAGTGCCTAGAATATATTCTAGGCACTACTATACGGCGGCTACGCTGGATTCCTGCGATGTCGCTCACGCTGGTGCTGCTGATGTTCCTGGGCGGGGCGCGGGGCCGCCCGCGTCGGCGGCTGCGGCGCAGCCATAGTGGGGCTTCTCTGCGCGGCATGGATAACCGTAGTGACGTCATCATGGCGGCGCGTGGAAAAGGGTCGCGCAACTCTTAGCTCCCTGCGGGAGCTACATACAGGAGTTCTAGGGCAAAATGCATAGCCCGCCATCTGGTGTTGCACTTCTGTTTTCGAGACACCATTGTACGCGGGCGCCTCTAAACCCCTATATTACGCTGTCTTTTCAGTGGCTTCAAGCGACAAAGCCGATAGCATTGAGCGCTTGGCGCTAGGGGCCACTTTTTGTGCTCGACACATCTCGTTGGCACACGCTTCGGCGGCGGACGGCGAGGGTGAAGCGGGCTTTGCTCTATCTGCCTGGCTCTGACAAAAGACACACTTCAACAAAATCTTGATATCTTAGTTTTAAAGGCGATATCGCTTGTTTGACGGTCTAAACGGGAATTTCGTGCCTGTGTCTGTGTGAACAAAATGAACGCGTATGGAAACATTATTTCTTTTTGTGCTTTTGTGTTAAACCCACGACCATTTCTTGTCGTACTTTTTCCCCGTCAATACCTGTTTTAGTACGTGTGCAATGTGGCCTCTCATTGCCCTTTATTCAAATAAACATTTATCACGTCTATTCCTTCCCGTTTTGATGTGATCATGTTTAGTTACCTACCTACTGCATGTATTAGGTAAAAAAATACAAACACGCGATGGAATATTTGTGGCACAAGTTCGTCACCGAGACGGGCAATATATGTTATCTGTCGTGTTAAGGCAGAGCGAGCAATGCACACTTCGCATTGTGCCATAAACAAAAACCACCCTTTACCACACCACATGGGAATGCCAAAGCACAACGGCTGTCCCCAAAAACAGAAACCCTAATCCGGAGCAATGGGAGGCACTGCTGGTCAGTGCCTGCTGTTTAGCCTTGCTTGCTCTTAAGTGCGATGCACTTTATAAGCGACCCCAAACCATCCACCGCCGGCGGCGTCGGCGTCCGCAGCCCTGCTCTCCCTAGCAACGGCGCAGAGCGGAGAGCAGCGTCGGTAGCAACGGCGCTGCTCGCTCGCTCGCTGCCCATTCGCTCGCTCCTCCTCTCTCCTCGCTGGCTGCAGCTGCGCGCGCACCCCTCTCTCTCGCGCGCCCGCCTTCTCTCTCAGCCACCTGGCTCGGCGCGCTCAGCGCGGCGTACCCCCCTTTATACGCAGCGATAAACCGCCAGACCTCCGTGGGTCGGCTCGCGCGCGCTCTCTCGCTACAGTCTCCTGCTCGCTCTGCTCCAGTTTAGACCGTTCGCTGGCTGGGCGCCTCTCAAGGCGATGTCAGAATTACTACGCCGTGTACTCTCGGCGCAAGAAATGCATTCGCACTTCCTCACGATTCCCTTCGGGGAGGTGGGGGCATTTTTTTTATCTTGAATGTGCGGTATGTTAGTCTTGGTTCGCGCAAGGTATAGCACGTGTTATCTTTGTATTTTGCGTTTATCTATATATTTATTTATGGCCTATTTCTCGTATAATGTTTTCTTGGACTCTGGTTCTTTCTAATGCCTTTTTGAAAATCTTGTTAACTTCACACTTTTCTTATGTACCCCCCTTACTCAATGCCCTGCCAGGGCCTGTAATAGAGCACTGCACGGGCCCGGGCCGGCCCGAAAGCCCGGGCCCGACCCGGCCCGTGGGCCGGGCCGGGCCGCCCGAAGTCGATTACCGGCGGGCCCGGGCCGGGCCCGGGCTCAGTGTCTCGGGCCCGGGCTGGGCTCGGGCTCAGTGTCTCGGGCCCGAGCTGGGCTCGGGCTCAGTGCCGCGGGCCCGGGCCAGGCTCGGGCTCGACGCCACGGGACCGGGCCGGGCTAGGGATTGAATTCATAGGCCCGGCCGTTAATAGTTCCGACGTGAAGTGTAGAAAAGAGCATAAAATTGAATATTCTGAGTATACTTTTACGCGCTTCTTGATGTTAGTTGTACACATTGTTTTAAAAACGTGTTTTGCTAGGGCTGATAGTCACTATACTGTAACTTTAATGACATTTCATGTGCTGCATCAAGATTTTATATTTTGGTGTATAACATATCAAAGATACGGTTACAAGGTATGCCCTCGAGGGGAAGGAATTAATTAAGCCACCCTAAAGCTGTGCACCTATGTCTATGTACGTGTGTTTTAGATGCCGAACCAATCTTAATGCGGCTGCCGAGGCTGGAAATCAAACTCGCGTGCTAGAGAAGCACCACCGCTTAACAACCACTCCAGGGAAAATATTTCAACGCACGCACATACGCGTGGATTCAAATGGAGAGCAAGAAATTTCATTAATACCAACTTGTGACCGAAACAACCACATGAAGTTGCCAAGAGTCTGGCCATCAAAGGTGATGGTGTCTCTCGTGTAAGAATACGAGCTATTATTACGCCCATGTGGCGTGAACTGCAGACGGTGTGAGCTAAACTACGTGTACTTTTCAACCCTTTTTTTGCGTTACAATTCAGGGCGTGCTTGTACAGACTAGATGCTCCGTCTGATTTCCCGCTACGAAGATACTTGACCAAATATAATAAGCTAATTTTCTTCAACGTCTAAAACCAGGCCTGGTCACATACATGCGGGCCCTCTGTAGGCTAAAAAAAGACCGTGCCCGGGCTGGGCGTGGGCTTGAGACGACGGGCCCGGGCCGGGCCTGGGCTTGAGACGACGGGCCCGGGCCGGGCCTGGGCTTGAAATGATGGGCCCGGGCCGGGCCCGGGCTAGGCTCACTTATGAATGCCCGGGCCCGGGCCGGGCCCGGGCTTGGTGTTACGGGCCCGGGTCGGGCTCGGGCTTCACAAAGCGGGCTCGGGCCGGGCTCGGGCCTTAAAATCAGGCCCGTGCAGTGCAAGGTACTTTAAATAAATAAATAAATAAGACCAGATCGGTCTAATTCAGCGGGTACGCAAAGCACAGAGGCCGTTGGAGCCCTGGACCAAGGGCAACCAAGGGTGGACCAAGGGTGGACCAAGGGTGGAGTGCCGCCCACCCCTGCTGATCCCGTTGGGAAGTGTCGCCCGTGGCAGGAGCCCTATGTGGAGTGCCACCCAACCCCTAAAAAATATAAATAAACGTTTTCCCTCCCTCCTTCACCCTCACCTTTCGTCGCCGAAGCGTGTGCGAGCGAGGCACGTTAGCAAAGACACTGCCCCTATCGCCAAACGCTGAACCTGCTCAGCTTTCTGCTTGAAGTGAAGGAAGAGACAGGATAACGAGTATGGTTAGACGCACACGCGCACATCGATGTCTCGACACAAGAAGTGCAACGTCAGATGGTTCGGCGATGCATTTTGCCAAGCGCTCGCGTGCCCCGGCTTATTTTGTCGCCGGGTGTACCCTTCGGCGGTGACCCATGCATCCGTCCGTCTACGCTCCGGGCCGACACGAAAAACTTTTCATATCCAGTTTCTCGCGAATGCTTTCTAGCTCCCAATCTATTGTAAGTATCTTAAAAAGAAACCATGCTGAAATTGGCGGCTAAGACGCTTCTATCATTACTGCGTGTTATATTTCCTTTTCATAGTTCGTCAGTTCGCAAGGAAGTCGTAAACGGGGCAGAGTTCCTCTCTGATGCCATTACACAATCGTTTTCGGGGCGACTATGGTTACAGAAAACAGCTGTAACTCTTCTTTTATCAAAATTATCCCAAGAAAAAGTATATGGCAATTGGTCACTAAGAATACTGACAATAGGCCAAGTTTTATCAGCCTCACACCAAAGTTGTAAATATTGTCGCTAAAAGACTTGCCTGTCCAGCTTAGCTGCGCACCGGTGCTGTAGATGCATACCCTATGGGGAATTAATGCGATTGGCCATCATTTCTGGTGATGGCGGAGGCAATGAAGGGGAAGACGAAGCTCGTTGTCCGGCTGAGACTCGCGAGCTCTGTCTAGCTGCTCTATCATCGCCAAATACATCTTGCCTCTTGCGGTGGAGTCGGTGTCCGCAGGGCCACCCCTTGCTACAGCTCCGACTATCGCAACCGAATGACATCCCAACGATGAAAAGCGCGGAGCAGGACGAGTGTTGCATGTCGTCTGGGGCCAAGCTCATCCCGGGAACCAAGGACGCGGAGGGAACGAAAGAGCATTCGGTGTCACTCCTGAGCAGCGTGGGCTCGCATTGTTCCGCGCCTTCGCCCTCCCATGTGGTCGTCGTTCCCGGGAAGAGGCTGCATGCCGAGCGGCCCAAGAGAGACGCAATGCGGCCCCGACGCAGGCCTTCGCTTTCCACGGCCACTAGGCCTACCCTGTGGTTCGTTCAAGTCGAGGCCATCTGGGTGACGCTGCAGGTGGCGCCGTCCGTCGCCCGGGTATGCTCCCTACGCGAGGCAAAGTGGCGCAGTCAAGAGGACGGCAGCACGGGTCTCGAACTGGACATGGAGGGCGAAAGGGGTGCCGGCGGAAACAACTGCAGCGACCCCACCGGAGGAGCCGCTATCCACAGAATCCATGGACCGTCTACGAAATCCCTTACCACACACCAGTCCCCCAAGGTAGCAAAATTAAGTGCCGAGAAACAGCCTATGGTGGCTACGGGCATCGCGGCTGCTGCCGCCTCCGTCGTCAGTGAAGTAGTGAGGCCATCTACGCAACACCGCTTCACATTGCGTGATTCCGGTAAAAGCCCCGACGGTACTACAGCGGGAAACAACCTGTCGACCATTGCAGCGAAGCAGAAAGGTTCGTCCTCGGTGGCGTATTGCTTGAGCGTGAAGGAGGGAAAGGACCCCTACCCCGGTTTGTTCCAGACAACGGGAGAGGAACCACCAGAACAGCATCGAACCCCGCCAAGGCTTCATAGAAGAGCCAAGAGTGCTAAGCGAACGCGACACTCGCTTCGATTGGACCGGAAAACTTGGGCGCAAGAAAGAGACGTGAGGCTCTGGAAGCGCAAGCCTATGGTGTATGTGTTTGAACGAAGATGGTGGTGTACCAGATATGGTGGCCAGTCGTCTTAATTCGCCTTAGGCTGTGCAGCTACGGCCTGGGTGTGTAGCCAAGCTGGACAGGCAAGTCTCCTTGCGACAGTATTGTGGAATTAGCGTTTTCTGTCACTCAATAGACAGTTTTTTTTATGGGAGTGAAGCGGACTACCCTCATAATATTCATCTAGAATAAAAGTGTTGTGTTTCAATGTTTTGCTCAGCTAATTAACTTCGAAGTATGATCAATCGCAACTTACAAACAAACGCGTGTTTTGTTTCGTTCATAAATGCCCCGATAAAGGTAAAACAAGCCATAGGTTCCTGTTCGTCCTACACGGGGTGGAAGGGCTGATCTTTTTTTTTTTGCTCGAATTGTCTCGCGCCCTCCTGCTAACAACTTCAGTATGATGTGCAGTGACGAAATTGTTCGCGCTGAAGGCTTACGATACGTGATTATTCGGAATCCAGTCACAAAGACCGCACGGGGTTAAGCGCTATGCATGCATGGAATGTTGTACGAAAGAAGCGCGCGTTGCAGCTTGTGAAGATTTGTTCAGTGCCCCACTGCAGGCATGTAGAACTTTGTGGGTTTCAGTCTTTCATTAATCTATTCATACCGTAGGCCAAGATGCTGGCCCATCCAGGTGGGGCAATACACAACGCGTGAAGAACAAAGAGCGCATGAACAAGTTGCTACCTATAGCATGTAACAAACACGCCTAAATGATAGCCTAGTACGGCACCAATACAGACTATATAGCGTAGGCAACACTTTGGCGGAATGTTTAGTTTCCGAATAGGAATCACAGTACGGGCATAGATTTCTTCTGGTTCACCAGACCATTTCTTGAACTCCAAGTAACTCATTCCTCCAGCCATTTATTGTTTCGTGCATGCAGCGCCCGTAGCAACGCGCGCTGCAGCAGTGTGTATGTCCCAGATTATAAAGCATTGCTCAATACGCTACGGCAGATATGTGGTATCTGCTGGTAGGTAGCACTTTGCTACAATAACAGAAGCAACTGTACGGCATCCATACCTGGGCAAAACTGGGTGCCATTCACTCACACTCACGCAGAGAAATATATTTTAGATGCGAAGCAGCTTATGGTCGAGCCTGTTCCCTCCGCCGTTGTGTGGGCGCCGTTGTGCGGCTTCCACACCCCACTGCGCATGCCTGGCCAGGCACCGCGGAAGATGATTGTGGCAGGATGCCCCTAGGGATTGGCAAACCAAAGAATCCATCACAAGATAGCTTCGCGTTCAGTCAGTCAGTCAGTGGACTTTATTGTTGGGAAAGGGAAGGGGAAGGTGGGGCTAGAGAACTGAGTGGAGCCCTATTTCCAGGGCCTCAGTTTCAGCTGCCCCGATCTTCGCTCTCCGGATCAGCTCTCTCCGAGTCCCGAGGGCGGAGTTGGCCAGGGCTGCCTCCCATGTCTCTAGTGTGTGATCTTCGCTCTCCGGATCAGCTCCCTCTGAGTTCCGAGGGCGGAGTTGGCCAGGGCTGCCTCCCATGTCTCTAGTGTGTTGGGTTCGTGGGCATTCTCCGGGGGCCATATAACGGGGCATCCCCAGGATGCGTTCAGCCACCGTCGTCATCTTCTCGTAGGGAAACCCTGAGTAGTTCCCGCTCATGATGATTGTGGCAGGATGCCCCTAGCGATTAGCCAACCAAAGAATCCATCACGAGATAGCTTAGCGTTCAACCACCGTCGTCATCTTCCCGTAGGGGAACCCTGAGTAGTATGCCAGGCATTCCTCCTCTAATCTCCGACACTCCTCTCCTCTCTGGCATTCCACTTCTCCTCTCCTGGATTGCGCAACGAATGGCAACACCTGCGGCTCCACGCGTGATAATGCGAAGCAGCTTAGCCGCTGCATATTCCGCTGGGGGCGCCACTGTAGCTCCGCGGTATAAATGACGTGCGCGCGCTCTGCTATCCTCATTCTCCTCCCCCAACGCTGCCATCGAACTGAAAACTAATGGGAAATTGAGTCGACCCCATGGCTGCTTCGCATACTACTCAGGGTTCCCCTAAGGGAAGATGGTGAAATTTTTCTATTTTTCCTCATGCACTCACTCACACTCACCCTCGCGCTTACCAGTCACCCTCACCACTGGCAATCACTCGCACTCACGCTCACTACGCTCCCTCCACCACTCGCACTGACTTGCATCCACGCTTACCGCTCGTCGTCTCCCCTCGCACGCGAATGTGTGCAGCAGACCCTCCAGGAGTCATGAAACCGAACAGTATAACTGCATTAGGTTATCAGAAGGCCATCCAAATCATATTCCCAAATCAACACACCACAAGAAAATTAATTCTAGGGTACCCCATAACAGGAGCTCAGTGACGACATATTTCCGAAGCTGAAAGCGATACCGCCAATAACAACCATCACGGCGAGCGGCTCCTGCGGCGTATAGCCAACAGCCAGTACAAGCGCAATAGTGGCGCTCACGGCGGTAAGCCCCGCAAATGGCTAGAGTAGCAAGAGTGCACTCGGGAGTGGTGAGCGGGGCTTACGGTGAGTGGTACTCGCACTCACGAGTGGCGAGCGGGGCTCACTGCGCGTGGGGCTCGCACTCAATATCACCACTCTAAAACAATGACAAAGCTCACTCACCACTCACTCATGAGTGGTGAGGGAGGGGAGGGTGTGAGTGCACTCTTGAGTGAGCCTGCCGACCTGGGGATGTGTGCACTTCACACATAAACCTACACAGAGCCTGAGCAAAAATGATGAGGACACAACAAAATTAAGCAAAACATCCACGAGGTTGACTTGCAAAATGTTCGAACTACAGGGGGAGTTAGGTGCCGGAAAAGAAAAAAAAACGTACAACTAATTGCCGCACAAAAAGATGGGTTAAGCCCAGTCCGCCATCGTAGACTGGCCTAAATAGGTTATCACACATTCATGGTAGACGAACACATATATGTCGCAAAAACCCAATCGAACAGGTGTATATGGCTCCTTGCCCAATGAATAATTTGAATCACATAGGCCAACTTTGTCGTCATTAACATGTTACACAGCTTGGGTATTCAAAAATTTACAGGTTACGCAACCCGAAAATCCGCGAATAAGTACACAAGGACTCCGTGCGCCCCTGGCAACAACGTATGCTGTGTCGGTACATAGATGTACCCAGGACCATTGGATGCCGGCATACTGACTTGGTGTGAGTACTCATGAGCCGAACCAAATCCAGAGCTCTACAAAAGAACTGGAAAAGCGTGGTAGGTGCGGGCTTGTTGGTACATTCTTGACACAGAATAACAGCTCTTAAACGGGACGCAAGAAAGATTGACAAGACAAGAACAATACAGTGCCTTGTCTTGTCAAGCTTTCTTGCGTCCCATTTAAGCGCCGTTATTCTCTGTCCTCTATAGGTTGCCTTCAACACCACAAAGGAACCCGAATTTACGCGTCATAAAAACAACTTTATCAATGTTCGGTTTATCTCTACAGGAAAAGGCCAGGCCTTGAGCACACACGATAGTTGAAAGATGTCATTAAACCAATATACATCATCGCTCGATTTGAAAAAAACAGACTTGGGTAACTTATTCAGCTCCCCAATATGCACAAAAAATGCTTTCTTAGCCGCTAAAACGCAAGAAATATTTTTTAAAAATTCTGTAGAAATTCAGAGAATTATCTACTATTGGGTAGCATTCTTATGCCGCTTGCCTTGAGTGCGAGTTTCTCACCGCCAAATTTTTTGGGTTTTCTAAATCCTGTCCCACCAATCATCTCCATTTACGTTATTCTAACGATTACATTTGGAACTTTCACGAAATCGGCAATATTGTGGAAATGCAGGGCGTTACACAGTTCGCCATTTATGGTAACTATTTTATATTTTTCTTATTTTCTTAGTTTTTCAAAATTTTGTTCAACCAATTAGCTCCATTTGCGCAATTATAACAATTACAGGTGAAACTTCCGCGAAATCTACATTATTGTGGAAATGCCATGCGACATACGTTTTGAGATGTTCCGTGATTTTTTTAATTGTTGCTATTTTTTTAGTTTTTCAAAATATCGTTTGACCAATTATCGCCATTTACGTTATTCTAACGATTACATTTAGAACTTTCGCGAAATCTGCATTTTTGTGGAAATGCAGGGCGTTACACGCTCCTGGCTGTGGGGGTACTCGGCAAAGAATGCTGCGCATTAATAATTCAACGTCTTTCGCTACTCATATCCTTATTGTAGCGTAAGCTACACTGGCCGTGGTTGAGCAGTTTCGCGTGGACTTTGAAGGGCCGTGCTGCGCAAGCGCGAGGAGCATTGGATTGGATTAAATTGAATTGTATTCCAATCCAATCCAACTGGAGTACAGGTGTGTAGATAATAGGGTGTGCACATTCGCCGGTCTGCGCATTACAGAGGAGTGACGTCATAGCCGTGGCCGACGCACTGGCGCCGGCGCGTGCCCAGCTGTGCACCTCCGTTGCGCTGTAGCCAAGTCTGACGGTGCGCCAGAGCCGCTTGATAGCCGTTTCGCGTGACTCCTGAGAGCCGTGCTGAGCATGCGCGATAAGCAGTGACTGGACTAGACCGGACTGAACTGGATTGGATTGGATTGGAAATCGTTTTAGCAGCAGTAAGCATGATAATCAGCTAATCCTTGGCAACCAGGAAACCTAAGAATAACCAGCAGAAACTTAGCTCACGCTACGTATATCCTGGCATAGCCGAGCTAAGCCACTGCTAATTGTTTTGGCTGCAAATCAGTGACACTCTAGACAAGCGGCATAAGAATTCTAAGCATACGCAAGCAATTCTGTGAATTTCTGCAGATTTTCTTTTTTCGATCACTGTTAGAAATACCAATGTCCGAAACCTTACCATAATAGTAGCAGTAGTCCAGGAGCAAATGACGATTTGCCGATCTCTGCCCTCTGGAATTATAAAAGGGAAATAACCTCAGCGAATGCCAGAGCAGCATCCTGCCTATACTGCAAAGGGTGCTCGGCCTTGAGCTTACTCTTTCAAAGAAGCCCTCTTACTGCTGGGTTGCTTTGTTGCACGGCGCATATGTACTGCGTGATGTAACAGCAGCGACGGCTGTCAATTGTTTGTTACTGGGATTAACTTAGCTTTGGCCGGGCAGAGAGTGTGTGTGTGTCACCACGCATGCGCTGTCACTATCAGAGCGCATGCACCACATTGCACTGACCTAAATAGCAAAACTCTTTTGCTACTCTGGAAGTTGTGTGACACGATTTTGAAATACCCCGCTAAGAGAGAGAGAGAGACTCTTTATTACAGAGAAAACAGAGAGGTTTGCCAGCATGAATTTGCTGACATGCTACTCTGCGGGGAAGGGGCAGAAGGAAACAAAGGAAGAAGGGGGAAGAAGAAGAGTAGGAGACAAAAGATAAGAATAAAAAAAGAATAAAAATTAAAAATGAATAGAGTCCTGTTTAAGGGCGCTGAGTAAAAAAAACTTGACTGCACACGCTATGGAGATGGCTACAGTGTTGTAGCGACGCCAATGTCCTCGAGGTACTCAAATTATGCAGACAGGGCTTTGCGCTGGGAGGATGGTGAGTGGAATGGTCCAAGCATCAAGCTTAGTGTTATTGGTCCAGGTTGGAGACATTCAATTCTTTGCAGTAAACGGGCCCTTGATTCAGCATAAGCAGAGCACTCTAGTTGTATATGTTCGATGGTTTCGGGTGAGGCACAGTTGTCCCAGTATGGGTTGGAAGTCTGGCCTATACGATGAAGGAACGAATTTGTAAACGCTGCATTAAGGCGCAGTCGATGGTACAGTGTCTCCAGTCGGCGAGGTAGTCGTTCCGGCAGCCTCATTCTCATGTACGGGTCTATGCAATATAGAAAGGCCTGATGAAACTCCGGAAGGGACCATAAACGGTTTCTCTCAGCCAAAACTACTGCCTTAGTCATAGCTGAGGCATCATTTTTCGTGAAAAAAAATCCTTCTCTGTGTTCTCAATTCTAGGCCCCTGCGGGCAGCCTCATCCGCTTTCTGGTTACCCAATATGCCACAGTGGCCTGGGAGCCACTGTAGCCACACGATGTCCAGAGACGAATGCGAGATGGTGGAGATACTTCACTTCTCGCTGGGCATGTTCATGAAGGCTGAAACAGCTAGCGCGTTGCAGGGTCTGAAGAGCTGCCTTCGAATCGCAAAAAATGGTCCACTGTGTCGACGGCTGGCGAAGAATGTATCGGATGGCTTCTTTTATCCCATGAAGCTCAGCCGACGTGGATGAAGTCTGTCGCTCAAGGCGGTATGACAGGGCTTTCCCAGCTGATGGAATAAAAATTCCTGATGAACTGCACTCAGATGTTGCCGACCCATCAGTAAAAATGTGAGTCATTGCAGTGTAAAATTTGTTAATGTGTGCGAGTGTCATCTGAAGTAGGCTGATTTGAGGCATTTGCTTTTTTGAATCAATTCCTGGTATAGATGTTTTTATCCGAAGGGGCGACAGAGTCCAGGGCGGGAATCCCAGGGGCATTGTCTGCGGTGCTTCAGTTGGAATTTGAGCTTTAATAGCCCTGATTGCTTGCCCAAAGCTGGAATTGCTTCGATCTGCGATATGAGCAAACGAATGCGTTCTTGTATGTAACCTGTGCCTCAAATGAATTCGTAGTGTTTCTTGAAGTCGTAACACGTCTAAGGGCAGGCAGCCGGCTTCAGCAATTGTCCCAGAACGCGACGATCCTTTAGGAAGGCCGAGGCACTTCCTGAGACAGTTATTCCTCGCCGCTTCAAGCTGTCTTTTGCTTCTAGGGGACAGCTGCTGCAGGACAGGGAGGCTGTAGCGCAACACGCCGTCAACATACGCCTTGAAGAGAAGCACCATGGAACGACAATCGCTGCCCCAGCGTGTGCCAGCAAGATATCCAATAATTTGGGATGCCGTGGAAATTCGCATACGTAGTCTCTTTACTTCCGGAGCCCAGGAGAGGTTTCAGTCGATTGTAACACCAAGATACCTTTGGGTACGGACGTATTTCAAGGGCCGGCCACCGAGGATTAAAGGATATCTATCCATTCTCTTACGGGTGAAGGCCATAGCGCTGCTTTTTTCTGGGGAGAGATGAAGTCCTTTAGGCTGTAGGTGTTCTGATATTTTTGCAAGTGACGTCTGGAGCTTCTGTTGCGTAACTAGACGTGATCTCGCACTCCAAATGCAGATATCATCCGCGTACAGAGTTATCTTGACCCTACGGGGGAGAACACGCTTCAGGTGAATGAGCACGATATTGAATAGTAAAGGACTTAATACAGCTCCCTGAGGTACCCCTCTTCTTACTTCATAACACGGTGTAGGCCCTTCTTCTGTGCACATGAAAAGTTTTCTTCCTTCAAGATAGCTTGAAATCCATGCGTTGCGCGCCTCATCGCCTGCGTTGCGTCGGCGCGTTAAACCCTACAATCAATCAATGAAATCCATGCGCATAATCTTCCGCCTAAGCCAAGTGAAAGAAGGGATGCTAGAATTGCATCGTGATATACGGAGTCGAAGGCTGATTTAATATCTAAAAACACCGCAATTGGTATGTGTCCGCAATTTAGTTCTTCTTCCAAAGACGATACGAGGGTAATAATGCTGTCAATAGCCGATCGGTTCTGTCGAAATCCATTCATTTGAGGTGGGTACAGTTTTTTAGTTTCCATGTACCAAGTCATCCTTTTGAAGATCATCTTTTCCCTTATATTCCTAACACAGCTAAGTAAGGCTATCGGTCGAAACGAGTCGTAACGTGTTGGTGATTTTCCAGGCTTTAAGATAGAAATAATTTTCGCTAATTTCCAATCAGACGGGACGGTACCATGCAGCCACGTTGCGTTGTAATACTCCAGAAGACGCAGGCGGGAGTGCTGGGATAGATGCGAGATTGCCTCATAAGTGATTTCATCGTAACCAGGAGAAGACCGTTTCTTGACGTCGGAAATCGCTGCATTGAGCTCCTGTATCGAGAATGGCAGGTCCAAGGCAGGTAAGGCAGCTGCCGGTGGCGCAGAAGGGTTGGAGTGTGCGCGTATCTGAGTAGATGAGCTTGCAGACAGGAGCTTGCAGTATTCGTTAGCTGCTTCCTTCTGGGAAATGTTTTCGTGCAACGACAGCGCGCTGAATGGGTGTAGCTGCGGTATATGGGTACGCATTCCCTTTACAACGCGCCAAATGTGCGATGGCGGCTTGTGAACATCTAATTTTGCACAAAAATCTTTCCATTGCTGCCTGCTCAACTTTTCCAGATGGCGTCTTACATGTCTATATGCCCTGCGAGCTTGTTGCAGGTCTTCTAAAGTTTTGGTGCGACGCGCCTTCCGCTCCGCACGCCTGCGAATGGCTCGTAAACGCTCATACTCCCCATCTGTCTTGATGTTTGAACGCCTTCGTGTGACACACGTTGATTCCCTGAGACATCGAGCCATGAAGGGAATGAGGTCGTCATCTGAAGTCGCTGCAGTGATCCTTAGGTCCACGCTCTGTTCATAAGCATCCCAGTTTGGGCACTTTACCTTCCTTCCCAATCGGAGTGCATCTTTCTCGAGATAGGATAGTATAACTGGGAAAGTGGTCGCTCCACTTCGTTTCCAGGTCTGCGCACCAGGAAAATTTTTGAGCGATGCAGCTTGATACGAAAGAAACGTCAATACAGCTGCTCACTGTCGCGTTTTTCATGTATGTGATGCTGCCATCATTAATGGGCCCAATATAGTTTCTGATAACCAGCTCCGCTAATTTCGTTCCATGGGAACTTTAATGTGCGCTACCCCAGATCTCATGGTGCGCGTTGAAGTCACCGCAGATTAGGTAAGGCGGGGCCGTGCTAGTGAGAATGCTTTGTAGCCTCGAGGCGTCAAAGCCATTGTCTGGCTCTATGTAGGCAGCAATAAAAGTAAATTGCTGTCTTCCAATCATGGTTTTGGCACAAACATATTCTTCAGTTTCATGAGCAGGCACAGCGACTCTGGCTACTGGCAAATCATTGCGGACACCAATAAAAAGACGACTGATGCCGTTCGAGCGTTAAGAATGCAGCAAATTGTAGTTTTTTAACCTAAAGTCATCCTCAACACGAGACTCAGATATTACAATAAATGGAAATCAATATGTACGCACAAGTTGGCGAAAATCGGCAAGTTTTGAGCGTAGACCGCGAGCGTTCCATTGGAAAATTGTACAGGTCTTGAGATTTTCGTTGATGAGCGGTTTCGGGGAAGGGGTGTCCGATGAAGTCAGCTTCTGTGTACTCCGGACCCATATCGCGAAGTTGAAGACGCAGCCACGAGAGGTTCCAGGGACAAGACGGCTTCAACTTCAGGGATATGTCCATACGAGGGATGGGCACGTAGTAGAGCCCTGATTGCTGCGAACAGCATTGGGATCAGCATACCGGTGATATCGGCCTGCGTGGGCTGACCTGTCGTCCGTTCCTGTTCTTTGCGGGGACGTCGAGTTGGTGGGGAGGCTGCGTCCTGTGGGCGCGCGTCAGGTGTGACCTGAGAAGCTTTGCTGGAAGATTGATCCCGTGTAGCTTGCGCATAGGACTTGTTTGTGGGAACTTCACCATTAAGCGGAGGGTCACTTGAAGGCACAATAACAGTTGAAAGTACGACTTCAGGGTTCGACGGCGGCTCACGTCGTGCAGGAGCTTTCCCTTGTATTTGCTCGACACTGCGTGCAAGAGTAGCTGCCTTTTTCTTCGGGCAAGCACCAAACGACGCGGGATGTGGGCCGTTACAGACTAGTTCGCGCAGCGGGGTTGGTTGCGCGAAGTGCAGTCCTTGTGGGAGTGGTCACCAGAGCATATTTTGCAGCGAAGCTTTCCTCTGCAATTCTTGGCGATGTGGCCATGTTTCTGGCACTTGAAGCACTGTGTGGCAGATCCGATGTATTCTGCCACGGGGAAGCTGTAAAAACCAAGGAACACCCTAGCAGGCAGAGGGGAACCCGGCTTAAACTCCAAGATGACAGAGCGTCGGCGAGTCTCAGCGACGACTTGATTTTCATCGCGTGAGTAGGTGACTTGCCAACGGGCAGATACCACACCTTGATCGCTCAGGTAACTCGCTAGTGCCTCATCCGTGTACTCCAGGGGCACGCCTTGGATTTTCCCATACGTCGCCATGTATGAACGAGGCACGCGCGCCTCGACTGTCATGCCAGCAAGGGAGGAGACGTGAAGAAGTCGGTTGACAGCGGCAAGGGACGACACAGTCACAATAAGACTTCCATCCTTGTTTAGGCGATGGGTTAAAACCTTTTCTTGTGCCGTTGCCACGACTTCTGACGCCAATACGTTGGGGTTGACTCTCCACAAACTGCAGCCTTCAGCTGGTTCAAAGACGACGGGAATCCCAGCGGCTCGCTTTTTCTTGTAAGTGACCAGCGTGAACTCTCCTTGATTGGTTTCCATGTCAGTGGTTTCTGAAGACACGTTCTGACCATCAGGTTGCTGGTCAACAGCACGCTTTTTAGGGGCTGGTGGGATTTCTGGGTTGTCATCGGGAGTGGAGTCGCGTGTACCTGTGGGAATAACTTGATGTGGTCCGCTTGGAGGAGATAGACGTTGGTGAGTTCCGTCCATTACGACAGCATGAAGCGCAGGCGATGGCGGCACCCTGCTAGGCTGCAGGGTCCGCTCCCAGCTTCGCTGAAGCCGTTTGACACGGCGAATCCGGCTTTTTGAAGTCACTGGGTGATGGTAAGGAGGCAGCGCAAAGGATTGTAGGCACTGCGTAGAACCACCGGTACAAAAAACGGAAAAACTGAAGAGCAGCAAAAGCAACCAGCCGGCGAAGCCTATCTTCGTCTTCGTCTTCCACCCCGCTAATTCACCGCCTTGAACCGAATAAGAATCACAGCAAAGCGGTATATTGGTATGTACAGCACGTGTTGGAAAGGAAACCTATTTCTTTTTGGGACAAGGCGATTGACGCCCTGCTCAGGTATTAATACCCTGCCTTTAAATTTTGTGTGCTTCGATTATTTGTCGTGTAGCTGGTTTCCGCTTCTTCCTATCACCTCGATCGCAGATATCAAACTGAAGTTCTCACCCGCAAGATTTACAATTCAACGCTAAGAACCCATTATTCCCTTTTTTGACGTTGTCGTGCTCTCTCAATGGGTCGTTAAAGGGAAGGTGAAGCGGTTTTAGAATTACAAGAAAAGTTGACTAGCAGCAAGTACACATTGAATAGTTCCCGTGTACGAAATATTTTCGCAATACCTGCAATAGAAGCGGCGCAATGCGCAAACAAAATTGGCCTGATGCCCCGCCCCCATCTCGGCGCGCGATGCCGGAAGACCGAAGAACGGAGGCGAAAACCGGCCGGAAGACGTCATACCTGGACTTCCGGCCGGATCGGCCGCCTCTGCCATGCTCTTTTCGCCGTGTTTCCTGTAGAGGCTCGCCACAGGAAGAATGATACTTGTTGTTGTTGCTGTTGATAGCACTTAATTAGACAATTTTCGTGTTCAAAAAGTATGCACGAACGCCAAACGAGGCATAAGTTACCATGCCGTATTCCTATTACCACGCCGGGATGTTTTATAACATACATACGGAAGCGACAACCGAGGTGGCTGTGCTTCATGACAGAGAATGAACTACACTACGTTAGATACTTTGTAAAACGCTCTAATGCGTTTTTCCTATTTTTTTTCTTTCTTTTTTTTTATTCGACGGTCATGAATGTTCACATTAGATGCTAGATTTAAGAAGGATGGTGAACACTGCTGTACTTTGGCCTGGGATGTTTCGTTCCATTCCAAAAACAGTAAAATTTGTTCAGGAAATACCTGTTTCGTTAAACGCGTCGGTTTTCTTTCCCTGTGGGCTTAGAACAGTGTTCAAAAACCCAATTTTTGGCGAAACTAAACCAAGGGCCAATCTTGATAAAAGTTGTCTCCTGGCTAATAGGTAAACAGTATTCCTACGAAGTAAAAGAACCAAGACCACCACTTTTTTGTTTATTTTGCAAGTATAAATGCCACGATAAGGTAATATTTGTCTGGAATGAAAAAACACCGTTCTGAAACCCCACCGTACCATAATTTGTGTTGACTGCGGGGGACAAATTCCTTTCCGAAGATTCCGTGTGCGAAAATCGAGCCCTACTAGAGCCGATAATACTGCCGAGGCACCAGTATGCTACAGTGTTTTCAGTGTTTTCAGTCAAGCAGTAAGGCACCACTCATCGAAGTGCAGCTAGCGATCGCGGAGGCACCTTAGCGCCGCTGCCCAAATGGCGCGCGGGGGTGTGTGTGTGTGTATGGGGATGAGTAAGGGGGGTGGAGTGGGTGAGAACGAACAAAGGAAATTCGGAAGCAGAGTCCGCTTGTTGGTTTATGCGTGTACCGGCAACATATGTCTCGTATACACGTTTACAGCGCATGAACGCTATATGTTCGCGCTGTGCACGCACGTGGTTTTCGCTGGTAGATTGTTTATAAAATGCCAGTTAATCTTGGGCATAAATGGTTTCGTATATAGTAACAAACAGTTCACGCAGTACCTAATATTAACATAAGGAATAGAAACCCCCTATGCTGGTTGCCTAATTCAGAAATATTTTGACGGAACCCTCCTGCCGAGGCCACAGTCACTGTTTCGGGGTTCCAGGTCGTGTAAAGCAAGTTTAAGCTCCAAGATACTTAAACAAGCACGGAAAGTTGGAAAATAAACTTGCAGTCATGTGCGAACGTTAAACTGCAAGCTAAATTTCCGAAAAGACAAGTGCCGCTGCCGAGCGATCGTTCCCAATGCTTCCGACAACCCGCGCGGCCGAAGGGTGTCCTCCTTTGGCGTCATGAGGGGCGCAACCAATCAGAGGCGTCAAAGGCGGAAAACGCGCCTCTTTCAAACGGGACCGCGCGTTTTGCCAGATAAATGCCGGTTGGACTCATGTACGATAAAATTCAATGCGATATTCGGAGTCAGCGCGCAAGAAACTATGTAAACGTGCCTCTAACTCAATTTTTTTGGAAAGCGCTTCAGCTTCCCTTTAAGGCATCTGCCAGTTTGACCGACGTAAACTGCCCCGCATATCTTCAGGGGAATGCGATAAACCACACGCTCCACACATGGAACGTACAGTACACGATGCTTTACGTGGCACCCAAGGTTCTTCGCACCTGCCTTTGTAGTGTCTCTGGCAACTTTTCACGAGCTTGTGGGGAGCGCTAAGCGCTACCTTCACGTTTACACGGTTCGCAACCCGCCGCGGTGGCTCAGTGGCTAAGGCGTTGCGCTGCTGAGCACGAGGTCGCGGGTTCGATTCCCCGCCGCGGCGGCCGCTTTTCTGATGGAGGCGAAAAGCAAAAACGCCCGTGTGTACGAGATTTCGGCGCACGATAAAGATCCCCAGGTGGTCAAAATTAATCCGGAGCCCTCCACTACGGCGCGCCTCATCGCCTGCGTTGCGTCGGCGCGTTAAACCCCACAATCAATCAATCAATACACGGTTCGCAATCTTTTTTTTTAAAACCGTGAGGCAAGCCGTGAATGTACGGGACAACGGAAAACCTTTTAAATGCAGAGCATTTCTTAGCCTCGCCTGTTCCTGCGTCGGACGGCGTCCACAGCTCCGCGTCCGCAGCAGGTGCGCGCATGCGTCGTAGTCAGCCCGTTCGCTCCGTCGCGGTCTCTGCGTAACAGGTGCGTGATAGCAGCGCGGTGGCGCGTGGAAGGGCGCGCGCTGCTTGCGCTTGCGCGCTCTCCCCCCTGTACAGCTCTCCCTCTACTGCGCGCGCTGCAAATACAAAGCGGCTAGCGGACGCTCGTGCTTCAGTCACTGCGTTGCTCCTTCCTTCCTTGGTTGACGCTCGCTCCCACGTTTACTCGTGTCTGCTACTCCAGCATCACGGAAGAAGCGATGGAAGCAACACTGCCTTCAACAAGTACTGAGGCCCCAATGCTCTGCATTTACTCGTGTTCCCCTCGCGGGAAGGCGCGGGAATTTTTTTTCCTCTCTCTCTCGTGAGCAGGTTCGTCATGCGCATCCTTACGATGGCAAGATTTCAGTTTCCTGATAATGCCTTCCGTCACCGATACGACCAGGTGGAGTGGGTTAGAGCAGTGCACGGACTCGGGCCGGCCCGAAAGCCCAAGCTCGGTCCGGCCCGGCACGCGGGCCGGGATATGGCCGGGTAGCACGCATTTTCTCGGGCCCGGGCCGGGCTCGGGCTTCAACCAAAATTTTCTCGGGCTGTGCCGGTCCGATCCGGCCCGGGCAGTTCCTGAGGCCAGGCTATCCTGTGCCGCAAATTCTAAATTGTTGGCAAGGGAAAGTTTTCTTGTTGATATTTCAGGTAAAGTGAAAACAAAAAAACGAAGCGCTAATTCCCTACCGCGCCGTTAAAAGATATGATAAAAAGACGATTACGCTTAGAAAGCCTTCACATCAATAAAAAAAAAAAAACGTCTGGGTCCCATCAGCTTAGTGGGAGAGAGCGGGCCAGGAAACGAGGGCACTCCAGCCACAGACTACAACATGATTGTATTTTCTCTCTCCTTTTCAAACTAAAACAAACAGAACAAACGTGACCTGAATTTCGCAGTGTGTGCAGAGTTTGAAGAACCAATTTTCTAAGCACAGCCCATGATTTTTTCGCGCAAGAATTTTTTTAAAGCCATGACTAAAGCCAAGAAAGAACAGAAGCGCAGATAAAATCATGCTGCCAACGTAACTAGAGGGAAAGACTAAAATCAAATAGTGAAACCGGACGCATCGTCTGCTCAAATTTCAGCAAGGAATGGAAGAACGAAAGGTGCAATATCTGTTGAAGAATTGCAATAATAAAAAAATCCACTTAGTCGGAATCATTTAAGGTATCCTCGGGTGTGCCTTGATTTCGAAGACTGCAAATGAAGTGGCAAATGAAGTTACACGGCTACCGAAAATACAGCCTCTAAGTGAGGATAAGTTTTACAAAGTTCGGTCCAAGTTTAAAGGAAATATAAATCTAAAGTACCGTATAAACCGGATTATAGGTCGACCCGGTATATAGGTCGACCGATATATAGGCCGATATATATACCTTGAGGTGGGAAAAGTTGACAAAAAAAATAATTTGGCACAGAAGCGCACTCACAATGTCTATATTTATTTTCGACGCCCGTCTGTCACTGCCACTCACTATGCCTGCCGAAGTCACTCGTCCGAGCTCTCAGAGTCGTCCGAGGATGACTGCTTCGCACTGTCATCTTCCATGCCATCAGGCGCGTTGCTGATGGAGCACTTCCTGAACGCTCGTGTACCCATGTCGTCGGGCAGCGACTACCCAGAGAAGGACACCCAGCTTGACACGGTCGCAACCGGCCCGTATAGGTCTTTTTGTTGTCGCCGGCTATCCACTGATTGTACAGTTCGCGGAGCCGGTCCGCGCATGGCCTCCGGAGCGATCGTGAGCGAAGTTCCCGGACGAAGTCCGCCACTTTGTTCTCCAACTCGGGGTGCACCGCTTGAAGTCCACAGAACGATCGGTTTCGGGGGTTGCACGCGCACAGCTTAGCTTTCTGGCTCCGCCAGTACCGCACACTTTTCTCTGAAACGCCTAACTGGCGTTACGCCGCCATATTCCCATTCTGCTCGGTGACGCAATCACCGTCAGCTTAAACGCCGCGGTGAACTGGCGTCGACTGCCGCCACTCATCTCGGAACAGAGACGTACAGAAATGTACGCACGCACGCGTAATAGACGAGTAAAAGACGAAAAACTAGAGAAAAGCGAAATCAAATAAAGGCCTGATAGAGCGAGATAACAGTCCGACACGAATGGCGATTGGCGACGGACTACGCTTGCACATTGTTGCCAGACAACGATTTACATTCTGCCAATGACCGCTATATAAGACGAGGGGTGACTTTTGTGCGGATTTTTTTGGAAAAAAACTCGACCTATATTCCGGTTTATACGGTAGTCGTATTCGCTTTGTGCTTACGCTTTGTAGGTTAACAGCAAACTTCTTCAAGTTCATGTTAATATCCTCTCGGACTAGGGATGATATTTAACAACACTCTGGCAGGCTCGGGCTGGGCTCGAGCTCATATTTTAGAAGTTTATCAGCCTCGGGCCGGGCTCGGTCTCAATTTTTATAAATTTCTCGGCCCGAGCCAGGTCGGGCAGGGCCTAGAAATTGCGGCCCGTGCACTGCTCTAGAGTGAATATTCGGCCAATTGGACCCGACTGACTTGCTCGTCGAAGGCAGTGTGCACGGCATGGGGGCGCGACCTGCTTAGGGCGTCCGAGACGCACAGCTTAAAGGAGCCATGAAGAGAAAACACAAGTTTGGTTCATTCAAAAGATTGCCTCGCTAGAATCATACTGACACCACTTTTAACGTAAACTTCGCTCAAATAAGCTACATAATTAGGAAAAACGGGAATGGTCATGCGACCCACCAGCTCATTTCCCGCAACAGAACCTATGTCGTCACATGAGCTAAGCTCTGCGATTGGCGGAGGCTGGCAGAAGCAGACGCAAATTAGGTAGAACTTACAAACGAGACGAACGAGCGATTTGCACTTAAATTTAGGGCACATTCTTTACAAAGCAATAAGAATGATGGGACAAACGGTGGAAGTTACGAAAGCACATGTAAACATAGAAGTACTGATGCGTTCTGCTGTTCGTACTGCGCACAGCATGCTTGGTGTTTTGCTGCACAGCACTACGGGGCTTGGGGTTGTCTCAGACGACACTGGACGATTGACGCAAGCAACGGTGTCTTACGTGACCCCATTTGTCGAGCGAGCACTGTTTCAGGGAACGAATATTTTCTCCCAGAACAAAAACAAGCCAGGTTTAAATGCGGGCAAAAACAAACCAAACGCTTGCCACGGTATGGTGGCGCCATCTAGGTTACGGAACGTAAAGAAACGCGGGAACAAACCAACACCGCTGTACAGGGTGGAGACAACCGTTGAACGGTCCCGTGCCGCCGCAATTGGGCCAACGGGCTCAACGCGTTATTCTTTTCGTTTCCCACGAGACCTAGCAACGCGAAACAGACAATATGATTCAAACTTCTTCAGTAAACCGCGTTGCGGCGATAATTTTAGCGCGGTTTTGACACAATGACTTGCTTCGGCGGCGAGCGAGCAACCGAAAATGGCGGCGCCAGCGTATACGTGTCTCTACCCTGTACGGCGGATGCGTGAATGAAGGTACTCTAGGCTGCAGAGCGGTCGGTTCCAGTGATGTCACTTGGGACCACGAAAACGCACGATTGAGCGGGAAAATCAAAATTTTAACCTAAATTGTTTAATTTCTCAGTGAATAAAGCACCGTTTGTATCCGGACAAGCGCTGGGGGCACTATAAAACACGAAATCTTTCGAATAAAACCAACTTGCATTTTCTCTTCATGGCTCCTTTAAAGGGACCCTGAAACACTTACCATCGACTATTAGGAATGTATTTTGGGATAAAGTCTATTGTCCCAGCAATCTCTTCCCGCAAGAATTGTGAAAATCCGTTCAGTATTACCGAAACTACGCGCAATGATAAATCGCCCATAATTCTTCCCTCTCGAGAGAGAGAGAGAAAAACTTTATTGTACAAGGCAGTTAAGAGGGCGGGGTGGCCGGTGGCATGAGTCTGGCGGCGACAGCGGTGGCTCGGTTCACCAGGGAGATTTGGATCCCCGGATCCGAGCTACCCAGCGCCCCCTCCCACTGCTCGTCACACGCTATGGAGGGGAAGGGATCATTGGGACATGCCCACATGGAGTGCGACACGGTGGCCAGAGCACCGCACGAAGGGCAGTTGGGGGAGGGAAATAGTGAGGGGTGAATATGGTGCAGCACTGCACGACATGGAAGAGTGTCGGTCTGCAAGAGCCGCCACGTGCGTTCCTGGGAGTTATTAAGACTGACATGAGCGGGCGGAAACGCGCGGCGGGAGAGACGGTAGTGTAAGACCAAGTCGTGATAGCTGAGGAGGCTATCTCGAGCCGATCTGGCACCGTGGGAGGGGACAAGGCTGGGGCCCGCTCGGATAGTGAGCTCTCGAGCAGTAGCGTGGGCCTCCTCGTTACCCCCCACACCGGTGTGGGCTGGGGTCCAGCTCTCGACTCGACCGCGGACAACGCGACGAAAGCTGCGCTCTCTCTCCCGGAAAGGGGGGCGGCTCGCGGAGTTCTGTTTGGTGGCCGTCGATATATTACAGGCCGGGGAGTTCTCTCCTTTTCTCCGCAACGTGGAGGTGTCTATTTCCGGTCTGGTGACACAAAAAAGCAAGCATGGCTGCCTGCTCGCAAGCAAGCAAGCGCTCAGGCTGGTAGGGCGGTTTTGAAGCAATAAACGCTCATTGTCGACTGGTCTCGTTGAAAGGAAAGTATTGGGTCCGTCACTCGAACTCCGCGTGCACTCAAAACGAACGAAACACCAAAAGCATGCGAGCAGGTTCAGACAAAAAAGAGGTTGGTACACAGCGCCGACGACGGCGGATTGTCACAGGAAATGCGAGAAATAAGCCGCGAAGTTGACCAGCGACAGCCAATAGGACAGTCATGGCCCAAATGACGTCATTTAGGCCTTGCCAGAGATGCATAATAAGGAGAATTGAAGAGAGCGCGGTTGGTTTTTCCGCGTCTTTCACGGCGATTTGCGCGCTTACTGCTTCACGTGCATGTGCAATATTTGGCTGGTATTCCTGGCAGTGCACTCTAAACGTCGAGCAGGTTTACTTGCACTGCACAAAGAGTGTTGCAGAGTCCCTTTAACTATTCCTCTTTTTGCCAGCTTGGAATGTGCGCAATGACAAGTAAGAAGCGGCTTCTTGTCCCGAGACTCGTACTGCCAACACACATGTTTCGCATCTACTGCCATGGCCAAATCCAAAAATCTTATTGATCCATTCTCCGGAATCTCATTAGTAATATCCAGAGGGACTAAGCCTACTTCAAACAGCTTAAGCGTTTCGGAGACACATTTATCAAATTTTTCCTTACTACACTTCAGCCCACCTAACCAACCACTCTAACAAAAGTTGTTGCTGAGCTAGTTGGTACATACTTAAAGAAAGAAGAAAACGTGGCGTAAGCAAGACGTGGACGAAGAATACAAGGTAAGACAGATACAGGCGCCTGTATCTCTCTTAGCTTGTCTTCTTCGTCCACGTCTAGTTTGCACCACGTTTTCTTCTTTCTTTAAGTAACCAACCACCTTTGCCACCCCTGCAGGTTCCAGACGCGCCGACAACAACATATCGCACTTTGCGAACACCATGTTACTCAGTATAGGGGCGATACAGGAACCAAAGCAAATACATTGTATTTGTAGGAAGACCTCATCGTTCCAGTTAGAAAAGGTGGACGTCAGATACAAAGTCAAAAGTTCAAAAAAATTCCCCGCATTTCCCCGAGGGGAAGAATGTGAAAGTGCGAATGCACGAGTTGAATTTGCGCGGTTCGGTAATGTTCGCGAAAGAGAGATCACACACACACACACAACTACAAAGAAAGAAAGATGCATTTATTCACAGACACCTATTTGTGTTCTCGTTGTACTTGATTGCTAGAGCGGATCTCAGCTTTGAAATTTCGTGTCAGTACTCCTTTAAGCGGGTGCATTAGCCCTTCTCACGCCCGATTCTTGGCCAATCCCCCACGTGGGTATGTGCCATGTCAGCGGCCAGGCAGCGCGCGCCCATCTCCCCCCGTTGCCAAGGAAGACGAGGAGATTCCTGGCCAATACCCCACGTGGGTATGTGCCATGTCAGCGGCCAGGCTGCGCGCGCCCATCTCCACGTGCGCGGACATCGCCGGTGGACGCAGGTTCAGGGTCGCTTAAGAAGTGCATTGCACTTAAAAATTTCTAACACTTAACCCAGACCCATTTTGGAAGGCAAGAGCACCAAACCGGTCTATGCGTTCTTTAACACTAGACAGAATCAAGTCATGTGGTAGCGAATAGTACAAGCCTTTTACATCTCTGAAACGACGACCGGAGTTTCCAGGTTTCCGTGTAGGACGCGAGTGTGATTTCCGGCCACGGTGGCTGCTTTCTGATGGTGGCGAAAAGCAAAAACGCCTCTGTGTACATTTCGGCGCACGTTACCCAGGTGGCCAAAATTAATCGGGAGCCCTCGACGTATACGGCGCGCCTCATCGCCTGCGTTGCGTCGGCAAGTTAAACCGTACAATCAATCAATCAATCAATCAATCAATCAATCAATCAATCAATCAATCAATCAATCAATCAATCAATCAATCAATCAATCAATCAATCAATCAAACGACGCGGTTGGTTAATCAATAAGGATTGAATTGCGGTGATGTTGCACCGAAGGGTGCCGTCAACGGTGTCTATCTCATAACAGTGCACTACTAGGTAAGAAACGTGCGTTTGTGGCCAAAGAAGAATATACACAGTTCGCCAACAAGTAAGTGCACTGAAAGATAGTTGGTTTAAACACAGATGCAAACGATGAGCTCAGCAGTAATCGTATCTTGGACGAATTCATCGCGGGGATAGTTCATTCCCATTCCACTATAATGCAAGGGCAAACAGACAAGAACTTGAAATACAGAAGGCCATGGAGTTCACAGCTCTGACTAATCATCCGTCCTGTATTTTGGGATTGTTGTAACACAGATGCCATTGGGCTGCTTTCTCACACTTCATTTGAAGGGTATGCTGAACCTTTCGCGTAAAACGTCAACATTTTTTCCGCGCGGTAAAGACGCGTACGTCTCTCAAAACATCTATTGCACTTTTTTAAGCGGTGTTTTCTTCATAACTTTCCTTAAATACGCTGTGGTTGACGCCATTGAAGTGTTGAGACCTTGTAAATTTCATAAAAGGGAGATGCGCAAGCATTATATAGAGAAGAAAAAAGTCAATGAAGTGACGGTTCCGAGAGCGCCTGGGTCTTTCCTTGACTGTTTCGAGTTTACTGTCATTTGGGGCACCGGGTTTAGGTTTCTTCCACAGGGATGTTTGTCGCGCCCTTAACGCTTTTATTTCACAATCAGGTCGCCTACCCTGTTAAAACACATCTCGTACTTTCTTTTTCTGGTACGTGTAGTATCGGTTTTTACTTCAGTATGTTATAGTTTTTTTCTTGGGTTCTCAAAATTTTTAACATCACTTCCTTCACATTCTCCACAGCTCTATTTTACCCTTAGTTTGAATTGTAACCTGTTTATGAAAGCTGACATGGCCAATACCCCAGAGTGGGTACGCGCCATTGATTTTTGGTACCAACCAACCGGCCAACCAACCAAGACAGTAGAAGAAGAGGAAGTTGGAAAACCAGATCGGCGAGGCGGGGGCCCCGCCGGTCCCCGCCGGGGGGGGCCCAGGGTGGAAGGGAAGGTCAGCGCAAGTATTTCTTGTGAGTATTTCGTTTTACTTCAATATTGAGGAATTTTGTGTACTCCGGCCACGGATTTTGCCACAAAGATGCAGCAGTATCTGCCCTACAGTGTGCGCTATCAACCCCTTGGTTACATTCTACAAGCGTGATATGCCCTCCGCACGCCTGTCCCCACCACGACCAACTTTACTTCCTGCGTACTGAGTGTGCTGGGGCTTCACGATCGTAGTACACTTGAGCTTCTATCTCGAACTGCTTCACGTGGTATCTGCTGGATTGGGCCCACATTCAACAGCTGCCTCAATAGCAGCCATGAAATACCTGGAGCAACAAACCTAAATTCTCCGTTTTTTACTCACCAGTTACATCAGTAGCAATCTGCCAGCGAATGTCTCTCGTTTCCTGGCTGTCGTAGCTAACCTGAACCGGATGCAAACCATTGTGACCAACTATTTGAATCCATCTACTTTCAATAGAAAAATTTTACGGTTACGCTTCGACAGCAAAGTCCTAAGATGTGTTTTGTAACTGAATAAAAAAAATATTGATTGAAACAGCTCCTTAAAATAATTCACCTACGCGTCAAAATTTTGTGTGTGCAGGTCTATAGAGAAATCAATCAAAGCGGAGAGTTGCCGAGTTGCCTACTGACTAATGAACTCATACTTCTAGCGAACTTTAACATTGGACGAAGAAGGAAAAGACGAAAGACTCACTAGCGTGTGTTTCGTCTTTTCCTTCTTCGTCCTGTGTTAAAGTTCGCTAAAAGTATGAGTTCATATAGAGAAATCAAATGCAAAGTTGCCCTTAAACACCCCTAGCTGCATAGTGGGCCCCAAGCTTGGGTGCTAACGTAAACTTCGTTAAGAGCATGCGCGACACAGGGTTGGTGCATCGATTTCTAATGCTATCATGGAATACCAGCCAATCTTTCCCTGGGCATTTCTTGAAAAGGGAACATCTTCAAACCTCGGGAACCAATCTGCACACAGAACAGCGGTTGTAATCTACTGATGAACCCCGCTGACGTGCTCGTATTTTGTCTCCTACGGAAGGGGCGCACAGGTATACAACCAGTAACCATGTTCATCGTTTTTTACGTTTTTTAAACTATCCATAAAAAGCACTTACATTAAACGGACTTATCCCAAAAAGTTCTAAATTGGGTGTTTCTTTTTGGGATTAAGAAATGGAGCAGAATATTGATTCATTTGTTGATTACCCCATTACGCAGTGCGCCAAACCACGTAGAGTAGATTTGTGCGGTCATCTCGTATTTGGTGCTCTGAGAGTGAGCACGCATAGAGCGCTATTTGCGTGAATGTATAATTTCATAGTGGTTAAAATACGAATAGAAAGGAAAACAAAACAGTGGTACAAAAATGGTCGCAACTCGCATTGTAGCTCTCTCCCTGAACATTTGGAACCGCAGTCCATGTGCGAGTAGACTTACTCGCTTTTGCAACTATTCTCCTCACTCCTGCGCAGCATAAAATCTCCTTAATTTCCCGTGGACGGCCGCCCCTACCCTGGCTGCCCCCCTTTGGGACCTGAGCTCGCGTCGTCTCCATGAAGAACGCCTCGGCTCCTGCGAACGCCGGCGAGGATGTCCAAGGTGCGCATACTGGCCAAAGTTACGTCATGGTAGCGTCTCACAGTCATCGGAAGGAGAGTGCTCAGTTAATTCAGGAAAATTAACTAATCAGTGTGAAAACCTCACTATTTGTGCACATTACATTCGTAAAACTCTACACTTACGTTCAAGCAGCATCCAAAGCTGTCAGATAAATGGCTTGCACAAATAATTATCTGTCGCGTAAAACTGGCTCCCACAAACGTGATTTCCCAGGACGAAACCGAATAAAATAAAGCCTAATTATAGGACTTCCAATGAACAAGATTTCTCTAGACACCACTCGTATATCTGAGAAAGCGCTCTGCCAGAAACATGAGCACATTTTTACAGCACCGCTAGTTTAGCTTTTGCGGTTCCGATAACAGCAGTGTACCGGCCGTCGTTCGGCGACGCACTGGCAACAGTTCGTAGGGAACATCGCGTGAAAGGATATTTGTTATCAAATCTCGGGCAAGTTGGTGGTCGTTTGTGGTGACATAGGGCACCAAAACGACAAGGGAAATAGGGCGCAGCGTTTGTTTACTCCGGAAGTTCGTTGAGGATACGGCCATTTCGTCTGCAGAAACAAACAAAAGGAAAACTAGGCACAAGTATCCAGATGTAAGAATGAGTATTCACGTTTTATTGGCATTTACAAATGTGATTTCCTTCTCTAAAAACGCACGTTCAATATAAATATGATGTCCTTGTCAATCTGATACCCTGCATGTCAATTGGAGAGCAGTCAGAAACAGAATAAATGACTTTGTAACCTCAGTGTGTAACGATTTCTTAATGTCTGGCATTTCCGGCCATTTGTAATATCCCACCATGTTGCTTCCCCCTCGTAGGCACCGTTGAATATTTTCCGCTTGCCCGCAAAAACGGCACCTACGAACTCGGTGGTTTGTTTTTATTGCGCGGGAAATAGATTGTTCACGACGGTGAAACATCAACTGGCCGTCGATGCGCTTACCAAAAGCCAGGGAAGAACAGAAAACGACGTTGCGCGTGAACAGAGGAGTGACGTCACGCCAGCCGCAATCGACTGCGGTGGCGCTGCACTTGAACACCTGCTTTTACACCCGCTTACAGGGGCGGATCAAGTAGAAGACGCAATTGCCGCGGAAACTTCCCATAACTTCCGAGAGCAAAACAGGTTTTCTGAGAGGTTTTCTGAGAACGAGAACCGACATAGGCACAATGAAAAAACCCGGATGGAACAGTTGCCATAGACTTTCCGATGGGGACAAAATGTGGAGAGAGGGAGAGGGGATGGATGCAGGCAGGAGGAAAAGGAAGGAAATTGAGGATGCAGAGTGTGGAAGGGAAAAGAGGAGGCAGGAGGAGTACAGGATGGGAAAAAGTATAGCATGAGGGGGACAAGCAGGGAAACAGGTTGGAAGGGAATGGTAATCTAGAAGGGGAAAAGACGAATGAGTTAACGGCACATCATAACGCGACTATTTGAAGAATCCTACGGTGAAGATGCCAGTGGAGCAGACGGATCGCGTTTTCCAAAATTATCAAAAATGCAATTTAGTACATTGCCAACCCTAAGCACCGAGTGCTCACGAATATGCCGCATTAGCCAGATGTCATGCTGTATGACTCCACAATCTCCTTTTTTTTTTTTCTGGTGTTGGTACGGCGATAGAGAATGTTCATTGCAATGTTTTCTGGTACAGCCTTAACTTGAGCGCTGCAACGTTCTGGGCAAGAGCGACCGCAACCTATAGCGCTACGAAAAGGGTTCAACTGCGAATGTCACGCCCTATACGACACGAAACTTTTGTGTTACGTTTTTTGAGCGGCTATAGGTGCCTACGAGCCCAGAAATCATAGAATGGCACGTTAGACTGTCGAACGCAGCCTAAATGACTACTTACAGCTCTGTTTACACGCCTCAGTTTCAGTTTCGGTGACGCGAACACCGAGGCAGCCCTCATGACAGGAAGGCGCATTTGACGCCACTGTTCTCATCGCACCACAGCCGATGCCGTTCCAAGCGCGCGCCCGCACGCCAGAACGACCCGACCGGCCGCAGTCGCACGTAACGTCAGTGTCAAAAAATGGCCGCGGTTTAGCTCAGCTAACCTTGGATATGCAAAGCAAAAGCTTGGCTTAGTCTGTTTTAATCTTGGTTTCGCATTGTTAACCTTTGATGTAGCTGTATTGCCGACCACGGCTCAGCGCCGATCGGTCCCGTGCAACGCTCACAGAAGGAGGCCCGCCTCGCATTCATTCGCGGCGAACGTGGTGTTCTTTGCCGGGCGCAAGATAAGTCATGTAACCAGAGACGACCCCGCGGCGCATGCGTGGGAGGCGGCGCGATTGGTCGGCTGCCGATCAGCTGAGCCCCCGCAACCGCGAGCCTCTCAGCTGATGAGTTGAGCAGAACGACTGAAAATGGGGCCTTGTGCGCAGCGCCGAAAGCGGACCCGGCGATTTACCAGATGCGTTTCGAGGAGCGCGTAGCAGGGGGTGTGTCTGAGGTCAAAAAGTGAATTTGCGCATTCGCGGCGAAACCGCTGGACGAAAGTAGTAAAGCTTTGCTTTCAAACTCTGACGTGATACACAGGGCAGGAAAACGAGCGCCAACAGCACCACAGCTTCCGAGATACGTCACGGGAGCCCTGACGTCGGCCGTTTGGGTCGAAGCGCAGATGACGTCATGAGCTTGCTCGATGGCGCGGATGAGCTTTCTCCTGCGTGCAAGGATTAAAATTGATGTAAAATGTGTTCTACTGAACGGTTACACTTTAAACTTCCGAGGGGGTATCTCCATATACAAAGGAAGCTTTTTACATAGTTATCTGAGCTTTGAAATTTCGTGTCAGTACTCCTTTAAGGAACAGTTTCAAGCTCGCAGCGTTTCTTTCCCCGTGCCCAGCGCCGGCGGACGGCGAAGGCGGCGGGAGCAGCGTGGAGCAGCTGAGCACGGGGCCCGAGCCGCCGGCCGAGCTGTCACCTTCGCGGTTTCTCTGCTGGCTGGCATCGCCTTCCTCTCGGTGGCCACACCGCTTCTGCTGTTGTCGCTCTTCTCCCTCGCATTCCCGGGCTCCGACCTGCGCCGCTTCGACGACGTCCGCGAGATGGCGCTCGCCCTCGCCGACCCCAAACAAGGAGTAAATCCCTGCGAGGACTTCTTCGGGTACATTGGCGCATTTGAGATTTAGTCGTAACAGTTGTATTTATTTTGGCACCCACATCCGCACGAGAGCATTAGTTTGGGGTGGACGTATATCGACCCTAAAATTTCCGCAGAAGCAACATCACTCCCAAAAGAGCAGATAAGATATATAAATAGCGACGGCTCAGAAAAGTGGTCACAAGCGCACAAGCGTCACATATTGCGCACAAGCGTCAATTTGTTGATTGGAACGTCGTGCGATGCGCATGTGGGAGCAGCGCAGTTGATGAGGCGTGTAACGAAGCTTAAGAAAAGTTTGCAGTTATACAAAGTCACAAAGGTAGTTCGATTTGTGGAGAGAGAAAAAGAGAAACAACTTTATTTGACCCGAAAATTAATAGCCTCGACGATCAGCGAATCGGGTTCGCCGATGGCGGCTTCTCCTTTCGTACTGGCTTGAGGGCTTCTACTTCAGGGGTTCTTCTACGCCATTGGCTGGAGCCATTTTTGCAGTCTTGGCGGCGAGCTCCACCAGGTGGTTAATCTATTAACCGGTGGTTAACGCGGAGTGGTTAAGCTGGTTAAGCGAAGTGGTTAAAAATGTAGTGAGAGTCCTTAAGAATTTTTGGGCATTTTTTTTACAAGTTCTGTACCTTTTTATACACTTCATAATAATGAGAAACTTGCAACTTTGGGGCACGAATCTAACAACACTATTCTTAACAAACTCCACGCGTCAACAAAATTTTGAAAGCGCGAATCACGCACAACGCATGCTTACACAAAAATGGGCCGAATGGGCCGAAAGGTAGGCACTGAAAGTGCCCGCCTTTTTAAAACGCACTCTTTTAATTGGCGACTCCACAAGTGGGTAAGAAGAGAATGATGCGCCTTGTATTTAAACTTCGTCCTTGGCGGGGTGAGCAGACTATTCAAGTGGTGTAGGTCAACTGGTGTCACGCGCTTCTTTGAAAAAGAAAGGCATTCATATTCGGCGATATTTAATCCCACTGCACCATGAATAAATTATGTCAAGGGCGGCTATGTCCTATAGATCATCCAATTATCAGTTACTTTTTTTGTGCAAACTGCGCAGTTGTCTGCGCAGACCCTAACGACGGCGTCCATGTATCCTTAGTGCATATGAGAAATAACACTCGCTCCAACACTGACCCTTGGCAGACGGGTGACAATTGAACATTTGTCATCGAAAAATGTTCCATGTACCCCACCCTTCACCCACCCTGTACAGAGATTGTGCTGGAGCCGTTGAAGCATATTTTCGCGTAATCCATGAAGAGATAGCACCTGCAATGGTGGAACCTGATAAGCCCTATTGGTCTCAAATTTAACTTCCCTGCGTTGTTTCAACCTTGAAGGGCATCTGAAAACATGCCAGCGCTGCTCTGCGGCATGTTTTAGTTTCACGATGAGATTGCTCTATATAAATTATATGTGCTCTCCAAAGTGCCCCCCCCCCCCCCCCCCTGATTTACGAATCTCTCTGAATTGTTTGCTAGTTTTCGGGAAAGAACTGAACCTGAACCCAGGATTCCCAGATGAGTGGGCCCTGGGGTGTTTTTTGGCTTGCGGAGTACCTAGACTTTCGAACGGGAAGGAATAATTATTTAGTAATGGCATCACAATTTTAAGCACAGACGATGTATGGATCTAAGAGAAGGCGCTACGTAAGCAATGCTTTCCGCGAATGCGTAGTTACATGTGCAGCAACTTCGAGGACCCCGACCGCTTGAGCTTCACGTCTCTGCTCGAGTCGAGGTTGTCCGCCTACCGGGATCTCATCATCGACGAGCACGAGGCCGAGCTCAGCGACGAGATAGCAAGCAGCGGGGGCACTGCCTACCGCATCGGTGAGTACAGGTGGGTCTCCTGGAGGCGTACGCTATTGCTGACCGCGCCTCAAGTGGGGAACGAAATGCGGGAATAGGCGCTACTGTTTTCTCTGCACAGTGTGCAGTTTTTTTTCTTCACCCTCAATCTTGGAAAAATTATTTGTTTGAACGTGGGGTTGCAATGTGGTCGTAGGGTGTCATAGTAGTGTACACTTTAGTGCATATAAAGACTCCAACAATTTTTATGAAAGATTGCGGGCATTTTCTACCCATCACAAACTGATCAACCGCAAAATTAAAGCTTGTAGCGGCGTCATCATCATCACCACAGCTGCAGCCATCATCAACATCGCCTCTCCTCCACCACCACCACCATCATCATCATCATATACCACTGGGTGCTTGCATGGGCGGTCCGAGCCATGCGCACGAATAAAAATCAGGCTCCGGGTCCCCAATCGTAGAGCGCCGATCAAGCGAGAGAGACGGAACCAGACGCAGCCTTTGTAGCTTCGTTATCAACATCACCACAGCAGCGCCGATCATCAGCATCGCCTCTCCTCCACCACCATCATCATCATCATCATCATCATATACCACTGGGTGCTTGCGTCGGCGGTCCGAGCCACGCGCAGGAATAAATACCTGTGGCTGGTGATTATTAGACTGGATGTCCACCAACAATCTTCTTTGTTATAACACGGGTAGTGCGACATTTTTCCGGAGCCGACTGCGATCTGTCTTGGATTTAACATTTGCAAACGGCGTGTCAGTCTCTTCGTGGAGTACTGTCGATTTCCCGACAAATAGCGACCACATACCGGTAGTTTTTCATGTAGCTGTCTCTCCAAGTACACCGGAACGGGTATTGCGGACGTTGGTAAATTATGAAGTTATGAAAAAGAAATTGCATTCGGCTATCATATCGCTCCCGAATGAGTCTGAGGAAAATAGGGCTAAGAAGGTAACAGCCGCACTGAAAAACTCACTAAAGAAGTCTGAATTCATTGTTGCTTCTGCAAAGAGAGAGGGTATAAGCCCCTGGTGGGATCAGGACTGTTCTAGAGATTATCGGCGTAGGAAGGCAGCGTGGAAGAAGTTCATTCATAATCAAAGTCCCGATAACTGGTCAAATTTTAAGTATTATTCAGCTATTTTCTGCCGAACAATCTCTACGGCCAAGCAACTGCATCATTCGCATTGTTTCTCGGCGCTTTCAGATACAAAAAACAGACGTGCTTTCTTTGCTTTCTTGCGTAACCGCAAGAGTGTAGACAATCGCAGTAACGATGTTTCAGTCGTGGAAACGTCTGATGAAATCGTGAATTCGATCGAAAAGGTCGCCCAGGACTTACAACTCAGGTTCTCATCTACACTATCACCAATTGTCGTAGAACGTATACCAGTTGTAGACTTCTCCCCTGTCACGATGGGAGAGATGGGGGATGTTGTTATGCGGCTGCCGGGAGCCTCCCCGGGGCCAGATGGGGTTTCTACTCCCGCGATAACACTTTTGTTTGAGGAATCTCCTGACGATCTATTGAATATTATAAATACTTCATTGGAAAAATCATGGATTCCTGCAGATTGGAAAACCGCAAAAATTGTCCCCCTTCCAAAGAACCCCAGCCTAGGTGTTATTCTGGACAATATTCGACCAATTGCACTAACTAGCAACCTAGGCAAATTGATAGAGAGAATTTTGTATGGCCGATTAGCCCAGTTTTTGTCCAGTAAAAATATTCTGAGTCCGCATCAAATTGGCTTCCGTCCGGGATGCTCCATTTGGTCCGCCCATGTTGACCTGGAGAGCCGTAGTCAGTTTGCGCGCAGAAACAAACAGGTATGCGCACTCGTCACACTGGATGTTGCTAAAGCGTATGACAGCGTGGAATATAGCGTACTGCTAGCCAAACTTAAAAAATGTGGGGTACCCAAGTACATTCTTTCATGGATCCAACAATTTTTAATTGGACGCAAGTTCTTTTGTTCGAAAAATGGCTTTAAATCATCGACTTTATATCAGACAAGGGGCGTCCCCCAAGGCTCGGTGCTTTCCCCCATCCTATTTAATGTACTAATGAGCTCAATTCCAATAAATCAGGAAGTCTGTACTTATGTTTACGCTGACGACATAGCCTTTTTTTCTGCTGCCCAGGACATTCATGTTCTTTATGAAATGCTACAGGCATATTTGTTTTCCATCGAAAGGTGGTTAACATACATAAATTTGAAACTTAACGTCAATAAGTGCGCTGTCATTGTTTTTCCGGTATCTGCTCCGGTTACCCTCTGCCTGACGTATCGGGAGGCGACTATTCCTCAGGTGGCGTCTTTGAAGTATTTGGGTGTAATATATGATTAGACAATGGACTGGCGCCCTCATATAAACCATATTGCGACCAACGGGGAGCGGGCACTTGCACTGTTGAGGAGACTCAGCAATAGGAGTTTTGGAATGAGAAGGGACATTTTACTTTTTATTTACAGGGGGTACATACGTCCCATTTTAGAGTTTGGCTGCGCCCTCTTTTCCGGTTCACCAGATTACAAACTCATAAAGCTTATTACGTTGGAGCATCGTGCACTGAGATTGTGCCTCGGCTTCCCAAGATGCGTGGCCAATAATATCTTGTATTTGGAGGCCCGCATTCCGCGCCTGGAGTCTCGGTTTCGGCTACTAACAGCACTGACGGTTATGAGGATTTTTGAATCTCCGCAGAGCAGATATTTTTCATTGATGGTTGCTCAGCCAGCACTCTTTTTCAGCTCTTGGTGGCCTCGGTACATTCGACCACAGTGTGTTTATGCCCAGACGTTACTCTCACCATTGAGTATCAATATTCCCACAGTACTGACAATGCCCTGTGACGTTCCTCCTGCGCCTTTAACTTTCCATAATATTTTCCCCAGCAACGCTAAAATGCTTACTTCGCGATTTTTAACAGGAATACTCCACGGCCACTTGGCAAGCTTTAAGGTTTATGCAATAGTTGCAACAGATGCATCCCAGCGTGAGGAGCGAGCAGGTGTGGGAATTTTTAGTTCACACCTTAACTGGTCAGTCTCGCTGCGTTTACCTGACTTCACACCAATATTTCAAGCCGAATTCCTAGCGATAGTTCTGGCCTTAAAAAACGTACCTCTGCAGCACTTTAACGTAGCAATAATTACTGACTCCTTATCGGTTTGTTCTGCTCTGTCTTCATCCGAAAATTCCGCTCTTATTTGTACATTCAACTTCCTTGTGCCTTCCCATTTGCGGGACATCTGCCTCATTTGGGTTCCAGGTCACAAAGAGTTACAGCTTAATGAACAGGCGGATTCCTTGGCGCGATTGTCGTTAGATGGCCCTCCAGTTGACCTATGCCATATTCCCTTCATTGTAGCAGGAGCAAGGTTTCGTACCTACCAACGCTTACCAGGAGTACAGGAAGGAATCATCACTAATTTTGAAGATTATGTCCACTTAAAACATAATTGGAATACCGGTTTTTGTGAATCTCGACAATGCGAGGTCACATTGACTACCTTCAGATGTCGAGTCCCCCAACTCAACTTTTATATGCACCGGGCTGGTCTAGCCTCCTCCTCCCGATGTGCTGTCTGCGGTGATCAGGAGACTTTAGAGCACTTTCTATTGCATTGCCGCGGTTTTTCAATGATGAGGCAACGTCATCTTGCCACGTCATTACGACGAATTGGCCTGCCTATTTCCATGCCCGTTCTACTATCTTTTGGGGCCACGTCACTGTAATATTGTCACCGAGGGGTGGCTGCAGCCATTCATGCATACGTTTCCGAGACCAGGCGCCTGCCCTGTTAGTGTTGATTCCGGCATGTAGTTCTTCCCGTCCAAAAAGCTCAGTTGTTCTAATCAAAAATCCACCTATAACTTTCAACCAATTCCATTTTTTTCTCTTTCTGCGTATAAATAGAGAGGTGTATTAGTTTCCGGTGTTTTAAGCGGGCGCATTAGCCCTTCTCACGCCCGATTCCTGGCCAATCCCCCACGTGGGTATGAGCCAAATCGCCAGGAACAACAACAACAACAACAAAATCAGGCTCCGGGTCCCCAATTGTAGAGCGCCGATCAGGCGAGAGAGACGGAACCAGACGCAGCCCCTGTAGCGGCGTCAGCAACATCACCGCAGCAGCGTCCATCATCAACAACGCCTCTCCTCCTCCATCATCATCCCCATCATCTACCACTGGGTGCTTGTGTGGGTGGTCCGAGCCACGCGCCGGGAATAAAAAAAGGGCCCATCTCCCCGCCAGGGGGACTCGAGTAAATGCGTCGCATAGGGGGTGGGTGTATTGCGTTAACGTTTAGTGTTTGGGGAGTTGGTGGTAGTGAATGCGTTGTATCAGCAGCTTCTTGACGTAGTTTGAATGAGTCAAGGATATAAGGCGCGTTCGTAGCCTTTCATTCTGTGTCGGTTTTGTGGCGCAGTGGGAAGAGCACCATGTACCTCGCGCTCCGCCCACAGGTAGTGAATGCGTTGTACCAGCAGCTTCTTGGCGTAGTTTGAATGAGTCAAGGTTATAAGGCGCGTTCGTAGCCTTCCATTCTGTGTCGGCTTTGTGGCGCAGTGGGTAGAGCACCATGTACCTTGCGTTCCGCCCGCAGGGTCGTGGGATCGAAACCAGGCGCCGGTAAGTATTATTTTTTTATATAGTGTAGGGCGAGGGGTGCGGACCTGTTGTTGAGAGCGAGGAGGGTAGCGTGATGCGGGAGAGTAGGATTGGGGGAGAGGGCGCACCAGGAACGTCTGTTGCGGACGCCGAGGCACGCCAACGCCGAGTGACATCGTGAGTTAAAGAAATGCTCTGCATTTAAAATCAGGTTCATGTTGCAGCTAGACGTCTGGTTCCGTCTCTCTCGCCTAATCGGCGCTCTACAAGCTCCTCCAGAATACGTGAATTACTGCAAAGAGCCAATAAAAACAAGATTATGCGAACGAATATCAGGAACCGAAAATACGATGAGCAATGTTTGTCTGCGCAAACCGATTTCACGCAGACTTTCCCCTGTTCCGATAGACGGCCAGATGGTATTGGTTGTGGTGGATGCAGAAACAAAATGGATGGAATCAGTTGCCATTAGAGTTGCCACAGTGCAATCAATGTTTTATACGCTAAGGCCAATGTTTACACCTTTTGGCCTTCCAAAAACGGTCGTCTTAGATAACGGACCGGAATTTGTGAGCGCTGTTTTCCGCCAATTTATGGTACGAAACAGCGTGCAACATCTGACAACAGCCCCGTATCACCCACAATCTAGAGGATCAGCTGAAAGAGCAGTGCGCACACTCAAAGAAGGGCTAGCGAAAAACCCTCGAATGGACCTGAAAACACGAATATCTCGGTTATTTCTATTCCTATGTCGCCGAACTCCTGTCGAAGATGGCAAGTCGCCTGCGGAGCTCTTACTGGGATATCATATAAGAACCAAGACGGACTGCATCACGCCCGGCAAGGGCTCCACAGAAATCCAACCGATCGCGAGAAAGACTAAATTTATTGCCGGTGAGGTCGTCTGGATGCGCAGTTTCGAATCAGGTCGTCGGTGGATTTCCGGACCTGTGCACGGTCACCAGGGCTCCGGGGTGGTTACCGTTGACTCTGAAGGGGGACTTCAGCGACGGCATCTGGACCAGTTGAGAAGTCGGGCTGAAGCACAGGGCTGTCGCTCTGGAGACGTTACCAAGTGTGAACCCGCCGAAAGTACCTCGAGCTCATCGCAGGAGGCTTCGACCTCATCTCCCGGTACTACGACCCCATTGCACGATCGCACGGAAGCAGCTCACGCGGCAACTCACCCGCCAACTTCGCGAAAATCGGCAAGGATCCGACGGCCTCCTGACCGCTACGGCTTTTCCCCTCAACGCTTTACCTATTAAGAGGGGGAGATATGATACTTCATTCTCATCTTCAATAATCAAGGGACCATCATCATCACCGGGATTTGCTGACTGGAATAAACACCGGCTCCCATCTTGCCGTGTCGTTCGTAGCTGGTGATTTCAGTATTATGCGCTTGGGAGCGACGTGGCACTTTCCTGCCACTGGCGCGATTGCCTGCCATCTCTCTCGCTGTTCGGGTGTATTTAATGCGATCTTTTCGTCTCTCGGGCGTTAGCGGAGTGCAAATGTGTGATGCGGTTCCCCGCTTTGACTGCTCCGCTTTCCATTTACGTCACGTTACTGTGCTGCAGTAAACGGCATTTTTCTGTACGACCTTCTCTGAACACGTCGTACTGAATGTGCGCGGGTTTTTATTCTTGTTGTGGGCCAATCTCTCGCCGAGGCCGTGCGCACGCACGCGCACGAGCCGCGTGCCAGGGCAGCAGAGGAGGCCGAAGCAGTCTCGCGCACCGGGGGCCGCCGAAGCAGCAGCCGACCAGCGCTCGCCCCGCCATGGCCCAGGAGATCAACGAGGAGCTTGGCAGGGTGCTGCGCGAGCGCGGAGTCGTCGGCGACACATTCGACAACATCGAGAGGAAGGCCAAAATCAAGCGGGAGCAGGTCGTCTACGGTGAGTCGGGCAGCTGAGGCAGCCGTCCAGGCCGCGTCCGCCGCGTTGCGAACCCTGCGCGCGAGATTCGAAGCCTGTCTTTCATACCGCTCGGCGCACTGTGAGCCTATGTTGCCGCTGCAATAAACCCAATGGCAGTGTTTTTTTAGGCGTTTTTGGCTAGGCTTCCGTGTATTTTCATAGGTATTTTCAACAAAAGCTCCGGAGGCTGCTCGTCGCTTTCCAGTGCAAGGCGTTGGTAGACGGACGTGTCTCGTGTTTCAAACGACTTATGAATTCGATGGTGACGACGCAGTTGTAGAACACGCCTGGAGGCTCGTTCTCGCGAAACGGGCTCGGGGTTTGGTATCGTGTTGTCGCACGGTCCTAATGTGCCAAAAAAAAAGCGTTTCATTGATTAATTTCTTTCATTGTGCGGCTGAACTTAAGGACGCGGATTCAATGTTGGCCATGGCGGCCGTTTTTCTGATGGAGGCGTGTGTAGATTTGTACCCATGCACTTAAAATCCCTAGGTGGTCTAAATTGACACGTAGCCCTGCACACCTCCCATTGGCTCATCACCAGAATTTAAACATTTCTGGCTATGAGGTTTACCTCGTGAAACAGCGCCCGACACGTCGCATTGTCCCCTCCCTTCTCATGAAGAACAATGTTTCTTATTCCCGCCGTGGTGGCTCCGTGGCTAAGGCGTTGCGCTGCTGAGCACGAGGTCGCGGGTTCGATTCCCGGCCGCGGCGGCCGCTTTTCTGATGGAGGCGAAAAGCGAAAACGCCCGTGTGTACGAGATTTCGGCGCACGTTAAAGATCCCCGGGTGGTCAATATTAACCCGGAGCCCTCCACTACGGCGCGCCTCATCGCCTGCGTTGCGTCGGCGTGTTAAAGCCTACAATCAATCAATCAATTTTTCTTATTCAGCGTTGTTTCTGATAGTCCCTACTTGCTATCAAAACTGGACCTAAGCCGCGGGTCACGGCCGGGCTAGAGCGGCGGCGTGCGCGCTTTGGTATCAACACAGCGCGCGCCGCCGCTCTATAGCCCGGCCATGGCCGGGTATGCCGTGCTCGCTTTTGTTTTTCTTACTTTCTCAGAACATGTGTAGATGTCCGCGTAAATGCATGATTAAATATCCTAGCCGTTGGCCCCGCAATGCGAAAAACTAAAAAAGGCGCAAATATTCGCCGGCGAACGTCACGGTTTTTTCCCTCCGTCATCAAGAGCTCGAGGAACTGTATAGGTACCCTATTGGGAGTTACCGATTGGTTGTTGTTTACTGTCAGCCTTTCCGCAAAGAGCGTTAATTTGTCTTATTCTCAGTGCTGAATTTGCCGAAGGGTTCCTTTCCTAGGTGAATTTGAATGCAGCTGTCCCACGAGGCGGCAGCAGCAGTGTGACGCCGGAGGCCCAGCCATTGGCTGTTTTCACAATAGCTGCAGACGCGGTCAAATCTATAGGCTTGAGGCATATGTTCCGCAAAACTCTTGTCATTCGCCCCACATTCTCCCCTACATGTCCTTTCAAGGCGAAAGCCTATAGGTGCCCCACTGAGCGAAAAACCGTCCTTGTCCCATCAAGAAAAGCGCAGTAGAGGAGAAACGCATGTGTGACGAGATGGGATTTGAACCCGAGTCTCCACAGTAGAAGCCCAATGCGCTGCCCCCGCACATTGCTAGCGATGGAACAAAAGTTAACGTGGTGCGTGCCGTGTCAACACGTGAGTGGTATAGCTGCATCCCAGGTACGCAGGACTCTGACACTGGCGCAGCTGTGGTTGAGGCTCATTTCTGTTGACCGCAGCAGATGAGTTGGTGGGGAGCATCATCGCCGGACTTTGCAGCAAATACATTGCCGCCTTCAACGTACGTCAACAGAATTTGGTGCCCCAAGGAATGTTTTCGTCAGTGACGGAGCTACAGGGGCACCTTGAAGTAGAGGTGGTAACGGTCTAATTAGCGTTCCATCATGGCCCCTATGTGAGCAGTCGTAGTTGATTTAACCCAACCGGACCACCCGCTCCCGCTTACTGACTAGCCACTCACTATCAATAATTAACAGTGCCTCTGGCTAGTCAGTGAGCGGAAGCGGTTTGTCCGGTTGGGTAAAATCAAGACAGACTGATGGTGTCGTTTCGCAACACACCAGCGAGGATTGCTGTACTAGATGGGAGCAGTCTGTCTTGATTTTTAGCCAACCGGCCAAACCGCTTCCGCTCACTGACTAGCCAGAGGCACTGTTAATTATTGATAGTGACGCTCGCTAGTTTGTCCGGTCGGGTAAAATCAAGACAGACTGATCAATTGCCGTCGCAAAACGACACCAGCGAGGATTGCTGTACTGGATAAGAGCAGTCTGTCTTGATTTTTACCCAACCGACCAAACCGCTTCCGCTCACTGACTAGCCAGAGTCAGAAACGGTCCGGCCGATTGGGTGAAATCAACCTTGACTGCTCCCATGGCGGCCATGATGGAACACTAATTAGACCCTTGCCTACGGTGCCTCCGTTCTCTTGGCGTTGTTGCGGGATTAGGCACCGGAAAGCAACACCGTATACCGCGTAGGCGGTATCTTAGCCACTGAAATATGTGCGCGTCGATTTAGTTCGTCGCCGTTAACTTGGAGTGGCTCGCGATAGACTGGCGTGGTTTCGGCTGTAATGAATGATGTAATTAGCGTGATTCGCGTGCCAACCTAAACAAGGTATAGATGTGCACCCCGTCAGTCATGGTGGGAAGGGGGGGGGGCGAAACGGTGGAAACAGGCTAGGTGTGGCGTCAGTCTTAACTTGCCTTCCGCTGCACCATTGTTTGACGTTTGGCAGCAAAATAAAGAATCCCGTTTTTAACCTAAAGTACTATCGTGACACATTGAAATACGAACAACGGAGAGCGTGACTTTAAGTACATGCCGCGCATCCTGGCGACGAGACCGTTTGCGGAGTGCAAACAAGCTACGAGAGTTTGTGTGCAATTGTGTGTCGCAATTGCTAAACATAAGGACCAACGTGTACGGGAAATTATAGAAGCATGTCACATTAGAAAGAAGGGAGAAAAGTGCGTCAGCATTCCGTCAATGTCGTTAGCCGAGAGTGAATGTGTTCTTGAATGGTCGCAGTGCACAATAGGGTAGTCCTTGGCACGTGAATTGTGTGTTATCGCGTTTGCCAAGGTGATGGAATGAATTTTTGTTTTACTGTCTGGTGCAGTGCGTATTGTGTGGTATTTGGCAGGTATAGTTTCACAACCTTGTAGTTTTGCTGCAATCGCGAGAGACATGATAGGAAGCCACGTGGATTGAGTATATATATGTGTGTGTTTTTTCTATTAAATTCAGTTGCGAGTCAGCGCCGCGTCGTCGTTAATTCTTCTTTTGTCCCGTCCTTTTTTGCGCTGCATTTCGTTATGGTCTTTGTGTTAAACGTTGATATGGAAACACCGTCGTTCGGCGTGTGAGCGTTTCGGTTTCTTCCCACCGCGTTCGGCACCCACTTACGCAAGCGTTATATAACTTTGTTGCTGCGATGAGTGAAAACGGCGCACGCTGCTACATTCCTTTATTTTTATTTCGTGCTGAGCGCCAAACTAACCACGCGAATACGACGGTCTTTCCATATCAAGGTTGGTCACGAACTCTCATGTAACTTCTTCGCACTGCGCGCACTTGGCCCGTCGCAAGAATGCGCGGCATGTACTGAAAGCCACGCGCTACGCTGTTCGTATTTCAATTTGTCACGATAGTACATTACATTAGTACTTAACCGACTAAAACATCCCGTAGGACGCTCCTGTTTCACCTTCATATCAAAATTTTATGCTTAGGGACACTGCGCAGATCAGCAATCGTCATTTGTGTTGATGCTCATCGTCACCCTGTTTAAGTGTTACGGATACTAACTGATGTCTCTGCCGCTCAAGCTGCAACACTGAGCTGAGCCATGACTGTCCCGTTAGCAGAGGCCAGCAAGTTATAAGAAGTACAGAATACTCTTTCAGACTTTATAATACTATGCTTACGGGCCGCCGAACCAATGAATTCGTGCACGAAACACAAGGAAGTGCCATTGGAATGTCTGGCAGAGCGAGCGGCTCGGTTCTTCAACGCAGGCGGGGTGGCGGTGACCTGCATGCTGTTCATGCTCAACATACTTGGCGCCAAGACGTCCGTCCTCATCACTACGGTCTGGCCCATGCTCGGAAGGTGAGCAGGAAGCAACTCCTCTGTTCACGCTTCACTACGGCGGCCCCTGACGCTCTTTCTCTTCCTTTTGGGGCCTGTAATGAGTAATCCCCCTTTTTTCCGAGAAAGTGGCCCCTATACACACAATGAATTGTTGCGGTATCGATTAAAAGTAGTAAAGAGTCAAAGACAAGGTCATCCTAAGTGTGCTATGACATGTAGAACACCCATTCTGGGTGTAGGGCGAAGGCGTCCCGGTATTTTCGCCACACAAGCGTGCATTTACGCCAAAATCGCAACCTCGAATATCTGGTTTTTCAACCGAGTATCGCGTGTTTTCAAGGCGTTCGTCTTGGCTGAGCTAAAGTGGGGCGTTCGCAGCATCCGAGCCATCGACCGTGCGGACGTGCTGGCGATGCAGAAGTGGACGGCGTACTGGATAGTGTACGCGCTGGTGAACGTGATCTTCCGATTCGTGTTCGCCGGCATCTACCTGCACTTCCGGCGGATCTACTTTCTGCGCCTGCTCTTCCTGGCCTGGTGCGCTGCGCCCATCCAGGCGAACGGCGCCAACGTCATCTTCCAGAAGGCCTTCGCCGGAAAGATATTCAAGGAGGGCGGCAGAGGCGTGCCTGGCGGCATCCCCCCCATGGGCGCGGCCCCGGCTGCCGGCGGCAGGGAGATGTCCGACAACGGCCGCAAGATGAAGAGGTGAACGCAGAGCGAGTGAGTGCCCTATCCCACGTCTCGCTGTTGGGCTCCGTGCTCTGCGAAGAGTACTAGGGAAAAAACTGGTTGATTGCTCTGTCATAGGAATCGGTAAAACACGAAAGTGAAATGTGAAGCGAAATCTGCAGCTAAGCATGATTTGCGGGTCGGCGGCTGTCTTGTGGGTGTGCTTGGCGAGCGACGTCCTGCTGGCGGCTCGCTTCGACAAGGTGTACTGGCGTCATTTCTGTGACCGATATGACGCCAGTGCAATCTTGGGTTATCGCGGCATAAAACACTTTCGTGTTGAAATATAAAACCTGAAAGCGAACAACCCTAAGTATAGAGTACCCTTTAGTACTGAAGGTTGCTTTCCCGCGAGAAGACCATGTGTGCAGGGGTGCACCCTTTACAGGCCGCTTGCTTCGTTGCGCTGGCGTCACTTCCGTGACGGATATGACGTCAGCGAGATCTTCATGTATCCAGGAATGAAACACTTTCGTGTTAAAAACGAAGAGGCCGCGCTAACAACGCGTCACTGCGACTGAGGGCTAAAGGGGCCATAAGGCTAAACACAAGATCCCCCATAAAATTGATAACACCGATTTCGTTGCCAACTCCAAAACAATCACTCCACGCAGATGTCTTAGAAAAACAGTAGAAGCAGTAATGACTCCCCATCCACTTTCCACGAATTCTCTGTGACGTCACATGATGTTGTTTGTGCGACTGGCGACTGCCGACATAAGCTACCGTCCAGAAGCATAAATGCGTCATTTTAGTATGGCCTCCAGTTCCGTTTGGTCGTATCACTTGAATGCCAGCGTGCACTCAACACAACTATGCTTTTACTGCTGCCCATATTACATCCCTCCCGCCAATACTACGTCGCTGTAGCGCGAAATTTGAAAGCTTCCTTTTATTTATAGCGTTTTTAAGTCTTTCGTGGATGGAGTGGAGCCGGGTTACCAAACGCTAGTTCTTTCAAATTGTATAAAGTTGTATTTTGTCTTCATGGCCCTTTTTTAAGGGGCCATGAAGACAAAATACAGCTTTATGCAAGTTGAACGATTGCGCACAGTGGGGTGGGCAGTTCCAGTCATGAAACATTTTCAACAGTCCCGGCTTCCCACTGTACTTAGGTAAAGTCCGGTCTTGAAAGCAGACCACGTGCGGACAGCGATCCTTGAGCTTGAGTTCCTCTATATAGCTCCTGCAAAGAGCTAAGAGTTGCGCGACCGCCCGCCAGCTTGTTAGCCGTATTGCTGCGGGAAAGCCGACCGTCGCGAGTGTAGGAGCCTCGCCGCCACTTCCGGCGGCGGCCGACGCGCGGGCGCTTCGGTCAGCGGCTACGCTGTATTCCTGCGATGTCGCTCACGCTGCTGCTGCTGCTGTTCCCGGGCGGACACGGTGCTGCCCACCTCGGTGGCTGCGGCGCAGCCATAGTAGGGGCTTCTCTGCGCGGCATGGATAACTGGAGTGACGTCATCACGGCGGCGCGTAGAAAGGGGTCGCACAAATCTTTGTTTCCCTACGGGAGTTATATAGAGGAACTCAACCTTGAGCGGTAGTGCTGCGCCATCTGACGGCATTAAACCAGTGTCGCAGTGGGATAATCAAAATTTTGGCTTAAAATGTTTAATTTCTCGGCGAATAAAGCATCCTTTGCTGCCGGACAAGCACTGATCAGGGTTCTATAAAACACAAAATATTTTGAATAAAAACAACTTGTATTTTATTCTGCTTTTCAAGGAGAGGTGAGAAGCGGTGTACTCAGGTTTACTTCTGCACCTCATCGCTGCACGTGACTCTTTCTCCGCGCACCGCAAAGAGGGCGTTCCTGCAAGTATTTTGAACGTGACACGAGTCCTTCCCGTAATTTTTCGGACTTGATCTGCTTGCAGACTTCTGCAGCAACGACGAACAAACTACTTGCAAAAAAGCAGACGGTGCCGCGCATTTATCGCCCTCTCATTTCAAAACGAGCGCGCCGTTTAAAGAAGCCTTAAGACAAAACACAAGTTTGTGTTATTCGAAAGATTTTGTGTTTTATAGCACCCACAGCACTTGTACGAATGCAAACGATGCTTTATTCACGGAGAAATTAATTAATGTAAGTTGAAATTTAGATTTTCCCGCGAAATTGTGCATTTTCGTGGTCTGCAATGACATCACATGGCCTCGTTTACCGTTAGTGAACCTAGATTGCGCCACCACACCACGGCAAGCCATTTTCTGCTTTTGGTTTGTTTGTGAACGTATTTGTACCTGGCTTGTTTTGTTCATGAAGACAATCGTTTCGTGAAACATGGTGCTCGCTCGACAAATAAGGTCACGTAAGACATCGTCGCTTGCGTCAATCGGCCAGTGTCGTCTGAAACAACGCCGAAGCCCCGCAGTCCTGCGCAGCTAAACCAAGCATAGTGCGCGCAGTACCATCAGCAGTACGCATCGGTACGACGGTACTTCTTTGTTTACTTGTGCTTTCGTAACTTCCACTGTTTGTTCCACCATTCTTAGGGTCACTAAAAAGAATGGGCCCTAAATTTCAGAGCGAATAGCTTGTTCGGCAAGGTTATAAGCTCTGCCTAATTTGCGTTTCCTTTTGCCGCCCTCCGCCAATCGCAGAGCTGTCTGGTATGACATCATAGGTTCAGTTGCGGGAAATGAGCTAGTGGTTTGCCTGGCCATTCCCTTTTTCCCTAATTATGCACCTTATTTGAGCGAAGTTTACGTTAAAAGTGGTGTCTGTATGGTTCTAACGAGGCAATCTTTTGAATAAACCAAATGTGTTTTCTGTTCATGGCTCCTTTAACATCCGGGTTTGTCGCCTCGGTGGAGCGATTCACTACATGCCGTTCTTGTACTATTTTCGCCGTGGAGGAAGGGGTGACGTCTTACATGCCGGTGATGGAGCGTGTTATGTTTGGTGTATCTGGATAAACGGGAATCGGTTAAACGGAGCAGCCGCTTAAACGGAACGGTAGCCTGTAAGTTGGTTGGTTTTGTATTCAGATAACGTAAAAATAACTTTCGGTAATCGGAACTAAACTTTCCACGCCACCGTGTAAACGGAACCGAAAATATAACTTCTTGCAAGCCCACTGTCATGAGTATCAGCTTTTTCCGGTTCCAACTTTTCCTCTTGTTTTTGTTTTTTAGCCTTGTTGGCCTCGTAAGCCCTGTGGCCCTCGTTCGTAGTCAGCCGTGTTAGTGCGACGAATGCAACATCGAAGTTCTTGTTCTAGTCGTTCGCTACCTATTTAAGTAGCCGAGTTTACAGGGCCTAGCTCCTTCTGCCCTGCTTGTGCCACCGTGTTGCTATTCGCGCTTTATTACCGCGGCGCCGCCTTCTAAATTCGGTGGCACGTAAGCTTTCGCGAAGTTGAGACCTCTAGCCTCCGTTGTTTCAATGGTGGCACAGAAGCGTGCATACCATGCGATTAGGTTAGAAAAAAAAAACTGTGGTTGATTCTACTCATAGGAATCAGTAAAACACGAAAGTGAAATGTGTAGTGAAATCTGCAGGTGAGCATAATTTGCGGGTCGGCGGCTGTCTTGTGGGTGTGCTTGGCGAGCGACGTCCTGCAGGCGGGTCGCTTCGGGAAAGGTGTACTGGCGTCATTTCCATGACGGATATGACGTCAGTGCAATCTTGGGGTATCGCGGCATAAAACACTTTCGTGTTAAAATATGAGAGACGAAAACGAACAACCCTAAGTAAACGTACTCTTTAGCACTGAAGGTTGCTTCCCCGCAAGAAGACCCTGTCTGCAGGGGTGCACGCTTTACAGACCGCTTGCTTCGTTGTACTGGAGTCACTTCAGTGACGTATATTACGTCAGCGAAACTTTCGTGTTAATAAGATGGACATCATTCTTGACTTCGAAAGCGCCGCTTACACGAAGAGGGCACTCGCGACGAAGCACGGTGACCCGAAAAGCAGCTTAACGAGGATCCTGCACCACAATGACATTCTTGGCACCATTCATGTTATTGCTGATGCCTGGAGGCAGCTGACTGATAAAACTACAGCAAATTGCTTCAGGCATGCTGAATCTTTTTCAAGTGAGCGGACATCCGACTTGCAGGATTTCCTGAATGTGACAGGGAAGATGCCATTGAGAGGCAGGAGCTAATGTAGCATTGGGCTTTAAAGGAAATCCAACTGGGCTTTGAATATGTGCGCATTGACAGTGATGTTGTGACAGTTAGAACACAGTGAAGAGCATTGTTGCAGATGTGTGCGATTATGGAGGAGGACGAGGAGAATAAGCCCGAAGATGAATCTCAAGAGGTAGTTACCGTAGAACATACCACATTTCAAGGACCACCATCGGCTGCGCAGTAGCCAAGAAATTTTTTTTTCAGGAGGATCCAGGATCTGAAACGTTTGTCCAAAGAATAAGTGTCATGTAAACAACGATACTGAAGATGCAGTTGTAAGGAAAAAAAATGATGCATTTTTTAGTGCACAGTGACTAATTGTTGCCAGATATACTTTGTGAATGCTGTGCCTGAGCCTCTTAGTCTTGCTTACTGAAAAACTACCAGCTACATTCACCGTCTAGTGCTTAGGGTTCCGCTCGCTGTAATAAAAGCTCCTGTAAAATGAAACTAATTTGTTTGGTCCCTTGAAGTTGCGTTTATCGATAGTCTACTGTATACGCATACAGACACTGCTCATCAATTACTCGCCTAAGATGTTTAAAATCAAGCGTTTTCAGCGTAGAACAACGGGAGCGAAGAACGAACGAAACAGTACGAGCGCTAAGTGTTGCGAAACAGCAACACCTTGCTATAAAACAAAACGAGCGCTCGTCTTGTTTCGTTTGTTCTTCGCCCCGGTTGATGAACCGCCACAAGCCCAACTGGTTCTTAAAGGAGCCATGAAGAGAAAATACAACTGCGTTTAATTTGAAAGAACTAGGATTCAGTATCTCACTCAGCTCCATTACAGTCAAAAAAGATGTTTTTTAACGAAACAAAAGCAAGATGTACTTAAAAACTTCCATATTTTGCGCCACAGTGACGTGTTATGAGCAAGAATGACGTCATACGGGCCAACAATAAAACATAATTTTCAGTGCGGTAACTGCACGTTAGCAATCAAGTGATGTGGTCCGATGGAGCTAGAGGCCCCATTACAGACGTCCAGTCATGTGTCGTCGCGACAGGTCAGTTAGGTGGCCGCCAATCGCACAAGCAAGGTTCCGTGACGTCATAGAAAAGTTGCGGGAAATTGGCTAGGGGGTCGCGACTGCTTCACACGTTTTCTTTAATATCTCCGTTATTTGTTCGAAAATTGCGATGATATTGGTATCGTTGTTATCGGGACTAAGCAGTCTTTCTAATAAACCCATCTTGTATTTTGTCTTCATGGCTCCTTTAATGTTTGAGATATCAGTTACGTTGTTTGCTGCCCCGCATGACACCAAGTAAATGATACACGGATTCAACGGAAGTCGAAAAAAGCTCCGGGCTGTGTAGCAGGGTAATTTATCATAAATTTTGGAGAGCTGATCAAATGGAAGTTTTAGAGCACACTGGTCACTAGGTTTGCACAGGACTTTGTTTTAATTGGCCGCTACGGAGTTGTGAAGGCCGGGCCGCGGCAGACAGAATGGTGCGTACGTCTGTAACTAATACCCCGGCTACACTAGGGTCCGAATGTCATTTGACTCAAATGGGGGGCTTCGAATGCCATTCAAAATCCGCCGTGCTACGCTACAATTTGAAAGATTTGGAAGATTTGGAAGATTTCACAATTGCTCGCCGTGCTGTAGTGGCGCTGCTATCGCCCTGTTTCTTTTTTTCGTACAATAATACAACAATCAAATTTACGAGCAGTCTAAGGCAGCAAAATGATATCAAATTTGAAGAGGCAGACAGTTTTGACTCTAATGTGGTGACTGTTTGCATAGCTTTATTTTTTTTTTTGCAACTGACCCACTGGTATTGAGAGCATGAAAATTAAATATGTTGATTTCATATTGTAAGTAAATTAACAGTGAACAAAGTTCCACAAATAAAAATATTTTGTTTGTTTTACGTACGCAAGTATATTTTCTATTGCCGATCGAAGACGCTGCGTGTGAGAGTGGTAGAAATTGCATTTGAAATCCCAAATGTCTCTCCCGGTGCTTATTTGGCTCGAATGTCATTTGAGCCGAATGGCATTTTAAAACCTATAGTGTAGCAGCACAACGTGGCATTGGAGTCAAATGACATTTGGTTCAAATGACATTCGGACGCCAGTGTGGCAGGGGTATAAGCTTTTGACTTCCTGGCATAACTTAGTTTGAACAAATTGCTCACTGTTCTTGGAATTTGTGGAGTATAACACAGCTTTTACCGTGAAAGTCTCAAAAATTAGCCAGGAATGGGAAAGTGACTATAAACACCCGGCCTGAAAGCGGAGATATTTTGTTGCAATCGGGTGCTCCGTGATGTTTCAGAGAACCAACACGTTTCCCTGGTCTTCAGGCAGTACCGAACTTCAGACAGCACTGAATCTTTGACGCTGGCCCACCCACAATCGGCGTTTTTAAAAGGCAACTTACCAGTTTCGTCGCGTGAAAATGGTGGAAGTGCTTGTTCTCTGTGCAGCCAAACAAATGTCTGAGAGGACTGTGATCTTCCGCATAGGCGTTGCTCCTGTGATGACATGCGCGTCTGGTAACAGCGATGCTGTTGATTAAATACCAACGCGCACAGCAAATGCGCTTTTAGGGGTCCTAAGGATAAAAGCATAGAGGCTAAAAATTCGCGACCAGGGATATAGCTGGGGCCTCTTTCAAGACATCGACAATCGTGATTAAGTTAACGTTGCGGCAGTAAAAAAGGCAAGAACGATGGTAAGATGTGAACGGTGTATTTACAACATGTTGACTTGAGAGATCTCGAGCCAGGCTACGTCTTCTCATTCCGCGACAATATCAAATTTATTTTCCGCTTCACATAACGGGCGACAGTGTTTGAAAGTTCGCTGTAATTTGGAAACTGACCATGATAGGAACTTGTATGCTTTGATGACGCGCATGTGTTGGCAGAGCACGAAAGAGATTATCGAAGCTTACACATACTTGTACCGAAGCTGACGACTGCGTCGGCGCAACGTTGATTGTATTATCCCAGGAAGAGGTACAGCTTATTGAAAACGGCATGACGTAGCGAATCAAACGTGAGAACCCCCATTACATTTTGTTATGACGATCTGATAGTCCGTTTTGGGTGAATGATCCAGTTGATAGTTTGCTCCTGTCTCATGAACGAACCCGTTTTATTCGTCGTGTGTAATGAACCGGCGCAGTCGAAATGAGCAATCCCCCCATTGTACCGTGACTGGTAACCCGGGCGCAGCCTTTCCGCAGTTTATCGACCGAGATCTGTACATGACCCCCTCACCCGGGTTCCAACTGTGGAGAAATAAAAATCGAGCGCCATTCTCGACGCTGCATAGGCTAGATGGACAGTCACCGCGCTTCAGAAACCCTGTCTTCCATCTTGAAGCAGTATTGCCTTTTTGAAACACGTGCAAACATTTTACGCGGGTACTGTTCACAGACATGACAGCTTCAAAGCGGGATTCACCGCGACTTTATGCAGCGAAGCTGTGTCTCAGCAGCGTAGAAGGCTAGCACTGGCGTCCCCGAAACTTCACAAGGCGTTATGCTTCTGAGCCCAAGGTCTGGGGTTCCATTCCGGCCGCGGTGGCTGCTTTTGGAGGTGAAAACGCCCAGGTCTAGATTTAGGCGCACGGTAAAGATCTCCAGGCGCTCAAAATTATTTCTGAGCCCTCCAGTACGGTGCGCCGCGTAGCCCAGGTGTATCTTCGGCGCGGTAAACCCCCCAATCATCCCGAAACTTCACACGCACGTGCAAATCGCCATTTTTTCTGAGGGGGCACTTTCGTGTGTCCGCTTCCTGCGAAGCCATGAATAAAATTAGGGCTCTGGGTATTCGGTATAGCTTTTATTCACTGGCGAGGCACGCATGCGGGCAACCATGATGTGAGTGCGCCGTTAGTCGTTGCGTCGGGATCCGCGGGATGGCGGTACTTGTCCGTGCTAAGCACATGATTTGTGTTGGACGTTCCAAACTCCACCCCACCGAACGCAAACTAATGCCTCGAGTCCAATGTGAGTGCAGTTAATATCTATGTTGACACCACCATTGAGAATCGAATTAAAACGGAGCAGACGACGCACGCCGCTGATTTTTTTTTTTTTTTTTTCGGCGTGAGCGCGCGCAGTGGCACACGCCGCGCCCTGTCCGTGGCGCATCGGCCATGTCCGTAGCTGTTTCCACTGTTATTAAGCGAAGAAATGGCCAGCTAAACTCTTCAGTGAACACCAGAACAAAAGACGACTGCCGCACCCGATTTGGTGAATTTTATTTCAACCAACAGCTGCCAGTTTCTCAAACGGCCGTCGTGTGCAGCACAAAGTGTGAACAGTGTTCGCAGCCAATGGGGATACCCAGCCGACGCACAGCTGCTTTTTGGCTCCATCAGTTTTTTTTAATCCAAGTAGTGGTCATTCCGCCGACGCATTTTCACAAAACCGGTCACATGGAGATTTTACCCTAAGACGAGGTAGTGGCCAGACAGTGTTCCTTGTCCGTTCCGTTTCCTTCTTTCCCTAGAATACGATCGTGTGCGTAGTTGGTGCGTAGGCCGTGGCTGTCGCCAGCTGACGGAGCACGCATAGGGGCAAGCGCTTCGTTGTGAACCTCAATGCGTAGTGTCGGTGGTGGCTTTCCGGAATCACCAAAGACTACGTGAAGACAATGTTGAGATGGCGAATGTATCATTTACGAGAGAATTTCGGTTCTTTTGATTTAATGAACAGCAACACTTCTGGCGCCTTCCTGCACAACCATGTGTTTTAAAGATAAGATGCAGTGCCCTTCCCGATGTTTCTCAAAGAGGGAGACGGAATCCCTTGATTAGGAAGATGGCGTTTAGCCGGCGCACAATATCGCCTTCACGCAACTATCTGGGGAGTTGGAGAAAAGGGCAGGGATTGAGTAACCCAACAAGGAAGTGTTATGCGAATATTATTGGCGGATGGGCAATTCCGCGCAAGCGTGAGGAAATGGGAACTTTTGCAAGACACTTCAGGGCGCGGTTATTTTCTCGGGGTAGATGCCCAGTGGCAGGTGGGTGCAGTTTCACGTTCCCTCATATGTTTGCGACCCACCGTTTGTGTGTACGAAGCGTGCTGGTGTTGGAAATAGGACACTAAATGGCTCTGCTTGCTCGATTGCAGGTCACCCAGGCACCAGTCTGCAACGTGGCCACTCAGCTAGGCCCAAGAAATTCCAGCTTTTTTCCTGCCGAACAGAGCCTCCCGGGCGCCAGCCTGCAATGCGGCCAATCAACTAGGCCCAAGAAATTACAGCTTTTTTCCAGCCGAAAGGGGCATCCCGGATCAAATAAATTCCCATTTGCGAGCGCTGTTTTATTATCTCCTTTCCTACCGCTAGTGTAGAAGGTTTCTGGTGCTTCGATAGTGTTACGTGGTGGCAGGGCAGAGGTGACGGCAACCATGACAGATGAAGTGATCTATTAAAGGCGATGTGATGTACTTGCACGAATGTTTATGCTTGGGCAGTCTTCATCGTTGTTGGAAGGGGATGCCCGCCACTGTCCGCTTTTTATCACATTGCCCCCTCGTCGAAGGGGACCCTCCCGGTCGAGGCCACAGTAGGTGGGACAGTCACAGTGGCGGAGTCCTTACCGCCACGGGTGATTGTGAGTTGGGTGAGCAGAGGCCCGGGAACAGGAATTTCCGCCGACGCGACGAAGCATCGTCCAAAGCCCTCAAACGCATACGCACCGAATAGCGTTGGTAGTGGATGTCCATGGCGCTACGCGCCACTGTCCGCTTTTGCGGCGAATCTGTCTAGTCCCCCAGTTGTCGCGCCCGTGTGGAATGAAAATTCGGGGACTTCGACGGTAGGGCTAGAGCGGAGGCGCGCACCCTTACGGTTTTCGCCCCGGCGGAAAAACTAGACCGTTCTCCGCGTACAGTTCCGTCGCTCTCCGCGTGGGGAATACGCAAGCGTATACCAGCGTTGCCTGGCTCTTGTGCTCAAAAAAAAGTGAGACGCCGACCCATGGAAGAAAGATAAATTTTAGGAGAGAGCAGGACGCGAGGCTGTTCAGCTTTCGCAAGCCAAGCTCCTTTGATGCCGCAATCTCCTCCCCTCGGTCTCCTCCCCCACCCTGCATCCCGGAAGATCGTACACCCACAACAGGTTCGTAGTAGCATTTAGTGGGTCTGGCTGGTTGCCGGTCATTTTTCTTTCTTCCACGGTGCGCACCTCCAGAGTAGTATGCCCACGCAGTGTGGGATTGGTCAACCAAAGAATCCATAACGAGAATTGTTGTAAAATCTTTTATTGGGGGAGTTGGGAGGGGTGGATTCACGGTTCAAGGGGGCTCGTATGAGCTCGTGGTCGTCGGGAGGCGGTATCAGTTTTTCACAGGACAACTGTACCCCATTGAAAGGACTGGTGCAGGCCATCGCTTTATAACTCGCGCTAGACCGCTCTTAGTGGCGAACCGTGTGATAAGGTTAATGGTGTGTCCATCTAATGTGAGGGGATGGATATGGGTTGAGGGATCTGTGTTTGAGGAAGTGAAATTCCGGTATCGAGAGAAATTGGGGCATATCCAGACCAGGTGGTGCAAGTCAGCCTTGACGTCTTGCTGACAGTATGGAAATTTCGGGTTGATGGGGGAGTAGTACCGTTTGCGAATTGTTTACCGTGAAACTGATGCATCTGTATAGAATTGGTTAATAAATATTTCTTGGGTTCTTGTTTTTTTATTGCGGAGTTTGCTATTCAGCAAAAGGAGAAATTAAATGTACAGATACACCCTGGATTCCCGAAGGAATCGGAGCAGGGGGCCATGATGTGGTCCTTGTATGTCATGAAATCTGGCGGACGTCCGGGGCGCGGGCCGCAGGTGGCGATGTGCACACCGCGTAGGCTTCGCAGAGCAGGGCAACTCCACACCAGGTGCTCTGCTGTAGCCTGGTCAATTGGAGCGGGGCAAAAGGGGAAGGTGGAGTTGAACGGGGCATAGTATTGAGGAGGCCAGGACCTCGTCACAGCTGGCGTGAGGGCGACTCCCCGGCAAAAACGTCTGAGCAGAACCTCATCTTGGCGAGACAACCCGCCAGGGAGATCTGTACCGCGCGGGGAAGTGAGAGAGCGCGTGGTGCGCCGTAGACGTTCTTTTGAACTGGCAAGGCGAAAATCGTTTAAATAAGGTGCAAGAGGAGCTGGATATTGCACACGCGCGTGGTCTGTTCCGGCATCTGCAGCCTGCATTGCGGGGTGGCTGTTCCGTTGGCGCCATGACACGCGCACACGACATGGGTAAGTGTCCACTATGTCCTGGATTTCTAGCAGAAGTTCGTTGGACGTGAGAGTTCTACGAAGCTCTCGAACAGCTGCCGACAAATCAATGTAAATTGTACACTGTGGTGAAGCGTGGTTGATTACCAACAATATGTGTAGCAGAGCACCCCGCACTGCCTCGTTGATGGCCACTTCTCCGTTGTTATGTAAGTGCAGGTCACTGGATCGGGAGCCACAGTCGGACAGAGTAGAGCCGTGTGAAGTAAGGTATCGGAAGCACTGGCGTCGACAAACATCAGCGTAGACGAAGGGCTAGCAATGTCCATAGAAGGCGGAATCGGAGCACCAACTGTCCGGGGATGAACACGAGCAACAGGTCGTGTATCCGTTAATTGGTGGAAATTCCATGGGGGCCGTATATGGGTGTTTGATAGTGGTGAGGCTGGTGAACCGGTCATGTACGCTGCAAGAGCGGCGAAATCAGGGTCAAGGGCTTGTTTTTGGAGGCGGGCTTGTCGACGCTGATGCACTAGCTCATCAAACGTGTTGAGCTGCGCTTCCTCTTGCAGAATAGGGACGGGGGTGAGGGCTGGAAGACCAGTTACAGCTCGCATAGCCGAATTGTTTATTGATTCGAGTAGTGCCCAGTGCCCAGTCTGACTTTGTAGGAAAGTGGAATTGAGCTTGATAAACTATACGAGGCTGAAGAATGGCTTGGACAAGCATGCATCTTGGAGGCTGCACAGCCGGCTTTTTGAGGCATGCGACGGAACAGATGCAGCGATTCTGCAGCTTGATGCTTTGCCGAGCGAATCCGAGGTTTTGCAGAACCGGTGGCCGTAATATCCAAGTCTAACACCCGCAGGGTAGATGCTGTTGATATAGGCGTGCCTTGAACCGAAAGACGGATCGGGGAGGTTGCCAACCGCCGACGGCCCCATGCGTTGGCCACGGTGAGAAGGGCTGTTTTGTTAGGCGAACGCGTGAGGCCAAGATACCTGCACCAAGAATTGGTTTCATCTATAGAGCTTGTTGCAGGCGGACACTTTGGACATGAAGGTCCTGGTGAACAGACCATACCGTTATGTCGTCTGCATAGATGATACTATAGATGTGTGGGACAGCACCAATTCGCCAGGCAAGAGGTATCATGGCCATGTTAAAAAGCAAGAGGGCCCAGACAGATCCCTGAGGCACACCACGGCGGGGCTGGATGAACCTATGGGAGATCCGTTGAGACTTATGGAGAAGGTGCGGTTTGGTAGGTAGAAGGAAATGAAATCACATAGGCGGGAAGGCAGGTGAAGGAGATGAAGTACCGCAATGACGGCGGCGTGGCCAAGGTGGTCGTACGCTTTGTGAACGTCCATGCCCAGCACAGAGCGAACACGGTGCGATCGGCTGCCAATAAGGATCATCTCGGAGAGGTAGCCCAGACCATCCTCTGCACCAAGGTGGGGACGAAATCCAATTTGGCATGGGTGGTATAGATGGTGCTCGTCGAGCTACCACTGAAGGCGTGTGGCAATCATCCGTTCCAACAGCTTCCAAATGGTCGCCGTAAGCGCTATTGGTCGGAGGTTGCGGATGTCTGTACTCGGTTTACCGGGTTTCTGGATAGTGATAAAATCCGCTTAGCCAGGCCGGGGGATTGTACACGTGAGCCAAACCCGGTTGTACGCCTCTAGGAGTCCCTCCAGAGAAGAATGGTCGAGGTTCTTGAAAGATTCAAATGTTACTCCGTCGGGGCCAGGAGCTTTGCGGACTGCCGCCGTGTCAATGGCCGCGGTTAGTTCCGCAATTGTAATTGGTGAGAGTATGCCCTCGGTTGCTGCTTCCGATGGTGGCGTACCAGCACCGGACGGAAGAGTGAATGGAGGGGGCATGATGGCTGGGTCTAAAGTATCGGGGTATAAAGTATGGGCCAGCGTATCTGCGAATTGCCACGAAGTCTGGTTGGACGTGAGGAACGCTGACGAAGCAGGATCTGGGGATCGTGGTGAACGCTCCAAAGAATGAAAAATGCGCCATATGGAGCGTAGTCCAGACTCGGGCCCTAACGAAGCGCACATGTCAAGCCAGCGCTGGCGGGACAGCCGGCGTTCATGGCGACGAGCCGCGGCTGTGAGCTGTTTAAGGCGGATTTGGCAAGTCGGAGAGTTGGGATTCCGACAAGCAAACCCTTCTGCCTGGCGGCGCTGCGCCCACAGCTGAAGGAGGCGCAAATCAGGGTTAGGGCGGCTCTCGTCAACCCAGTTTACAGTTGTAGAATTTTCAAGAGCCCTTTGTATGGATGATAAAGGGTCCTCTTTGAATGTTGATATCTGCCTAATCGACTTCCAAAACTCGTCCCACTTGATAATGGCATTTACGACGTAGGCGACGAGAGGGCGAAGATGAAATATCGAAGTAAATGGGATGATGGTCGCTACCCCAGCAGTCTGGCTCCCGCCGCCAAGTAACGGCCGTTGAAACAAGCCACCAAGCTATGTCTGGGGAACGTGGAGGCATACGAGTAGACGTAGAACGGCGAGTTGACTGGGTCGTGTCATTAAGTAGAGTGAAGCGAGCATTCTCCATGATCTTGAGGAGATCTGAACCTCGCGCACTCGCCATAGCCCCAGGCTGGGTGCGGAGCAGTATAGTCACCGGCGATGAGGATGGGACAACCGGGATGTTGTGCTCGTATATGCGAAATCCACCCAAACCGAGCCAGCGGGGCATGACCACTGCGAGGACGCACAAAGCAGGATACGAGGATCACTGCACAGTAACTTGGTTGAACTCTCACCGCAACAGTTTTTGCCACGGGGAGCACCAGCTTTGAAGGTCAATGGCTTGCTGGGGTAGGCGCGTGACGACGTATACCACCGCTTTACCCCGTGGCGTTGGTGGGGCGTTACGGTGGTCAATGATTGTTGGAGACGCATAGCCGGTAAAAAAGGGGATACGGGGTAGGCCATTCGCTTCCTGAAGCAGTAGCGCCCATGCGCGAAGTGAGCCTAGGCGAAGGCGTTCCTTAAGTTCACCAACTTTTGGGGGCAGGCCCCGACAGTTCTCTTGTAGGATAGTGTCCTTGCGTGTAGTTGCAGGTACGACAGGTGCATAATTTAGCGGAGGCATGCTGCAAGAGTCGTGGTTAATATGTGCAGCTGCTGCACCACGTAGTTAAGAATGGAGCGAGCGTCGGATGCTGACGAGATCGAGGCTGCTGCAGGTAATGATGCCGGAGGAGGTGGAGGCAAGGGAGAAGTTGACAGAGGAGGTATAGCTTCACATGAGCTCTCTTCTGCAGCAGCACGCTTTAAGCGTCTCTGTGCCAGCAGCTTGGCACGACGAGCGGTCAAATTCGCAAGCTCCGTTTGTATTGCCTGGAGGCGAAGATCTACCTCTTCTAGGGGCGGGGCATTCTGGTCGGCCTCTTGAAGACGGGATCGCTGACGAGGTCGACGCAGTCGCACCACCTGGCTGTATGAAACCGAATTCATAGGTGGTGTGGCAGAGGCCGGTCCTGGTACGTGATCTGCAATATTGTCGTCGTCATTCGAAGCTATGAGTTCGTACCGGTTTGAAAGCGGGAAACGTTGATCAACCTGAGACCTCGGGGAGCTCTTCACACGCGCACGTGGCTTGGCGTTAAGCTTCGTTGGCCACTTCCTGTCTGTGATATCGTGATCATCAGACTTGCACAGCCCACAATGACATTTAGGGGCATTTCCATTTCCAACAGTCGCGTTCGTGGTCGCCGAGGTCTGAGCAGGAGGTGGATTTGGGCAAGAGGTGCGCATGTGACCCTGTTGCAAGCATTGGTAACAAAATACTGGCCTCGTCTTGTAAGGCCGAGGGCGAAGGATGCATCCATTGTATATGAATCGCACCGGTGGTCCCGGAGGACCAAGAGCAGTACGAGGCATGTACGATGACTGCCGATACCGGGCTAGGAGCACTTGGTGCGTCTCGCATCGGATAGTGTCCCAGAGCACGTCGGAGGGCTCACCGGCATCGACGCCCGAGACAACATAACGGCGGACATGACTACCCCCTAGGAGGTAAGCTTGTACCGGCAGGTGAACTCCGGGGGTGGGGGGGAGACGGGTATATAAGTGAGGCTGTAAAGCTTGTGAACTGCCTCTAATGACGCTACCCACACAGAAATTGAGTTGGTATCTCGGTGGAAAGTGTAGCGATTATGAGTTTGAGGATGCAGACATGCTGATAGCGTCTGTAGGAGAGCTTTCGTCGTGGTTTGGCGGATGTTGAAATTCTGCTTCGGTTTGATAGCTACCTTGATGGAAGCTGGTTGAGCATCTTTAGTGCTTGATGGGAGGCCAGTGGGATTTAGACGGCAGGGCACCTTACCGTCAGAGTGAATACGGTTGCCTGCTGGAAGGTCCATCGGGGCATTAGCGTCCTCAGACTGACGCGGCACTAAGTTTGAAGACTTGGTGCAAAGGCGTTTGTCGGGGGGTTCAGCAGACTTGCCAGCGACATTACTGGGCTCTTGCGGCACAGGAGGGTCGCTGCTAGCATCCATGGGGCAGCTAGCGTCGCCCTGGGGTGTCAGAGGCGTCGATGTTTGAATGGCGACGTTGGACACCACTTGAGACGCCGGCTCCATTTGCTTAAGCAGCTAATCATGAAGTAGCGCCTGCTTGCGGGACCCAAGAAGGCCTTGCGCGGAACGGCACCCACCGCCCGAATAGGGGTTTGGACTAGCCGCTGCATAGAGGCGATGCGGTTGTGATGCTTGCTTTCGAGGACATTCCCGGGGCAGGTAGTAGCCCTTGACAGCACCAGGAACTGGAGGTTGTCGCTGGCACTACGGAAAATAGCTGGGAACGTAGAAACTGCGATAAATCGCGTCGAAACACGGAGCAGAGGAAAGACACGTCGGAATGGCGGGACTTAAACGCACGCTCTCTTGTAAGGGAAGGTTGTTTGGAAGCGTGATCCCGCGGCGTAAGTTGAGTCGGAGTTTCTTTTCGTGTTTGTACCGGTGTATGCGGATGGCGGGGAGTACGCCGGGACTTACGGTCACGTCCAAGCATTCAGGAAGGTCTGAAGGCTGGGCAACTGCGGGGTCAGCGGAGGAGAGAAAAGAGCAAGCCTCCTGTGCAGCTTCGTGGGCTGCCTAATCCCGGGTGCCGCAAAATCATGGCCAGGAGTCCAGTCTTATGCGGACGTGAATGCCATACAGTTGTAGGGCCATTGTTTTTGTCTGATAATTTGGTTTACAGAAGGGTGCGTTGAAAACGGTCGTCGAAGTTCTTGAAATGTTTCGTAGCAATTGGTTGATATTCTGATCTTTTTTGGTCTGGGTTAATTGATGGTGGTCGTACATTAAGAAGTCAAGAGCATGGGTAATTGCGAGTAGTTCTGCTTCCGTGGGTGTGACAGTAATTTTGCAGTGTCGGGTTCCTATAGTGGTTCGGTCATTTGGGGAGACTCAGACAGTTTCATCATTTGGTGGTGTCAGGCTGGCATCAGCATAAATGTCGATTTGGTCGGATTGTTTTGTGGTGTATAGGCTCTGACAACGTTTTTGTCTAGAAACGGCCGTTGTGTGGGTGATGAGGTGGAATGTTGTTGGTTCGGTCAGGAGAGGTCGTTGCCATGGGGGAATGTGGAATCGGGAAATTAGGTAAGCGGATGCGATCTCGTTTATCCCATGCCGTGTGTGTGGCACCTTGATGGGTAAGTTTCTGCTTGCAGTTGTATTGGTCGTTGTTTTCTTGAATGATTTTTCAATAGGTGGAAGGGCAGCCGCAGATCGGAGGTTACGAATTTTTGTATGGCGTGGTAAGCCAGTGACAGTAAGAAGAGTCGCATTATGAAGAACATTGGGAACGCGTCATTGGATACCATTCAATATGTTATTTTGGTCTCCATGTGTAAGAATACCGACTGCGACGGCACGGGCCGTCTGCACTGCTTTTTGCTTTGCTCCTCCGTGCTTATTAGATAGTCTTCGAATGGCATGTTGAGTCGAGTTCCATTTCTGTTTTATTTGCTTCAGCCATATAGTCGGGCTACTTTTGTAACCGACGGGGATGCCTATTACGCGAATGTGGTCGAGTTTGGCGGTGATCGGTGACGGTTATCGGTCAAGGGTAAACGGCCATGACGGTGGGAACGAAAGGACTCAATAGCCCTGCTGGAGACCTAGAGGAGTTCAGAATCGGGCTTTCACAATCTGGCGATGATTGTTACTAATTTTTTTATGGCGCAAGTCCGACTAAGGTAAAAAAAGCTATTTCATGATGGTGAGGTGACTAAATATAAAGCAGTTAACTAGCCATAGGTGTGAAATGCCATAAAAGGCAATGAAGATGATTGGTGTAAAGGGCCAGGTTGTCAACATGCATAATATGTAATGAGGTATAAAAACTGACATCGCTAAAAAACTGAAGAGTATGTTTATGGGTAATTATAAGGTTATCCCCTAAAAAGAATGATGGGTGCAGTGGATGTGTTGTCAATATAGTTGTTGGAAGTGTTTGCGTCTTGTTGTGTCGAGTGCTTTGCATGTAATTAAGATGTGAACTACGGATAGGCCCTCCCCACACCTGCTTCACATGTACGGTATTGGAGATCCAGTGAGAAGGTGGGAGTGTATCGCGTGTGTGTGGCCTATCCGTAATATAGCTAGGGCAGCTTCGATTAATCTGTTGTGTCAGTCAGTAGTGCATCTTCCAAAGTGTGGTTTTATTATGTGTAACTTGTCTGTCTGTGTACTACAGTCGGCTTTCCATGTTTAGCGAAGGCGTTGTCTGGTCTGTGGCTTGAGGACGGTGAGGGTATTGTTATGTCCACTGCATTAGGGGCGAAGCCCCTCGGGGGCTCGGGATGGCGGCGTCTCATGTCGTCGTCGTCACGGGCACGCACCCCTCACGTTTTCGCCAAGAGTCGCGCAGTCGAGCGTACTGAGCAAGACCGACCACGGTCAGGTCGTCCTGAGAGAGATCGGATGGCAGATCGAACCACAGCCAGAGACGGCGGCGCTCCCCAAGGACTGGCAAGAATCAATCGAGACTAACCCCCTCCCCCGTAACATGCAAGCGGGAAGGCACGACAAGAGGCGATGGGCGCGGGCCAAAGCTCTGGCCCGGCACCTGGAAGAGGACCCTTGGGTACTCTATGTCGACGCTTCGCTCCCGAAACATGACACGAAGGCAACGGCGGTCATCACCACCATCGACAAGCTGGTCACCAGTGCGTCGGTGCGCACAACGAACCCGGCCGAAGCAGAAGAGGTGGCCGTGGCCCTCACCCTGGCTACGCCGGAGGCGAAGACAGTGGTAACCGACTCCAAGACGGCATACGCGCGCTACCGGAGGGGGAGGGTCTCTCCCGCGGCACTAGCCATTCTGAACAAACGAAGACCACCGGGACGAGCGATCAAGCTCGTGCGGGTCCCGGCTCATTCGCAGGTGGAAGGCAACCTCCTCGCCGACCGCCACGCCCGAGAAATGTCAATCCAGGCCGAGGACGAGCTACCGCACCCCGCCACGAGCTACAAAGACATTGTCCAAATGTACCGAAACGAGCGATGTAGGCTTCCCGGTCCGCATCCACAGTTGGACAGACAGCAGACGATCGTTCATCGCATGCAAGCGGGGTCGCTAGCCCATCCCGTGCTCCTGAACAGGATGTACCCGGCTGAGCACGACAGCTCGTGCCCATTCTGCAAGGAGGAGAGGCACTCTCGCGCACATCTTAGGGGAGTGTATACTCCCATCTGCTCGGACATCACCCGTCTCACATTCCCAGCAGGCAACAAATCTATTCAGGCGCGCTAATTCGCTGCGGTGCCTTTATTCATCGGGTTTAAAACGCACAACGCCGTGTCAGCTGTTCACCAGCGGCTGGCAAGTTGTCACGCATGAAAGGCTCACGTGTTGTTATCTGGGCAGGCGAGTTCGAAGGCATCGCGCGAGCGCCTGTGCATGTGTTGCCTTCATTCTTTTCATGGCTTGCTTTGTGTTTCGTTTTGTTTTCTCGCCCTCCGGCAGATATGTGTCGTTGTACTCCGGCTCACACGGGCATTGGAGGGATAGAGACGGCCCACACGGCAGCCCGAGCACTTGTCACCCGGGCATACGATGTGGACTCTACCCTCCATGGATCCAGATCAACCAGGGATAGTCTCCTGACCTTCAGAGAGGTCACGCAGCATTACAAGCTTCCCCCCGCCCACTCATCCCTCACTCTAGAGGAAGAACGCCTCTGGCGTCAACTGCAAACGGAGTCCCTGCCCTGCAGAGCCGTCCTGCGTCACATCCACCCCTCCCTGTACCCATCCCACCTCTGCCCCCGCTGCGGTGAAAGGGCCACGGTCCAGCACCAAATGTGGGCTTGTGCAGAGGACCCATTCCCTTTCATTAATTCTCCTGACCAGTGGATGGAGGCGTTGGGACGCTCGGACCCCCAGCTCCAGAAGGAGCTCGTGACTCGAGCGGCTGAAGTCGTCGCAACCCTCAGGGTTGCGCCCACCGCGCCCTAATCCACTATGTAAATAAAAGTTATTTCTCTCTCTCTCTCTCTCTCTCTCTCTCTCTCTCTCTCTCTCTCTCTCTCTCTCTCTCTCTCTCTCTCTCTCTCTCTCTCTCTCTCTCTCTCTCTCTCTCTCTCTCTCTCTCTCTCTCCGGGGACATGTGGGCGGTGGTGTCGCACTCGCTTCGCTTCCACAACCTTCTCTCGGCAATCCAATGGGGAGGCGTCGCGTGGGCAGGCATGCCGCGTTCATCCTTTTCTTGTCTTCTTTTTGTGGTTCTGTTGCTCTCAGGGGGCACGCGAGCGGTGGGGCACGTCCATTTTTTCGCTTCAGTCTACTCACCGCTTCTAAAACCCAATAAACGTATCTGTCTCTCTCTTTCATTTCTGCTTCCACCTCTTTTTTTCAAAACGAAGACCCACGAACTACGCCCACCATCGTGAGGCTCAGAACATTACTGTAGAATGCAAGGAAATTACGTCCTGTTCAACTTCTACAAATCGAACACTCACTTGCCCCGATGACGGATACGGGAGGAATTATGGTACCTCTGAAAACGACAACAAATGCGTCGCTCCTTCTGTTCAGGAAGTTGTTCGCCAATAATAGAATAGCGAGAATATCCTTTCGGCGCTCCTTGACGAAGCGCTCGCGCTATCGCGCTACTACGACTGTGAGAGAACCTCTAGAGCAACTTTAAAACTCCGTGACGACGCTTGCCCGCTGCCGAAAAAGACTAGCGCGAAAAGGAATTTTCGCGGGGGTCAGAATCCGCAGGCAGCGCACACAAGCGCAACGCGGGGACAGGGGCGTCTGTTGTCTATTAGTGTGTTGTTGTTTTTTTTTTTTTTAAGATGTTACGTCTTAAAAAAGGCGTAAAGCATGCTCCTTATAATACCCTGACACGAACTAACTATAGCTCGCCCGACCAGTTGTTAGTCGCCACGCTGTGTCCCATGACTGGTTCCAGAGGCTCCGTTCGTGACGTAGCAACACGTGTGAAGGTGTTTTTAAATTTAAAAATTGGTCTTTCCCTGTCTGCACCAACCTTGATCATTCCTTTTGCATCTGCCTCTGCATGATACAAATAAAATACGTGCCCAAGAAATACCCGAAGAAGTTTTGGAGGGGTGCTTCAAATTCTATTTGCTAAAGGAGTTAATCAAACTCTCGTGACCAATTGACCGCGAGGGGGCGTGTGGCAGTTTGCGTGGGCCATCGTCATTGGACGATTAGACGGCTTGCTGGTGTCGCCTCATTGGCCCTCGATAGAGGTTCGACGCTGCTTCTCGGCATTCCTTGCTGTTAGTCTTTGTTCGCCCTGCTCCATTGTGCTCCCTGTTTCGCATCAACATCGCTGTGAGGAGCGCAACCCAGCCGGGTCGAAATGGAACAGTGTGCCTCGCCGGACGTTCCCGGGGGACACCCAGTGATACGGGAACCAGAGGACATGCCAAAGGACATGCCCGTTGCGGTTCATTTGATGCACTACTCCAGTCCGGCCAGTCTCTTCCTGCGGTGTGAGCAGCATGGAATGACCCATCGCCACGATAACTTCCGCATCTCCGAGAGCAACAACCACGTCGACGACGCCTTCGTCGGCATGGCCTGCTTGGTTTGCAAGGACAGCAGCACGAGACTGGCGCTTCGAGCTGTAGTGACGGACGTCTGCAGGAATCCCAGCGGCACACCGTTGAAGGTCAGCGTGTTGTACGTTGACAGCGGCCGCACTGACGACGCGAACATGGATTGCGTGTACACCATCGATGCGGCAACGGCGGCCGAACCCAAGACGGCGATCCCATGTTGCATCCGCAATGTGAAGCCAACGCCCGATAGCTCCCGTCATGACCTGAACCGGCTGTGCAAACGAGGCGCTCTCTTCGAAGCTGTCTTCTATGCCGCATCCGACGCCGGCGTCTACGAGGTCGATCTGTATGCCAAGTGCCAGCAAAAGTCCAGGCTAAGGACTTACGACGTAGGAAAATACCTGGTCAAAAACGGGTTCGCACAACTAATGGACTCCATCGCCGACACCTCGGACGCGGTTGGGAGCTCTGCCCAAGGTGTCGTCAGTGCATCTGACAACAGTGATGAAGGCACCGATAGCGACACGCCCGAACGGCCATCTGTCCTGTCCACCTGTTCCGAACCCACAAGTGACTTTCAGTTCACTAAGGAGAATTCGTTGCAGATTTTAGTCACATTTATCTCATCGCTGGATCATTTCTATGGTCAAAATGTTGACAGAGTTTCAGAATGGTTTTTAGTGCAGAATCTTATACTACAGAGTACAAAGCAATTAATATTGAATACCCAAGTGAAAACAGGAGCCTCTTACATTCACCGAGAGCTCCCTGAGCAGCCTGGTGCCAGAGTTCAGGTTGAAGAAGTCCAGGAGCCCGAGACGTGCCGTGTTTTTCTACTTGACTACGGCAATCGAAAAACCGTGCACTTCTCGTCACTGTTCATGGCTCACCCGAGGCTCGCATGCATAGCACCACTCGCCATCAGGTTGGAGCTGTCCGACATACAACCGCAGAGAGCCTGGACGCAAGCAGCTATCGATCGCTTTTTCGAACTGGCACACACGGGAACTCCGCTGACGGCAGTGCTGGTGGGCACAAAGACAAGCGATGACGAGTTTGAGCAAGAGGTCTACGCAGTGCAGCTCTTCAGCCCCGTACATGGTGATGTAGCCAAGTGCCTGATCCGGGAAGGCCACTCAACGGCGTCGACAGGCGGGAGCGCCCTGGAGCCAGTTCCGTATCCGGTCAGGCCACGCGAAGCCTTGGGGGAAGACAACAATGACTCATTGTACAGCAACACTGGAGATACCGGAGTGGCAGCCTCGAATGTTGTCGTGAGAACGGGCCGCGGTATATCCAGGTCTTACGTCTCTCCGGGGTACTGTAGGCAAGATCGCCGCGCCTACAGTAATGGTTTAAGAGGCCCTTCTCGCCTGCTTGAACCAGTCATGGACCCTGTGAAGCCGCTCAGGCCACCTGAAGTGGGAAGCTACGTGCTCGGCCAGGTGTCGGCAGTTGTCAGTCCCACCTGTTTCTACCTGGTCTTCCCTTACGGACGGCGGTTGATTCAGCGGCTCAGCATGGACGGCGTCGGGAAGAACGCACGAAAGATGTCAGAAACTCTGACGAGGGGTTTGCAAGCCGCCTGTGACAGAGGCCGCTTCCACGAGAACCGGCGCGTGGTGAAGGCCGCAGGTGAGCTGGTCGCTGCGAAGAGCAGCATCGATGGCAGATGGTATCGGGCACTGGTTGTGTCACTGGAAGAGAGGGGCATGCTAAGGGTATTCTACGTGGACTTCGGGTTCTGCGAGTCCCTGCCCGTTAATCAAGTCAAGACCCTTGAGGCCCGCTTTGCGTGTTTTCCCCAGCAGGCGCTGCAAGCCTGCCTTGTGACCGACAAGGGCAACAACCGGCTTGGCGACAAGCCAACCTGGGATGACCACTCTTGCGAGGCCTTCGCCAACTGCGTGTCCGGGAGAGACCTCGTGGTGAAGATAGTATGTGTCACGCAGGGGCTGCTGCACGTGCGACTCTTTTTCACCAAAGGAGACCAGCTGTGTAGCGTGTGGCGCTGCCTCAGAAAAGCTCGGGAGACTGAGCCAAAGTGAATTTTGTTTCCTGTGAGCTGTTATTCCTTCTGCTTGTACTTGTAAAGCCGGACGGAGCTGAATGGCATGTTAATAAAAATTGGTACTTACCCATATGTTGCTTACTGCTTCAATATGATACACACTCATTGTGCATCCCCACAATAACTTGCACATTTCCGCTTTTCCGGGCAGCAAGATTTAATATCAAAACGTGTAGGCGGTGAACAAGACATGCCTTGTATATAGTGCCACGAGGAAAAGTTGGTAGAGCTGATGACAGAGAAATGAAACTACTGAGCCTCGTAACAGTTATGTATCAATGTTTTGATTGATTGTATGGTTTCACGCGCCGACGCAGCGCAGGCGATGAGGCGCGCCGTAGTGGAGGGCTACGGATTAATTTTGATCACCTGGGGATTTTTAACGTGCGCCGAAATCTCGTACCCACGGGCGTTCTTGCTTTTCGCCTCCATCAGAAAAGCGGCCGCCGCGGCCGGGAATGGAACCCGCGACCTCGTGCTCAGCAGCACAACGCCTTAGCCACTGAGCCTCCGCGGCGGGTCAATGTTTTTCCTTAATTAAAGGAGTAATGACACGAAATTCCAAAGCTGAGATAACTATGTAAATGCTTCCATTTTATCAGGCGATATCTCCAAGCAAGTTTCAACAGTAACCTTCAAGTATAACATGTTTTAAATCCATTTTAATCTTTGCCCGCGCGAGAAAGCCCAGAGCGGGCCAGCATGACATCATCTGCTCCTTGCCCCAAACTGCCGACGTGGACTCCCGTGACGTAGCCGTCGCGCTGGCTGCGGTTGGCGCGCACTGCTACGCCTTGTGCACACGCCGTGGCTTTGGGACTGACGTCATGCTGCCCGGGAGCGTAAGGATGGTGAAGACCTCGGCCGGTCTGGGCGCGAGCGTCCAGACCGGCAGCGGTGCGACAAGAATGGTGATGTCATGGGAAGGCAGACGGATGGAAGGGTACCAATTTATCCATTTTTGCTCGTGCGACGGTGTGCAACCTCTTCATGGTGAGCAAACTGCGGTACGTGTTACAAGCACTTCACTATTCGAGGTCAAATGCTCAAAAGTTGCATGGAATTTTTCACCGTATTTATCTGTATTTTATCCTTGGAGTGAACGAGCCGAACAAACCTCTTCCGACGGGTACGGGATGGGGGCTAGGGTTAGCGCATCTATTTTGGCGACAGTTTGTGAACCGTTTTCTTTTCTTGCGTGATGTAAAATGGAATTGAATGGATGACTTATTATAGGAGGAGGCCATTAGGCCCTGTTGGGGGACATAGGAAAAAGGGTAGAGGAAGATGGTTCATATGAAGTCTTCACAGCACTGTGAGGGTTCACTTAGCACGGTATGCACAGTTGAAGTTGTGGCGAGGACACTCTAATACGACCATTATCGGGGTGTGCAATTGGAGCCGTTCAGGAGTCGCAAAGGCTGTTTTTGGGGGGCCATCAAGAGAGTGGGTGAACGATCCGTCATCATACTACTTTATGGAGACCTGTTTTGAGACCGAATCCTGAAATTTTCTGTAAAATTTGGGGGTTGTTTCTGACGTGTTGGACATGTTCTTCAGAAGTCGTCCAGTGTACTTGCGTTGTAAGGAACTGGTCGCGGTCAGTTGAGTAAGCTGAACAAGCCCAGATGAGGTGAGAAAGGTTCGGTGTATTGTTGCTGCCGCAGTAGGGGCACCGAGGACTAGCAAGGTGCCTATGCGTTGTCCATTTGGAGATGACGTCCGGAGTGTAGGCCGAGTCAGCGTAGACTTTATTAGCCAAAATTTCTCCTGTTCTTGGCAGGGACTGCAGAGGAGCAAGAAAAGAAGGTGGAGAGGCGTCGGCAATGCCGGCTGAGGTTATTAATTCTACGGTATTTTTGCTGTCAGTCCAATTCGCATGCCTGTTGGGGCTCAGGTCTTTTCTGGATGGACGCGGGAACCATGGGAGGTTTGTGTAAACACTCCCGGGAAGCATTATGCGACGAATGGTTTCCGTCCGCTCCATATGTGTGAGCAGGAGTCCAGACCCGGCGTATCTTGAACCCTTCGTGAGTGAGGTCGCATATTTTGTAAAGAATGTTAGTGGCAGTAGAATTGGACGAGAAGGACATGTTTAGTTCCCGTAGAGGGACATGGGAGTCAGTGATGACACGGAACTTGTTGGTGGTGATAAATGAGGTCGCACTTTGTATGGCCTGAATGCAGCCGAGGATTCCGAAAAGTTCGACTTCATCAGTGGGACCGTATGTGTTTGTTATATTGCGTGAGCCATTAAGCTGGGTGATGTCAGGGCTGAAGGTTTTATTTTAGGTGCGAATTTTCCAGCACTATGTGATGGTCATTCGGTAGCGACACTATGGGGTTATGGCCGGCTTTCTGGGTGGATCCTGTGACGGGAGTAGCCCAGGTGACACCACTAGTGACATGGCGATGCGGGGCTTTACTGCTGCGTTTGGTTTCTTGATCGTTTTAGGGGTCCATTTCAGACACTTTGCCTTCCTGTTTGGGAAGGCGACCGGGACATACTTTGCTAACCGCTAGGTGACCATCTGCTTGACACACGACGCAAAAAGTCGTGGACTCGCACAGATCTCCTTCAGCAGCGTGGGTGCGACCGCATTCTTTGCACACGCTGGGAGACGGACAGTACTTGGACATGTGTCCCAGACTGTGGCAGTTGAAGCACACCAACCTTTTGGGGCGGTACTCAGCCACGCGTACCAGTTCCATGTAGTATTTTCCTACCCTGGGCAAGGTAGACAAGTTAAATGTAAGTATGGCTCTGTCCGATTTGCCGATCTTCTGGACACGAAACACTTCAGCTTGTTCACATCGAATCCAGCGGTGGATTGCTTCATTACTTTAATTCGGGTCCACTTGGATGACACCTCGTATGGTGTTCTTGTTGGAGGGCATGAGTTCTATTGCCACTTCAATAGTTTCGATCTTCCCGTTCTGTCGGAATGAAAGGTGATCTATTTTGGCTAGCTTGGTTGCATGGCTTTCATCGTATACAGCGTAATATGCGCGCTGTTTACAGCATCGTCAAATGTTACGGCTGCCATTTCAGCTAGTTCGGGGCTGGGGGCTGTGAGTCCGATTGCGCTAGCGATAGCGTGTCGGGGGATGTTCCTAATTTTAATCTTGGCTAAAGGTCTCAATTGTAATAGGTGGCGGGATCGACTCATCCGATCAGTGCGTGTGGGCTGCCTTTTCTTGGCTAGGGGAACTCGTTGCCAACCCTCTCCGTCAGTAGTTCCGTCGTTCTCTTCAACTTCTTGCATTTGGTCTTTGGTGATGTCCTCTTCGTAGTTGTCCGTTTCAGAAACTTTTCGGGTAATGGGGCTCTGGTAGAGTTGGACCTCTTGCAAGATCGTCGCGTTCGCCATTGTAGACGCTGCGTCGTCTTGAACTTGCGTCGAACAAAGCGCCAACTCAGATGTGCGGCTGCCCGCAGCTGCCGTGACAGCCACGCATGCAGCCTCTTCGCCGAAATCTGTAGTCCGAGTGGGGCGAGGCCGTGAGAGGCGGCCGAAGTTAGGCCTAACCGCCGGCTGGGGTAGTCGGGCCTTGGTTTTGGGCGGCTGGAAGATCCAGTGGGCCGAATTTCCGGTTCAATGGCGTCAGCGCACATTCACGAAAGCTATGGAACACGCATCAGGGCCAGCGTCGCAGGCAAAAAAACGTGAAAACAAGCGAAAAACTCAGGAGCATCAGCGAAGCGCGACCGCTTGCAGAAACTGATGATGTAAAAAGACCCACCTCTGCGCGCCGTTTCCCAAGTTAGATTGGGCAGGGCACGGAGCCAGAATTATTTAGGAGGCGCTACAGGGCTTGCTCTGGCGGCGCGATAAAGTCGCGGCACCGGGGGGGCTTTGCCGGGCACGGCACCGACGCGCCCTCTGTCGCGAGGCGCCAAAGGGAAAAGGCGCGCCGGTTCAAGGTCAGCCAGTGCATAGCCGGCTGTCGTCGTGGGCAGACGACGCCGACGAATCCCTCGCGCGACTCAACTTTCATTGGAGTCGGTTTGCGGTGGAAATGTTCGCCTCTCAACATCGTTGTCGTAAGACGAAGGTACTTTGATTTTTTTAGAACGCGAAACCTACAATAAAAAAATGTGGTTGAGAATCTAGGTATGATTAGTTCCAGTGAATGATAGTTCTTATCCTCTTTGCCATTAGTTCGTATTCAGACTGTCCTAACTTCGCCGCCCTGCCTGTGCAACATGAAAAGCGCGCGCAAATCTGAGGAGCCGCCCGCGAGAGCGGCGCGAACCACTCGTGGCGGGAAGGTGGCGTCGGCAGACGTCGTCTGCTCCGGGATTCCTTCTAGTGCTTCGTTTGAAGCGCGGTACGGCTTGTAACTAGGGCAGTATATATTAATAGCTGCTGCTAAAATTCCCAGCACTTCTATTTATTTATTTTACAGAAAGAAATCTGGCAATTTCCACAGTATATTCGATCATATTACGATTTTTGTGCGTCGCGCCCGTAGAAGATAATGGAAACTACGGCAACAGAGTTCCTGTATATAGCTCCAGCAGGGAGCTGAGTTGCGCGACCCCTTTCCACGCGCCGCCTTCACTCCGGTTATCCATGCCACGCAGAGAAGCCCCCACTACGGCTGCGCCGCAGCCGCCGACGCGGGCGGCACCGCGCCCCGCCCAGGAACAGCAGCAGCAGCAGCGTGAGCGACACCGCAGGAATCCAGCCGCCGTAATATTGTAATATAGTGCCTGGAATATTCTAGGCACTGTAGCCGTAAGGCGCCGCCGACCGAAGCGCCCCCACTGCGCGTTGGCCGCCGTCTGAAGCGTGGCGGCGAGGCTCCTACACTCACGACGGGTGGCTTTCCCGCAGATATCCGGATAACAAAGATGGCGGGCGGTCGCGCAACTCTTAGCTCCCCGCGGGAGCTATATACAGGAACTCTAACGGCAACGCGCCTGGCGCGCCATCTGTTGTTCTGCTCCGCAAGCTGTATTTCCTCCTCGCCAGGCAGTGACATTAACGCGCCGCCCACCCGCGCTGTCCCAGCCAAAGCCTCCTTTAGATGGCGTTGTCCCAGCCCGGCAGATTCCCCTCCTCAAATACTTCTTTCTCCGTGGGGCAGGGTATTGCCTGGGTTCACAGTTTCGACATTGTGTTTGCCGGGAGGTATCCGCGGATATTTCAAAGAAATTGTTCTTTTCGTTTTCTAATTGCGCTTTTTTCGTCGTAATATTTGAGTGCAGTTATAGGAAATCTTTGTGACACCGCGTTTCCTGTTTGCCTGTACAGGACCATTTTACTCTGCAGGCCCAGGTCGACATGTATTGAAACGGGCTAAACGAATGCAAGTTGCACGGGGTGTTTAAACGTTTTTTCTTTAAACTACCTACAAACGCTCTCCTTGTTAAGACATGGATGCAAGAAAATGTTCTCTTTATGCCGTGGGGGGAACATTTTTGGTTGTGCAAAAAACCGGAAACGATTGCACATGTTTTCATTGATTGTTGGGACGGGTTTTTTTTGGGGGGTGGGGCGGGATGTGCTGCAACGAACGCTGAAAAAACAACTTGCAATCGACGGGCACGGTATTCGGTATTTGTCCGTTCAACACGAAGATGGTATTCGATTGGATTTAATCATGCTACTGGGACTGCACAGTATATGAAAGTGTCGGATTGAAGTTTGGCACTCCGACGTTGATGCGTGTCCTGTCCGGGACTATTTCCAAGAGGCCCTGGACTCCTTCATTGAAGTTGTAAAGGCACAAGTTGATGTACCAGACTGGCTGTCACAGGAGGAAAAGCTAACGCAGACGAAAATATTTTAGCCACTAGCGCTATACCTCAAAGGAGGTACAGTAATTTTACCATTTTGCTCAAATTTATTTTGTTTGTACTACTGCTTGTGTTTGTACCATCGGAACATGTTTGGAAATAAAGAAAATAAAAAAAATCAAGGGCGCCCTTCGCTCATGGCGGCCGCTAGGCGCTCGTTTTGTCGAAACCGAAACAGACACGAATAGACGGCGCCGTAAATGATTGTTTACGCTGCGATTGTTCGTCTAATGTACCATTCGAGACCCATAGCAGCGAAAAAAGCGTAAAACTAAAATTTCGTGTCAGTACTCTCTTAAGTTTTATTTTTGCGGAACAATGTTGACAGTTTCAAAAAGTAGGGTATCAGATTTAGTGGTTTGAAAGTTTTTGCCTGTATAAACTTCTTGTTTCAGATTTTTCTTTTGGGGGGAGGGGGGGGGGCAGGGTGGCAGAATCAAAGGACGGGCGAACGAACGGACAGACAGACGGACAAACAGACAGAACAACAGACAGAAAGGCACGGCAGTCACTACTGCCCCGAGTCAAGAGCGTTAGTCCCCCGCCTGCTCATTCTTTCAAGGCGTCGTATGCCTGATGTTCAGTGCACCGCTGTGAGCATACGCTGTGAGCAAAGAATCCAGGACATAGAGAAAATTTTATTTTCTCTATGGACTTCCTACATGCACATCGAACGCCAAGTTGTTGCAACTGGGCTTACACAAAACCTGGGAAGAGCTCTGTGAGGCGCAACGCACTTCACAACTCCAACTCCAACTCACTATAGCTGGACGTGCGACCCTGGTGCGCCTTGGATATTCATCGCATCCGGTCTCCAGATGCAGAATACGTGTTCGACTGTCTACACGGAAACACTTCCGCGTTACCCCAATTCCTAGAAATATGCACCCTACCTATCACATTGGAAGACGAAGGGCCTGCGCCAACTATCTTCAGGCAAGATTTCAAAATCAAAAGGATGTGCTGTACACAGATGCCTCTCCCTACGTAACCAAAAACGCCTATGCGATATCGGTGGTGAACAATACACTTCAGACCGTAGCCACAGCCACTGTCCTTACCACGGACACCGCCATTGCCGAGGAAGCAGCAATAGCCATGGCAGCCAACACAGTGCGACTACATTACCATACTGACAGATTCTCAAGAGGCTTGTCGCAACTTCCTGCGAGGTACTCTCTCCCCAGCAGCCCCCCATATTCTCGAAAACAAGGCTCACCTATCTGACCTCTGCATTATCTGGGCACCAAGTCATTCAGGCATAGTCGGTGATGGTTGGTGTTTATTGGCGCAAGGCCGACGAGGGCAAAGAGCGCCAATTCAGGCATAGTCGGCAATGAGGTGGCACATACCGCGACTCGAGAAGCAGTACACCGGGCCTTTGCGGACAGCCACAACCCTTTGCCAACCACCCCCACTAACTATACGCCCCAGCCCCTGCTAACATACAACGACATCCTCTCTCACTACCGACTATGCCGCCAACAGTTTCCTCCCCCAACATAGCAACTCACCAAAGAGGAAGGAGTTATACTTCGACAGCTCCAAAATAACACCTTCCCCCACAACACGCTCAGGCACAAAATATTCCCCACCCAATACTCCCCTCAGTGCATCTTCTACCCCACATCAGGAACACTATACCACATAGTGTGGACATGCCCGAACATCCCAGACCTCCCTCCCAATACCAACCTTCACAGTGGGCGGCGGCGCTGACCAGCTCCGACCCCAACTTCGGCTGGTGAATAGGGCACGGAAGGCCGGCTACAGCCAGGGAGTCCTGAACTGAGGACACCCCTCACTGGTCCGGAGTGACTGCACTCAACGGATGGGACAAATAAAGTTTTCCTCCTCCTCCTCTCTATGCGCAGGAGGAGATGCAGAGCAGTTGAAAGTAAGGGCAGAGAGATGGACCCTGTTTTTAGTTGACGTAGCTGCACTCTCGCATCTATAGCGTCGCAAATAAGTCGGAATGGCAGATCGGAGGGAGCAAAAAGAAGTCAGACTAAGGCTTGAGTTTGGGCTAGTTGGCTATACATCACGTGAAAGGAGGAGGAGGAGGAATAAACTTTTATTGAAGCCCAATCCGTGTGTGGAGGCAGACCAGTGAGGAGTCTCCTTAGCCCAGGAGTCCCTGGCTCTGGCTGGCCAACCGCAACGCAGGCGATGAGGCGCGCCGTAGTGGAGGGCTCCGGATTAATTTTGACCACCTGGGGATCTTTACCGTGCGCCAAAATCTCGTACACACGGGCGTTTTTGCTTTTCGCCTCCATCAGAAAAGCGGCCACCGCGGCCGGGAATCGAACCCGCGACCTCGCGCTCAGCAGCGCAACGCCTTAGCCACTGAGCCACCGCGGCGGGTTGAACCCGTAAATAAGAACATCGTCAATGCCTGCAATAAACGTTTTCTCTCTCTGCCTCTCCAGCAGGAACTACCGCGCCAGACCAGGAGCTAATCGCTTCCAGAGCCTTTCTGCCAAGCCATCCCAACTTCGACGCGAATCCCTAACCACCCGAAGAAATCTGCGCGAGTGCGCAGTAATATTTTCGTAATGACATAGAACTAGGCGGTGCAAAGTGGCTACAAAGGTCCACCAAAAGTCGCATTTTCAAGTGCAATCGAGGGGTAAATTCCAAGCTGCTCCGTCGCAATCTTTTTAAAAATTCCGTGCCCCCCCCCTCCCCACTTTCCCATAAAAGAGGAAAAAATAAAGTGCGGAACAATACCTGCTGCAGCAAAGCTATGGCAGGTTTAAGGCAATGTAAAATAAAGAAATAAACGCTGCAAATTGGAGAGAGAGTAATTGGATTTTCTTCAAAAAAATGGATGCGGTTTAGCTCAGCTAAGTCTAGATACGCAAAGCGAAAGCTTGGCTTATATGGTTAAATTCTTGGTTTCACTTGTGTAACCTTTCATTAAGCTGTAATTATTATACTATTCGTCCAAAGCCAGCCTTTGTCTACAGTTGTGGCCCCACTTCCGGCGTTTTACGAGCCGAACTGCTGCCACTTTCTGAGTCTCCGCCACTTTTCGGCGACGGCTCAAATGCTCCAACTCCGGCGCTACCCGCGCAATGCTGAGACGACAAGACGGCCCGGTACCGCGCTCAGCCAACACCACCTAGTTCTAGGTGGTGTTGGCTCATACATGGACAAAGTGTCATCCACGCGACGAAAAAGTTGCGGAGGGCGCATACGCCAACCCTGTACTGTCGGCGCCGGTCAGCCAGCGCACGCCGCTGACGGCAGACCTCGGCCCGTCGAGTCACGTGCGCCACAGCTGCGGTCAAATGAAGGTCATTTCCTCCACGACGGTGAAACCGCTGGACGACATATTTGTAAAGCTGACTTTCCCGGAGCAAACCTACAACGGTCTTTTCAGAAGTGAAATGCAGTTAAGTGCGCACTAGTGCATTGAGCGATGGGCGCTCACTGCGACTGAGCACCTTTCGCCAAGAGTGCCGGAAGAGCCCCCCCCCCCCCCCCCCCACACACACACACACCATCTTACCCTCCCTCTCCTTCTTCCCCTCCCTCATACCTGTTTCAACTCGCCACGCCACTCACTCTAGGCGCCGTCTACTAGTGATACGTGCACACAAGTGCACACTTGAGTGAACTCGACGTTTCACACGATTTCGTTTTATTTTTACAACTCGGTCCTTGTGATTCAGTCGCACTACGCTGGGCATTTGCTGAACGGCGTGCGTGGCAGAAACTCTAAAGCTGCAGCGTCCTTGAAAGGCCACACTGGGCACGCATGCGAGCTAGGTGTCCCCGCCGGGGTTCGCTCTCTTCCACTCCGTGTTTTCGAACACTTGCGTCAGTAGCGGCGTCGTTTCGGTGGTTTCGGGCCCGGTCTCTGCGCAGGCGGCTCCCTGGTCATGGCGATCGTCCCGCGCCTCGGCCCGCTCGTCACCGACGCAAGCGTCGGTGCCCCATCGGTCCATGAGCGCTTGCAGCTCTTCGCGGGCCTCTGGCAGCTCGGGGTCGACCTGAAGCACACACTCGAACGACCACCGGGCTGCCCGGTGCATGCCCAGAGCCAGTTGCGTCTTGCCCAGTTGCAGGCGGCAGCTGGCCATGCGCGGCCCCAGCCCGACGGCCAGTGCTGCGTCGTCGTAGGCCTCTTCCAGGTCGCCCAGGGCGCTGTAGCACTGCGAACGGCCTTCGTAGTAGTACGGGTTGTTGGGCTCCGCGTTGATGGCGACGGTGAAGAGCTCCGCCGCGTCGCCGAACCACCCGTTATTGAACAGCACGGTCGCCTCGTGCGCGAACTGCGCACCAGCGGACGGCGCTGGCTTCGAATGGCTGGAGCAGGCGGCGAACGCTCCGTCAGACTCTCCACAGTCATCCTCCGGGGCACCGCCAGTCGCCATGGAGAGTTGAGCGTTTCAGAAATCTTACAGAGGGGCTTGTGCGTACGCCGTGCTGCCTTGCGGCTTGAAGGCGAAGAAATGAATCGCGAGACACGTGCGAACAAACAGCGGCAGCACCTTTTTCTTTTTTGGGCGCGAGGGCGGGATTGGTTGGCTGCGGCTGTCTCGATAAATGATGCATAGAGTTAAAAATGACGCATGCCCTTGCAGTGAATCGCCGTTGAGCTGGTAGTGAAAATTCCTTCCTTGAAAAAAAAATAAGGAAATGAAAATTACACACAAACCAGAACAAAAATCGAGCCAGTGTTTGCGGTGCTTAGTGCTTATTTCTTGAAACTCGACTTCCATGGTGCGGAACTGCCACCGACACTCAACGGCGGGAAAACTAGATTTGAAGTTTACGATACGGGTTCCGAAAGGTAGCGTTGATTAAATAATGTATATTGAAGGTAGTACTGCACTGGCATATTGGGGGAACGGTGTTTTCGGGTGTACGGATGCCAAGATATTTGGGCAAGGGCTTACTTAAAACGTCGCACTGGGCCAAAGGCTCTTTGCAGCACGGTTCGGGCGGGGCGGTGTACTGTTCCGCATCTTCGTCATGGTAGTGCGCAGGGATCTAGAATTGGTTTCGAATATACGTTCGCTACTTCTATAGGATGCATAAGAACCCGTTCGAGCTTTACACTTGTGGTGGCGGGAACGCACAAAACACTGGGGTCGGGTCGATGACGCTGTACAGAATTGCGTGCGATAGTTTGACGCGATTGAAAGTACCGAAGTTCTCCTTGATGCCGTTAAAGTTGCGACTCTATGCGCCATCAAGGTCCTCGAGCGCCTCGTCAACGTCCAGCAGCTTTTACAAAGTTACATCCGTGGCGGTTCGGTTTGTGCGCGCCGCGTCGCGGCGGTGGAGGGCCGCGCCTGGCAGATCGTGGTGGCGTGGTGCCATCGCGTACAGGAGCCGCTCTCGTTCGTACGGACGGGCAGGTACTGGCGTCTTAATCTACGATGACGAACAGTTACTTTCACCGGCCATTTTCTTAGCCAGACGGCCAAGTGCGAAAATGACAATGAATGTTTACCTTTGTAATTATTGTTCGCATGTTACCTTTTCCATGTGAGGCAATCAAAGGCAACTCGCGAAGCGCACTAGATAACAATCCAGCTAGCATATGCTTACAGGCATCAGGCCCCAAAATTTGCCCTCAAACGCACCACCGACACTGTTGCGTAGATCCAACAACTGTACGTCACAGAGGAGATGGATAGTCATGGCCACTAACCTCAAAGGAGCTTTTGATGTCAGCCATGAGGCCATGACATGACCTTTTGCAAACAATTCCGTGACTATGTTAAAGGGGCCATGCAAACAAAATACAACTTTGTTTTATTCAAAAGATTTGGTGTTTCATGGTGCCCCTAGCGCTTTTCCTGCCACAAACGATGCTTCGGATTGGATTGAAAAAACTTTATTTACAAAGATCCTGCAGTAGGCGGGGGCCGATTTACGGCTCCGCCTATTTACAGAGAAATTAATCAATTTAGGTCAAAATTGATTCTCCTGCCAAATTGTATGTTTCATGACATCTGCGATGATGTAACCAGGACAGGTCTTCAAGCAAACGTGCGCTGCTTCGTCGCAGCGGACTGTGGAATGCCTTGTTTACCGTCAGTCCTCCTAGACGGCACCACCATACTGCACGGGACCACTGTCCGCCCTCACTTTGTTTCTGACCGTATTAGCACTTGGCTTGTTTTTGTTACACTTGGAAGTAATCGTTTTGTAAAAAACTGGGTACGAAACAGGGTCACACAAGACTATGTCACTTACGCCAATTGGCCAGTGTCACGTGAGACAACCCCAAAGCGCTAGACTTCTGTGCAGCTATAACAAGCACAGTGCGCACTGGTACTTCTACGTTTACGTGTACTTTCATAACTTCCATTGTTTACCCCTACATTCGTAGTGCTGTAAAACGAATATGCATTGCATTTAAGAGAAAATAACTCGTTCTGCAAGCTTCTAAGCCCTGCCTCAGTTGTGTTTGCTTTTGCTGACCTCAGACAACCGCACAGCTGTGCATATTGCGTCAAGTGTTCTAGAGCAGGAAATGAGCTAGTGAGTTGCATGGCCACTCTCTTTCTTTCTACTTATACAGCTTATTTGAGCAAAGTTTACGTTAAAAGTGATGTATGATTCTAACGAGGCAATCTTTCGAATGAACCAAACTTGTGTTTTGTCTGCATGGCGCCTTTAAAATGCTTTCTCCTACAGAACTGCCACAGTTGGCATGAACAACGTCCGCACAGATACATCAACAATCGCCAACAAAGGAACTCCACAGGGCTCTGTGATACCACCCTACTTGTTAAACGTAGCAATAACCAGCTTGGCCACAAAGTTGGAAGACATCCCGTACATAAGATATGCTATGTACACAGATGATCTAACAATCTGCATAAATTTGGCCAAAGGAAGCAAAGCTCCAGGCAGCAACCACATGCGTCGAACAGTACACCTATGAATATGGCCTCAACTGTGCTACAGGAAAGCCTGAAATACTCCAATTCTGGTGCCCAAAGCTGAAGAGGATGGGGTTCCCACGAATCCACACCTCTGACTCTTGGTATGCTTTGAGGTTTAGGGGATACTGGCGAATACAACGGTACGAACTCTAGGGATGTGGATTCAATTAACCCACACTCCATAGCCTTGTTCAAGACAATGACGCAAGTCACAGGAAAAAACGAGTTGGAAACAGGCGAGCCAGAACGCAAAATGAGGAGTGAGCATGGTGGCATCAGACTGCCCCATCACAGCATAGCCTTCTACAAATAGCGACAGGCAGAAGTAATTGCAAGACAAACTTACAAGACTGCGATCAAGCTACCATTGTGCACGTCAACCAAACAACCAATGGACTTGGGGGTCCGTAACACCTTTCAAGGACACAGAGAAGATGAACTCAAGGCACAGACGGAGCAGCTGATGAAGACCCCGATAGGTAGGACAACCTGCGCTAGCTAAGTTACACAAAACAAATCAAAGAAATGTCCAATAGAGCGTACATATGTAACGAAATTCGCAAGCACCTGAGGGTGACCTCAATGCTCTCAAACCTCCATAGAGGAAGACTGCAAGCACGACTGTGAATTTGAACTTCATTGGATGCAAGTTCTCCAACAAGAACAGCGTGCATGCAGATGAAGCCACACAAGCTTCAAAAGGTTCAAGGACTCACGGTGGCTGTAATCGTTGACTCAGCCTCCATGAAATCACTAGTGGCTCGCCAAGTCATAGTGCCTCAGCTGTAACAGCAGCTGAGAAATTAGTTGCTTCAGGTCCAGCCGATCACTTATAATTTCCGACTCCCAAGAGACCTGTCAACATTTTCTGAGTGGCAAAGTAAGCCTCCACAAACTCCGTAGAGTCATCGAGGTGAAAGGCACTGTGACACAACAAGCTGGGCTCTCACCTAAGGTCCAACGGAAGATTCCATGGGCACTGGAGCACGCAGGGGTAGCAGGATATATACAGGCGGACAGGGTAGCTCAGAGCTACGCTACAAACCAAGCACCTGAAGAACTGGAACTCTAACCCACGGCAGTCTCCACGGAATACTCGGCCACACTTGGAGGTTTCAGGAGGATCAGAAAAAGATGCCCGCTGTGGCAGCATGGATATTTCTGATGAGTGCAGAAGTCACCAAAAGCACACAGTTTCAGACAAACACATTTCCCAACCCAAACCTAGTCATTAAATGTTCCCGCCTCCATATGTAGGCAAATGTCCATGGCAGCATCTAACACCTGCACTACATAGCAACTCTCAACTGACAGTTGAAGTATCACTTACAAGGGCACCCTATGCATATACAATGGGGGACTCGATAGACAATTGGTTGGAAGGCCTTTGAAAAACCTTTTAAATGGCCGTGTAGCACAGGTACAAAAGAAATTACACCACATGGGAATTGAAAAACGCAAGGGCTATCCCCAAAATCAGAAACCCAAATGTGCAGCAATGGGAGGCACTTTTGGCCAGCAGCTGATGCGAAGACTAGATCATTGTCATTGGAAACCTCCTGGACCACGGGCACCAACCCTTCTGATCCTGTCTAGAGCTGAAGCATCACGGCAGAAGATCCGCAGCAGTGTACAGCCCAACCCTACAATAAAATTCCACTAGATGTTTTTTCCAGTCCAGTGAGTCCCCTTCCCAGTCACACCATGGTACACTGAGCAGGTTAACTAGAGATCTCCCGGATCACGGGAGATAATGATGGTGAGGAGGGGGATAGAATTGCCGTGGCACACGTATGCACATATGTACCGAGGGACCAATTTCCCCTTCCGTCATAACCCAAGATACACAGAGTACAGCCGCATAATGTGCAAGTGCAAAGCTGCACACTCAAGCAGATGAAAACGCTGAGTAAGGCAAACCACCAGTCTTTTCTCTATGCATGCATGCCACAACAAGAACTACGTTTTCGCCATGAACATTGCTGATCCCTCGTTCATTTTGTCCATGTGCCAACTTACGAGACAAAGCAAGAGAAAATTGCATGTCTTGTTTGTAGTGGAGGAGGAGGAGGAAAAGGATGAGAAGGAATACTTCTATTAGGAGTGTAGGCTTTAAGACCAATTGGAGATTGGGACTGGAGTGGGGTTATAGAAGAATCACCGTTATAGAAGAGACATATTCCTTGTTACATTAACTTTGCCATGGCGATTCCAGGAATGAGGACAGTTAGAAATGCCAAATGTCGCACTAAATGTGCACAACGCATTAAGTTCCCCAGACAAGTGAGTCGAATGCTACTAGCCCAGGTATTCGGTCTTCCCCAATATGACATAGGAGTGCATTAGACTACATTGCGCATGCTCTCCTCACAGATTTCTTAAATATGAGCAGTTGCATCCTCGTTTCTAGACTCATACTTCAATGAACATTCACACTGCTGATGGACTCTAAAACACGCTTTTCCATCAAAAACCTCTTCGGCTGCTAAGCACCTTTTTAAAAACGCTCGTGAAGTGTGTGTAAGTGTGTTTGGCAGTGTTGGGATGTCTTGATTGTTCAAGTTGTATATCATATACGAGAAAATTGCTAGCGTTGTACCTTACAGTCCTTATAGAACAGCGTATTAAAGTAGGATGGCTCACAAGTGCCACCCACCTCCATTTGCGATCGTCCGTTTCACCAATTTTTCAGCTTGCACTGTTACAGAACAGTAGATTTAAATAATACACAACATTCTGACACTAGACAGGAATCAAGTCCAGGTGGTTCGGGTACGAAGTGGTTTGGGTACTTGGTTCGGTGGTTACTTGGTTCGGATACTTCGTCCAGGTGGTTCGGGTACTTGGTTATACAGGACCAAATGACCTTGATTGATTGATTGTAGGGTTTAACGCACCGACGCTTCATCGGTGATGAGGCAAGCCGCAGTGGAGGGTTCCGGATTAATTTTGACCACCTGGGGATCTTTAACGCACTCCGAAATCTCATACAATCGGGCGTTTTTTTCTCTTCACCGCCATAAGAAAAGTGATCTACGCAGCTAGAAATCGAACCCGCGACCTCGTACCAAACGACCTTGGAGCAGGCTCAAGGAGCAATGAAATTCAGCAGTGCAGGTGGTACGGTATGACACACTCTTTATTTCTTTTACCCCTGACCACTACTGGCTATGAAACAAGGAACAACGCAAGAAGAAAAAAAACGTACATACAATGCAGTTAAAAATAGGCATCTGTAGTAGGCTCACTTGTACAAACACGCTTGGCGGCCGTGCGAGTTCTCTCATCTGGGTGAAAAACGAAATGCCAAGGAGAGAGAAATGACAACAGATGAAAAAAAAAACAAGTGCAAAGCAGTGACGGCAGCTCTGATGCCACCAGCTGCAACGTATCTCAAGCAATATTCGACCGTCCTTCAGTGAGAAAGACACAGCGAGTAGCAGCACCTCAAAAAGCAGCAGTAGCCAGGGCCCAACACTCGCCAGCCATCCGGGAGGCATCAACCAACGATCAGGGAATGCAACATTCAAGCACACAAAGCATTGCATCAGTGCACGACACACACCATCGGGACAACATCACACTGTTCGGGGCGGGGGGAAAAATTGTCTGTCTGAAATGCACACAAAACGAGTCCGTCAAACCCGTCTACAACGCTAGCTGTACAGAGCTTCATTGCCTGCTGCCCATTAATTCTCTTGAATATCCAAAAACGAAAACAAGAACGGAGCCGTGGTTGCTTCGCACATCCAAAGATGAGCTCTTCACTTGTTTTTGTTTACCCAACCAAGTCTCATTCACGGCCCACAAAATTTCTAATGCAGGTTTGAAAACGCCCGCGCTGAAGTTGTACCACTCTGAAAATTAATCTGGAGCATTTATGCATGCCCAACCACTACCACCCAAAGAAGCTCAGTGTTGTAGAAGGGTCTGACCGGCTTCAAACACTTCATCCATCAATGATGCCTCGAAAATGTACATCAGCAAAGTCAAAACCTGCACAGCCCACTCAAATGTTTGCTATGTACTCTGTTGCGCAAAGTAACCCTTCTCAGCTGGCATTTGGAGTGCATTGGTTTCAAAAACACACATTTTTTTCTGAATCCCCTCGTATTGGCTGGGGGCGGACAATGTTGGTGGAGAAGGTGACTTACCCATTGCACAGTAAGCTGCCCTTGGTAAGAAATGTAAAGTTACCCTTGGTAGCCTCCCAAACCTCCCCATTCAGCTCCAAGCTTACCCCCATGAATGCAGCAGATGGTTCTGATACAGATGCACTCAAAATGCCGGTGCTGGGGTTCGCGCTGGGGTTCGCGGTTCGCACTTCACTCTCGCACACGAATATTCATTGCCATTTCATAATGGGTGCGCAAGGTCACAAAAGTACGGGTGAGAATAAGCCATCTTCTCAGAGCACCCAATGAACGCGTGAAAGGGAATGGGTGACAGATATCGTATTGCGGTAGCACGAAGCATACGAAAGAAGGCGATGTCACAAAGAAATAAAAAAAGCTGCAGAGATAAGGGAGTTGCATACGCTACAGCTAGAGAAATACTGCGATGCCTTCACATTACGAACCAACTGCATTGGGGCGAGCTCCGTGCTCGCACGCACAAACCGACAAAAACTGTACAGACACGAAGCGCGACATCGACTGCTTGCCCTATTCACACAACTTACAATTCCCAAGGATCAACTGCCATCTCGACCCTTGAAAGATGCTTGTTTCGACATATTCTGTGTCTGTCCGTAACTTCCTCCCATGCACACATTTATAGTAGGGCTTCCAGCCCCACACACAATTTTAAAGAGTCTTGATAGTGACAAACTCTCGTGTTTCGTGGCAGCTTGAATTAACTTTGCCATTCACATGCACCCCACCAACATGTGCACTCAAGAGTGCTGTCTGTATTTAAGATCATCATTTGTCCCAACACTACCATCTGCCCTTGCCATCTGTCCAGCAGATATGAATGGTACAGTGCAATGTTTCGCCAACCTACACTTGAGTTAAAACTCTGTTCCACCAAAGTGGAACACAGTACTAATACAGTCAATGCAATTGAAGAAACTCCCACAATAATTGGCATAAATGCATGTGGAACAGTAAAAGCAGGCTTGTTCGGACGCTTTTAGACTGAAATTTTCAGTGAAAAAAAAAACGCCCAAGTGGATCGAATCTTATCCCTTGAGGTTCTATTTTAAGGGGACTTCACTGCATATCTCATTTAACAATGCACGATCTCGGCATAACAGACTGAATCATGTACACTAAGGTTTAAATTGGTTGGTTGCAATGCAACAGTGCCGGATTATTGACTACGATTAAACCTTACCATAGTCAACAGCCATTTTTCCGAATCTGACACAGACTGTAAAATTGTCCGAAAGACCAGTTCCGAAGAAAAGCGCCAATATGTTACTAAACCGTTCTAGCAAAAAAAAAAAAAAAAAAAAAGTGATTTTTTTAGCAGCTACAAAAATCAGGGGTCCAAAAAATAGGCTGTACAGACTATGCCACAAACCATTATTAAGTAAATGCTAAAAACACAAAATTGTTAACGCAAACGTGAAACATGCCTCACAGTCTCTGCATGCACTGCAATTCAACGTTCACCACACTCTTGTCTCTCCCATACATGCGTTGATCAATTCATTACACAATAAAGTAAAAGCCTCTGTAATTTAAGAGAAATTAAAACTGTGTTGGCTAATAATAAACATAGAGATTATAACAAGAATTTCATTAACGGATTTGCACGATTCTAGGCCGCGCCTTTTTTCCCTAAAAGACACCCTAAAATTGGCCTGCACGTTACAATCAAGCTTAAAACCAAAATCAGCCTTCATTGTTCCCCGCTCTAGTTTGATTTCGAACAGGAGTTGGATAAACGAGTGGAAGAAGCACAAGGGATTTTGAATGCCACAGTTGTATACGCCAAATAAAATGCCTTCTGCCAAGTACGTGGCGTCACGTCTTTTACGTCAGCATGGTAGAATTGACGTCAAAATATTTGTGCGAATTTTCATCCGCAAACTAGCCTGTGCGTTACAATCGGGGGTGCTTTAGAATCGAGCAAATGTGGTAAGCTGCCACGGAACACAATAATGAACAACTGCATCGCGATCGTTCAATAGAACATTTATGTTTTTCCATAGTTAAGCTATGCGTTACTCTTTCGCATTCCAGAACTGTCACCAGTGAGGCTTGACTGTACTTGGAACCATGTTCCCACAAAACCTCCTGCTCGCGGTGAAGGTAGTGGAGCTACCAATGTGAGACTTCTTGTCACAATGTGTGGGAAGTTAAAGGAGCAAAGTCCGAGGGGAGAAAATGCAACATGTTGACAACTTCGCATCACTGTTCTAATGAGAAGGGGACACTGACTCATGTTCTGGACATCGAAAATTTACTTTACATCGCCTTCCAACACAACTACACGAAGCCTCACACTGGGCCCTTGCTTTTAGCTTAGGGACAGCAGTCCACACTGTTTTTCTGATGGGAGACAGGCTCACAAACAGAAATGAAGCTCAAAGCCTTTTCATATTTCCTGCCGAAACGCCGTCAAACGCTTCTGCGCCGGCCGCAAACGCAAACACAAATACGGCAGGGTCGAAAACTGTATATAACAATCGGCCCACGCGACAATGCCTAGAAAGAAGCCACCAATCACAGCTTACATACTACTGTGTCTATATCTACAGCACAAGTACAAAGAACATCATCGTGTGGCTTCACACGTGGTGCTTCGCTCAGGCCTCACAATATCGCCAATGAGCGGAAATGAAAAATAACTATCATACATCCAAAGTGAACGTCACGTCAACATCACAAATCAACACTCCAAGCTTGCGAAATTTCAATGGAACGTTAAACAAACAAAGATGACTGAATGTTGTAACACCATCCCAAACATCAGCTTTTAGCAATGGTAAAAAAAAAAAAAAAAAACGCACCAAAAACAAGCTTCGGAGCACACAAAAGCAGCCATCATGCTCTAAGAAAACAAACCCCCACAGGTTAAATGCAGAACAAAAAATGGGTTTGGGCATAAATACAATGTCAATAGGCCTCTTGTATCCAAAAACTATCAAAACTATCACGTATCAGCAGATACACGTGACATCAATTCAAATAATAGCTAAATTATATCTGCATATTCACACCAAGCTGTTCGACCTAAGGGTCTAGAGTCCATTTCCCCTTTCACAGGCCAGGACTGTCCTTCCAGAGCAAAAAAAGTGAATCCGATTATTTTCTCACACTGATACGCCATTCAAAAGGAAAGAGAGAGAGAGAGAAACAGCGCGGGAAGGAAGTAAGCCACTGTCGAACAACGACCACACTAAACCGTACACAACTCAATCAAATGGACTGCATGAAACAATGCTATCTGCATTGAACGCATTGCGGCACCTCGCAGAGCTTAACACCAAACAATTAAAAAAATAAAAGGGTGACAGGCTAAAAGCAGCAATGACTGGGTGTAAGTGCGATGCGTATTGTATTTCGTTTGCCTCGTTGATTAAGAAGCCAGACGATCCCAGAGATGACTTCAGTGGTCGGGGGGGGGGGGGGGGGGGGGGGGGGGGGGGGGCGGGAAAAGCAGACACTCTACCACTTGGCAAATATTCTCCTCCAAACTACATACAGCCTCAGACGCATGACCTAGCTTGACACGATACTTCCTAGTTTGTTCGAAACAAGCAAGACCTTGTTTTCCAGGCAAGATAACGCAAGAACTCACTGGCTTATGAAAATGACCGAGCTATTGTACGTTACATCTGGCATCGCAGTCACGTTATGAGGAGGTCATGACAAACAGTCCTCTTGTGCTGACCATCCAGCGAATCTTCAAGAACACACCACACAAGCTTGGAGGGGCCATGAAGACAAAATACAAGTTTAGTTCATTAAAACGACTGTTTCGTCCTATTAAAAATGAAAGCTATTTTATCGCAAACTTCAAGCATATCATCTTAATATTAAAAAAAGAAAACGGGGTAATGTAGTGGCTTTCCCAGTCACTTTCCTGCGATTCCTCTACTTCACAGAATCTTATTTGGAAGATTGGTGGCCACTGACCAAATCCACCGCCAAGAAACATGACTGGCGATTGCTTAACACTCAAGTGATAAAATGTCCCCTCCATTGCTTCATAGCTGATGTTCATCTAGCATATTTATACATGCCCCAACATTCCGTGCAAATTATTCAGTCAAGAAACTTCTTTTGTGGCTGAAATGGAGCTGAGTGGGTTACTAAAAGCTTCTTCTTTCAAACAAAACAAGACTGCATTTTGTCTTCACGCCATCACGGACTGTCAACTCCACTGATTTCTCACGTTGTGCACCCCTAGGGAAAAATTTTCCCCAAACTATTCCTCCAGTCCCCTTAAGACACCCGACAAAGAACACAAAGCTTTCGGCACTTCCCCATTCCATTCGGACACTGCCTTTTCCGAATGCAGAAACAGCAAGTTCAACAATGCCATGATATGAACTGCGTGTGCAGCGCTAGGACGGGTGGGAGTGATTTTTTGAGAGGCAGGCGAGACGAGGAAGAGGGGAATACTTCTAGAGCACACTTAGTTGGCAGCCACGCAGTGAAGCTGAGGAAATGTTGATTGGGAGACACTGATCCCGCTCTTAGCTACTTTACACACGAGTGGGATGAAACAACAGGGAGGCATTATCAAGAGAGACTGCAAACTTGGCTTATTTCACTAGCTGCACTGCACTGCAGGAGAAGAAAAATACAGTGGAACCCCAATGATACGTCCCCGGGTCTTACAACAACCCACTTCTTATGACAGATCCCCGCAGTCCCAGGAAACTCCCCATAGAAACAACGCATTAAAAACCCCGACGATACCACACTCGGGTGCACGCGGTCCGCTTCATACGACGGACCCTGGTGGAGATAAACAGGCGTTTTTCCCATCTTTTACACCGCACCGCTTCCTCATCCCGACCTTTCTTTACTCTTAACCCCGGTTTGAGATAGCTTGATGTTCAAAGGTCAGCAGGCGGGCCAAAGCACTTGAAGAGACGCAAGCAAGCATGCAGGTACTGGCGGGCAGGAGTTGTATTGCGACGGCTCCACGCGGCAGCAGAACGTCACTGTGCTAACCGCGAGAAGTCAAAGTGCCGGTGACCGGCGGACTGCGAATTTGAAGCTCCCATCGAGCTCACAAATGTGAAATTGCATACAATTCAACCCAACCCCTGCTTTTCTCACTCACTTGAATAAAGTTTCTTCCTTGCACAACCCTCTCTACCCGTTCTCTCTGCTTATCGGTGTCTTTCGAAGCCACGTCGCCACTCCAGTCTTTCTTGACCTCCTATTTTTTTCCATCACCGCCTCGTACAATCGTTTGTTTCGCTTGGCCATGGCAGTCTCACACTCTCGCTTTTTTTCCTCTCAATTTGCTCGGCCACGCGGGCCTACCCAGATAAACTTGTGCGCGCACGGCGCAGGCCTAGCGACCCAAGCTAGTGTCGGACAAATGGGGCCGTGTGGCGTGCGGGGCATGGCTGGTGGGCCAGCGCAGACACCATGGAGGGGAAGGGGGCACAAAGGAACATTTCTTTTTTTAACTTATAATTTTAGCTAAAGGTTCTCAAATTACGTGAGAAGGATGCGCTAACTATATTAGTTTAAATTAGTTCTAAGCCCACCTGTTGCATGAGACCGTCTATTAGGCTGGCGTAACCCGTCGTAACCCGATCATACGACACTTTCGTGCGGTCTCTTGAAGGTCGTATTATTGGGGTTCCACTGTACAGAAAAACGGATTAGCCTGGGCTTCATCTTGCTTGCTTGCTTGCGCTGTTCCCTCTCTTCACAGCGCGGAAAAGCAAAATGCCTTCAAACTGAGACAAATGCTCTGCCTGAGACATTCTCACTGCAGTCAGCATGAGCGGCAGCTCTCGACCGAGGATGACGCGCCTTTAGCACAGGCTTTTTTGCAAAGACGACAGCGAACGCCTCGAATGAACTGGTGTCACCAGTTTTTCGAACGCAACAGGTATAGGGGGAGGCTCTTTAAGTGAACCCCCTCTATCGGAGAAGCAAGTGGATTTGCTTCATCAACTTTAAACGAAGCACACAAACGTCCCTACACTAGCTCTGCCGAGTGTTTTTTACTTGAAGAGTTCTCCTCCTCTTCAAAACACTTGTTCCAATTTGGGCCGCAAAGAGAGATTCTCCACACTTGAGCAAAAGCTGGCAGTGCTTGCGCGGTTTCGGCTCTCTGTCCCGGCCCAAAACCTGGAATCCAACTTTGTTCAAACAGCCCGTTGTTTGGCCTCTCTTGTTTGTCACTTAGGACTGCACAGAACTGCTTGGAGCCGCTCCGTATTTATTTTCTTTGTGCCTGTAGAATGTCTACTGCAAATGTTTTGGACTGCTCTAAGCTGCTCGGGGCTCGCGATTAAACAGGGCCAATTTAGCTCACCCACACTATAGAAAACACGATGAACCCATTGATATTCTGACAGCAAGCAGCTCCATACCTGCTCACAGTTTCGATGGTTGGCGAAGATAGTGAAGCCCGTGCCCTTCTTGAACTAAGAGGGAAGAGTTAGCTACATAGGATGACGATGAGAAGACAAGGGGTGGATTTCTTCTTGCTTTCTTTAGGCAGAAGCGGCCGGGAGTGGGGTGAGAGCACAAGGAGAAGGGGAAAAAAAAAAAAAAGAATGACTGTACACGGAAAGCATGTGCGTGCGCTCCATCAAGCAAGAGGCACACGCTCGACGACGACGATGCAAGATTCGGGCATCGGGTGTGGCCAGCGGTGCTTCGACGACTGAGCCGGTCAACTGGACTTGGACTCGGGAACGCATGTCCGCCACAGCTTCTGCAGGTCCGCATACATCTGACCCCGGGGGAAAAAAAAAAGAGAGACGTTGTATTGTACAGTGAAATTGTACATTAAGAGATTAAGAAAAAGAGTAGTGTAAAGAAAAAGTGTATTGCACAGTAAGAGATGCTTAAACCTGATTTCACAATCACTTTGTTGCTTTGAATTGTTGACGACGAGTCTATGACATTGGCAGCATAACTTAATTGAAGAAGAAGTGGAAGAGGAGGAGGAGGAGGAAGGAGGAGGAGGAGGAGGAAGAAGACGCTGACCAGCAACACTCCCCCACCTATGAAGCGCGAGGTAGGAAGGATGGTGAGGGTTTGAAATAGGCGCAGAGAAGCGGTGACAAAAATTGCCACACAACTGAGAGCCATTCATACAAAAACGTGGCATTTGGCTTGGATGCCCCCAAACAACAATCCCTGCAGCAGTGCAAGCTTGTGCGCCACGTTTCAAATGTGTTTCAGGGCCCTTTTAACTTGCAGGAAAACACGACGATACCCCATGCATGCCTCACCTGGTTGACCCATGTGTCGTCCTGCAGACACCGCTCGAGGATGATATGCGACTCGGTCACCTTTTCGTCTTCCCGCAGCCGCTCAATCTGCGCCAACATGTAGCCGACATGTAGCCAACAGCGGCCGCAGGGGGTTGCACATTGCAGCCACCCGCCACTTTGGAAGATCGTCTGCTTTAACAGAGTATGTGCTCTACCAGTCAAATTTTGCAACAACGGAAGAGCACCACATTTAAAGCTGCACACCAGACTGACGTTCACGTTGTATAATATCGTACAAACGTGGCAAGATTATGTGAAGCCGAAGCTTGCACCCACCACGGCTAGCACTGCTGACAAAGTGATGGCCATGTGCTTGCATACAGTGTGAGAATTGTACGAGAACCCGCAACTGCGGTACCCCGGTAAAATTTCGATGACGTACGATGGTTATGTGCCCGGCCTGGACTGGGATTTAAACAAAGGACCCCTTGAACTAGGAAGTGCTAATAATTTTTTTTTGTGCTTGTTGGCAGCAGGTATACAGTCTTTGTCAAAATTTTCTAGGCCAAACCGGAAACATGCAGGCTGCAAATAATTCAATGTACAAGGTTGTGCCCCGAGCGAGGCTGAAAGTTTTTATGCCGGAAAGCTAGAGAAAACACCTTTCTTTCTTACTGTTACAAAACATTTTTGTCACATCTAAAGGTAAAGCTTATTCTTTGAATTCTTCCTGGTCAAGAAGGCTTAGGATTGGCATAGAAAATTTTGACAAAGAGTGTACACATTGTAATCTGTGGGATCTGCCAACCACCAAGGTTTACATTACATTTTCGTTTTTTTTTTAACCTATGTGCTCGAGATTTAAGATTAAATGTATTTTAACATCCTGAGCAAAGATCCGCAGTCAATTTTCATCTATGTGGTGTAAGTTCAGAGTTGTGCAACGTGTCAAGCGATTCTGCTTTGGGCAGTTTTTTCATTATTATACAGTAGAATCTCGATGATACGAATCTCGCGGGACCGCGAAAAATATTCGTATCATCCGAAATTCGTATGAACCAACACAGACCAAAAAATTGAGCGCTGAAAAAAGTTTTCGTTGATTTCTTTTCTTACTTTCGCGTGACCAAATCTATGATTTTTTCTGCTTTTTTTAAACCCCCACATCACAAAGCAGTCCTTTCTGGAGCGCGTAACGCTTCGCCTAGCTTCGCACTTGTCTCCTCACTCCCGGTGTCCAAGCTCGCTACACGCCGCAACAGAAAAGCGTGAACCGAATGGTGCGTTTTCACACGCGATTCGCACGCCTCGGCTTTGCGCGCGCTGTATTTTCAAGGCCGCATTGACGATTTCGCGCCCGCGGTATCCGTTTTCGGTCAGAAAAGGACGCTGACGACTTGCGAAACGCTCGAGACAGCCCGCTGGCTCCGCCCGAGATGTTTAGGCTTAGCACTCCGGCAGATATTTTATGGGTGCTTTCACTAGCGGCGCAGATGGTGTTTTATAGTACCGTTTTCGCCAACGTTATCAGCTCCTTTACTGCACAAGAAACTTCAGGTCTGCCTTGAGCGGCATTTTAAAGTGCGGCTAGGAGCAGTCGCTCAAGCGGCCGTGCCACTTCGCGGCCGAAGCCGCCGCCATGTTGCCGCCGCTGGCCGCGGCGCGCATGGGGTGTGCAGGGCGCGTTTTCGCGAGCAGAAAACAACAGCCCGGCCGTTTCTGGAGAAAGAAGAGTGACGAATGGGGAGAGAGAGCCGTCACTTGCTTGTTCGGCAGTCGGGCGCCTCGCCGGCTCGTTCGTATCATCCGCCGGGCCGCGCAGGTCCGTTCGTAACAGCCGAAATTTTTCCCATTGTAAACTATGCAATTTTGCCGGGACTTTTCAGAAATTCGTATCATCCCGAAATTCGTATCACCCAGAATCGTATCATCGAGATTCTACTGTACTATGAACAACTCAAATACTTTTTATCCCTTTGTGCTCTAGAAGGACCAGGCACTGCAACTACCGTATTTACTTGCGCAATGAACCCACTTGCGCAATGAACCCACTTTTTTTTCCAGAAAGTTTGGCATGAATTTGGGAGGAGGGTTCATTATGCTGGAAAAAATTGCAACAGATTTTTTAAAAGTTGGAATTCCACACAATAAAGTTGCTAAGAGGCGCTTAAGCGCGTCTTACCATTTTCGTAAAACACCTGGGTGATTATGTAATCGAATTTTATTATTCTGAACATGTCAGTGGTCCCCTAGTCGCAATAGAGCTGTCCTACTCACTGAAGTCGTTTGCGGCTTCGCATTCGTACAGTCGGCCCACAGCGCACCGTCTTCCATGCCGTCAAGGCACTCCAAAACTTCTTTTCTCACACCCGGAAACTTCCCTTTTTTGGGCCCACGAAGCACACAGCAATCCTTGCTTACTGACCAAAAACCTTGTTTTCGCCCGTAGCGTACATGCAGTGGGTCAACCCTGAAGTGCAACCCAGCCACGCGGTTTCCATGTGCATCAACACATGCTGCACCACCTTCAGTTTAAAACATCTCTGCAGCTCATGTACTGGCCCATCGTACGGCGCGCACCAGGAGCACAAAAAAGGTCAGAACTAGGGATGGGCGAATATTCGGTATTGTCGAATATTCGATCGAATAGCTCTCTATTCGTTATTCACTTCGATCCAGATGCAGGTATTCGATATTTTCGAATTATTCGATGCTCCCGAATAGGCAGCTAAAAGCCAAGCTTTTCGGTCAAGCTTTCTGAGAGTTACCCCAGGCTTGGCTCAAGACCCACCAACGCGGACATTTCTATTATCAGTGCCGGCACTGCCGAGTTGCTGCCTTGCCTAGAGGTTCGACGAAGCTCTTGGCCGCCAGCACACTTTAGGTTAAAAAAAAAAGGCGGCATTGAAACGACACCGCTCCGAACATAGCGGCACCAAGCCAGCTGACTTGTACAGGCCACCATTTTGAATAGGCATGCCGCCATTTTGAATAGGCATGTTGCCATTTTGAATAGGCTCGCTCAGTGCGGCAGTACGCCGCACTAAGCGAGCCTATTCAAAATGGCGGCCAGACACTTGCGCTTTGCTTGGCTACGGCCGAGGATACTAGTGGCTACAATACTTTTTTTAGCGGAGCTTCTAGGCGGTGCTTAACTCTGCGAGTTTCTAGGCGGCGATTAAACTTGTGAATGAGCAGCCGGCGGAAACTGCTGCACCTAGAGCATGTGGCGCAACAGGCATTTCTTCATGAAAATTTGTGAATACAGCAAAGGAAAGCTGTGTGTAAGATTTTGCAATAAATGTTCAACTGGTAATAGTTTTGCACAATGCTGTGCCTACGTGAGTTCTAATTATTAGAAAAAATTGTGTACATTAGTCAGGTCACAAGTTGCTCATTTGTCTTTGTGATTTGCAATGTGCACTATTCGAACTATTCGATTCGAAATTATTCGACCAAATCACTATTCGCTTCGAATTCGCTTCGAACCTCAAAATCTATATTCGCCCATCCCTAGTCAGAACACAGCTGAACAACACCACCACGAAGCGTCATGGCGAAGTCACGGAACAGCAAGAGCAGGGGAGTGCGGACAACGTTTAGTGCTTTGTTCGCATACCGCCAAAACCAGCCGGAACGGCAAAGAGCAGGGAAGGAGTGCGGAGTACGTTTTGCGCTTTGTTCGCATGCCGCAACGTTTTTATGGCGCAAGGTTTGTTTTGTGTTCAGCAGGTGGCGCACTGCAAGTGCGCAATTTTTAAATTGCAAGCCACAGCATTCCCGCTCACGTCTCCTCCTAGTGTTGGGATTTCTTTTTGTTGGAATGCGTTTTTAGCATTTCTGCATGTACTGTGGTGTGATATCAAGCATCAGCAACCATGCTGAGATAAAAACATATCCCCACTCCATTTTTTATTCAAAGTGACAAAAAAGTAAATTCCCAAGAAGAAAAGTGGGGGGAGGTTTCATTACGCAAGTGGGTTCATTATGCGAGTAAATACGGTATACCACAGCAGTAATTTTGGCATTGTTTCTGCAAATGCTGTAAATTGATTAAATGCCAGGTCATCAATCAGCGGTTTCACAGAACGAATTGTATAAAAACTTGGGCTTGCAAAAACAATTCTATATTTCCGGCATTTTATTGCACTGTTAAGTGCATAAGCTTCCAAATGCAGCAAATATGATACAAATCTGACCAGTACATCCCAAGATAATGTACCTGACAAGTGACCTCGTGGGAAAAAAAATCGATCCTGAGAAAACAAGGCACGAACTTTGGAACTATTGGCGAAAATGGTCATTTAGGCGAATTCAAAGGGCGACACCTTTGTAAATACTTACGCTACAGCTGTAACATTTTTCGAGTACATTCTTTGGGACCTGTAGACTGCAAATAAAACTGATACAGAAAATTCATTTTTTGAAAAATTTACGGTCCTGAAGACCAGTGTCATCCCTTAACAGGACAGCAAGTGGAAGAACTGACGATGAAGAAGCTACACATGTGCTCATGTGGCGAAGGACATGGCACTGATGCTGCCAGCCAAGGGAGATTGGCTGAAGGCCATTCAAGACAATAACTGTCTGCAACAGGCTGATAGGCGTCAAAGGTGATGCCGCTGTGAATACTTCGAAGAGAGAGAGAGCAACCAAGAGAATTTTCTTTAATGCTACTGGTGAGGTTACCTTCTGGCAAGGGTGCCTAGATCGCTACACCAGACATATAAGAAAAAAATGAATTTGATGAATATGATGACGACGATGACGATGACGCGCATGCTTGCGTAAACTTATTTAGCATCACCAACCAAGTCTCGTACTTCACGGGGAAGTCAACAGAGCTCTTGTTACTTGGGATGCTTGTTTGGAATTTGACCAGGGGCCTAACACGTCATTCAGTTTCAGTCTTCAAGAAAGTGGCTCGCCCAGGGACACAACAGAGGGATGTAAGGAGATTGTACACGATCTCTCGTACAGTGAAACGCCACCCACAGAGGAAAACCTGTCCCTCACCTTGTCCCTGCAGCAGTGGAAAGCGTGCAGCTTGTAGTGGTGTAGCTGGCTGAAGATGGGCACCGGACCGGCACAGGTGGCACACAGCAGGAAGGTGCGCTTGTCCCACCCGTCCACCTCCTCCTTCCCCTCCCCCCTCTCCTCCTTGATGGCGGGCTTCTTGGACTCGGAGGACAGGTCCAGCTTGTTGTACGGGTCGCCCGAGAACTCGGCCACCCTCGTGACCGCGCCCTCGCTGCACCCCTGTCGAGAAAACGCATCAAACTAGACTTAAAGACGACAGTTAGCCCCATATAGTGGGTCCCTTTGAAACCATTCCTGCCAAGTGATTTCAACAAGTTTCGAGACATCTCCACACCAAGGTGTGGAGACTCTTTACTGAAAACAATATGTAAACTTACAAAAAAAAAAAGAGTGCTTATTAAAGGAATGTTGAAGTAAATTGCAAAAACATGGTCCTTCCCATTCTCGCTACCTGCTGCATGCTGGCTGAATCCGTCATTAACCTCCTCACCACTCACGCCATCACAGGCACATGACTACGAAATGTAACACCTTCAATTTAGAACTTGTTGTTGTGCTCTGCACTACACTCCCCACTACACTAACTAACCTCATTACACCAACGTTACACCTCCTCATTACACTAAGAAGCACACCTCCCATCCCGCCATCAACGTCCCCACCCACACCTGTCGTAGCATCTCTGTGCTATGCAAGCAGTCTGGCACAGAATGTGGCAAGAAGTTGGGCAAAAGCCACAACGAGCACAAAGAGCACAACACAAGGCAAAAAGAGCCTGGCACTGTTTCCAAAATGAGCAAAGCTGTCAGGCACACTCCTGAAGCAATGAGCTTCGAAGTGGGAGGTGCATGTAGCGCAGCCCAACGTGAAGTTGAACGAGGGATTTCTTAGCGACGACGAGCGCAACAACAAAATCAATGGCAGAAGTATAACTGAAGGTCATGGGTGCACCACCTTTGATACACAAGTGATACAACAAGGACTCCAGCACCTGCAAGGAATCCTGCTTTGGCCTTTGGGACTGCATAGCTGGAAAGTGCCATTTGACCTTAGGAGCTCTCCTGGCACATCAGGCTGCGACGACGAGTGCAACGACAGCTAACAAACTCAATGGCAAAGATGCCCGTTCATCCAAACAAATGGTCATGGGTGCACAAGCCCACAAGCAACCCTGCTATACCCACGGACAAGTTAAGAACGGCAATAGCTCACATACGGTACCACTCCGCTGAAGCGACGGGGACCCAGATGTCAATGGGCGCGTGCGCTTTGAAAGGAGACTGCTGCAAATGCGTGATATCGTCTGCCTTTTCTCCCGTAGTTTGTCTGTCGTCCCTGCAGTCGTTTATAAGCATATTAAGTCCAAAAAATCACAGAAACGGCTCGTGCCATGTTCAAAATATTCCCAGTAACGCCCTACTTGTGCCACGCGGAGTAACATCTGGCTGGGGTGATGAGGCACAGTGGCAACTTCCATTGCCGTTCTTAAGTTGTCACCGAGTACGGCGTCTTTGAGACTGGACACGGCAGCTCACCTCGCACGGCAGGCTGCCGCCCTCGTCCTTCTTGGCGGCCCCCGGCGGCTGCCCCTGGTGGGGCAGGAGGCGCACGCGGGGGTAGGTGACCAGGGCGCGGCACAGGTCGGAGCCCCAGCGGGGGCAGCGCAGGCGGGCGGCCCTGCGCTCGTTCTCCCCGTCCACCGTCTGCAGGTTGGCCAGGAAGTACTCGTCGTTCTCCCGGTGCACCTCGGCCAGGAAGTTAGGGTCCAGCACGTGGCTCAGCAGCGTCTGCAGGTACACCTCGAACGGCTCCTCCAGGCTGGGCAGCTTGTCGCCGCCGCCACACGCTGAGGACCTGGCTTCCGGGCCGCCATTCCTGTGGCCGCACAGGGGGAGCGCTCTGATCAGAAGGGGAGGGAAGGCCCATTTGGGGAGGGAGGGGGGGTCTGTAAGGGCTGAAGGGGACAAGTTGGATTTGTGCTTTTGAGGACGCATGCACACGCACTCATGCCTCACTGTGAGCTAGACACTGTTCAAATGGAGAGAATTCTCGGAGCAGAGCATTGGCTGGTGAGGAAAGCAGACTTGCAGCTCCAGACTACTCGCGCAAGACCGCTGTTCATTGAAAACTGTGCTCGGAGTGCGAGGGTAAAGGCATCGACAGAGTAAGGACAGTTTGAAATCACCGACCAAATGTTTATTAAAAGCATAAAAAAGACGTTTTCGACCGAAAAAACCCTGAACTACCATGCAGGCAATCTTCTCCCTTTGACATATACAAGATGCCTGGGGCAATTACTTTGGCGCACCTAAAAGCTTCATGCTTCAGGCTTATTTGCTCAGTAAACAAGGCTACCGTACGGAAGCTGAAATGGTTTTTTTTACGTCTTTAATAAACCTTTCATTGATGACTTTAAGCTATGAACCTTCTACCCCACCAGACGAGATTTCGTCAAGCCTTAGATTTCAGAGTAAGGGCTTATGGGAATCAATTGTGCAGCATTGAGAATGCCGTTACACTTCCTCCTCTTTCTATTCACGTGCATGTATCTATCTATTACGGTCGCCTCCCAAACTGCGCGTCAATCGGAAGTCGAGGAGCCCGAGGTGACGTCTGGAACAGAAAATTGGCGCCTAAGCCCAGGACTAACAACTTTAAAAGTACTTTGCAGTCTACGGCCCTTCCGATCAGCCCAACGCCAAGTGCTAGCTGATATTGCGTGATTGCCTAGGAAAGATCGGTGTCACTGAAATCATTTAAAATAAGACCGACATCTTCAGACCGCTTTATTGAACTACTCGCACAAACTCAACACTCCTGATTTTTTTTTTCCCATTTTACTGATCGTGTTTCCTAGCCCCTCTTTAGCTTTGCTATCTACATGGTCTTCTCTTTCCTAAAAGCCTTTCCCCCTCTTTTTGCATTCCATGTCCCCCAGATGTCAACAAAATGTTTGCTTCTAGGTAGCTGGCATTACCCTGTGTTCTCTTGTCCCACACACGCCGTCCTTTTTTCACTAACCCCAATGGCCCCGACAGCAGGCGATTCAGGAAGGGAAAGAAAAGAAAAGAAGGGGGCACAGGACGAAGCCCTGCCCCTCGCTCACTTGGTGAGGCTGGAGTTTGGGGGGGCGTGTATCTCGAGCACTTCGACAACGGTGGCATTCCGGCTGTTGGAGTGCACCCGCACCGTGATGTCGGCATACTTGGACTGCTCCAGCGGGTTCCACGCCGAGAACTGCAGGGCACAGCAGGGCAAGGGAGTGGTGAGGGCGCTCATCTCAGCACAAACATGTCTTCGAAACCATTCTACGCACCAACGGGAAAGCACCAGGGAGAAAGGGAAGGAAAGCTGAGGACCACAATCAGTGTGAATGGGTCGATCAGTAGCAACAAGACCAGCAGAAACCAAACTTCACAACAGCAGTGACACGAAGAATGAAGGAAGCTCACACTAACGCCCAAGACTTGAAGGTAGCGAAACTGTATGCAACCTTCACCACCATCACGACGGTTTAAGTCCGCGATTGCAGCTGATTTTATTCTTCTTTGCTGCAGCAATGACCGTTACTCCAACACTATTGCACCAACTGTGAGCTTCCTTCATATTTTTTGGGAAGTGATCATCATTGGACATCATCTTGGAGGGGTGTACGCTATGATGTGTCTTTCTCGTTCCGAGTAAGTGTTGCCACGATTACTGCGAACACAGGATTTGTTGGTTTCGGCCAATCGCCCTTAGTGGGTATGCCGGGGATTCTCGGCCAATCTTCCTAGGGTATGGTCAGCACTTTCTTGGTATTTTTAACTGCGGACACGAAAAATAACAATTTGCTAAACAGCTTCGCTGTTAAAATAAATGCCAATATAATTTTGGTTCACTATACGGGCGATTCCAAAGAAGTCATGAATGGCCAAGAATTTTTGACTGCATAGTGCGAGCTATAACAGATCACTCGTAACCAATGCCAGCAGCTTTGAATGTCCCACCGCTCTGAAGGAATCAAGCACATCGCCGTTCTTTAGAACAACTGAGACAACGAAAACATTTGTGCATGACAGATAGCTATAAGTAAGGACTGCATTCTTCCGTATTTACCAGCATTGCTAAAATGTGCCTGCGAGTTCCAATATCATAAGTGCTGAAATTTGGTATTGTTTATGGCCGGTCACACAGGAGAAATAGGCACACTGGCCATAACTGCATGCACCACGGCTGGGACGGCAAGCTGTCAAGGTTTACCACGTGTGCCCTTTTCAGCTCTGCACCTGAATTACAAGCAGACTCTTAAAGGAGTACTGACACGAAATTTTTATGTTACGTTTTTTTCGCTGCTATGCGTGCCTACCAGCCCACTAATCATAGAATGACAGATTAGACTGTCGAGCGCAGCGTAAACATTCCTTTACGGCGTCGTTTATTCGTGCCAGTTTCAGTTTCGACTGAAAAACGCCGAGCGGCCGCCATGGCAGCATGTATAACATGACGTCACCATTCTTGCCGTATCGCTGCCTCTCTGGAAGCGCGCGCGAGCGAGCGAACGCGCGCGCCCAGACCGGCCGAGGTTTTCGCCGTCCCCACAGGCCCGGGCAGCATGACGTCAGTCCCAAAACCATGACGTGTACACACGCCCGAGCAGCGCGCGCCAACCACAGCCAGCGCGTCGGCTTCGTCACGGGAGCCCCGACGTCGGCAGTTTGGGGCACGTAGCAGATGATGTCACGTCGGCCCGCTCTGGGCTTTCTCGTGCGGGCGAAGATTAAAATGGATTTTAAATATGTTTCGCTGAACGGTTGCTGTTGAAACTTGCTGGGAGATATCTCCTGATAAAAAGGAAGCGTTTTACATAGTTATCTCAGCTTTGAAATTTCGTGTCAGTACTCCTTTAAGACTAAGCTACCTCGCAATGCCCATATTTTATTGCTATTCTCTGACACAACGAATGGGGATGCTAATGAGTAAAAAACGTTTGCACAGTACACATTCTATTCTATGCCGAACAAAGTTGACACCGTCCCTTTTCAACCAAGACACCACCGGTGAACGACCACGCCTCTTGGCTAAGGCAACTACAGCAAGAAGAGGCGAAAGCGATCGCGGCACTGAAACGAGAAGAGAGGTGACACCACTCACGGAGGAGCTGTTTCGGTAGAGGAGGGTGTCCTCGCCGGTCTCGATGACCTCGAAGCGCTGCAGCAGGGTGCGTCCCTCGATGCGCCAGATGGGGGGCCGCGACCGGTGCACGTCCGCCATGGCCATGATGTAGTCGCCGGGCTGCAGCTCCCCGCCGGCCCCCGAGCCAGCCCCGGCCACCACCGCCGCAGAGCTCGCCTCCGTCACCGTCACCATCATGGGCGCCGACAGCCGCCACGCGTTGGCCGCTGCCGACGGCCGGCGCGTGTAGTCCCGCTTCACCACGCTCTGCAATGTCACACACGCCCAGTCACACCGGTGAGAACACGCTTCTCACACACATATTGTGGAGTTCACTAATACCTTTCTGTTTTTTCTGCCTGCCCCAGTACCTTGAAAGATCTGTACACGTGTTATGTGTCTACCATACTTATATGAATATAAGACGAGGTATTTTTTTTCCAAAATCCGTATTCTCTAATTCATACCCCGCCTTATACCCGAAGCTCAGTATTTATATATATCTTTCTGTATTTACTCAACGAGCCCCTCACTTCCTAACCACATTATTCTGCGAAAGCCTAGCGAAGGTCTCGGTTCTGGCAGCCTTGATGCCAAGGTAGCATAAGAGGGTTTCCGCCAGTTGCCCGCTCATGACAGGCTGTAGACGTTCGAGTCACGCTCCGGGGTTGAAAAGAAGGACCCCTCTTCCCCGTATAGTCAGAGTGGCATTGGCTACCACCCTCAAGCGTCAGATATAGTTGTAGTAAATATAAATACCCCAGAAAGTGAAGGATAACACACTCGCCCAGATAGCCGAATTGGTAAGGCATTCGAGATCAAAACAAAAGGCGTGGGTTCGGTCCCCACTCCGGGCGTGTGTTTTGCTTTCTTTCTTTCCTTGTTATGTCAATTTTAAAAATATTAACTTCACTAACCGTAGTAAAAAAAAAAGCATAATCATTCCCCTATGCCTCCTTAGGCATTGAAGACTGCCGACCTATCTTTCTGTGCACGCACACACACACGTGGTGGATTTTTTTTAACTCTCTGAACTGCACCATCGCCTTACAATCGTGACGGCATATAATCAAACAAATACGATAGTTTATCCCTTGTTCTTCCTTCTGTGTGCTTGCAGATTGGAACATGCCTTGCTGTCCTATGTTGCGTACACTCCTCCTGCCTTGGCAGCCAAACACTGCTCAACTCAAACTCAAAACTCAACTGGCCTGCCGACAAGGCGGAAAGCACTGACCTTTAGCTGCAGTGCTGTCTAATTACTCCACTCGGACTCATTTCACGCTGCAAAGAACAGACGTGTGCTGTTCGTAAGTTTTGCGAAGGCTTTCTATTGGTGAGCGGTCTACAGCTTCCTTCTAAGGCCAGCAGACTAAGAAAAAAGCCCAGTAACCAACCTCCGATAATTCCCCAGCTATGTTGTCAGTATCTGTTCACTCATCACTGGCCTGTTCGTGTTCACTGCAGCACGAAGGCCATGTTCCTCCAACCATTCCTGTCTTGTAGACCGTTCTACTCCTTTGAATTCTGATTCCACCTCTCCACTGAGTCAGCTGTCCTTCTCTACCCTAGCTCCGTCTTTCCATAACCAGGTGATTGAACAAGCTGCTTTACAACAGGCTCTATTGTGTGCTGACAAAGGGGCCGCGCACTATCAAACAGCAAGTGCCTTTGTGAACACACATTATTCACTTCGCAACACAACGCACAAGTGGCTTTCTAAAAGAGAGCCTATTTAGTGCCTGCCCTGTAAACTTCTTTAGTATGCACGGTGTACAAGCTAACTTATATAAGCACAAATCTAACTCGAACGCTCTAAAGAACATCTTTCACCTTCCTTTATTTTCATCTTTGGGTACTTTGAGTCAACTTATTACTGCCGCAACAGGGACAAAGCATTTGCTTAAGAAGGCCCATGGGTCTCTAGGACCGAAAAATTTCCCAAAGTGCATTTTTTTTAGGTATGACTTTTCTCATGATTCGCACAGTTTTTCCACCAAAAATTTCGTACGTGGAACAGTACCAGGTACTTATAAAAGCCATAGAGGCCCGATTTCCAGAAAGGAATAACAATTTTCCCATAATTCCCCACTTTTTCGCCACGAGTGGTATCGCAGTGACACAAAATTCTTGAGGTACATCCCAGCACGTAGTGCAGCTATAAAGATCATTTCTTTTGCACTGTGGAGCTGAATGTTTAAACCATGCACTATGGGAAGCCGATTTTGTATTTTGTGTTTCAGTATTTAATTAGTGTATTTTTAATTGGTTAGCCGGAGTAGTTCAAACCTAGAAGTTAGCACTGATGTAAAGTGCATGTGATTGAGAAACAAAAAAAAAACTGCTTCCTACATTTCATTCTCCACAACTTCTGGTATCTATTCATGCCTCGCTGAAAATCTTTTTTTGAATAGTGCTTTTCCTACTGTTCTCAAGAACAAGCGAGAAAAATATATAATTAACTCGGAAACTAGTTACCTCACATCAAAACTAATAATATATTTGAAATCAGCTAAAAAACCAAACAAGCCCATGAAGTTTCGTCAAAATTGGTTGGAAAGCAAAAAAAAAAAGTTTCTAAGACCAGTCAGAATAAATTGCAAAACTAGAGCAGAGCGATTAAAGTCAAAAGGCCAGGTCAGCCTCTCGACACTATGTTCTCAAGCCAGCTGTCACTGTCTGCCAATAGCAACAGTGAAACAACACTGATAATTTGGCGTGTTGGGAAACATCGATGGCACCAGCACGTCTTCAAGTTCCATACCCCCTCAATTCACCAGTCTCTCTGATGTTTGAAAAGCATTTTGGGTTGGTGCCTACGAGGCAGACGTCCACGGCCAGTCAAGGTGTGTCGGGTGAAGGTTAGTAAAACAGAACCACAAAGCAAAATAGAACCACAAGTGATATACACGGGAAACTTTGCCGCATATCCCAGCTGCGAGCCCACAGCTCTGCGAACCCCCCAGTGCATGGCTCTACTCTTGCCGTTTCGCATTATAAAAAGCCACCGAGAAGACCTGGTCTACGATTACGATACCATTTTGCCAGCAACGTTCCAGTTTTCGCACATTTAAAGCAGGCTTACAAAGCAAGTGTACAATGCACAAGCTTCTGATGCCAGCCCATTTTGCCCACAGACAACAGGACACATTACGTTTGCACAAGCGGGTAGAGCACAGCACGTTTACGTCAGTAAAGAAATGAACCCTAATCACTTTCTGGAACATGCTCCAGCTTTGTCTGTAAAATGGAAAAAGCGCTTTGCAACTGATCTAGAGGTGGATCCACAGTGACAGAATGGTGCAGTAAATGCCACACAGTATGACTGTAAGTGCTTGAGTACCCCCCCTGTATTCACCAGTGAAAGAGTACTATCCAATCAGAAAGAATGGAGTAGAGTCCTCTGTACAGATTGATGCTGTACTCGCAAAATACGAGTGAGGGCAACATTTCTTTCACTATCACATACCTGCCAACCTGGTGACATGGAAATTCGGAATATCTGCGGACTGGGGGAAGTGGCGGGCAGCACACTAATTTTTAAGTCTAAAAGGATTCACGTTTTTGACACGCGTTCTCACGTTTTCCTAACCATACGTGAAACCGTGAGTGTTGAAGAGTATATGAGCAGCAACTGCATTGGAAAAGGCAGCAAATTCGGATATGCACCGATTTTGAGAACACTTGGTAGTGCTTTCGCAGCTTCGAGCCCGCTATTGCACAGCAAAGCAACTACCGTGGTCGTACCATGGGTCTTACTGCACAGGACGCGGCAGTCATACAAAGAGCGCCATGAACACGGAATTCGTAACCGGCCCGTGAACAGCATGCTAGAAGCAGGCTTGCTGAGGTAGCAGTGAGTTCTGGATATGGATGCGTAGCCAACCCCGAGAAGACGACAGAAATCGCAGCTTCGCAGATGGTGATAACAACACTACGTATTGCTTTCTCGTGGTGGCGCAGGTACCACAGTGTCGTTTAAATAGATGGTTCCATTTTTATTAAAAATTCGTATAATTTCAGGCACGATTCGTAAAATCGTAAGACGGGTCAAAATTCGTACATTTTACGAAAAATTCGGAAGAGTTGGCAGGTATGCACGATCATCATCATCATCATCATCATCACCACCACCACCCCAACCCCCCTTGTCATTTATGTTCCCTGCTGAACAAAGGCCTTCCCCATAGATATCCACCCATACCACTCCTGTGCTGTCGAATCCACTCGATGTCCCCACATTTTTTCCGCATCCCCCCACTTAGCTTTCCTAGAAAAGAGTTGTTTCTGCTATTTGATCCTTAACTTGCACAGAACACTGACACAGTCGAGTTATGTTTATTTAGCAGTGGAGAGCAGCGACATCGTGCACTCATTTTGTTGGCGTTTCCCACACAGCCCGTGCAGTGGCTTTCATTTCAGAGGCACCTCCAGCTTTATCTAGTTACTCATTGCCATCATTTCAAACTCGCGTTATATGTCTCAATGCCCTTTATCGTTTGTCCCTTGACAGGGGTGAACCCTGAGACAACAAAGCAGTAAGTAGCGCTGACATCGGAGCTTTGGATTTCTGCGACACTTTACAAAGTGGCAGGTAAAATGATGCTGAACGGAATGCAGTGTCACGTAGGGCTGCTATGTCTCATGGGTGAATGGAGGCAGCACATATGGTTGCGATCGAGTCGAGTAGGATGCATCCATGCTGCTGCAGATGACTGGATACAACTATCACAGAGCTATGTTTTCGCAAGTACAGTTATTGAAAAAAAAAGAAAAGAAAAACCTGACCATGGATGCAGGCCCTTTCACTAAGAAAACTGGCCACAAAGGGTTTAAGAGTACTTGTTCAATAGTACCTCTGAATCTCCAGAAAGCCTTGACTGTCTAATATAACAAATTTTTATGAGGTCCCCATAGCTCCCCCCCCCCTGTAGCTTACGAATTAAAATTCTTACTAGAAGTCCCCACACCCTGTTCTTTTTAAATAACAGGCCAGGTGAAAAAAAAAGTACAGAAAAACAAAAGCATTGGTAAAAAAAAAGAAATCCAGAATGAATTCCATAAAGGTAGCTTAACAGAATCCCCACTCTCGCTACAAAAAGAGGCTATTTCAAGAAACATAGACGCAAACAAATAACCGCTCGAAGCCTTCGTAGACAATAGTAGAATGTACTTAATTCTCTCCGTCATGCCATTCTCCTAGAAAAACTATACAGCTACGGCACCTGTGGTAAACCTCATTCATTGCCTCAATCCTACATTACAAAGTGAGAACAATGACTAGTCGTAAATATGTACCCACCTTCTATTCAGTAAATATCACACGGAGTGCCTCAGGGAAGTGTATTAAGCCCGCTTTTGTTTACGTTGTTTACGAACGATACTGTGCATATTGATAGCTACTCAGAAGCAGTGCTGCACACAGTTGACACTTTGAGCGTGGTTCTCTACCTTGATCAGGTGTTCGCTACTTCACAGGAAATTTTTCTGAAGACTTGAACAGAACCCCATAAACAAGGAAAAAGTCACACACAAGCTCACAGAAATTTCCGTTTAGCCACTGCATCAACTGAAGTTGGTGGGCCTATGCTAAAAGCTGGTAGGCGTAACTGTCAGCTGCTGCTGTGAATGCAGGGCCTGTCCGAGTCCTATGGGGCCAAATTTTGCAAACCAATCACACAAAGCAAAAAATTAAAATAACGGCAACAGAATTACAAGGGCCATAAGATTACCTACCACTTCGCATTTTTTGGAGGACGGGGGGTTTCATAACTCACTACAATATTGCTTAGTGTAAAGCACTTTTCTATTACAAAAGAATATGCATTTGAAAAAAAAAATGAACTTCTGTGCATGCTTCAGACCTCCAGCAGCAAGATTTACATCTAGCTATAACTGGAACCCCAATTGAACTCTTAACCATAGAGCTAAAGGCTTGATACTGTATTTCTGATACTGACACTGTTGTAAGTGCCACATAGAGGTGGTGCTACGCTCTTGGCATGGCCCCTCAAATCCGTGTTTCCTGATAACAGCCTCAGCCAATTCATACAAACCGGTCAGCGATGCTAATCAGCAAGTTAGGGAAATGCTTTGGGAGATAGCCACCGCTGTTTTGTCTTTTCCCAATTAAAATCTAGTTCAAACAAATGCAGCTCACAATACACATTTGTTACTCCCACCACAACTTTATTCCGACTGCAGCAAAGTCTCATGTCTTCATGGTCCCCTAAATGACGGTCAAGTGCGGCACACACCACTTAGAAGGATTACGTATTGTAACGCAGCCTTACAGTGTGGGGCAGTTTCCATACAGCCAAGGTGGTTGTGCCGCCAGGCCCAAGTTTATTGTCGACGTTCCGGTAGCTCTGGGGTGGACGAAAAGTGTGCCGTACTAAATGCACACAGACTCCATTCTGGCCAAACTATTCATGTTTTTTAAAAGTCCACAAATTCCTTTGCATATCATGTCCTATCGTACATTGAACCCAACGTTCTACGCAAACCATACGCCTGAAATAGAAGGTTAGAATTGTTCCCAGCTTTTTCTGCAGAAGCTTTGCCATGCCCTACACTTGTACATGCAACCCATTCACCTCAAAGTATAAATGAGCTCAATTAAAAGAAAGTTACGGGCGATTCGAGAGGGGAGGAGGGGAGAAAGGAAGAAAAAATTATCGGGGTACTTGGAATTTTTTGAGAATGTGAATGCGAATGCCTGGTTGAACCTTCTGTTGATCTGCTGGTGAAATTTCTGCTGACCTTTGCTGCTGTGTCTGTCACTACCTGACGAGCCCCGTGACCAGCCCCCAGGGGGCTCTACTCACTCCACACCCCCCCCCCCACTGTGACCAAAAGGGGGGGGGGGAGTTGAGTAGAGCCCCCTCCTATGCTCCCTCCACTTGCTCGCCATCACCAGGAGCAACGTGTTGTTCGCCCTCATCGATACATTCAACTCTCAAGGCAGTGTTTACGTTTCCAGGCGCGCGCTCCGATTTTCCGTGCAACCAGTTTTGTGTATGGCACAATGATTTTCTGCCCCTCACGCGTTCCAGGAAATAGAGACCCACGTCTTCTGCCTGCCCCCCCCCCCCCAAAAAAAACCCGGATCCCTCATTCATACATGACCCAATACGGCTTTACACAAGACATCACTTGTATTCGAATCTTAAAAGGAGCACTCACCATTTTTAGATGAAAACCCAGGACCTAGTGAAACTTTGCGCAGCGCTGCATTATCTGCACACATATTTCCTACCATTTGGCGGCCTTCAACCAGTGGATAGTCATCACTACTTTCAAAGTGACTAACAATTTTGTTCAAACAGTTGTAAACTGAAGCGAATATTTAGCTATTTCTGGTAGAAAAGGGAAATCTACCATTCCTCAAGCGTGCTTCAGCAAAAGCTGCACTAAAAATGTAAGGTTTATTTACAAATGTAAGCATTTGCAAAAAACTCTCCGTGGTATAACAAATCGAACCTGCTGCTTCAAGCTTTATTGAGGCCCAGGTTGTGCCAAGCTGCTCATAGTGACTTTTTACTCGTGATAAATTGTCCCATTAAGACAATAAACAGCGTCTGCAGTAGGCAAACTAGCTTCCACAGTGCTGTGGTTTCAATGCTCCTAGCGAAGAAAGCTTTCCTGAGTGTGATCGAAGTAGGAAGCTAGACATTCTTATTCATGTCTTCGATAAATAAACAATGAACATCCTTTGTGTTAGTAAGCATTTACTTTACGTATTATTAATGCAAAAAACTAAAAGCCATGAGGCAGTGTGTCATTCTCCATTTTTTATCTAGCAGGTGTTGATTGAGCCTGCCTGAGAGCAAGCAAGTTATCAGGACACGAAAAAAAACATGCCAGGGAACCCTGATGTGATGCGACACATCTGGGGGTTCAATTGGCGCTTCCATTGGGTTGATTCTCTAAATCGGGTGAAACGTGTTGTGAACGCGTAGGATGCCTTTCCATCACATGCGAGTGTTCTCATATGTGGGACGATGGGGGTAATTTTCACAGTGCCTGAAGGAGAGGAGACAGCGGAGGAGAGTCGCACATGCGCGCAAAGCGAGCGAAGTGCGCGCACGCAGCTGTTGTTTACGATAATGAGACGGAGTGAGAGTGTTGCGCACAGCTGTCGGAGAGAAGAGCGGAGGAGAGGAGCGCATGCGCAGGTGGCGTGCGGACGCCGCCGACGCCGACGCAGGTGGGACATGCCTCAGAGTAAGAGATGCGTCGCATCTAAAATGGTGCATGGCGGCAGTGTTTGTTCAAAGCCACAAAGATAAGCGACCCTACAAAAGCCCTTTCCTTTAGCTGCCTAACCTCACAAACAGCCATTAAGCTGGTCACCACTACTAAATACACGACGCCTGTGCAATGTGGCACTGTTCGTAAGCTCTTAAATTGATACATATCAGAAGCCTAGCTTGTTGCAAAAGACACAGTCCATGCAATCTTTTAGTCAAGTATTTCTCATTTTTGAAGCGAAGCATAACGGCATGCTTCACGATTCCCCCCTCAAACAAGTGTCTATCAGTGCTTTCAAACATAAAATTACTTGTAATGCTTGCAGTTTTCAGATTTTGGGGTTTTACGGGCCAAACCTAGACCACGGCTATGAGGCGCGCTGTAGTGGAGGAATCCAGATTAATTTTGACCACTTGGAGATTGTTAGCGTGTGCCGAAAACTCGACACTGCCGTTTTCGCTTTTCGCAATATTTGCCGTTTTCGAATACTAGTAACATTCCAACAGTGCCACCCCTTCCCTCCCTTGAAGGACAGAGACGTCACACTTCTGGCAGAAACTGAAGACTTCCATTGACGTCCACATCGAGAGCCACCTTTGCCGAGAAAAATGAAGCAGGAAAGCAGAGCAACACAAACACACACACACACAAGCCGCCGTTTATTGAGCCGTGTAGTACTTTTCAATGGCATTCAGCATATCGATCATGCCGCTGGTTCGTTGCTGCGGCATCAGCGAGCGAAGGCGCAGGGCAATTATCTTGCCAAAGAGCGTCGCCTCGTCCTCCGCTTGGGACGGCCGCCCCAGCAGGGCGTCAGCTATTTTCTCGAGGGCGCACGTCTCCCTGTCCCGATACGAGGGCCTCGACCGGCCAGCACTACTAGAAGCGTCTGCCCGGACAGACGAGATACTAGTGAGGCCGGAGTAGCTCACATCGCTGCAGACACTGGGGCCCCTTTGGACGGTCGAGGCGTCAGTGGGCACGTGAGCGGGCACCTGGTTGGCGGTACGGGCGATGGCATTTAGCAGGGCCAGCTGTAATCAGAGGTTGGACGGACACACACACACACACACACAACATTGCGGCGTCAGTGCGTTCCGCCCCCACACGGAGATCGTTATTACGCCGATCTACAACGCCCCGGCCGTGTGACCACTCACACGGTGCCGACGCTTACTGCTTTCTTGCAGCTGGCGAGAAACTGGAAAGGAAGCAATTATGTATGCATCCCGTTCGATCGTCACGACGTACTGCCATTCCACAATTTGAATGCTCCACCCAAACATCAGGCTAACGTACACCAACACAGGCAGCAGAAAACAACGAGGACGTGGAAGCACAAGACGTTCTCAACTCTTGAGCCCCGGCAGGCAGGCGGAGATGTAGCCTAGCTACATGCAGGCGCGAATCCAGCCAAACAGGTGCCTGAGTGCCGGGACACCGGAAGGTCACATTTCAATGCTTCCCAAAACGAGCGTTAGGCCTAGGAAGCTCACTTAGGCTTAACTCTTCAGCCACACAAGGGGCTGAGGGCGATGAGGATGTGGGGGTGCAAGACTTCTAAAGTTTTGCGTCAAAGAATGCAGCCAGAAGCAATACATGACTGCATGCAGGTGTTGATACAGCCTTCAAGAGTGCACACTTTAATGATATCCAAAACTGGCTCTTAAATATATGTTTAGCGCAAAAAACCAAAGACTACATGAACCGACTAGCCCCCCAACAAGTTTTGTTAAATTACCAAAATTGGCGTTAGGCCTAAGTGAGAAGCTTCAGTTAAGCCTAACACAGCCACACAGGAGGAAGGAAAACGACAAGGCTGTGGATGGGCAAGACTTCTGGCAGTGCACCACTGAGGGCCAAGATGGAAATACAGCCCAACTCTGCACAAGTATCAATTCGGCCAAACATGTTCATGACTTGCGGCTTGCTTAAGAGTCGTGGAGTTGTTCACAAATCTCACTCAGTTCCACCAGCAGTGCATGTGCGAAAGAAGCCACGACGACACGAGCGAGAAAAAACGGCACGACAGTGCAGGAGCTTGCACTGATCTGCGACTAGACCAGAAACGGGGGCAGCGACTCGAGGGCAACTTCAAGGCTCAAACCAAACAGTGAGGGGAAGAGAGACTGGATGGCGGGCCCCACTTCATACAACACACTGAAAACAGTTGGGGCTGTGCTGTCTGCAATGACCGGAAAACAAAAGGGTGCCAAATAAAGTGGCGTTTTTGTGCGAAGCATGCAGTCAGAAACCAGGACACATGCAGGGGAGTGCTTCGAGCCATAATCCATGCCTCCCAAACATTGGTAAAGGCATGTGATGAGAAACCGGGGATAACCATCTCACACGTTGCTCTTATAGTTTTCTCTGGAGGCATCCAAAATTCTTGAAACAGCTTCAGTATATCATTGTCACAAAGTGGGCAAGCATGCAATAATGTCTTGTTTTTTTTTGTTTTTTTTTTTGCTCAGCAGGCTCAATTTTGAGTCAATGTTGCAGAGTCAAACATGCACTCAATTCTTCAAACTCTAGAAGCTTCTGCAACAACCCCAAACATCACAACAGAAATATTTGGATTTATCAGTAATGCATTGACACCTGATGGCGATCCAGCCAAGATACGATTTGGAGCAATTTTCCGGGGGGGGGGGAATAAAACTGTTTTAGAGCAGTTTTGGAGCACAAAAAAGCAGATTTTGGAGCTGTGCAAAGCTAACGTTGTAGCAACTACGAACAAGCAGCATCGCTTTAATATGGCTACACTACCAACAAATGTTACTCAAAAGTACAAAATCAAATCTCTAAGCATTGTGAAGCCCGAGGGCTTCAATCTTCAATCTAACTTGAGCCCCCCCCAGACAAGGTGCTTTCACAATATAAACAACGGCATCAACTTTCTCTTGCCACTATTTTCGACTCCTGCTTGCACCAAACACAGAGCTAGAATGACATACAACCGGTTCATATTCATTGCTTTAAAACAGTTATTCGATGAAGAAGATGTAAAATATCACCGATGCGAAAAATTGAAACCAGACAGCCGAAGGAAAGGACAGCAGAGCAGTCGCAGAGGTGCCTGCCACAGTGTGAAGACTGCTATCAACTGAACATACTACAGACTAATGGTGCACAGTTATCGAGAGCACAAGTTGAAATGACCAAGTGAAGAGTGTACAATACGGAAGGTAGGGCATAGATGCCCTTACCTCCCCTACTACTTCAAATGAGCCACGTAAATGCCCACGCTTATATGGAAACGCAGTATTCGAAAAGCAAGCAGAAGAAAATTGGTCAATTGCAATCAATATAGAAAGAGGTCATTTGTGCAAGAGCAGTGGCAAGCACTCAGGGACTTTTAATCGCACGCTTTTATCTCATTATAAGTTGATGCTGGCGTGTCTGTGCTGCACCACGCATAACTTCGATCGTCGATCGGTCATTTCAGCCTAGTGTGTCGATGGCAACTCCTTATTAATAATAAAGAAAAAGTCAACATGACAAAAGTTTTAACTACTGTGGAGATCAGCTGACCTGGTTGATAACGTGACCAGGTGATTACGCCAGCATCATGGCATTTCTCAGATGTTTCAAGATTACTAGTCCATAGGCACATACTAAAAAAAATATTTACGTTCATTCATCTCCAGCTCCGCTGTTGAACGGTCAAATTTCACAATCACAGAAGTGCGCTGTCCTATTAGCGCTGCTGAAGAGGGGAAAAGAATTCCTCTGCTGCCAGACGAGAAAACAAATCTAATTCAAGAAACACCCCGTGCACATAAGTTAGTGCAAGCGGAGCTCGGTCGAGCGCACCATGGCCCAGGCAAGTGGAGTTGTCACAACCTCCGTCCCCCGGCCATCATTGCTTTCAAAGCATGCCAGTTTTACCATTGCCCTTCAAATGTGTGGCCCTTTGCCAAAAACACAGAACGTCATCTCAATACGTCAATTATCCAAAAATGAACACCCCTTCATTGGGCCAATGCAGAGCTCTTTAACCCTTTCACCGCCACTCCTGAGATAACTCGGAGAAGCACTGCTATGATGGGTAAGCCTGCAATGTGCGTCAGCGCTTTGATGCATGAACAAATTCGGAAACTTTTGATGAATTCCGACTCCGGCGTGGAGTCGCAGTGATGAAGCAGCTCAGCTAAACGGCTTGTCAAGCGCAGACAGCAAGGAAGAGCCCCTGCAGCCTCAGAATCCGAGAAACAAGAGGAAACCCGATGAACAGAATTTCTACCAGAAGGAGGAAGAATTACAGCCTCAAGAACATGTTTTTGAACCATCTTCTTCAGGAGTTCGCAATGGCATCACAGCGGTGCCCATTGAACTCAAGGTTTCTGAAATGTTGTTTACAATGGACATTGTGGACACAATAGTGGAATAGACAAACATTTTCCAGTGCCAAGTACAAGCCACACTGACATCGACGGTTGGATCCCATTACCCCAGTGAAAAGACTTGACTCCACGTAAGTTATACGTATTTCTTGCAAGAAAAAGCACCATTGCCCAGTATCTGTTGATGGATCCACTCTTGAGCAAACCTGCATTATTGAAGTTGAGTCACAACCGCTTCCTTCTCATTTTTAGGTTATTTCGCCAATATTGAAGATCAAATTTATGGTGACCGGCTGCACAAGGTGTGATCGTTCTTTCTGACGCTTCAGAAAAACTTTTAAAGCGCCATATTTTAGGGCGCCTTGGCGCTCCAATCATGTGGCACATGAGGAGCAGGTGAGGGACGAACTCCGGGAATATTTTCATCGGTAACCGCCGCCAATCGATGCTCAGCTTTCGATTCTTCGCCCTCGCTTCATTAACCAAATAGTTATGCAAGCTCATGAGTACAAGATCGCATGATTACAGTCAGCACTTTGAAGTGTAATGCTACTAACTCGTTGCGCATTGAACAGAGTGGGTGACACCCAAACTGCGCAGTGAATACATTTGCAATAGACACAGTGTTACGACAAGTCTACGAGGCGGAGCACCGTACCCGAAACCACTGTGGTTGAAAGCCCTGTATGCGAGCAAAATGGCCTCTTTTCAATGCTGTGAATAGCTAATTTATGCTTGCTTTCAAGCAAAACACAAACACACCAAGAAAATCATGTGAAGACGTGCAAATGCATGCTAAGAATGCTGCATGTGCATTTCCCTTGATGTGCATCGCATTAGGAAGCCAATTTCGCCTGCCCGCGCCTTCATAAAGTTTGCAGTGTATTCCCCAAGTCTTTCCCTAGCACAGTACAGTAGAATTGCTGTAGCATGCTTTACTTATTTAAAACGAGATTCGCGCATGCTATATTTCCTCTGGTGCTGACAAGCAGGGGCCCGCTTGAGACCCCAACGCGCTGGTGAGGGGTGGCCGACCTGCTATTTTTCCCCTTCCCCGATGGCGGCGCTGGGTGTCATGGCTCAGCGCTGCCCTCTGTTCACTGCACCGGGCCTATGGGGTGGAAATTTGGGGCCTTACAAAGCACCTACAGGGAAACCTTAGATCGAAAAGTATAGAAAACAAAAAATGCATTTAGGGACAAGAAAACAGAAGCATGGATTAGGGAACATCCTAGTGAAGATTAAGCGATTAAAGTAGGGTTGGGCAGGTGACTTAATGTAGATGAAGGACCAGAGGTGGACTATTCGTTCAACGGTAAGGCTACGAAGGGATGGTAAAATAATGGGGAAGACCAACATAAGGAAAATGCATAGCTATTCGGGGTGTCACGTACGGGAAGGACAAGAATTTGTACTCGAGTATCCTGCAGCTGTCGAGCCATATAATATAAAAAAAAGAAGAAAGAAAACCCTTGCTGCTTATGAAATTTTGCATCCTCTGAAATACTGCCGCCACAAAGAATCAAACTAGCCGCCTTGCTTGTACCGCATTTAGAAAAATACAAAGTTAGTTGAATAAACAAAAACACCATCACGATAGACGACAGCCTTAATGGGTTGCTTTGGATACGGCTCGTCAAGCAACTATCAGCAAAACGTTACTCCGAATCACCAAAATTTAAAAAAAAAATGCCGCTACGCAACCGTGTTGCCAATGACAATAGCACACGATTGGTAACTTCCCGTTTTCTTGTGACATCACGCCACCTCCTACTTTAATCAAATCCAATGCCACACAAAGCAAATCACGCATGCATGCCACAGTGTGCAGTGCGTCGCAGCAACTGTGGTGCCCGCAGCAACGCACAATGCGCAGCCACTACCTTCAACTTTTTGCATACAGAAAACATTCCTCTTCTGTGGCACAGCGGATAGCGAGCCAGCTCGCTTTACGATCTAGAGGTCCAAGGTTCAAAACAAGCCAGAGGAGGCAAAGATTCTGAGTCCTAAAAAACATTCGGTGTTCCGCAAGGATCAGAGTTATGTCCTTTCCTTTTCGTTTTGCAGTGGAGCTACTTATGGCTGGTGCCTTCAGAGAATGTGGATTTGGCAAGCTGTTAGTGCAAGCTGTATAGGATTGATAAGGGCAGTAGAGGTGTCAAGTCAACCGTGCTGGCGGGTTGACACAGCATGGATAGAACATCGTCAGCAGGAGCACTGTGGTTAGCCGTAGCCGTGTAATCAAGTGTACCGCACTTTCTGGTGCATAAGTCGCGCCGTTGTACAGGTAACATTGCCACATAGCAACCACTAAAATTCTGGAGCTCAGCTGCACTTTAAAATAAGATGCCCCCCCCCCCCCCCCCCCCCCCAACTCTCCATAAATAGCCCCTTCATCAGACATCAGTTGCACTGCCCAAAACTTCTGAACAGAGGTGCGACTTGTACAGCTGAAATCGCAGAACCCAAATCGATAAGATATGGTCAGGTTTGTAGCAAGGAAATAGAAGAAACAATTGGTGATGCTGTGTTAGAATGTTAGTATCCATCCAAACCGATGTAAGGAAAATATGTGTGTTCCGGAATTCAATAGGGTTTTCAAGGCAATGCACAAGAAGTACTGTATTTTTGCAATTCTAAGCACCCTCACCTCGTTTCAGAAAATGATTGTGGGAGTTTTACACATCGATGCTACACAGGTGATGAGGAACGTCGTAGTGGAGGGCTCCAGATTAATTTTGACCACCCGGGGGTCTTTAACGTGCGTGGTTTCAAAAAAAGAAAAAGAGAAAGGAAAAAATGTTTGCGCGCGAATGTAAGCACCTCGTTTCCTGAGAGGAAGCACACATTGCCCCGGCTACCAACCGCCTTTGCTTGACCTGTTGATGACACGGAGCTGCCGGAACAGTACAATCTCTGGTTTCTCGTACACGGCCAGGCTAGAGTGGAGGTGCGTGCATTCTCGCCCACTGAGCCCAGCCTAGCTGCGTATCACATTGCAGCATTCCAATGCTACACGTCAGAAAACGCTGCACAACAGGAAAGCTGCCTAAACCGTCTGCGTTAACCACTGCAAGGCAGATTTCAGACGCATGGAAGTAACTCCACGTTTACGTTCTGGCCAAGTCACCAAAAAAATGTTCCATTTGAAATAACTTCGATGGAACAGAAGGTAACCTGCCGTGGGATGCTGAGAGCGGCGGCTCAAGTGGTGCGACGGACTCGAGTGGTAGTGAGAGTGACTATCAGACGTAAGCGGTGGGTTCACCATCCGTGCCTTTCTTGAATGTTGGCTGAATAAAACTTTATTCCTTGTGCCAGTCTCATCTAGATACTGCGGCGAAAAGAAGTACAGGAGGACGGGGGGAGGGGGGAGTCATTTTAGATTTTTCGAATCTAAGCACCACCCTCACATTTGGCATTGCGACCGTAGAAAAAGGGATTGCTTACAATCAAGTAAATACGGTATGCTACAAAGCCATGAAGGTGACAAAGATTAGTGCCCTCGGGGAGAAAACGAGAGTACGATAAACAAAAAAAAACATTAACCACCTGTTCTAGACAAAACCTAATAGACTTATTAAGCCTGCCACCAATAACTGCACTAAAACTAGAAGAAAAATACAAGGGTAGTTGTATTGGAACATGCGACAAGATAGCAAATGCCGTCAGCTTACTAACATTGCTCGAAGTGCTGTGGAACTATGCACACCAGTGGTTTCAAAAATGAAACTCTGCAGACTGAAAGAACAATAGCGAAAGATTAAGCCTGCCTATGAAAAATGCTCATTAATTTTTTTGTAATCAACTCTGATGGTGATGCAACAACTTGTTGTGAAATAATGTACCTTCGTCGCGCTTCTCCTTACACTGTGTGTCATAAGATTGGGTCCTTAGCACAACACCTCACCTGTGTGAGAAAGCTTCGTACACGACGGTCGCGCGTAAAACTGCTGTACAAGCAAGTTCACATGCTAGAGCAACTTGCTTTGACGGCATGTCACGTGACATCACTACCTCTCTTCCCTGCAAGTTAACTTCTCCTCACCCCCCCTTCAACACTTCTGAAAGTACAGAGGGGGTTCTCCGGCATAATCACATTTATGAACTACCAAGTCGGATGATGCTCGGTCATTTAGCTTTTGCACTGAAAATGACACGTCACTGCACAACTCCGGGGCCTTCGACTAGGATGTGAGAAGTGCTGTCACCATTGTAGAGTGCAGCTCTTAAGCACCCGCTTCAGTGGTTTCGCGATGCCGTCAGCCCCATCACCAAGCAAATGAAGAGAACACCGAAGAGAGGTAAGATAGAGCAGGAAAGCAGAGGAGGCAAGCATGGTAAAACTGTGAAGGGGAGGGCAATATGCTGAGACCGCGCGAGACATGCTCGGTGGCAGCAACGCGCTGCGAGATAACACCACAGTAGTGCGCGCCCATCGTGTGTTCGCTGATGACGCAATCAATTTCCGAGACACAGCAGCTATGCGCCATCGCTGAAAAGACTACAGCTTGCACTGCACTCAAATTTCGCATTAAGAAACAGCATAATCGTCAGCCAATTTTTTCTTCTGGGCTCTGCCAATACTGAATGCATGGTGATTCAACTTTGGTCTTTACAGTATTGAGAACGTTTCAGCAGAGCAGAGCACAAAAGCTGCCGTCAAGAAGTACACCTGGGGTTGCTTTTAAAGTTATGCCCAGAAACTTCCCAGAAAAAGGTTTTGCATCCCAATCTTGATGCCTCTGGTGCGAAATCACAAATATGGTAGGCAAGACTCAATGTACACCGCAATCTCTGCCCTTTGCAAAAGCTTCATTCAGAGGCAAACGCACCACTACCATTAACTTGACAATGCACTGCATCAACATTTCACTTGGTGTGCTCTAGATAAGAGCAACAGTAGATGTGGGAATCGGAGTATATCCCAGAGGACTTTTTAACATGGCAGCGTTACTAGGTTCATTCAGAAATCTTCCGTGGGCAATAGGTGTCCGAAGCTGCCGTGGTCCTCAGCTATGGTTATCAGCCGTGCTAATACAGCATCCGGGAAAGACATCATCACTGCTACTTAGAAACGACGGCGGTGGCAGCCAGAAGCGAGTGCCCGCCTGAAGGTGGAATCAGGTGCACTGACAAGTGGCAAGGGGAAAGTCGGAGGCATGCCAATGGGATTGCCCCATTGGTGCTAAAGCAGAGATTAAAGAGGATGGGTATTTGTAACAAGAACGTGCTGCCTGCGCTGTGAAGTTCATCCTTCCCTCGCCAGTTCTCCTGCCGGTGAATTATCGTTTTTAGGTGCAGCGGTGCTTAGGCACGTTGCACTGATGATTGCCGCTTGAGCGTCAGCGCCATTCCACACTTCATAGTGGTTTGGGGCGCATTCTAACGCGGGCCCTCAAAACGGCATGGCCCGTCAGGCACTGGGTGATGAGTGGACAAGAAATTGCACTTGTTCATTGAAGCTCTAACATGCCCTGCGGGCAGATTTGTAGCAGAGAATGGTGTGCCCCAAGAAGCCTCTCTACTGTGAAGGATGCCTCTAAAACTGCTGCTACTACGCTTGCTCTTACCGCTGATTTTCAGTGCTTTGTCGGTATGGATAGTGAATGTAGCAGCACCGTTCCAAATTTCTGCAATGACGACAAAGTTACGCTATAGTGTCCTACAAAGAGGATAAACCAAACGCTCACACTTCTTTCAATTTACCTTGCTCGTTAAGCCTTTTTACGATCACACAGCTGCCAAATAATACAAACGTTCCTCGCTGCTCAAAGAAATTGATATCAGTGAGATTCTACTGTGCTGGTGGATAACAATGCGCCTGAGAAACATTCAGAGGGGCTTTGGGTCTGCAATCCGTAGAAACAAGAACAAAGTTGCAGCACCACATAGCTCCCACGCCTCCGACATTGCTTCAGTGGGATCCCGAACAAAAGTGGCAAAACTCCCAGGCCTCGCGCCAGGGACAGCACTCACCTCTTCCCCTTCACCGGGCACCTGCACCTTGAGCTGTAGTGACTCGGGCAGCACTTCGCTGCTCGCAGCAAGGTCGATGCTCGGCGGCGCCTCAACAGCTTTCCGCGCTGCTCCGCGCCGTCCTCCTCCTCCCCCTCCTCCCCCTCCCCCTCCTTCTCCCCCTCCCACTGCTCCCTCGGCCTCACTCTTCGCCCCGTTGGGCGGCTTCTTGGCCGCCGCCGCCGCGCCCTTCCGCGCGCCTCCAGCTTTCCCTTTGGCTCCCTTGGCCGGCTTCCCGCGACGCGCCACCTTGACGGCGGGCTCCACTACGCTGTCGTCGCCCCCCGTTGACGACGTATCCCCGACGGACTTGGTCGCTGCGCTGCTGCCCCCGCCGGCCGCACCGGGCACCCACACCGGATCAGAGTCGGAGTCGTCGTGCTCCATCTCAGGCTCCGATGTGGAGAGCTCGTCCGTGTCCAGGGACTTCTTGCGCTTCCAGCCGCCCTTGCGCGGGGAGGCGGCGGGCGTCGACGTGGCCGCCGGTGTGGCAGCATCCTCCGCGCCCGCCGTTCCGGTGGCTGCGGCCGCTGCCGCGCCGGCGGGCGTGCCCCGCGTCCGGGGCCCTGCCTGCCGCGTGGCACGCGATGCCTGGCGTGGACTGCTGCCGCTGTCAGTGGGCGCGTTCCCGCGGGATGCCGACGACGCTACCTGCGCATCAGTTCCAGTCGAGGCATAAGTGACGTTGAAAGCGAGAACACGGTGGGCTTGAGACTCGCTGCGCCGTTATACGGTTTGCATGGTCCGCTTAAACTGCCGCTGAGCCAATGCCAGTTTAACTGAATGAGAAACAAGTATTCACACATCAGCCAGTTCAGACAGAGGCAGCCTGAGAAGCAGTGCAAATGGTGAGAGACAGACCGGCCTTACATTAGAGCCTGTCCTATAATGTTCATCTCGGTGCATACCTTTCCTTGTTTCTTATGTTTGGTGCTACTTTTGGCTAGTTAAGTCACTAAGCTCTCCAGCCCTTTATCACTCTGTCAGATTAATGCGTTTGAAGTTTATCCCCTACATTGAGAACACAATGGCTTCTGACTTCAACCAAAGTTAGACACTTCCGCTAACAAGATGAGTTGGCCAAATGCAGTGCAACCCTGGGCTGATTAAACATACGCAAAACAAGTATCCCGTAAGAAAATTTCAGCAACAGCACCTTCTTGCAAGAGTTGTTCTTCTCTGACAGCGGTAGCTCGGTTTCGGCTCAACTCACGCGTGGCCCGTGAACGACACAAGTATTTCCACTTCCGTGGGGCAGCATATGTTTATGTTTTAATGAATAAATACCGCCTTCATAATTCAATCCTGAATTGAGATGACAACTCGTCGCACTATGCAGGAAAAGAAGGACCATCAGCGTATAGGCACGATTGGCCGCTATCGAGGGAAAGACTACTCCAGTCACAAAACCCTGCTTGACGGCACGTACGATCCCTGCAGAACAAAACACATCAGCTCATTTCTGGCAATAATGTGGAGCGATACTAGTATTGCGTAGCGGGGTATCGCAATGCACATGGTAAATCATAAAGGGTCGACATACTGGGTACATATACATTGTCAAATGTACCTCAATACAAATACTATACACGCACTCAAAAGAATCAAGGCACAATCGCGATACTTCGGTATCATGATAATGTTCTGCTGCAATCCAGCTAATTCAGACATGAAGGAAGTTCAACTAAAATGGTGCTGGAACTACAGTCAACCATTTTAAACCTGCATGACTGCGAGTACTCAAACACCCTTTTGGAGGGGGCGGGAGGGGAATGGAGGGCCAGGAGTGGGAAGGGATGGCATGCGCTCCAGCCTTAGCAGTGCTAGTATTACTGAGAGCACTTTGGAGGGCAGGCAGGTGATATCTCTCTTCTCCCCTGAACCTACATTCACACCAATTCAAGAGATCGGGCAATCTGAATCAAACAAGTTTAAAACATCGGGGTTCCACTGTATCAACTCCCAATAAGTATGGCATTGTTTCAAAGGGGCCCTGCAGCACTTACCATCGACTACTCGGAATGTATTCTGGGGTGAAGTCTATGGCCCCCGCAATCTCCTCCCTCAAGAGTTATGAGAATCCGTTCACTATCACTGAAACTATGCACGATGAGAAATCGCGCATAATTGTTCCCTCTCAGCTCGACCGTGGACAACGCGGCGAAAGCTGCACGCTCACTTCCGAAAAGGGGGGTGGTTCGCGGAGTTCTCTTTAGCGGCCTTCGATATACCACAGGCCGGGGAGTTTTCTCCTTTTCTTCGCAACGTGGAGGGGCCTATTTCCGGTCTGGTGCCACAAGGCATGGCTGCCTGCTCGCAAGCATGTGCTCAGGCTGGTAGGGCATTTCTGAAGCCATGAACGCTTGTTGTTGAGTAGTCTCGTTGAAAGGGGAGTATTGAGTTCGTCACTAAAACTCTGTGCGCACTCAAAACACAAAAGAAACGCCAAAACTGCGTGTACAGGTACAGCCAGAGAAGAGGTTGGTACACAGCGCCGACGACGGCGGATCGTCGTCACAGAAAATGCGAGAAATAAGCCGCGATGTTGACCAGCGACAGCCAACAGGACAGCCATGGCCTCAATGATGTCATTTAGGCCATGTCAGGGGTGCATGGCGCGGTTGGTTGTTCAGAGTCTTTCCCAGTGACTTGCGCGCTGCTCACCGCTTCACGTGCACGTGTAATTATTGGCTGAGGTATTCCTGGCAGTGAAATCTAAACGTTGTGCAGGTTTACTTGCACTGCTCAAAGAGTGTTGCAGGGTCCCTCAAAGTTTAACAGTGAGATGATGGAGCTACGAGAGATTGGTCTGCAGTCCACCTCAGATCAGTAAAGCTGGCGGCGTCAACATTCACCCGTCAACATCGAGAAGCCCCCTGACCTCGAACCTGCGTTTACACTATTTAACACAAAAACACACCTAGCTTTCGGATTAATCCACTTGTTACATAACGAACGCCCACAATCTTCAGTACGAAAGCCATAGGCACACAGTGAGCCTGCAAGGTAACGTAACATTTCGACTCACTGCCTGTCACTCTAACATCTTCCCCTCACTGCTAGAAATGAGAAGCCAGAGAGGCACTACTTTCAAGAGCCCAGAGAAGAGATCCAGGGAAAGAACAGGGGTTAAAGAAAGCAGGATCAGGGGCGATATTCTCGAGTTTTGTCCCTTTTGCGTCCCTTTCGGCGAACCCTGATTGGCTAAAAGCAAACAACCGGAAAAGACGTAACGCAAGCGCGGCAAACTTATTGTAAACGTTTACTGCTTAACCGGAAGTACGTCACGATGAAAGGGACGCAAAAGGGACGATTTCAAAAGGGACAGTTACGAGAATACCGCCCCTGGTGTGATGTTCCCCACAATACCAAGCGCACCACCCTCTATGTCCAACATTCTGGCCACAGGTCTGGCCTTGACAGTAACAGCTTGAAGTCTGCAAAATCCAAGAGTGACAATCAGCAGAGCTTTTTTTAAATTAATTAACAGCTGCACCATCATGAGATATCCTTCGACAAGCAACAAGGAGGCTGACTTCTTCTATCCTTTCTAAGGACGTTTTCAACGTGTTCCACACAAATAGAGGTTATCTCATTTTCGTTCTGAGCCTTCCCTTTGTGTGCCAACTTCATCAAACACCACAGATAACGGTTTTCAGAAACAAATCCAGTCTGAACAAAATGTCTGGGAGGCATTAAAGACTGAACTGTGTCCTAGTTAAACAAGAAGGCTGGACGTTTTCCAGCTCGTTCAACAGTTCTTGCTCTTTCTAAAGCGTCTGCTAATGTGCTTTTTAATGTCACTAAAAATGGAATAGAAATAGGAGAGAAAAATGACAGCTTTAATTATTCATTTCTCACCAGACAATGCTTTGTTGGCATTCAAGCTAGAGCCGTGAGGGATATAAAACGTGTGATCTTTCAGTCAAAACAAACAGGTGTTTTTGAAAGCAAGGCAGCTTGTTTAGTAATGTCTGTGAGCTAGTGTAAGCGTCCTTTTTGAAAGGTGCATTCAACAGATGTTTAGGATGCATTTATGGGTTCTGTACATCCTTATCTGTTTCTTTCAGAAAAAAGGTTTCAAGAAGTTCTTTTGAATCCACTCTCACAATCTGTGCGGCCACAATTCGTAATGTGTAAACTCTATGGCTGGGGATACCTATTTACTTCCTTGGTATTTTATTTTTTGTGCTATTAAGGTCTGCTCCTACTGAGACGAACATACTTGCTTTCCTGCCGTTATAATGAACCAAGCCAGCCTTTCTTTTTGTGCTTTAGCGTCCCTTTAACCACGGGTTTCCCTAAAAGGCTAACTGCGTAGGTGCCAGCAAGCCAACCCACTGGAACAATGCATACTGAAGGAGGTTCAAGCTTTGCTGGGTCATCTTGGATTTTTTCAAAATTTCTGTCAAGTTTTATTGCAAGGCAATCAAAGCAGGAATTACTGCTTTCATTTCTGCTAATAAACTTCTTATTCTATGCAAGTGTGTATTTACTCATTCTGCTAATAAACTTCTTATGCTATGCAAGTGTGTATTTACTCAATCTACTTAAATTATGCAAATTACAAAATTACTCTCTTTTTCTTATCGGTCTGTTCGACCAATGGTGGCTCATTGTCTCCCATGCACCCTCCTTTGTTCCCTACTTTTAAGTGCGAATGCACTTCTTAAGCGAGCCTGAATCGTCCGCCGCCGTAGTCCGCATAGCAACAGCTGCGGGTGCGCGCGCTCCTCGTCTTCCCTAGCAACGGGGGGAGATGGGCGCGCGCTGCCTGGCCGCTGACATGGCACATACCCACGTGGGGGATTGGCCAGGAATCGGGCGTGAGAAGGGCTAATGCACCCGCTTAAAGGAGTACTGACACGAAATTTCAAAGCTGAGATCCGCTCTAGCAATCAAGTACAACGACAACACAAATAGGTGTCTGTGAATAAATGCATCTTTCTTTCTTTGTAGTTGTGCGTGTGTGTGTGATCTCTCTTTCACGAACATTACCGAACCGCGCAAATTCAACTCGTGCATTCGCACTTTCACATTCTTCCCCTCGGGGAAATGCGGGGAATTTTTTTCAGCCAGAATCATCCACTATATGGAAGTCTACTTATATTCCCTGCTGTACAAAGCTTTCTGATAAATTCACAACCCCCCTTCCTAATTCTCCGCCATCCAAATATATCGTTTGCCCCCCCTCCCTGAATTTTCTTACCTTATCCTTCCATTGAGTTATCTGACTCCCCCCTCTTTTTGAGAACACATTCTACTAGTCCACCCGTCGTCATTCAAAGGTTCTTGAAACTCAGTGTTACTCAGATGCCTGTCCAACAAATATAAGGCATAGTGGTAACAGAAACATGCTTTGCAAATGCTCACGTCGGTATGAGCAATAGATGGTATTCACTGAAAAGTTAAGCTGTCACTTTCTTCGCTTGGCAACACTGGAAACGGCCACGGACATGGTGCAGTTTGTGCCACTGCACCCGCACGCCGCAGAACAAAAAAACACCAGCGTGCGTCGTCTGGTCCACTTCAACCCAAGTCTCAACAGTGGTGTCAACAGAGATGCTATTAATCGCACTCACATTGGAGTTGAGGCATTACTTTGTGCTCGATGGGGGACAGTTTGAAACATCAAACGCGCATCGTGCGCTCAGCACGGACAAGTACCTCCATCCCACGGAGCCCGACATAGCCAGTGACGGAGCACTCACATGGTTGCCTGCATGCATGCCTTGCCAGTGAATACACCCTATATGGCAGTAAAGATTCCTTTCTTCAATGCAAAACCTCGCTGGTCACTGATTACCTGCCGACTCTTCACCAATTGAACTTGTGATGTGGGGAGTCTGAAGACCAACACTGCAACTAGTCGCTCTGCTTTTACCATCCGTCCCACAAATTAAGCTAACGAAAGATCATTAGGTGAAGACATTCGATTTACGAGTAAGAATCCCATATTGGCAGGGCATGTCCTTTCTACAATCAAAGCAGGGTCAGCAACGAGATGATATGCAAAATGAAATGCCACCCTGTAATCAATAGGAAAGACGTAATATACAAATTTCTAAGTCAAGTTTGGGTGTAGGGACCTCAGAAAAAAAAAAATTAAAGCCGTTTCACTAAAAGTGATTCGCCATAATGGGCTGTAGTGCCGTTATCCGCTCACTGCTACCACCCAAAGCAATTCAAATTTCCCGCCTCCGTAGTGCTTGCGCACCCCTTCCCTGAAACAGCGCCAGTGGGAGTTCTGTTCTTTTTGTGCTTGCTTTTCCTACCACATGTGCCGGCATTGCACTGCCACTTCTTTTCGCTTACTATAGCCAAAACCAACCCAACGAGCGTACCGAACTAAATGAACGCGGGCGCTGCCAGTTAATTACGTATATTTTGCCTCAAATAGCGAGGCAAATATTTTGTTTCGCTAAACAATGGAGAGATGTATGACAACTGCCAGCGGTTCCCAAGTTTCGAACGGTTATGACTATTTAAACCGCTCGGTTTTCGAAGTCTCTACGGGACGCCCTACGATGGAACGCCGGGCTCTACTTGGATCCATTATATCGCAGCACTGCCTGATTCCGGCAGTCGTTTGACATCGACCATTACAGCGAGCTACAAGGTGAGCCCCTAAAGTGCTCTGCACTTCAAAACAGTTTCAGAGAAAGTTTTTATAGCCATAGTTTACTGTATTCCATGACAGTAATACGTACCTCTTAAAAGGCTTAAGAGGCCTTTTCAGAAAGCGACTGCAATCGAAACGGCATTCACCTCAGTTACACAGGCCCTGGCATATCACCAGCATCCGGCAACTGAATGAGACGAAACATGACTTCACAGTGAATTTAAAATACAATTATCGCTACACATAAAACATACTAAATATATTACTCAATTACAATGAATTTTTATATTCTCGCTCACCCCTGTTTTGGCGCAGTGCCATTTCTACTCTCTTCCAAGCATTGAACCGGTTAATGATTACAGCGGTTCATGCTACGATTTCTGCCCTTCCCTCGTCAAACACCCTCTGTTCATCCACAATGATACGAGGCAGAAAGAATAATAGTAAAAGGGCTTCGCAGGAGGTCCATCCCAATGACTGTTGTAAACCGAAGTTGTAAACACACATTGTTACCAAATGAAGCCGTAAATATTGGCTAAAAAGGAAACCAGTCTTGCTCTGAATACGGATACATTAAATCACCTGCCTGCTTAGTTAACTGGCAATAAAAGGTGCATATTGCCTAAAATAATAATAAAGACCCATTAGCCGCCCATTAATATCACTATTGGGCATGTTTTTTAAAGAAAACCAAAAGACTAATAGATTTTTCCTTTCACTAAAAGATCACAAGTATTGTAGTTCTTTTGGCTTTTATTCGACGACCAATAATTGCCCTGTTCACTGAGAAATAATGAAGGCTGGCTTCTCCCTCTCGGGTTTCCCTTCCATTTTTAGTGACATTGAAGAAGACGTTACAAAATGCCTAGGGCAAGCTATCTTCGCCATCTTCCTGAGAGCCTATTGGCTCGCACTTTCATCGCAAAGATTGTTAGCCAATCAGAAAGCAGTCGTTTTTTGTCGCCACCTTGGTGTAGTAGAGCAAACACAAATTAGGTCAAGGCCAGCCCGCTATAGAGGTGGGGCTTCGTGACCGTGCAGACTTCCAAAGAGGTGCTGGCGCCTGGAATCGAGTGTAGAAATTACAGTTGCGGTTGTCAGCCATCTCATTTCAAGCCGATAGTGCTAATACTGTCCACAATTACCAGTGCTGTTGCATGTATGTACACTAGTGGTAGGTAGGCTCCGACGTTCACAGACGTGCATAAATCTGTTGAGTGCGCAGGTACGCGACGCAATGCAGTTCGACAACAAAATCGAAACGAAAATGTTTTCTAGCCCATGTTTCTGCCTTTTTGAAACGTTTGCTGAGCAGTACTTCACACGTAGGTTTATTTCCCATCAACAAACCCCTGCTCCTACGGCGCTTGTTTCAGAGAAACACTTAGGCGAGCTCCACCAATCCTGCGCTTCATCTATGTTAGTCCTGAAATAGCGCATACTCCAGCCTCAAATGGCTGCAGCTGTTCACGGAGGTTCCGATTTACGAAAAATAGGTACCACGGAATTACAACAGACCTTCCTGGTGTTTCAAAAATATTTTTTTTACGCCGAGGCTCTCCATGGCTAGTTTCTGAAAATTATTTCATATCTCCCTCGAGGCAACATGCCCCTAATGCTAGTCCAGACTCTCAGCAACCACTCTGTTACCCGCACAGTCCACTGGCTGTCAGCGCTTCGCGTTACATGCCCCACCCAAGCCCACTTATTTCTGTTAATAAGTGTTCGCAAATGTTGTAGATGGATGGTCTGATGTGCGAGTTACAGGTTGATATGAACGTGCAGAGCGCTCAAACATTAAAGGGGCCATGCAGACAAAATGCACGTTTGTTTTATTCGAAATATTTCGTGTTCTATAGTGCCCCCAGCGCTTTTCCGGAAGCAAACGAGGCTTTGTTCACTGAGAAATTAATCAATTTAGGTTAAAATTTTGATTCTCCCACCAAATTGCGTGTTTTCGTGACGTCTGCCATGAAGTCACAAGCGCGGGTATTCAAACAAACTTCCAGTGCATCATTACGCCCTGCAGCCTTTCTTACCGCCACTCTTCCCACATGAAGTTACCATACGGAGCCGCCGACCGTTATCCGCCATTGCTTTGGTTTTCACCATATTTGCACCTGGCTTTATTTTTGTTTCGGCAGAAAGTAATCGTTTCATGATACATGGGATATGCTCAACAAACAGGGTCGCGTACGACAACGTCGCTTCGCCAATCAGCCAGTGTCGTGTAAGACAACTCCAAAGTGGCGGACTGCTGTGCAACTAAAACAAGTGTAGTGCGCCCAGTACCAGCAGCAGTGCGTATTGGGACTTCTGTGTTTACATGTATTTTTATAACTTTCATTGTTTACCCCACTATTCTTACGGCTGTAAAGTGAACATGCACTACATTTAAGCGCAAATAGCTCATTCGGAAAGCTTATAAGCCCTGCCTAATTTGCATTTGCTTGCGCTGGCCTCAGTCAATCACACAGCTCGGCATATGACATGATAGGTTCTCTTGCAGGAAATGAGCTAGTGGGTCGCATGGCCATTCCCTTTTTTCCTAATTGTGTAGGTCATTTGAGTGAAGTGTGCGTAAAGAGTGGTGTCCGTATGATTCTAACAAGGCAATCTTTCGAATGAGCTAAACTTAGTTTTAGGGCATCACGTGCACTGTCAAGTATGGGTCCTGGTACGGATACGACACATGCGCTGCCAACGTCCTGCAAAACACAAACGAGGTGAATAGAAAGCTCACGCTTGAAACGAAACAGCTGAAGCCAATTTGGAGAAATGGAAGTGCGGTTTATTTCTTAGGCACTACACAGTTCTCGTGCTGAAGAACAGTCATCGAAATGACGGCACTACCTTCCTTCAGCCCCTCCCAAATGTTGCAATACGGAATTGTTTGAATTACCACGACCACTCGATGCCCCCACTTTGGTTCGACCAGCTAAATGCTCCTCTCCACCTGTGAGAGCGACAGTTCCTTTCCACTGTGCCGCGTCGCCTGTGGCGCTCGCTACCAGCGACAGCTCAGAAACGAAAGCAGCAGCGGCAGAACAAAAGCAGATTCCTTTTAAAGTTCTTAATCAGGTGGTTTGGGTCGATTGAGAGGAATGATGGGTCATTTACCCATAGAAGGTGTGGCACAACATGCTGCACATGTACATGTAAACATAGAAGTACCAATGCGTACTGCTGTTGGTACTACGCACACTGTGCTTGTGCTAGCTGCACAGCACTGCTGCTCTTTGGGGTTGTCTGAGACAACACTGGCCGATTTGTGTCAGCGACGACATCTTATGTGGCCATATTGGTTGAGCTGGCATCATGTTTCACGAAATGATTATTTTCTCTCCGAAGAAAACACGCCAGGTACAAATACGGTCAAAAAACAAACCAAAAGCAAAAATAAGCCCGCTGCGGTGTGGTGGCGCCATCTAGGTTGACTAACGATAAACAGGTCTCCACTTCACACCAAGTTTAGCTTGAAGACTTGTTCTTATGATGTCATTGCAGACGTCATGAAAACACACTTTTGGTGGGAGAATCAAAATTTTAACTTAAATTGATTAATTTCGGGCCCCATCTGCTACCGGGCAAGCACTAAGGGCACTACAAACACAGAATCTTTCAAATAAAACAAACTTGTATTTCGTCTGCATGGCTCCTTTAAGTTTTAATGCCATTAATTTGCTGCTACATGCAAAAATCTAATGCCATTCGCTCAGTCATTTTTGGTTTAAGGAGCTCCACACAACTCATTCGCCTACACGAACGCCTTAAATCTGCCTACTTTCGAACACAATGAGCACCAAATGAAACCAATGAAACTCTCAGCCCCAGAGTGTTGACGCAGAAACGTAGCTGAACTTCGAAATAAGACGATTTTTTGTGCACTCTCAGTGGCCAGGTTCTGGAGAGGACGGAGTCCACTAAAACAGCGGCAAAAGGCAAAACATCGTATTACTCAAAGTTTTGAATTTTTTTAATTTGGCTACCGCTGGCAGGCGGCGGCAGCTGCTGAATCCACTTTTAGAAACGGCTCACACCATTTTTTTAGAAAACACTATTTCTCATAACGTTTTCTTTTACAAAAAAAATGCGTACCCTTGTAAGACATTTCTAGCGCCGTACCGGGCAACTAGACGGATCTTGCGGCGAGACAGAGTCTCGGCCGTCGTTTCTCGAGCGGTTTGTGTTAAAAGCTTCTAAAATATGAGTGCATTTCTCTTTTTGGCCATTATGAACATCATGCATCGAATCAACTCCGACTGAGCGACATCAACGTACCGGGCCTCGCCATGGACCGTCTGAAACGGAAACGTGGGACGCTCCGCGCATCAACGACAAAGATCATTAACGAGATGAAATCCCTGGTGGATGGTAACCCACTACCTATCGGTGAGCTGAATGAACACCTCAATATGCTCAAACAGAAGAAGACTGTATCAGCCGACTTGAACAAAGAGATGGAGCAGCATGCACCAGATGAGGAATTTGCCACAGCAGAACAATGCCATTGCGTTCTCGCGTGTGGCACGGCCCGACCAAATAATGTCATTTGGTATCTTGAGGCCTCAAGCACTTAATGTCATTTTTCGTGTATGTGTGGCACGGGTATTACATTTCGTCTTTGCCGCCCCTTAAACGTTGAAGGGGACAAGGGTGTGTGGGGCTTTGGGGGACAGTGGCCACCAACCTGTCGAGCCGAGGTCCTCCGCGTCACCACGCCGCCCAAGGGCTGGACGGGTTTGCGCGTCCGGCGTCCGGCTGCCTGCGCCGGCGACGTCTGCAGATCGGCTGCCGCTGTTTCCGCCGCATCTCCAGGCCCCTCCTCGTCCTCAATTTCTGCTGCCGGGAGGGGAAAACAGGGGTCAGGAAAACGCCAACGCAGTCGGTCAACACCCCAACATTTTGATCCACCCAACCCCAAGCTACAAACAAGGTCGCCTGAAGAAAAGGCAGTGAGGGAAGGTGTGAGGACGACCACACAACTACCTGTTCCGGGTTATGGAGTTTAACATGTCAAAGCTACACCAGCGCTATGAGGCACACCGTAGTGGATGGCACCAGATTAATTAATACCACCTGGGGATCTTTAACGGGTGCCAAAACCAAAACACACGGGCGTTTTCGCTTTTCACCTCTGTTTGAAAAGCAGCCACCGTGGCCCGCATCCAACCCGCAACCTTGGGCGCAGCAGCACAACAATGCCTTGGCCGCTGAGTCCCCATAGAACTACTTGTTTCAAGCCCTTCATTACGACAAATTCTGCATATGCATCAGCCGTGCTACAGATATACAGCATGCCTTAAAGTGAGCTGTTTTATTTTTGAAAACTAGGGTCACACCACACTCTTTTTTCCCACACTGCTCCGCGCAAACAATTTTCAGACTACCATCCCTCGCACATGTCCAAGTTTGTTTTAGTTAAGTTAATAAACCCGGCTCTCACTTAAAAGGTTACCATCAGGCGGTCTAGTTGAAAAATGTTTCCAGGGGCCCTTCAAGGACCTCCAACATACTCTCTACATGAGGGTATTGAGACTGTACAAACCTTTAAAAAAGGGCTGTTCCAGCCAAGGATGCAAGTCTGCGATATTGTGGACCATAACAGAACAAACCGGCCAGAGTGCAACGTCGGCAGGTCGCAAAGAAAGCGGTGGCACCATGGTGGTCCGCAAGCCAGCGGACCGGTGTTCTCTAACGGCTGAGGCCAAATGAAAGTCATCCTCTCTACGAGACCTCAGTAGTGTGCTGCTTCAACAATAAGAGCCAACGAAGTGCTTGGGAAATTTAATGGGCTTTTTAACAGGCTTTGTGCTCAGTTTCTTGAGCACTCATAGGCTATACAACTGGCTAAACAATCAGAGCAATTAAACAATGACCCTCTCGCACAAAACAACACGTTCGTCACATTTAAGCGAGATCCGGTGGAGTAGAAAAGGAAGGCTATTGACGTGCGTCGGAGTAAACATCACTTGCTAGCACGTGGTAAGGTACTACTTGATCGCCAACATATTAAGATCAGGGACAAGGGAGGCTTGCATACTTTAATGACCCTGTTCAATTAGATATCGTAAAGCAAAAGACGCTACTGAGCGGGCGTCGGTGGAAACATCACTTCCTAGCACGTGCTAAGGTACCGCTCGATCGTCAACATGTTTAACACCAAACTGAATCGGGGCTTGCACATTTTAACGACTCTTTTTTTACGGCGCTGCCCAGGCTTACAGTTGAAACTCGACGCACAGCTGGACACGCGACGCCGATTCCGCGAAAGTAGACTATTATACACCATTTTCCATAAGCAGCCGGGAAAGGAGGAAAATACTCTCAAACCAGTTCTCTCGGCGGCCGACCAGTGTTGCCTGTGCGCGCTGGGCTGTTAACATCGCTCGGCGCGGTATGCTCCGCTGCGTATACAGGGGGTATTTCGCACCGCGTGCTTAGTTTTTGCGGAACTTTCAACTGTTTTAGCCAATGCTGCGATGCCGTTCAAGGCGCAAACGTCACTTGGTCAGCACTGCGCGGTGGTGGGTTATTGAACAACCAGAGAAAGCGAGAAACAGTCGCTGACAGCACGCATGTGCACGACACTGCCTGGAGAAAATGCAGTGCGGTTGCGGCGTGTTTTTGCTGCATCGCTTCCCAACACACACCGAGTTGAGATATTGGTGGATGCCGCTGATAAATCGCAACGACTTTGTACCAACGACCAACTCCAGGGTTTGTTGGGTGCACTTGGACGGCAAGCAGACGGAGCAAAATCCATTTATCACACGCAAAGCTGCGACAGGGAACGGAACCCCCTGAAATGTTAGAAGCAACTTTATCGTTTACCATACAGCATTGATTGATTGATTGATTGATTAATTGATTCATTATGGTGTTTAACGCCCCGACGCTTCTGGGTGATGAGGCGCGCCGTAGTGGAGGGCTCCGGGTTAATTTTGACCACCTGGGGATCTTTCACGAGCGCCGATACAATACAACATTACAATAACTTCTGGTTCCTTGTAGTCAATTTAAAATACCATATATTGTTTGGTCATTACAGCCGATTGGCATTAAACAATACCCTTTTCATCAGATTCATCTAATCTAACCTTTAAAATCACGGCGTTTTGTTTACTTTTTTTTTTTTTTGAGGCCAACGCATTACACTGCCAAACGATATGAAAGGATAACTTTCTCCATCGCACACTGCTGGTCGATAGCAGGATAAGCAGGCAGCCAAATGTGGAAACGCAGCTCGAGATACGCGTGAACGCTGCATTTGGAAAATAGCTCAACCTGTTCACAACGCGGTCAAAGGAAAAGCTTCTAATCCTTTTGCGTTGCCACGGAATCTAAAGTATTACAATTACAAAACAGTTAATGCTGGTCGCGTAAAGCATTCGCGGTGCAAGCAGCGGTTTCACAAAGGTGGGCTCCGAGCGACAGGCCACATGCGCTGCGCAGAGTTAGGTCAATCATGATCACGATCATGATCAACCAATATTAACTCGCCCGAACGTCAACCCTTTTGCTCAACCTTCGAATACTAATTTGACTGGTTGTGCGGTCGTGTTATTTTTCCGCCCAGGTATAATTTCGTTTCGTCAGTAACTGTCATAAGTCTAGTTAAGAAAGATTATATTGCATTGCAATGTCAACAGCGTAACAATTGCCTCGTCGAAAGTCCATCGCGAGCACGGATCACCGTGACCCACATATGCTGTGCGCGCTCCGAATTCGACGTCCGCGCTTCCGTAAACATGACTAATCGGTGAACATAACAAGCACGGTGGCATTGAAAACACGTATTTACTCCCCGATATCGATTTCTATGTCAGTCGGTGCCATACCGGTACGTTTGCATCGCGGAACTGCGGAGCACCACCGGCACCACCACCACACTGCTACTGCTGCTCGCAACAGCCGGGGTCGGAATTCCCGCTCTGGCAGCAAATTAGGACCTAAAATCCGCCCGCATATGATGAAAACAAAACAGAACACACACACACAAGCACTGCAACCGCTAACTTAAAGCCAAACCACTACGGTTCACTTGGTAATGCACGGGTACCGAGCAGACGCACGGAAGGAACGGAGCACTTAACAGCCCAGCGCGGAAGTTTCGGCGGGCGCTTCATAGACGGCGCTGGCGTCCGGTCAGAAAAAGCAAATGGCGGCGCCCATCTCTAGCAAGGAAAATGGTGTATAGACACGAACGAAACGAAATGCGCGCCACCACTGGAACAATCCGCTAGCAAAAGCCCCGGCCCTGCTAAAGAAGTTGTCTGCCGTTTATCGCGTTCCTAAAATTCGTTACGAAGCAAGCGCAAAGGCCGAGCAGAGCTTAGCGGGACGGACTGCAAAAGCCTCCCGCAGACACCAAGCAAACAACTAAAAAGCAACGTTGACCGGAGAAGCGCCACCGCTTCAAACCGCGATAGCCCCGCACTACACAGACGAGTCTCATTCCGGCAGTACGCGACCAATATACCCGTACCGCTAGCAATACTACGAGCTGGCTCCCCTGCTAACTTCTCAGATCAATTCGGGTACAAACAACGGAAAGTTCGCCGCCGACCGAAAGCGGGAATTCACTGGATCGTTTCAAAGCGGCGCGCTGCACACATCGGCGGCGCAAAGCCCTGTCGCATTTACGGACTCCCGTTCCCGCACGGACAGCTGTCGGAACACGGCAAGGAGAGTTCTCGATCACGGCGGCCGCGATCGCGAGCACCTATGCTCGAGTGGCCCCCCGGAAGAGTGCGAATCGTGCGAGCTCTCACCTCGTTTGACAGTGGCGTCCGCCATGTTTACAAGACGGGCGGACGACGAAGACGGGCAAGCGTCGGCGGCTCTCCGGGCTTCCTCGCGCACACCAGAGTCGGCCGGGCCCGGAGCTCAGGCCGGCACCGAAGCGAATCGAGCTGATGCCATGGTGGACGCAAGCGACAACGGACCCAGTCGCACGGAAGCGTTGCAAAATAAAAACCCGGCTGCCAAGCGAGCAGCTTCATGGATGCATACGATTACATGGCTGCTGCGAAGGGGGCCTAGGGAATTTGAAGCGGCGCGATTCGGCGATGGTGGTTCCCTAGTTTATGACGATGATGATAGCTAAAACGCCGTTTAAACCTGTTAGAAGGACTGGTGACATGCCTTTACGAGAGGCAAACCAAAAAATTATTGCTTTACGGGGGCGTTGTTTCGAAGTAAGTTTAGTTGAACCTCCTTGTTCGAACTCTACCACTTCAATGGTCTAGAGAATCGTATTGCCACAGCTCTTGCAACAGATCTCTAGCAGGTGTCCTAAAGTCCCTTCATCTGCATGCAAGCGGTGCACATGTCATTCGTTTTCCTCAATCTTCCTTTTTTTTCTGTTTAAAAGGTGATTCAGGATGGTGGGGGCGAACATCCTACGTAAAACATGACATTCGTATCCTTGTTGCACTGTTGTGCAGCGAGGTGTGAAGGCTGTGACCGGACTAGTTGCTGAATAGACCTAATCAATCACGGCGGTAATTTTGTATTCAATATCTCCGAAAATTCGAATTTGGTCGAATATTCTGGCGTACTACAAATTTTAGGGTTTGCGTCGGCTTCCTCAAAACTAATCCTCCGAGAACGAATCACAGCCGGACATTCGCGAGCGTAGAGACGCGCGCTATTGCCAGTGCCTACACTTGCAAATAGCTCTCAAGTGCTAAACTATGACAATGCAGAAAAAAATATTACGTATTCGATTTGTTACTCGAAGTCAGGGGTTTATCCAGAATTTCGGTTTGGGAGGGGGGGGGGGGGGGTGAGGGCGTGTGCATAATTCCCTGGGCAGGGTGGTGCTCGTGGTTGTTGGATCTTTTCGAGGGGGTGTCGAAATCCAGCTTCTTTTCGGGGGTGTATAAATCCCTGCTCGAAGTAAGTATTTTTGAAATACCGTCGTCCCTCGAATCTTCCTGCGTTAATTTGATGAGCGCTTTTCTCGTCCTCATAATAAAAAACTGCAGCGACCTTTCAGTAATAAAGGGTCCATGAAAAGGCAAAGCCAGGACTCGTGGCGAGGGAATTCGAAGCTCATCTCGGTGTTCAAAGCGCTCACAACACAGGCGAATAAAGAGGACAGGGAGATGCCTTTATCGTCTATCTGTCTTCGCCTGCATTGTGAGCGCTGTGAGCGCCAAAATGAACAGCTACCAACTAGCGCAATTGTCCGTTCTGCTGCAGTACGTCTCAATAAAGCATGCATTATGGTTGCTACCCTCATTGTTTGGAGGTCAAGGTACGTCATACGTCATTGCTGAGTCCTCACTAAAGTACCGATGAAAATATCTTCATCGACTTTTTGCCAAGTAACCATCAATTAATGGCATGATGCTCGTTCCCCCTGCTCCGGTTGCGTCGCGTGCTGCCGTTGTGAACCATACGATCTTCCTGCAGCAGTTTATCCAGAATTTCGATTTGTGTGTTGGGGGGGAGCGTAGTATAAATTCCTGGGCGGGGTGCTTGTGGTTATGGAATCCTCTTTCCGGAGGCTTCGAGTGGAAGAGGTGAATAAATATCTGCTCGTCGTAGCCACCATAGCTGCACGTACGTCCCGACACGTCGGCAGCGTCGCGCGCTCTCCCTTTGCAGAACACTGTATATTCTTCAGCGATTTTGTTTTGTAGAATACAGCAGTAACTTTATTGTCAAAGGAGGCGACGACTGAATAGCGTATTTGCACGATTATGCGCACTCTTTTGTGCTAAAATGAGCCTTCGAATTTGTGTGCACATTACAATCGAGCTCACAGCCGAAATCGGCCTCAAAGCGGCCAGCATGGACACAAACTCCTCCCAGCAATTCGAAATCTGATACAATTCGAAATCTGCGCGGTAGAATCAGTGTTAAGTAATATTTCTTTTTTTCAGTTTTCCCACGAAAACTTAGGTGGTACTACCGGGGCGAGCTAGAATCGTGCAAATAGGGTATCTACCGGCGAGCATCGTTAGCCCATCTACCTTGAGCACCCGCGTATTGTGGCGGGGCACGTAACACTTCGGCGGCGACTGAGATTCCAGCTAGCGTGCATTACATTTGGACTCAGGCAGTTTGTCATGTCTTTCTTTCGATCAAGTTTGGCTAAGGTCTCTTTAGCAACCTTAGCTGAAGCGACATCGACAGATTTCGTCTCCGGTGGCCGCTGTCTCACGATTAGCTCACCGAGCCCGTGCCCGTTCAAGGGCCCGCTCCTGTTATGGTTCTTTTGGGGTTTCCTGCTTTTCGGCGGCGCGGATCAGGCGCGGCCTATCTACGACTTGGAGACTACGGATTTTTTAAAGAAACCTCGCCTTACATTCGGATAAATACGGTAACCATCTTTTCCTTCTCCGGCGGGAGCTAGCGCCTGTGATTGGCTGGAGGTCTCAGGTATGGCGTGATGCGGCGCGCCACTTTTGCGAACAGGAGATTTCCGGCGTCCAGCTGCGGCTGAGGAGGAAGGATACGGGGGTGAGGAGGAAGTTTTGGCGTACACCGGCAACAGCAGCATCGGCGGCGACATGAGTCAGCCAATAAAAGCTTCGCTTAAAAATGGTGAAGGCAGAGAACAAGTAGGCCCTAAGGACAGGTGGCGGGCCTTTACAAAGGATGTCTCTGTAACGCTGACTCCTCGAAGCGGAAGAAGCGGCGCTCCCACTAGCCATAGCCCAGACCCAAGCGTATATCATAGTAGGGGATTCGAAAGCGGCTTGTCGAAAGTATACAACCGGAGGGATTTCAAAGAAAGCCCTACGAATCCTGGCCCAAAACCATCCTGAAAGAACAGTCAAGATCACTGGGACCCCTGCCCACTCGTCCATTCGAGGAAATGCAGCGGCTCACGCTCACGCCCGAGATCTTGCTCGCCGGGCACCGCAAGAGTACGACAAGAGGGCCAGACACTCACTCACAACGATCACTCAACACTACATGCTCACACGACGCACATTCCCGCCACCGGATGAAAAGATAACAGACGAACAAGAACTCACCCTCCGACAACAAACACATTTACACACCACAAACGGTTACACCCATTCACCCCAAAATATACAACCGCCTATGCCAGCCCAGCAGCACTCTGCCATATGCATGGTTGGGGCATGTCCTCCAAACCTAGAACTTGCACCAATTTCTAATCCTATACTCGGTTACAACTCAAGAACGGCACCACCTCATGTAGTGCGACTCCGAAAAAGCGCCGGACCCGTGCCGTCAGGGTGCGCGCGTTTTGAAAGGGGTTTGCTATGAATGCGTGATATCGTCTGCCTTGTCTCACGCAGTTTGTTTGTCGTCACTGGAGTCGTTCATAAGCATATTAAGTCCAAAAAATCACGCGAACGGCTCACGCCATGTTCAAAATATTCCTAGTAACGCCCTACTTGCGCCGCGCGGAGAAACATTCGGCTACGGTGATAAGGCACAGCGGCAACTTCCGGTGCCGTTCTTAAGTTGTCACCGAGTATACAGTGGAAGAGTGAACTTGCCAGCTCGCACCCAAGTAAGCAGCATTGGCTCGCTGAAAGGGCGAAGACGGCGGGCCACACCAACGAAGTCCTGGAGTGAGGACACCGCCCACTACCACTAACCAGCTCGACCTCACTGTGAAATAATGCTTTCTTCTCCTCCGCCTCCTCCCCGAGTGCTCTCATCGGCTGCGCCGCACGATGCTCAGGCGATCGGAAAACGGTTGCGCGTCGCGCACCCTCCCGACGATCGCATGGCGCCGAAACCGGTTCTGAACGGCCTCTGCCACGACCAGTCGCAGGTGAATCGCGTGGATTTTACGCCCGTCTGTCTCGCACAATGGGTTCCCTTCCGATTCACCAATTCTTACTGCCATGATGCTCGCACTCGAATGGCATATCCAGACGTGAGTACCCCAAGTAATTTATTTCATTCGTACCTGGAAGCGTTTCATACCTTCACTTGGAGGAAACTGAGAATGTTCTTTGCCTCCTCCACCTCAAAGGAAGCGCCCCTAGCTGCCATTGGTAAATGTCGGTTCGGACATCTACCCGAACCCGCTTGCCTATAGTCACTTCAATCCAGAGATCTCCTCGGATAAGTGCAAACACTGCGGCCGCCGCGCAGAACTCACGCACATTATGTGTAAATGCCAAAGAAAACCACGGAGCAAGATCCCTGTACCCCCCATAGATATCAAACACCAAGAGCACTGGGAAACCCTGCTGCGCAGCTCTGATCCTCTAACGCAGCTGCGCCTTGTCCAGATGGCCGAAGAAGCCGCCAGGGACCAAGATCTCCTGGCTGACTAACGCGGCAAAGAGAGCCCAAGCGCTCTACTTCAGGGCAAAAAATTGGCCGCGTATCTGCTCCTTTCTTTGCAAATGTCGACAAAATACGATAGTCTTTATCCACTTTTGCCAAGTAAATGCCTCCCTTCGCTTTCCCGCTCACCGATGTTGTTCCTCTTGCGTCGCGCCCCTCCTAAGGTAAAGACGCCAAAGGTTTGCCTAGATCATTTTAAATTTACCGCGTTCCACTGCTCCAGGCCGGGTGTCTCGATGCCAACGCCGCCGTACGGCGGAGACGCGCGTGAATCGAGGCGCCCTACTTCAACGTTGATAGAACCACGTTGCTCTACTCCACGTGCGTTCCAAGCAGAACGTGGAACCTAGCTAGTGGAACCTTTCGTAAGTGTTGCCGGTTGATTTCTTCAAATGGCGCAAGAAGCTATAGTGGCGCGGGCGACAGCAGGCGACGTCGGAGTAGTAGTAGTAGTAATAGAAACTTTTATTTTGCCCGTGATGGGATTAAAAAGGAAGGGGACAAATGAGAAGGTGGTGTCTTCCACTCGTCTTCCTCCCCTCTTCCTCAGTCGTCAGCCAGAAGCCCTTGGACTCTGGCGGCGGCCTCGGCCATCCGGACGACCCGAAGTTGCACTTCCGGATCGGGGCTGAGCAAAGCGGTCTCCCATTGCTCCATGTTCGTTACAGTAAGCGAGTCGCTTCTAGCCTTTGCTGCAGCATTTTGATTCTGTCTTGCGGGGCACGACCATAACATGTGGTAGAGGTCCGCCCGACCCGCGCATATCTTACAATCTCCTGAGTATATTTCGGGATAGCAGCGACTGAGCGCAACCGGGTTTCGAAACGTGTTCGTTTGTAACTGCCTCCACCATATCGAGTCCCGTTTAGTGAGGCTGCGGTGCGCGGCGGGATACTTCCGTCTTGCCAATCTGTAATGATCTATGATTTCTCTGTACGACACCATGCGATCCCTTTCCGATCTGACGAGTTGGGGTCGACGTCTGCCTGGCTGATTAAACCTCGGGCGGCGTCGTGGGCCCTCTCGTTTCCTGTCAGACCCGAGTGTGCTGGCGTCCAAGTTATTTGAATTTTAAATGCAGATCATTTCAGTAACTCACGATGTCACCCGCGTTGACGTCCGTAGTCCGCACCGCACCCCTCCCTACTATAAAAAAAAAATACTATCCGGCGCCCGGTTTCGATCCCTCGACCCTGCGGGCGGAACGCAATGCACATGGTGCTCTACCCACTGCGCCACAAAGCCGACACAGAATGGGACGCTACGAACGCGCCTTATATCGTTGACTCATTCAAATTACTGCTGACGAGCGCTCTCTCGTCAGCAGTTGCCACAAGTGCAACAACATTAACGTAACGCTTAACGTCGTGCGCCCCCGGAAATGCTCTGCATTTGATCGTGCCCCTCGCGAGGGGGATGTTTCACTGCGTCTTCTCTCGGTCGCGGGACCCGTGGCGCCATCTGTCGGAGGCGCGGCACAACTCGTAGCACTTTCTTTGAAAAAGCGCCTCGAAAGCCCGGCAAATATGAAATAGGGATGACGCGCTTTCGAGGAAATCCGCCGACGCGGCTGCTTTGTGTACAGACTCGGCGGCGAGCGTCCCGGGATTCTGGTGCCGACCGAATTTTTTTTCTTACGTTTTTCGCTTTCGCGAGTATGCTCGTGGTTCGAGGCGATACCCTACCTTTTGCAAAGTTTCTGACGGCCGATTTCGAATCGCTAACAATTATTTTTGCGCTGGTGTTGGATATGGCCATGGCAATGGCCACCTCCTCACCTTCCGTAGGTCGCACCGTAGCGAGCGTGAGTAATTGTCCCTGATAATCGATTATCGCTACCGTCATGGCGTCGCGGGCACGATATTCGGCTGCGTCAACGTAGACCACGTCCTCAGATCGCTCAAATCGTTTGTCTAGTTCGCGTGCTCGTTCCCGCCTGCGCTCGACGTTGTGGATAGGATTCATGTTTTTTGGTAGTGGGGGAATGTAGAGGTGCGCCCGCCATTCAGGGGGGATCTCCTCTTTCGGGCCCGCCTGTGTTCCGTATGCTATTCCTAACGAACGAAGAATGTGTCTTCCGGTTTGGCTCTGGGATAGTCTTTCGTAATGGGCCGTTCTCTGGGCCTCCACCAATTCGTAGAGCGTGTTGTGAATGCCCAACGCTTCAAAACGATCATTTGCAGTGCTGAAAGGAAGGCCGATCGCTTGTTTGAACGACTTTTTGATTAGACCGTTGATTTTGATTTTCTTTGAAATTGAGAAAGGGAGTCACATACGTAATTTTGCTTATCACGAAGGACTGAATGAGTCGCATTAGGCTTTCTTATTTCATGCCTCTGTGTCTGTTTGCCACCCGTGAAATCAATCGCATAGTTAGTTGCGTGCTTTTCTCAATTGTTTAATGGTTTCCTTATTGTGGCCATTATGTTGAATTTTTAGGCCAAGCACTCGGATACTGGCCACTGTGGGAATGAGATTGGCTGCCCGCGTAGAGCTTGATGTTCGGTGTGGCAGGGTCCCGTTTGCGTCCTCTGCTAGTGGGTCTGTATATCAAGAGTTCGGATTTTTGGGGGGAGCACTCGAGGCCTCTAGAACGGATGTAATCGATTATCGCATCTATTCCGCTCTGTAACGTGCCTTGCACATGTCCGTCGCTGCCACCGGCGACCCAGAGGGTCACATCGTCAGCGTAGAGGCTGTGATTTAGAGTGGCTATATTGTTTAGTTTGTCGGGTAGCCCCATCATAGCGGCGTTAAATAGAAACGGTGAAAGTACCGAGCCTTGTGGCGTCCCACGGCTTCCCATCTCCAATTAGCTCGATTCGATGTTTCCAATTACTAGGGATGCCGTTCTGTCAGAAAGAAAATTTCTAATGTAATTGCAAACTCGTTTTCCGGTCCCCAGTCTCTCGAGGCCCTTGAGAATCGCCTCGTGACGGACGTTGTCGAACGCCTTGGTGAGATCAAGACCGAGAATCGCCCAGGTGTCAAGCGGGGAGCAGCCTTCGCCGTCGATTATCTGATGTTTGATTCGTAACATGACGTCCTGGGTCGATAATTTCGCACGGAAACCTATCATGGTGTGGGGGTACAGGTCGTTTTCCTCCATGTAGACATTTATTCTGTTTAACACCACATGCTCGAGAAGCTTACCCAAACAAGAAGTTAGAGATATAGGCCTGAGGTTTTCGAGGTGTAGCTTTTTCCCAGGCTTCGGTATCATGACTATTTTAGCCGTTTTCCATTGGTGTGCTATGTGGCCAGTCTCCCAACAATCGTTCATGAATTTGGTTAGTGCCTCGATAGATGCGTCGTCTAGATTTCGAATCATTTTATTCGTTACGCCGTCTGAACCAGGTGCGGATTTAGTGCGTAAGTCGTGTATTGCAGCGCGAACCTCGAACGTGGTGATGGGGCGGTCTAATTTTGGGTTGCCAATTCCCGCTTAGTCTTTGAGTTGAACCTTAGGGTTCGTCCCAACGTACCTGTCCTTGATCTCCGCAATTATTTCGGCCTCCGCACCTTTGTGCTCGTGCACTAGCCGGCCCATGTTTTGTCGTTGTGTTGTTTTACTCTTGTCTGGGTCAATGAGGCTGTGCAAGATGTTCCAAGTGATTTTTTTCCTGCAGTTGATGACGTATTTAATTTCGCAAAAATCAAGCATGTATGATTTTTATAAAGGAGCACTGCAAATATCACTTCTGTATTAATTTGTTGTCTTATATTTGCGTAATGTCTTGTTCTTCTTCAACAATGTTCACAAGTATGAACATTACACCGTACTTAGACGGGTAGGTTTAGCTGTGACTATATAAGACTGTTGCGCAGGCGTCGTTTTACTTCGGCCGGGTGTCTGAATCGAGTCACAGACAGACATACAGACAGACCAAAATTTCTGGGTTTAAGTATCTCAAGAAAGACTATCGTCTTTAATAAAGTTCTCTCTCTCTCTCTCTCTCTCTCTCTCTCTCTCTCTCTCTCTCTCTCTCTCTTTCGACATCTAATCACATCCTTGGATGACTGCTCAAGAGGTGATATTTGCACACAACCCAGCCTACCAGCTGTTCCAAGTGGACACTCATGAGCATTTCTTGTTCTCCGTAATCGTTTTGACTTAAGCTACGTCCTGCTTAGAAAAGCAATCAGGTGCACATTTTCATCAGTATGAATGAGCACCCAGGTGACGGTTTTTGAAGAGCTTGCCGACATGTCGGGAAGCACTAACTTTTATTAACACCTCCTCAAACTGCTTCGGGCTTCAGACGGGTACAAAAAAAAGGATTGACAGCCTCACAGGAAAAGACGTTCAGCGTGGCTCCATCTCTCGAGCATTTCTGAGACAACGCCACACACTCCACAGTCGGTCTCCATCCGTGAAAAACAGCCGCACGTGCAGCAGCCCCTGAGTGACGCAAACTACTTTCACCACGAGGTCTCTTCCGGCCACAATATTTGCGAAGGCCTCGCACGAGTGCTCGTCCCAGGTTGGCTTGTCGACAAGGCGGTTGTTAATCTTGTCTGTCACAAGGCATGCCTGGAGCGCCTGCTGGGGCAGGTGCGTGAAGCGGGCCTCGAGGGTTTTGACATGATCAGCAGGCAGGCACTCGCAGAATCCGAAGTCCATGTAGAACACGTAGAGCGTGTCCCCCTCCCCCGGTGACACAACTCGCGCCCGATACCAGCGGCCATCCTGGTAGCTCTTGGCCGCAACCAGTTCTCCTTGGGCCTGCATCACGCGCCGGTTTTCTCGGACCCTCCCTCTGCTGCAGGCGACTTGCAAATCCCGCGTTAGGTTCTTCAGCGTCTCGCGTGAGTTTCTGCCCACGCCGTCCGTGCTGAGCCGCTCAATAGACCTCCGACCGTAAGGGAAGACCAGGTAGAAGCAGCTAGGACTGACAACTGCGGACACCTGGCCGAACACACAGCTTCCCACTTCGGGTGGCCTAAGCGGCTTCACAGGGTCTATCACTGGTTCAAACCGGTCAGCTGAGGCGTTTGAACCACGACGGTTGGCGCAGCGGTCTTCCTCCCTGAAGAACTCGTAGGTGGCGTTGGATTTGCAAATACGGCGTCCCCTTCTCGCGCCTAAGTTGGAGGCTGCCACGCTGAGGTCTTCCACGTCGATACTGTGGCTGCGCAACGGACTACTGTGCTCCTCCCTCGTGGCGTCACATTGCCTGGCTGGATTTGGAGTTGGTTCCAGGTCACTCATCCTACCTCTCGGTGCCTCGGAACTGGATGGCTGGATACGCCGAAATGGCCGTTGAAGCGCGACGTTCTGGGTGGCTTCACCACTGTCGAGGGACACACTGACAACGCCATGGACAGGGCTTCCGACCACTTCCGGCGGGTCGGCAAGATATGCCACAAGCTTTGCGAAGCCGTTCTCGACCAGGTACTTGCCCACGTCGTAGGTCTTCAGTCTGGACTTACTTTCGCGGCACTTTGCGTACAGGTCGACCTCGTGGACGCCTGCGTCGGACGCGGTATGGAAGACTGCTTCGAAGAGAGCACCCCGTTTCCAGAGCTGCTTCAAATCGAAACGGGAACTCGCGGCTGTTGGCGTCACACTGTGGATGCAGCAGGCGATCGCCTTCCGTGGTTGGGCCGCCGCTTCCTCATCGATGGCGTACACGCAATCCAATCCAACGACGTCAGACCGGCCGCTGTCAACGTACAGCACGTCGACCCTCAACGGGATTCCACTCGGATTGCCGTGCACGTCCGTGACAACCGCTCGAAGAGCCAGTCCCCTGCTGCTGTCGTGGCAAACCAAGCATGCCATGCCGATGAAGGCATCGTAAACGTGGCTGCTGCTTGGGGCGATGGGGAAGTCAACCTGGGCCTCGGCATCGGGCATTCCTTGCTGCTTGCACCGCAGGAAGAGACTGGCCGAACTGGAATAGTGCGTCAAGCGTACCGCAATTCGCACTCCCTTGGGCACGTCCGCAGGTCCTCTAATTACTGGGTGTCCTCCTGGTACCTCAGGCGCGACAGATGCTTCCATTTCCACCGGGCCGCGTTGTGCCACGTAAATCTAAATTGATATGACTGCAGGCAGACCGAGCGAATGGCCGGCAGTCTCGTGCAGGTAGAACCAGACTAGCAGGAAGGGATGCCGGGAGCAGTCTGGAACGGTTTCTTGAGGGCCAATAAGGAGACGCCACCAAGCTGTCCAATGATGATGGCCCACGTCAGCTGGTGCACATTCGAGCGCGGGGGATTGGCCAATAAGGAAGCGTGCCGGAATTCTCTCTTGTCGGGAACTTCGTCTCTTCGTGCCATGCGGACATAGGCGCAAACTGAGTTATAAAGATAAAGGTATTCATATCAAAATATTAAAATACACGCCAATGCGACACAAGCTACGTCAAACTCCGGATTGGCCTCCGGAGCCAGTCATCGGACACAGTGCGTTGTCCCATGATTGGCTTGTTTTGCGATAGCTTGGTTTGGCCATTGCATAGAGAAAACAAGCGTAAGCCATACATTATTTGTTATTTTTTCCTTGAGAAACATTCGTATACCCGCAGAGAAGAGAAATATAAAAGAAATGGTAATAATATTGGACGGCAGACACTAGTGCCCCCGCATCGCGATCCGCCTGCTCATTCCCTCAAAGTGCCGCGTGGGCCCATGTAATAATTTGTAATTTATTTTATGTTCATGCCACTGGGTGGCGCACAGTGTTAGGTGGCCGATTTATACTGTCATCAGCAGTAACCACAGCTTGGTTATCAATGGCGTGTAATAACAATAAAAGCTCTTTTTTTCCCGTAGGTACGAGGTACACCGTCTGCGTCCCTCTGTCACGTCGGTGACTTGGTGTGCGTCGGATGCAACGTACGGTGACGAGGATGGGATTCGAACTCGCGCGGGCATGGGTGAAGATAGGCACCGACATCATTGATCCTTTCGCAACATAGTTGTTTACCATATACGCACCGACCGCCAGCTACAGCTTAACAAAACTTAATTGTTGCTGAGCGAGTTGGTTCATACGTGAGGTAAAAATAGAACGTGGCGTTAAAGAGTCGTGGACGAAGACAAGATAGGACGGATACAGGCACCCGTATGATCTATCGTATCTTGTCTTCGTCGAAGTACGTTTGATTTTTTAGATGCGAAGCATCTCATGCTCGGGGCTGTGTCCCTCCCTCCCTCGTCGTTGTCCGCCGTCCGCACACCCACTGCGCACGCCTGGCCAGGCACCACTGATGATGATTGTGGCAGGATGCCCCTAGGGATTGGCCAACCAAAGAATCCATCCATCCTTCCCTCGTCATTGTCGTTGTCCGCCGTCCGCACCCCCACTGCGCATGCCTGGCCAGGCACCGCTGATGATGATTGTGGCAGGATGCCCCTAGGGATTGGCCAACCAAACAATCCATCACAAGATAGCTTCGCGTTCAACCACCATCATCATCTTCCCGTAGGGCGAGAGAGCGAGAGCAATCTTTAATGAAGTCTGGCGATGTTAGCTGGGCTGAAATGCCTAACTTGATTGATTGTAGTGTTTAACGCGCCGACGCAATGCAGGCGATGAGGCGCGCCGTAGTGGAGGGCTCCGGATTAATTTTGACCACCTGGGGATCTTTATCGTGCGCCGAAATCTCGTACACACGGGCGTTTTTGCTTTTCGCCTCCATGAGAAAAGCGGCCGCCGCGGCCGGGAAGCGAACCCGCGACCTCGTGCTCAGCAGCGCAACACCTTAGCCACTGAGCCACCGCGGCGGGTAAAATGCCTAACTTGCTACGCCAGTTGATGACGTGATGAAGATGATGGCGATGATGTTCAAGAACTTGATGCGCACAGAGACGGCGAGCTATTCACAGCGACTGGTCTAGACCTGTGTTGCAGGTACTCTATCAGAGCTTTGGTAGCCCGTAAAGCACGTTTGGGACAATCCCATGGTCCTAAAACATCCTTTAGCTGCATGTCCACGGAAAGCGGCAGTCCCAAAGCCACTGCGAGGGACTCTCTTTGAGCACTGAATCGAGCGCATTCACAGAGCAGGTGCTGCAGGGTTTCTGGCACATCACAGTGTGGGCAGAGTGGCAACGTAACCTGTTTTATTTTAAAGAGGAAATTGTGCGTGTATGCGACATTCAACCGCATGCGATGTAGAATTGCTTCTACCCGCTTGGAAAGTCCTGGTGGCATTTTAAATTCGCAGTTGGGATCTATGAAAGATAGCGGCACGTAATGACGTGATACGTCATCCCAGGCTGCACGCTGCATGTTCCATGCCGCGCTGGATGCAAGTACAGATGCATCTTTCCTGGAGAATGGTATAGGTATTGCCGATGCACGATGCTTATGCGCAACGGATGCAGCAATGTCCGCCTTCACATTGCCAGTTATCCCACAATGGGCTGGAATCCACTGAACTGCAATGTGATGGTGTGCTTGTAGAGCTTGAAGGTGTAAAGCGTGTATGTCAGACACAAGCTGGTCTTTTGGAAAAGACGCAAGACATTGAAGGGTAGCCCTTGAGTCTGTGAAGATGGCCCACTCTCGTGCGGGTTGCTTGACGATATGAGCGAAAGCCACCCTCAGAGCTGCAAGTTCGGTAGCCGTAGTTGACGTTCTGTGACTGAGCATGGCACTGGTGGTGGTACGTGATGACGGTATCCACACCCCGATAGTGGATGATGTTGATGACACCGACCCATCAGTGTACACATGAGTGCACTGTATTGGAACACCGAGTAGTATGCGAGGCATTCCTTCTCTCCTCTCCGACACTCCCCTCCTCTCCGTCATTCCTCCTCTCCTCTCCAAAGCCCCTCTCATCTCCAGGATTGCGCGACGAATGGCAACACCTACGGCTCCGCGCGCGATAATGAGAAGCAGCTTAGGGTTAGAGACGCGACGGTAGCCGCTGCATACTCCGCTGGGGGCGTCACTGTAGCTCCGCGGTATAAATGACGTGCGCGCGCGCTCCGCTCCCATATTCTCCTCCCGCAACGCCGCGATCGAACTGAAAACTAATGGGAACTTGAGTCGACCCCATGGCTGCTTCGCATATACTACTCAGGGTTCCCCTACGGTAGGATGGTGAATTTTTTTGTTTTGTCAGCTAAGACTTTTGCGGCGGCATATTACCCGCTCAGTCACACGTTTCTTCGACGCCGGCATGACCCATGTTAGGTACGATCACGCACTGCCTGCTCTTTCAGCGAACACACAGTTGCCACGGCTCACGGCTACCAGAGAACAGGGAGGATTTCGCCTACCTTGTAGCCCGTAGAAGTGGTAATGCGCAGTGAAGAAAGCAAATCCCAAAAAACCGCTTAAGAATCCAACTGTCATGCTAAGCCCAAGCCAGAAGCGGTGGCCTATATAACTCCCAACGACGATATAGATTTCCAGGTGCACTTTCCTTCTGTTACCGACGCAAGCCTGCGTGGCTTGTCCATTATGACTTATGAGAGATTGCAGTGATGGTTTGATGCCCCTTTTTGGAAAAAGGGGATGTTGTGTGTGTAATTTAGTTCACGTTAATGCAACCAGGCGGCGCACAGTATTAAGGTGGCCAATTTCCACGGTCATCGTCAGTAACCGCAGCCCGGTTATAAAAAGCGCGTAATAACAATAAAGTCTCTCTTTTCCCGTGGGTACGAGGTAGCGTCTGCGTCCCCCTGTCACGTCGGTGACTTGATGTGCGTCAGATACAATACAATGCACCCCTGTAAGCCTTCCCTTCCACGCTTATATTCTTGGCTTACGAACTTCTTGCTGAGTCGTGGTAGCGTAACCCTGGTAACGGTGCCATCAGGCAGCGCGGAAGGGGGCTTCCCAGGCCTGGGGTAAGAACTTCAGGAACTGCACATTTTCGGGCATTCTTGCGGGCCTTCTGATATCCCATCATCATTGCGAAAGAAAACCAAAACAGCGCTTCATTCACTTGTAAATATACAATTAAGATGAACGGCGCGAAGAGTACCCAAAAACAACGTTGCAAGGGGAATTCTTTGAAAAAAAAAAAAAACATTGATGCAGTTTCAATCAACGTGAAAGCTGTCGGATGTGCGGAGCATTGATTCTCCGGTGTTTTCCTTGTGTTATTCTTGCGAGTACCTTGTGTTTATCTTCTTTTTGTTTGTGTTTTGCTTATGTTTTTTATTTTTATGTGTTTATTGTTTTATTTTTGTGTTTATTGCCTTTCTTTTTCCTTGTTGGCTTTTCCTGAGTTTTGATTTCGCTTGTATGTCTTAATCAATCTGGGCGCAATAACCATCAAATTGCCCATTGATGTGCAGTTCCCTACATGTGTATGAGCAGCGAAGCGCGGAGCAACAACAATCACTGGAGAAGGCTGCTAGGAGACTCAGCTGCGACGCCTAGGACTGCATTATGTTGTCCATTCCTGTGCTCTTCGCTTTCGGGGGCACGAAGTAGCGTGTCCACTGCCACAGGGATCTGTGTCACGCCGTCCACTCATTCGTTGCAGAGACGGCTCGTGTCAGTTTGACTTTTATTTGTTTTCACACTCCTCCTGCTTCTTTTCTCTCTTAAACTAAGTCATTTTATCTGCTCCCTATTTTGTTTTACCTATTGTGGGTGCGTATCATTTGACTTGCGGGACTCCCAACGACATTGGACGAACGACATCCCCCTACAGTGCTCCGCGACATCCCCCTGAAGTGGGATGTCGTTAGACGCTCGCGACACTCTAGGGCAGTGTCACTCGGCACCATATACATTGCATTTCTGTTTAAGTGCAGCGTCTAGAGTGCCGTCCGACTGTGGTCCAGCTCAGCCTTGAAACCATGACTGAAGTGCCGTTCGAGGTCGCTTGCGTGACGCCCAACGACATTGGACGAGCGACATCCCCCTACAGTGCTCTGCGACATCCCCCTTGAAGTGGGATGTCGTCCGTGACTAGACACTCTAGACTCTCTAGGCCAGTGTCACTCGGCACCCTATACAATGCATTTCTTTTTAAGTGCAGTGGCTACAGTGCCATCAGACGGCGCTCCAGCTAAGCCTTACAACCATGACTAAAGTACCGCTTCGAGGTCGCTTGCGTGACGCCCAACGACATTGGACGAGCGACATCCCCCTACAGTGCTCTGCGACATCCCCTGAAATGGCCTCCCTGAAGTGGGATGTCGTCCTTCCCTAGACACTCTAGACCAGTTTCCTTGGGCACCATATAGAGAGCATTTGTTGTGTCTAGAGTGTCGTCCGACGGTGTTCAAGCTCAGCCTTGCAACCATGGCTGAAGTGCCTTCCGAGGTCATTCGAATTTTCGATACTAGGCTCGTGCGCGCACAGCATCTGGGTTTGTAGGGTGAGCCAGCCTATGGCATGTTTGTCTTAACTGTACCGCTACATCGCGCGTATGTCTTGCTGGTTCCATGTATGAACCATTATTCAGATTCGTAGCTTCTCTCGTTCTGCAGAAGGTGTCACATACCCGCGCAAGGGGATTGACCAATAGCGGTGACAGCGGCCGTTACAAGGTCTCTGCCGATTCAGCAATTCCCATTTGGATGACACGCACAAATATGCACCTTACCACCCCTCCCTACTCGAAAGCGTGTTTCCAAACAATTCGCTGCACATGTGTGATGTCACTGCGCACTATTTTCTTTTGAACGTCCACTAAAAGGAGGCCAACGTTCGGGCTCAGTGCATTCGATGGAAAGTATACTTGCGCTGACGGCTTGGGCTCAATCCCCAGCAGGTGTATTCCTTCGTTCTTCTTTTCATTGCTTAACTCTTTTTTTTTCCAAATTTAATTTTTTAAACTCAAATATAAGTGTTGTTTTTCTTAATAATAGTGATTTGGTATGTTTTAGGCCGCTTTAGGCATGGGGCGCAGCCAATAACAGACATGTCTCGTGGGTGCTCTGTGCAGCAAAGCGTTTGGAAATACGCTACCCGCAATATACACATTCAGGGGACCAGCCAGAAAGAATGAAAGCTGCCGTTCAAAGCTCAAAACCATCTGAGTTTTTTTTTTTTTTTTCTGCTACCCAATGTATTTTTGTCGTTCAAAGCACCCCCGAATTTAAAATAGTCTTTTTAACCCTTAAAAGACAGCGGTGACTCTGTAAGCACCGCTAAACCGCAAAAATTATCATCATCATCAGCAGCAGCAGCAGAAACGGTAGCAGCATCATCACCACCTTTCATTTGGTCAATAGAAAACGCTCGCACAAACGAGCCTAAAATGTGCACTTGCATTTGAATACTAAAGAACCGGTTACACAGTATCTAAAGCACATTCGGAGCTTTCAAGTGTGTTTCTAGTAACACTAAATTAAACAATATTGCGTCTATGAGGTACAAAATTTGGGAGGAGCTAGACTTTATTTCTAAATCGCAAATGGAAGAAATGATTTTATAACGTGTTTGTTGAGCCCTTTAGACGTTGAATACTAAGAAAATTGAGAAGGCAGTGCGTACCTAGAATCGGAGGAAGAAAACGGGAGACATGTGAGGTAGGAAAATTTATATGCAATTTGTGAAACAGGCAGATGATTATTTTTATTCTGAAATATAGGTAGTTAGACCGTGGTGATTTTGTAATATCATTGTAATATCCTTTGTAATATCACTGTAATATCATTGTAATATCATTTGTAATATCGCTGTAATATCATTACGCGTTATCTTGTTTCTTTTTTAAGAGGGCACACGGAACGATTGTAATAATGCAAGATTGTGGGATTGCGAGGAATAAGTATGACTTTCCGGAACCATGTCTAAATTTGCTTTTACAAATACAAGTCGCATCATCTATGTTCAGCAAGAATTTTCGGTCAAGTTTAAAACATCCTGGTGGGTGAGTTGGTCATCGTTAGTCCGTATCTGGCGGTGAAGAACGCCACCGTCTGCAAAAAGCCGTGTAGATTAAGTAACACCGTACCGATCCCTAACAAAAAGCTCAAGAATACTCTTGTAGTAACGAATTACCCAAAGGCAAGGAGCCGTGCATAAACTACAAGCTTTTATTTCTGAAATAACTCAGATTCCAGAAAAGCACTTTCCTATGACGAAACGTATTGAAGAGGAGAGATAGAAAAGAGAAGGCAGGATTTGAAAACCACGACGTGGATGGAGTAAGGGGGAGATTTCTTTTCTACCTGTTAATAGAAAAATACCATTCAGAGACACTCATGATATACGCGGAGAGGTCGTCAATTAAAAGTTTAATTGCAAAAGCAACATTTTTATGAATGAATTTGCGCTTGCTTATATTAGACATGGCTATATAAACATCATTAAAATATGCTTGGATCTCAAACAACTAATGGACACCTATCATACAAACAACGCTTGCCCTGAAAATGGAAACACACTATACGGTCCACAGTTAAAGATGAACGCCTCAGAAACTGCCCGAACCGAAACGTCGTGTCTCGTTCTACACTGCCACCTGGCCGTCAGTGCAGCGCCAATTAGCTCTCATCCGCGCTCGAACGTCGCACTTGAATGCGTCGCCAAAGGAATTCAGTTCCAGGATGGGCTCGTTGCAGAGCTGTCGGCCCAATGAATCGCCGCACTGCAGGTGGCACCAGGCAACGAACAGGAGCCGAGTTCCGGACAGCTCGGGCAGGTCCTTCAAGCCGTCGGAGGAATTCCCCAGAGCCTTGACGACTGTTTCCAGCGCCACGGTGCGCTTGAGCAGGTCGATCTCGTTAACACTCCATTCTGGAAGGCCCCTCTCCTGCATGCAAGCGATTCTCTGGTTCCATGCTTCTAGGCTTGGCGGCGTCCACATGTGCTGCGTGGCGTAGAACGAGTCTGTGATGGCGGACGCCATTATGGAGCCCAAGCCGGCCAACTTGAGCTCGACGGGCAGACTAGGGTCAAAAAAAGGAATCACCGCTACATCCGGGCGCAGGGTGAAGTCGAAGTTCAAGTTATCGGATATGTAGTAACGCAAACCTTCAATTGCGGTGCCAGCTGAATCCATCGTGACGTCGCCGAGAAAAGAGTTTGTGAGGCCAATTCTAAGCTTCCTCCAGTTTTCTAGAGGGTCCGAAGTCATGTCTCCGTAGTGGCAGTACTTTTTCTCTAGCGCAGTGTCGTCCGACGCCTGGAAGAGGTCGAGGACGTGTCCCGCGTCGCTGATGTAAGAAGGCAACGATTTCGTGATCGTACGGAAGTACTCACTTCTGTCAAACAAGTCACCGTAGGCTCCACGAACTTGGCGGAGAAGGTTGGCAATATCGTCAATCACTTTGGTGGAGAATGTCTTCTGGATGTACGGCGCGAGAAACGCGTAGCCAACGGACTTCTCCACGATACCGAAGCAAAATCGACGCTGATGCTTGAGAGCGCTCTCGTAATCGGAGTGCCTTCTGATGATCCAGGGAGCGTACACGATAGACGCCAGGATTTCCACCATGTACCACCTGTAGTACGCTTGCGCCATTTCTGGGCGGACTAAAGTTGGGAGCCTAGCGAAGCTGGAGAACAGCTCTGGTGAGTCCACGTAAAACGTGAGCGTCGCAACTCTGTTGAAGTACGTGGACAGCAAAAAGAACCAGTCTTCTCGGCTCATACCCCAGACAGCCTCGTGGATAGTGGACTCGTTCCAGCCTTGCAATTCCTCTCCCGATCTCATGGTTGCCAATTTTTCCGTCCAATCGTTGGTCACCTCGTCGTCAGTCGTTTTCCACTGGTCGTAAGTGATCTTAGGCTCCCTGTCAGGCTGGAACGTCCCTTCCATCTCCTTGAAGTCGTCCTTCGACCGAGTCTCCCAGTTCGGCTGATGCCTCCTCCTCACGTACGCCAGCACTGACAGACTCGGACCGAGCCGGAGAACCAATCCCAGCTTCGTGAGTCGCATGTATTCTATCTTGAAAGGGGACGCGATTCGCCACGTCACAGCCAAGAAGAAACTGGCATTGAGGATTGCTGCAGGTGTGTGCCAGGGAGGCCAAGCGAAGAAGCCGGCCTCTTCCAGGATCCGCCTGACTGTAGCCATGCTCGTGCTGTTCTTGGAAACGATATCTACGCACGACTGGTAGGCCATGGCAGCCTTCTGTGTTGCCGACTGTCCTGTGTGCGGAATCGTCTGTGCTTGGCTGGCCTCTCCCACGTCATCCACGAGTTTTTGAAAGAGCTCGTCCCCTTCGTATGCCTACCAAAGAAACAGGAAAAGGAAAAGTTCCAAACAAATTAGTTCACTCCTTTTGTGCCAAGTATAAGGAGACATAGAGCTCTTGGAGAGCAAAGGACCGCCGTTTAGAGCTTCGCCTTGAGGCCCGCGGTGAAACCCTGGAAAAAGCAACTCCAAAGCGGCAGTGGACGATGCAGGTCTTTAACCCATGCAATTGTCTAACTGCGCCGCTTCGAGACCTGCTGATTGACTACACCAAATACTGTTTCGACGTCAACATGAACGTTAGAATTGGGGCACAGTGGCCCGATTCTACCAGGGGAGCAGTGGAGAAGGAGTATAATTAATACATGGAAAGCTAATATTAACAAATGCGAAGCATATCTTGTAGAACGCCGGGGTAAAGATCGAACGTTTGGCGTGTTTTATTCCGACTTCAACAAACAGTGGTCGGACAGCCGTAAAACAAGATATATAAATTCTGTAAAATAGTCTACCAGTAGGAAAGCATTCTAATGCCGCTTCTCCCTAACACCAGCCTTACGTTTTCTTGGTGGTGTTGAAGGAAGGCGTCGACGCAGCTAGCGTGTTTCTTTTCTCTATGAGCAATAATGTGCCTTTAAGAACAATGCCGGACACACCCTGCACTCAGGGGAACGCCAAAGTGTATGTTGCTCCAATGTTACCCCGAGAAACAACTCGAATATAATATGGTTGCATTTATTACAACTGATTTGTGACGCCCTTCCCAATCTCTTTTCCCTCCCCTATTGAAAGCGCTTTTGATCCTCCTCGCTCCATTGAAGTAATTTATTCATTAAATGCACCCGCTTCGGTGGCCCCGTGGTTAAGGCATTAAGCTACTGAGCCCAAGGTCGCTGGTTCGTTCTGGGACGCGGTGGCTGCTTTGCAGATTAGGGCGACAAGTTTCATGAAAAGTTTTACGATTCATAAAGCGTCTCACGTACAAGAATTTTCCGTCACTTTTCTCTCCGGCGCTGGGTTCAACACCACTGCGGCATCAAGGCCGCCATACTTGTTATTGGCTCTAACCCCCCAGTATCCCTGTAAGCGCTCGCAAATCTGTCGAACACTTGTGATTCCCTTTCGGACGTGATTGCGTCCGCCAAATGGTTGCCTTTTGAAATGCAGTTCTTTGAACGCGACCGTTCACTTACGTGCTGCATGTGATCTATTGAGTGGCTAGTAATGCCACTGTGGTTTCTTACCGGGCCATCCCACGCACCGCACACGTACTGGTAGAAATCCTTACAGGGCGGCGACGTAGGGAACAGACCTCGGCGCAGTTGCCTCACCACTCGTTGGCACGCCTCCGAGTTGCACATGACTCGAGGAAGGGCCGAAGCCTTCTGGGCGGAGCCCGTGGACTTTGAGACCTTTTGGACCAGCAGAGCCGAGAAGGTGACGACAGCTACCAGGAGGACCACGATAACGCCCAACAAGATTTGGTTGAGTCGTTTCTCGGCTGGAGGCGGCTGCTGATGCTGAGAGTACCCTGGAACTGGGTACTGGTCGTAGTCCTTCGCCTGATCTGTGGACGAGAACTTGCCAGAGCTCGGCGAGAGGTGCTCTTCATTTTCCCTAACCCACGAGTCCATTCTGCCGCTGTCTGGCAGTGAATGTGAAGCTTTCTGATCACTCGTTACAACAATGGCATCCGTGACGAGATCAGCATCTGGAGAAGGACGCAAACTGTATTTGTCGCCGTGTTGGGAACTGGATCCCATTTTGCTTTCCGGGTGGGAAGATGACTTCGTTTGGCTGCCACGTGCAGAAAAAGAACCCTTCGTGCTTACAGGTGACGATAACGAACTTCTCCTGTTTCGGCGTAAGGACACGGCACCCGTTTTGCTCGTGGTTGGTGAAACGGACCCCTTCTTGCTTCCGGTTGGGGAGATGGAGTTCTTGCGATTATTCATAGAAGCGGAGCCCTTTTTGGCCTCCGATTTAGAAAGTCGGCTCTTGATTGACCCTTCCAAGGAAATCAAGGTTTTTGGCTCCTCGTTCATGGCTATCCTGTGGGGAAAAGGTGAAAATTCCGAATCTCTTACCACAAGAAGGCGTGCAGTAATGGCTTCAGTGAAAAACTCTTTCGGATACGATGGATTGTTGCTTTAATTCATTCACATTGTTAAAAAATTTGGGCATCCTAATAAAGTACTTTTGCAAAATATTTTTCTTCACCGTTCCGCAAAGTGCCCACACTCTGCGTGTTGTCACAAGCTCAGTTATTTATTAGGCTCTTCTTGCAACCATACGACCAAAGCATGAAATGGAATTCGTAAAAAGTCAGATACGGGACGGTGTGCACTCACATTTGACTAAACCTGTTTCCCAATGTATATAGTTACGCAGAGTTTATATTCTGCTTGAATGCCAACGCCGGAATCAATTCTGCCCACAGGAACAGCAACGTCCGTTTTAAATATGTTATCGTTTCATCACGCATCTGTTTCGAAATGCTTAGCCTGCCGTTGTTAGTGTTCCAGAAAAATTAAAAACCTTTTAAAAAGACATTCAACGAGAGTTCCGTGTAAAGTGATTCGAAATGACAGCGCACACATGGTGAGAACCCAAATTTACTTCGACGTTTGCTGGCTGAACGAACGTCAACTCTGCTTTTGCGCACCGCTACCGAATAGGGCACAGGGGAGGGTCCTGTATAACACTCTCTGCCACGTGATCACGCAAAAAAGTACAATAAAGATAAAAATCACGTGAGAACAGTAGCGCTGCCGCGCATTAATATACGAATCGAGCGGATATGTGACATACGAAAAGGCTCGGTTGCGGGCGGCTTTTTCGCATGCGCTAAAGTGGGGATAAGTGGGGAAAAGTGGGGATAAAGGGGTGGTTGCTGCTTATAATGATCTGCATAGTCGAGTCTTGAGAGCTTTGCAACAAAGCTGGTTTTGTAGGAAACGTATTTTTTTTTTTTTTTTTTTTCGCGGGGCGCCGTATTCGCCACTGACAACCTCATAACACCGCCAGCGGCAGCTGAGCTGCTAAACTACGTTAAAAGGCACAATGTTCCGGTTTGCGTTCTTCCTGGAGAATCGATATTCTCTACTTCGAGTAGATACACCGCAAGTTCACTACGCGGCAGTGAGTTCAGAAAAGCGGGGGATACATCAATTCCGCGTAACGAAAACTTGTTGGTAACCCCGAATCCCGCCAACGCTAAAACTCGACAACGCTGTTACATCGCAACGAATTTGCAAGTGTGTGTTACCGCAGCTATAAATTACCTTTGTGTGTCTGGCTTTTTCGCGTAGCTCTTATGTTGTCCAAAAAGCCAACGTTAAAAACTTGTGCTTCGCGAAGAAATTACCCAAATGTACAAATGTATCAGGTGAAGCTGGGATAGCCAAGTCGCTGGGGCTTGGACTCACCAGAAAGAAGGTTCATCTCTCTCTCTCTCTCTCTCTCTCTCTCTCTCTCTCTCTCTCTCTCTCTCTCTCTCTCTCTCTCTCTCTCTCTCTCTCTCTCTCTCTCTCTCTCTCTCTCTCTTTCTTTCTGACCATTAGACAGTCTTAGCTAGTCCAGCTTAGAGCAAAAACGCGAGCTTTAAGGAACCCTAACCCAGTCGAATTGCTTTATATTGTTTCAGTAGCTGCTACATTTTAAAATCCCCTTGGGAACAGCCAGGTTTAAGGCCTTGGCACACTATCTGAAACTGTCTGACCGCAACAGCTTGTCCGAGAGTATTACAAAAGACATCGAATAACAGGGCAACAGCGCAAAGACGGAGACAAAGAACGGGGGGAAACGCTAGCCCAACTACCCCAACTTTGCACTTGACAGCAGTTCCAAACCGCCCCTGTGAGCATGAAGGGATCACAACGTTCGCGCACATGTAACGAACGTCCGCTCTGTGTCCCGAACGTCGACACTCGCGTCAGGCCAGTGTGCAATGTTCAAGAGCTTACCTTCACGGTCGTTCCGAATTTGAGGAATTTGCCTGTCCGCCCATGCAATGGTCTGAACTGTCCCGCTGGTCGCCTAGCGTCTGGTGCCGGAATCGAAAGCTTTGAAGGATGACGATGATTACGTAGAATTGAAGTGACACTCCCGTGCCAACAGCCATACAGGGAATCGGTGAAAAAAGTGAATGGTGCTCATTTTACAGCGCAAATCCGTACAGCGAGGAGATTTTTATAGATAACCTAGACAAATGAAACATACGCGTTTTGAAGTCAAGAGCCAGTAATTGTCGAAGACAGCTTTACTGCCACGTAATTGAGAACCCACGTGACGTTCCTGTTCGCGTGAAGGAGAACGGTAATTTAACGTGGTCATTGGCTGCGCCCCAAACCTAAAACGACCTAAAACATACCAAATCACCATTATTAACAAAAGCAACGCTTAGATTTCAGTTTAGAAAAAAAAAAGCAATCTAAAAAAGGAACTGGCGATTACGATACTCCCTGATGCGATATTTGCGCGCAGCAGCAGTGCTCTAAGGCAGCACTCACTCGTGGGTTCTCTCGACGGCAGCTGCGGCGGCAGCGCGAAGTGCGTCTCAGGAAGGGACCGCGAATCACAGTCACGCGCGCGCCCCCTTCACGTTTTCGCTGCAGCGTCGCGCCGTTGAGCGCCTTCTGAGGGTACAGCATACTGCCCCCTCCCCTCCCCCACCGCATACTTTCGGAGAGCGGTGGCTTGCGCCACCACGACGAACCGCCCTCCCTTCCCAATTTACGAACACTCCCCTCCTTTGCTTTCTTTCATCGTTCACGTTTTCTTTTACTCCTCGGTACATGCCATCGTTCCTTCGGTTACGCCGACAACCAGCTCAGCCCAGAGACGGCCGCCATAGGGCTGCGACCTAAAGAAAACTGAGAACTACACCTTCTGGGGCTCGAACCCAAGCCCAGTGCTCAGTACTCCAAGGGGAAAAAAAAAACATCCAGGCCACAGAGCCCGAATAGTGGGCTCGCATTAGCAGGCGCTCGAAAGGATAGCGGGCGCAGTGACACCACACATGTCACGTGGGTGCTCTGCGCAGCGACCGAACTAGAGGAGGCCCCCCACTGGGCGGGCGTCCAACCATCAGCTCCTGAAGCTCGTCTCACTAAAGTTTTTCGCTCACTCACTCTTTCTGCGTAGTACCACTGTCCTGTATTGTTCATTGTTTCTTTATGGTATACTTATGCCGTGCGGAAGAATGACGCGATAAAACTATAAACGCTTTAGTGGTGTGGATGATGATGATGATTACGACGATTCTTGGTGGTGTGGATGATGATGATGATCCTTGGTTGAAGGCAGCCACCCAAACAAGGGATCGGCCAAACACCAGGGGCAGAAAGTAGGAAAGCAGGTCCTATTTAACTACAGGACCCCGAATTGTAGAAAAGACTGCTCGCCCTCCCCGTTTTCTTTATTGAAAAGAAAGCCGTAAGCACAAGGGCGTGTTGTAGGCACACACGTGCCTCCTTAACCGCGGGCCAGTCATCCAACAGCGGTGGCAGCCGCCGCCCTGCACGGCCTGCGATTTTATGTAATTGTTCACTAGCGTTTTAGCAGCGGTGCTGTTTTACAAGCCGTAAGTTTGAAGTTGCCGGCAAAAATACCTAGAAAAAGCGAGCGCTTGTGAGCGCGTGCTTCGCGACGGCCGCCGAGCATGCACGGTACACGCAGTAGTTTAGAAAAAAATAAAACTGACAAAAAAACCCTCCTTATGAGCTAGAAAATGCCGAGCGCTTGTTCCTGTAAGCCCCGGTGCGGTCGGGAATAGAGGTAAACACAGAGGTGGATAGGGTAGCTCGAGGCTGCTAGCAACCGAGCACACGATGATTCCGACCTCGAAGAACCGACGCCAGTCCCCTCGGCATGCTCTGCCACATTGGCGTACTACAGGGGTATCAGGAAAAAGTACCCTCCGCCACAGGAATCCCTGACGAAGGCAGAAGCCACCGACTGGAGACAGCAGCAGACAGGCACTTTCCCAAGCCTAAACGTGCTGTAAAATTTATCCAACTCGATATGCAGACGCATGCATGCCCATTGTGCCATCAAGAAAAACTCACCTATACCACAGCACATGTGAATGCCAAAGCACAACGGCTGTACCAAAAATCACAAACTAATGCAGAGCAATGGGAGGCATTGCTGGCCGGGGCTTGCTGTGAAGACCAGATCGGTCTGATTCAGCGGGCACGCAAAGGAGCAGAGGCCATCATTGTAGCCATGGACCAAGGGTAACACCCCTGCTGACCCCGTCAGGAACTCTCGCACGTGACACGAGCCCTCGGTTGAGTGCTGCCCAACCACTAAAAAATAAAAAAATAAACGTTTTCCCTCCCTCCCTCCCTCCGAGCGCTTGTGAGCGCGTGCCTGAGTCTCCGGCTCCGGCTCGCGCAGCGGGTTTAGAAAAAAAAGGAAAAAAAAAACAGCGCTGTCGTCGAGCGCTAGCGCGCGAGCAATAAAACAAAACCAGCTCTAATTGTAAAGATGAAAAGACACCGTGCTTCGGAGAGGTCACCGCGGCAGCGTCATTCTGTAAAAGTCAATATGCGCAATTCGAGACATGGCTACGAGTGTGCCGATTCTCCCCGAGACGACGTGCATATTCCGCAACCGCTGCCTCGCGTCGATTACGAATAGCTGAAGGAAGTCTACCACGCTGAGCATGACTTTGCCTCCACCACTAGCCGCGAAGAAGACGACCACCTTTCCGATGCATATGATGAGGATTACTAGCGCCGCAACTATGCAAATAAACAATGATACTGAAACTTAACTATGTGTCCGGCAAGGCTTGGGAGTGGGCTAGTTGGTGTTTTAGCATCTTGAAGTGCAGAGGTGCGCTGCCTGACACGAAACGTAGGACAGGGTTAATACCACAAATACAGACAAGGTGAGGCGCAAACTATCAACTGTTTATTATCTTGTGTTGGGGGGCGCGCTATATATGACGGAAATGAAGAACATGCACGAAAAAATAACAATAAAACGCTACACGTGACATGATATCTATTCCTCATTTAGGAAACCTATTTCACGCGCCGAAAGCCGGATTGAAGGGGAGCTAACGCAATCTCCCTCCACTCCTGACAACATTGCATATGCTTCGTATATCTCGCGGGTAATCCTGTCACGGTGTGCAAGACGACGATGCGCGTCCTTTCCGGCATCGGAGAGGGAGCGCGCAGGAACACCAGCACGACCATCCGGTGGTTTCCGGCTCACATGGGCCGGGAGCTCCGCAACGGCCACCGAAACGTCAACGAGGTAGCCGACGCCGCGGCCCGTGATCTCGCCACGTGCCGAGCCGCGCCAGCGACGGACGCCGACGTCGACGAGGAATCGAGCGAAGAAGAAGACTACGACGCGGAACCCCTGACCACGTACGGCGCGACGCTGCGCTGGTACAGGGAAGAGAGGAGGGCCTACCCTCCGCCCCATCCGGGGCTCGCGAGGAGGGAGGCCGTGCTTCTGCGGCAACTACAGACTCGGACGGTGCTGACGCCGGCGCTCGCGCGCCACATGTGCCCGGACCTGTATGAAGACTGTGTGTGTAGTGTTTGTGCGCGAGTGACCGCGGACCTGACCCACCTGATGTGGGGTTGTGAAAGACACGACGCGAGTGACGGGAGGCCGACCCTCCCTCCGGACGTTACGGACTCGATCGGCTCTTCAGAGCGCGAACACCAGCTAAGGGCTATCCAGCGGCTCGAGGCTGCACTGGGCAAGCAACGGCGAAAGGAGAACCCGCACTCCTCTCGGCCTCCTCCTGCGGGAGCGAGGGCTAGGGGAGACAGCGGCGGCACTCCAAGTAGCCCGCGCCGACCAGACGCAGGCCTCGGGGTCGGCCCGACGCCGCAGTGAGCGGCGAAGACTACGGGACGGTGAAGCCCTGCGAGCAGTAGTATTAACTCTATGCCTGCGAGGCCTGACCCGTCCCCGACTGCAGGAGATCCAATAAAGTCCTTTCTCTCTCTCTCTGTCTCTGGAGCGGAACAAAATGGTTGTCCCCTCAAAATCGGGCGAACATTTCTTCTCGCACTTCTTAACATGCGCGGCCAAATTTCCATTTGCCGCCAGTTGCGCGCATGCATTCTTATGTTCCCGTAATCTGTCGTTGAGACAGCGGCCCGATTGCCCCACGTACGACCTACCACAGGAGAGGGGGATCTTGTATACAATACCCTCTGCGCAGTTGACGAACTGGCGCCTGTGCCGTGTGCCACATTCGAAACCTTTTTTCCTATCTTGATTTGCAGCCTTGCACAGTCCCTTTAGTTTCAACGGGGCAGAAAATACCACCGGAATATTATGTTTCGCAGGGTTTCGCACCGGCTAAAGAAAGTGGGCGCCAAACATAATATTCCGGTGGTATTTTCTGCCCCGTTGAAACTAAAGGGACTGTGCAAGGCTGCAAATCAAGATAGGAAAAAAGGTTTCGAATGTGGCACACGGCACAGGCGCCAGTTCGTCAACTGCGCAGAGGGTATTGTATACAAGATCCCCCTCTCCTGTGGTAGGTCGTACGTGGGGCAATCGGGCCGCTGTCTCAACGACAGATTACGGGAACATAAGAATGCATGCGCGCAACTGGCGGCAAATGGAAATTTGGCCGCGCATGTTAAGAAGTGCGAGAAGAAATGTTCGCCCGATTTTGAGGGGACAACCATTTTGTTCCGCTCCAGAGACAGGATTACCCGCGAGATATACGAAGCATATGCAATGTTGTCAGGAGTGGAGGGAGATTGCGTTAGCTCCCCTTCAATCCGGCTTTCGGCGCGTGAAATAGGTTTCCTAAATGAGGAATAGATATCATGTCACGTGTAGCGTTTTATTGTTATTTTTTCGTGCATGTTCTTCATTTCCGTCATATATAGCGCGCCCCCCAACACAAGATAATAAACAGTTGATAGTTTGCGCCTCACCTTGTCTGTTTTTGTGGTATTAACCCTGTCCTACGTTTCGTGTCAGGCAGCGCACCTCTGCACTTCAAGATGTGTCCGGCAATGCTCATCACCTACAACAGATTCACCATCCAAGTATTGCGCGTCAGTGCAAGCTTCCCTGAATTTCTGTTAATTATAACCCCATGACGAGCCCCATTTTCTTGGCTAGTCCCCCTCAGTCGACATGAGCCACATCCCTCAGGTGGCATGACGCGCGCCGCGGGTCAGAGCGCAAGCCACCCATCCGCTCGAGGCGAAGAATGATTGGCGCCCGCACATAAACCACATTTCGACAAAAGGGGAAAGAGCTCTAGCATTGTTGCGTAGAGTTAGCAACAGAAAAATTGGCATGCGGAGGGACACCCTACTATTTATATACGGTGGTTATGTAAGACCCATTTTAGAATTTGGGTGTGTCCTATTTTCGGGTGCACCCACGTACAAACTCCGTCCTCTTATTCTTTTGGAGCGACGAGCACTGAGATTATGCCTCGGCCTGCCGCGATATGTCGCAAACAACATTCTGTATTTAGAAGCCCGCTCGCCGTGTCTAGAGTCCCGATTTAAACTTTTAACAGTGCAGACTATGATGGGAATCTTCGAGTCTCCTTTGAGCAAATCTTTGTCATTGATGGTGGCTCAGCCAGCATTGTTTTTTAACTATCCATGGCCTCGAAACAATCGTCCTCAATGTGTGTATGCCCAAAGCTTGCTTTCACCGCTCAACATCAGTCTTCCGGAAATTCCTCCGATGTTACCTGAAGTCGTACCTGCTCCTCTGTCCCTCAGTAACGTATTCCCCCATAACGCCAAACTGCTATCCACACGGATACTAATGGGTTTGCTGGAGGAGCATCTGGGGAACTTGCACTCACATGTGGTAGTGGCAACGGATGCATCGCAACGTGCGGAGAGGGCGGGCGTGGGAATTTTCAGCCCACAACTTAATTGGTCAATTTCTTGTCGTTTACCTGATTTCACTCCTATATTCGAAGCTGAGTTTTTTGCAATAGTTATGGCCTTAAAAAAATTACCTCCACAATATTTAAATGTTGCTATTATTTCTGATTCCCTGTCGGTTTGTACCGCGCTAACATCACCAAAAAATTCATTACTTATACGTACCTTCAACCGCCTTGTGCCTCCCCATTTACGCGACATCCAGCTCATCTGGGTCCCAGGGCACAGGGGCCTATGGCTCAATGAAACAGCTGACTCTTTGGCCGGTTCAGCTTTAGATGGCCCTACGGTGGACCTCAGCCCTACCCCATTTCTCCTGGCGCGAGCAAGGTTCCGCAGATATCTACGACTAGGGATGACACAGGAAAGTACTATCACAGGCTTGGATGACTATGCCCATCTTGCTCACACTTGGAATGCGAGAATTTGCGAGTCCCGCCAGTGTGAGGTCACTTTAACCAGTATCAGATGCAGAATACCGCAGCTTAATTTTTATTTGCATCGCGCTGGTCTCACCTCCTCCGGTCTTTGTGCTGCTTGCGGTGAAATTGAAACAATTGAGCACTTTTTCCTGTACTGCCGCGGTTTTTCTTTCATTCGGAAACGGTATCTAGCCGCACCAATTCAACGTATTGGCCTTCCTCTGTCGATGCCGGTGCTTCTTTCGTTCGGGGCCACATCCCTGGGGTTTTGCCATAGCGGGATTATTGCGGCCATTCACGCGTACATATCAGAGACCAGACGCATGTCCTGCTAACTCGGTCAAAATTTTTTAGCCTTTTCTTCCAAAAATTACATCATTCACTGATTCATTCCTTAGACTTATTATATAATTCGGTAACCGTCTCCCCAATTCCTACAGGCTGATTATATAGGGCCATCAGGTGGGCGTTTTAGGCCCAAAAAGCCACTCCGTTTCTTGGCCAATCCCCCACGTGGGTATGTGCCACTAGAAAAGGATCAACAACAACAACAACAACAAGGACTGACTGTTCCCCGGGCGCATCGTGCGTGCTGACTCGGCGCTCGATGCACGAACACAGGGCATATCCGATGTCGGGGGAGGCTGGCGCGTCCAGACCCGGCAGCCCCACGCAGCCGGCTGAGAACGCGTTGTTCGCCAGCCAATTGGGAAGCGCCTGCGTGACGCCCTCCACCAGCATCCAGAAGGCCAAACTAGCGGCCAACCCGCGGTCCCCTTCACTCCGAAGGAAGGCGGACAGCGACACCGATGCCACCAGGGTGAGCCATTGAGCGGTTACGTCTGCGCGGGCTTTCCCTAAGAGTGCAAACTCGGTAGCCATTGGGAAGGTAATTGTTAAGGTCTCGCAGCCTGAGCTGCAGTGTTGGGTAACTTCCCAAATACTCGGCGCAGTGGCTCAGCAGCTAAGGCGCTGGGCTGCTTTGTCCAAGGACGCGGGATTGATCCTGGCCGCGGTGGATACTATTTCGGATGGAGGAGACAAGTGAAAATGCCCGCGTGTTAAACTTTCGCCGCACATTAGAGATCCCCCGGTGGTAAATTATCCTGCAGCCCGCCACTATAAGGCACGCCTCACAGCCCAGTGGAAGCTAAGGCGCGTAAACCCCGCAAATCAATCAATCAATCAATCAATCAATCAATCAATCAATCAATCAATCAATCAATCAATCAATCAATCAATCAATCAATCAATCGATTTGCCAGTTTACTATTTCCTATCCCAGTAATTCGATTACTTTTGGTATAATCAGATTTTACAAAGTGTCGGCGCAAGCCATCATTGCTTTGCTCCTCGTACGCATGAAGGCCACGCTGTTAAGGGGGTGATAAAAGGACTGCAGGGGAATAAAGGTTATTTTCCACTCAGCCATGTTCTGTAACACCAATAGTCATGTGCTGAATGTCTCCATCGCCCCGCCTCGTCGAGGCAGTCTAGGTAGTTCGGACACCACAACAATACGTATAGAAACTAGCTAACATCGGTCTTAAAACAAAGTATGGACGCAAAAAATCGGCGCGATTCTCATACTACCAAAGCAAATTGAAATGCGATAACGGGCATAATAGGACGCAGCGGTGCGTGGGTCCTAGTTCAGGTGCGGCTATATATACTTTTAACTTGAAATGCATGTAGTTTTTCAGGATGCATTTCACCCGTGTTTCCCCTGGCCGCCACGCAGTTCGCGTAGTTGACAGTGCGAACGAACTGCGAAGTATATATATCTTAGGAATGCGTTGGGAATGCTGTGACAAGGTCTCCGCAATGTTGCCTCCATTTGCCCACAAATGGGTTTTGCCAAGTCTCGGGTCTGTCTAATGGCGGCCATTAAAACGGCCGTTTTTTACGGAGATCACCGGGAAATGTATGTGCCTGTCGCGCTTAATCTCTAGGAACAAAGCAGCTTCCCCTTTTAAACTCGAGATTCCACACACAGAAGCTGCACCTCCGTTGCGATGCGCATGCGGATAGGTACGAAATAATTTGGGCCTCGTCGAGGTCTCTGATGGGCTCAGAATTCTTGTACAAAAAATTGCACTATTAAAATGGCCTCTAGGCGGTACTCTGGTTTCTCTCAAAATAAAGTTGTTCTCTCTCTCTCTCTCTCTCTCAAAGCCGAACTCCAATAGGCGCTGTCGTATCCGGCTGCCATATCTGGATTCAACCGCGGGTTAAGCGATTCGCCGCCGTGCCTCAGGCGCTAAGGCGTTCTACTTGTCTCGAGTACGCGGTGGCGGTATTGGAACAGGAGCACGCTATACTAAAGACCCCCCCAATGGCCCAAATTAATCACGCAGACCTCCTCTACGAAGTGCCTCATATTCTTGCTCTAGTGTCACTGCTATGCAGAATATATGAAAAATTAAAGCCGTTCCACTCAATGTGAAAGCTGTCGGAAGTGCAAAGCAATGATTCGCCAAATGGACTGCAGCGCCGTTATCCGCTTACGGCTACCACCCAACGCATTTCAAATTTCCCGCCTTCGCAGTGCTCAGGCGCCTCCTGCCTGAAACTGCGCCAGAGGGAGTTCTTTTTGTGCTTGCTTTTCCTTCCGCACGTGCTGGCATTGCACTGCCACTTTTTTTCGCTTACTATCGTAAAAACCAACCCAACGAGCGTTCCTAACTAAATGAACATGGGCGCTGCCAGTTATATTACGTATACCCTAGGTCTTTTTTTTTGCCTGCTCAGAGCAGCTCTGGGCAGTTCCAGGCAGCCCAAAACTGCTCCCGCCATAGATGTTCTATGGGCAAATAAAATACGGAGCTGCTTGGAGCTGCTCAGAGCTGCTTTGACCAGGCAAAAAAAAGAGACCACCTGTTTCAAATGTGCCTACAGTTATTTTCTTTTTTTTTTGCACTTAAAGGGGCACTGACACAAAAATTTTGCATTTTGTTTATTTTTGTTGCGATAAGTAGCTAGTGACCTACTTATAACCTGTAGAAACCTCATGTGCTTCAGCGTGCGACGGTTGGTGAATTAGAGGCATTTTCAATGCGGCCATTCGCATTTTCGGTTTCAGCGGGTGCCGCGAAACGATGGATTTTGTGTGAACAAAGCTATCCACGTGACCGTCGAAGGGATATCACAGAGCAGAGCTGCCGTAGCACTGTCGAATCCGCATCGCCGGAAGTTTCTGCGAATGCCCCCACGTACTGACCTCGCGAGCCGCTTAAAGGGGCACTGACACAAAATTTTGAAGGCGAGATAACTTCGGAGATAGATTGGTGGGAACACATATACATCATCTGCAAAATATCAGCGGTGAATACAGCCTAGAACATATTTAAAATCAATTTTGAAGTGTGCGAAACGCAACCGAGCGGCCAGCAGAGGACCACGCGCAAGTGTAAATAAACAACATCCAAACACGTCACGAGTTTGTGTTTGCCGCTTCCGCACTGCCGGCTCGCCGCTCCAATCGGAGGGCCGGAGGGCGGAGCTTCTGCTCTCGAGAACGAACGACCCGATCGTTGGCAGCGGAGGCGCCGTGATTTCGTCAGCTCATCGGGTAGCTAGCCGCGACCAAAGTTCTACAGCGATTCCAGGCACTCTGTTTCTATTACTGTTTATTACCATTGGATGCGGAAACGCGCCGGAGGCACGAAAAGCCCACTGAGCAAGCCGCACGGTCGCTGTGCAGGCGGCGGCCACGGCCGCGAAGTGGCCCACGCCGGCGCAGGTAGCTCGAGTGATAGCTTGTTACGGCTGCACGAAATTGTCCCCAAGTCCCGACCATGGTGGCTTACATGAGAAAGGAGTTAATGATGCCATGGCGGGTTGCATTAAAAATTGTCATCTGCACCGCTTACGAGAGCGGCACTCGAATATCCGCCGCAGTGCTAAGCCGAACACATCTGTAGGCGGACCTGTAGGCAGACCGGCCGGCTGCTCCCAGCGCGCGTCTTGCCACCCACCGTCTCGAGCGTCGCGCGTCGTTCGTTAGCCGCGGTAGCATTTGCACTCGCAGCGCCTGCGTCACATCCACGGTCGCTTTTTAATTAGGCGCCTCACGAGATCAGTACGGGGGGGCATTCGCAGAAACTGCCGTCGATGCGGATTCGACAGTGCTACGGCGGCTCTGCTCTGTAACTGTGATATCCCTCCGACGGTCACGTGGTCAGCTTTGTTCACACAAAATCCACAAAATCCATCGTTTCGCGGCACTCGCTGAAACCGAAACTGCGACTGGCCGCATTGAAAATGCCTCTAATTAAACAACCGTCGCACGCTGAAGCAAATGAGGTTTCTACAGGTTATAAGTAGGTCACTAGCTACTTATCGCAACAAAAAAAACAAGATGCAAACTTTTGTGTCAGTGCCCCTTTAATTAAAAAGCGACCGTGGACGCGACGAAGGCGCTGCGAGTGCAAATCGCTGCGGCGGCTAGAGAACGACGCGCGACTCTCGATACATTGGTTGGGGAGACGCGCGCTGGTAGCAGCCGGTCGGTCTGCCTACAGGTCCGCCTACAGATGTGTTCGGCTTATAGCACTGCAGCGGATATTCCATTTCCGCTCTCGAAAGCGGTGCAGATGACAATTTTTAATGCAACCCGCTATCGCATACTCCTTTCTCATATAAGCTGCCATGGTTGGGAGTTGGGTAAAATTTCGTGCAGCGGTAGCAAGCTATCACTCGAGCTACCTGCGCCGGCCTGCGCCACTTCGCGGCCGTGGCCGCCGCCTGCACAGCGACCGTGCGGCTAGCTCACTGGGCTTTTCGTGCCTCTGGCGCGTTTTCGCATCCAATGGTAATAAACAGTAATAGAAACAGAGTGCCTGGAATCGCTGTAGAACTTTGGTCGCGGCCCAATGAGCTGACGAAATCACGGCGCCTCCGCCGCCAACGATCGGGTCGTTCGTTCTCGAGAGCAGAAGCTCCGCCCTCCGGCCCTCCGATTGGAGCGGCGAGCCGGGCGAGCCGGCGAAAAACGCCGGCAGGGCGGAAGCGGTAAACACAAACTCGTGACGTGTTGGGATGTTGTTTATTTACACAATATTCTCGGGATGTCGATTGCGCGTGGTCCTCTGCTGGCTGCTCGGTTGCGTTTCGCACACTTTAAAATTGATTTTAAATATTTTCTAGGCTATGTTCGCCGCTGATATTTTGCAGATGATGTAAATGTGTTCCCACCAATCTATCTCCGAAGTTATCTCGCCTTCAAAATTTTGTGTCAGTGCCCCTTTAACAACGGCGAGATGTAGGACAAGCGCCAGCGGTTCACGAGTTTCGTACGCTTATGACTATATAAACCGCTTGGCTTTCGAAGCCTGTGGGTTACGCCGCGACGACGGAACGTCGTGTGGCTGTACTTACGTCCAGCGAACGAGCTACGACTACAAGGCGAGCCCCTAAAGTGCTCTGCACTTAAAATGCTATAGAGCGCATTGGTTCATGATAATCCGAGAAGTAGCGTATCATGAAGCGTGCTTTGTGAGCGCCGTTAGTCTCATAAAACAAACGTAGGCGAAGAAAACGCTGGCTACAAATGTTCTATGGTAGGAAAATATCTTTATTTTTTGCTGCGGTCTGTTTTCGGCTTATATTAGCCGCCGGGCTGGCCCTGCGCACCCCGCCTCATCCATCCCTTACGATAAGCCAGGCGCGTATTTGGCGGCTCTTGCAAACGGACACCTTCTCAAGCAGAGCTCGCCTCTACCACATCCATCCGACAGAATTCCCTTCGTCAGCATTCCCCCTGTGTGGGGAGCACGCTTCACTAAGTCATTCCATATGGCAGTGCCCCCAAGACCCTTTCCCTCTAATCACCAGCAGCGAGCAGTGGAGGGAGGCGTTGGGTAGCTCCGACCAGGCTACACAAGTCCTGCTCAAAAGAGCCACCGAAGTCGCTACCAGCCTTGGCCGGTGGCCACCGCGCTTCTCTGACCCTTGCTGGAATTAAGTTTTCTCCTCCCCCTCCTCCTCCTCGCTGTTAAAGTTTGTGCTTGAGGTTCAGAATTGATTGAAAAACCTTTATTAAGACAGGAAGACCAGAGGTCCGAGTGTGGTAAGGGAAAGGAGGGAAATGGAATTAAATCAGTCAGAACGCGCTCACGACATAGGCCCGCGTGAAAAGAGACGCAGGGTTGAGTATTCGGGCATTAACCTTGCTCCTCTTGTCTCGTCGTGACTAAGTCAACACTTCTAGGTGGCAAATAGTTGAATATTTTCGCCAATGCACTGCCACCCAACGCATGCCACCCAAATTAATCGACAACCACCGACCTTAAACTCGCTGTGGGCTTTCGTGTGACAGGCTCTCACATGGGGAAATCATTAATCTATAGCCCATTATCCGATGCGGCTGCCTACCATCATAAAGTAATGTTGATATGATTCGAACAGTTTTTTGTTCCCCACTTTCCGTGAAATTTGCGCGGTAGGCCAACGCTTCCATCGCTTTCGTTTTGGCCAGTATACGTGAGGGACTTGCGTCCAGCAGTTGACATAATTGAGTTCATAATGACAATCTTATCATCGCTCGAAGCCTGTGCTGCTACCTGTGGCCTAGATATGCCACAAGCGGAAAAGAACATGCGTTTCCCCCTTCCTGGCGTGCTCGCCGGACGCAATATGGATTTTCACGCCAGGCATCTTTGCAGTGATGTTTGAGGGCTCCTTGCCAAATTCACAAGCCCACTCCGGCGGTAGGCGGAGAGATAACTTCTTTCTCTCTGAGTGTGACCACTGAATAGGCTTCCACCAGAATCAGAAATAGGTTGGAGTGGCAGGTGGTGAAGATGGAACAAATGAAAAAGATTTCTTAGCTCTCGCAGTAAAGTTGTATTTGGCTTAGCCTTCTTGGGCCAGTGTACTCTAGCATGTTTAAAGGGACCCTGCAGCCCCTTTTTCAACTTTTTTTCGAAATCTTGAATGCTTGCAGAAGGTAGTCAGGCAACGTATCCGGTAATTAGTTTACTATCCAAGCAAACACGCTCAATCCAACACGCACTCAATCCTAGCAAGCTCATATTAGGGGGTCGCAAAGTTCCTCATCCAAACATTACGGCTCTATGCCCAATAGCAATCAAGGAATTCCGTAGCCACTTTAAAAAGAAAGCCAAACGCCACAAAAGCAAAGCAGAAACGGGAGGCGTATCTGCTGCGACTAGCAAAACACGCAGTGCTCCTCCGTCCGGGCAGTAACTCTAACTTTCGCAGTGCTTCCAGTTGCGAAGGAAAGAGTCAAAGCGGTTATCCGAGGTGTTTCAGGGTCCCTTTAAAGAAGGCACGGGCTGCACTAACTGGGCTTGATTGGTGGCACTGACTCAAGCCTGAAGTTTTCATTGGCTACATGCGCTCGTTCATACCGCCGTCAAACTCTCACCATCCTGAACAAATGAGCTCGCAGTTAAAGATGTTGTTTTTCCCTCTCTCTACACAGCATGGCGACCTGCCGTCTCCCAGCGGCCCCACCGGCGGCTTCGACGTGGACACGGGCACCCCAAAGAACGCGGCGGCGGAGGACAGCCAATCCCAGCCTGTGGGGCCCAGCACTCCGCTGCAGTGGCTGTTCAGGGCCCCTCGGCGCGCGTTCGTGGCCGCGGTGGCCGTGGTGTTGTACCACGGGTTCCTGACACTCGCCGTCATCCGCGAGTTGGCGCGGGGGCGCGAGCCCGACCTGTGCCGGCCCCTGTGGCTGCTGGCGCTGTTCACGCTCGCCGTGCACTTCTTCCTGCTCGGCTCGGCCACCCTCTCGCGGCTCGGACAGAGACTCCTCAAGTCCATCGACGCCCTTGGGCAGAGGGAGAGGTGGGTAGAGAGCGGCCTAGGGGTTTGCGCAACGTTACAGGAGTTCTATGGCAAATCATCCGGTACTGGGCCACAGCAGGGTCATTTTTGCGTTGCTATAATATTTGGTGTATCTGATGACTAATGCAGACGAGGGAAAGGTAGGGTGGGTGCATCAGTCACGCATTAAACGGCTTAGTTGACAAAAAACCGGCGTCCTCAGATCCCGTGACCATAATCTGCCATCGAAATTCCCATTGGCTGCGAACGAGTGCATTCGCCGTCCTGCCGCCCACATCGGGTATGTGACGGTCCAACGCTATGCCGAAGATTGCGCTCTTGGGTGTAACTTGCTCATAGACCGGTACCTGCATCTGACGAACGATGCTCGGCGCCTTGTTAGCTTAATTTTATTTTGACCCCACGTTAAGTCCAAATAAAGGCCTAACACCATTCTAGCCAAGTTTGACTGACCGTCCGAAGCTGATGGAATACTCAACAATTCGTATTAGCGTCGATTTCAACATAACCGTCCACACACATTTTTTCACAATTTAGCGGGATGGTATATGCTCACGCTTTCTCACCTCTTAAGAGAAAGCTTAGGTGCCCCGTGACTTTTTACGTGTAACATACATGAAATACATACGTGCACATACATAAAATACATGCTAAGGTCAGGAGTACATCACATTCTCTGGCAAAACAGTACTTGCTTCATCATCATGGATAGCCAGCATAAGACACAGTGCCCATTTGGGTACCCGCCTGGAACGGCACGCTGCTCTTTGGCGCTCGGCGACCGACGTTGCACAGTCGCTGTCACCTGAATAACACACCACCACACCGGCCACTAAAACGGCAAATGGGTGAACAACTTAATGTGAAGCTGGATTCTTATGCTGCAAGGATTGAAGGAATACTTGCAATGAAATGAAAGACGACCTGTTGCAGATGTGTTACGGGGACGTCAGCACGGATGTACGCCTTTGTCCAATGCGCCTGCCTACACAAGGACTGTGCTCGCAATGCCACGTGAGCCAAGCTGCAGCGTACACACAACCCGTACTCCGGCTTCCACGATCAGCTTCGTCTCTGCACCGTTGCTAATTCCGGAGGCAGTGGACATGCACACGCCCACACACCCCCGCGCAGAGAAATCCTCAAGAGCTCCTACCCCCCTCCTTGGTGCACCAGCGCTGCGCGTGCACAAATCACGCGCACTCTTCCTTCCAGTATGTGCTATCACTCCCTTTTCTTGCGCTGGTTACACGTATTTTCATGAATTGAGCTCCTTATGCTTATTATATATCTGGTGTCTGTGGCAAGCTGTGTCTCTTGAGGAGTAGATCCACATCGGGTTCCCAGTTCCACTTTCGTCAAGCATGTTGCTGAGGAGCTGCCGTTGCCGCGCGAGAAGTGGGATTAAGGCCGCATCAGGAGACGAGTAAGGTTGATGATACCAATAATAGCAGCAACGCTTAAAATATATGCCCTGATGTACGTACGGACTGTTTCGCCTTGAGTACGGTGTGCACCACATTCTGCGTTGATAACTGTTGTGCTTAATCATTGATCGAGGAACGTCGGAGCCGAAGAACCTCCGAGCTGTACGCGTCACGTCTGTGCATTATCGGGTGCAGGGTTCCCCTGGTGTGGCTGGTCGTCCTTGCCCTGGGGCTGTGCGCTCTGGTGTGGGACTCGCGTCACCACCTCGCGCGGCTGGCCTCCCTGGGTGGAATCATGATGCTCCTGGCCTTGGACTACCTCTTCTCCAGCAGCCGAAAGAGCGTGAGTATCGCTGCGCCCGTGTCACGGCGATGCATCGCCGCGAAGGTGGGGTGCCTACTTGAGCGCTTGACTTTAGTGAGCACCACACACGCGCTACCAGCCGTCCAATAAGCGCACGCTGTGGTAATTGTTCTTTTCAAGTAAGTTTTCGAATAGTGCGATGGACATGGATTGTTTTTTTGTTTTAGGAGCCGTAGCCTACGTTGTGAGGCCGTGACAGTGCGATGGACATGGATTGTTTTTTTGTTTTAGGAGCCGTAGCCTACGTTGTGAGGCCGTGAAAACAGCCGCAAAATTGGCAAGTTTCCATTCTTGCAAGCTTGCATCTAAAGCTTTCATATAAAATTTTGATCTAGAGCACTGGTGTGGAATTCTGCACGACGCCGACGCGAGACCACAGGAGCAGGCGCTCAAGAGCTGCTCTCTAAAAAGCGCGGAAAGGATGTTTGTTAATACCAACCAAAAATAGCGAAAACGGGCAAACTCTGCACTACGCCTAGCATCTGCGGGAAAAGGCACAATTGGAGAAGTAAACGCATTCGATTGCTCCAATTGTAAAATTTGTATCATTGGTGCAAACAAACAAAATAAAAATTTATAACAATAAAAACCCAACGTCTTTAGCTACTCCATGTGAAGTGTGGTTACAAAAAACCCGGAATGTAGACAAGAAGGATGAGAATCAAACGCATCGTCAGAAAATTTTATGAATTTATGCAGATTCTTCTAAAAATAATATTGTTGGTTGCACAACTCGCAATAGGCCCGCGTGGGGCTATTTGTGGCCTTACTTGGAAATTTTGAGAGTGTTTGGGTCGAAATAGGTGCAGTTTGCGTTTGTTGATGCTCGATATACCTGATCGGCTTTGCAGCACCGATTCGGGAGGCTCGTGGGAGACTCCTAACTTCGGGCGGCCCCTCAAGCCGTGCCAAACAACGTGTCGCTAATTTTCTCCGGTAATCGGCTCCCGATGCGGGAAGACGCACGCACGCTAGCGCAACTCCACGGCCAGTCTTCGGTTAGTCTTTGCTCGGGAATAAGTATGAAAAGAAAGCAAAAACTTAAAACTGGTCACGCCCCTTCGATGCTCCTCGAACTCGGGGAGTTGTCTCTGCACCCACGAAAAGACCACCCAGGCTTCGGAAAGAGCGAAATTAAGATGGGGACACCGAAAAATTCATTGGGGCGGGCCACGCAGTCCGCGATTGCCCTGTCAGATCTAACGCGCGCCAGCTGAACACGACTCGCGGGGAGTTAATCGATAAAGGCTCACTCGAGACGGCCTCGTACGAACTATAACCATGGATTAACTGTGTCATTAGAGTGGAACGAAAAGCAAAAACGCCCGTGCGTACGAGTTTTCGGCGCACGTTAAAGATCCCTAGGTGGTAAAAATTAATCCGGAGCCATCCGCTACGCCGCGCTTCATCACATGCGTTGCGTTGGCGCGTTAAACTCTACAATCAATCAATGTCATTAGATTTCAAACAAGCTTGCTAGAACTCTTCCTGCGGATACGAATGCACGCGTTCACCGCGTGCTCCTCCTCCGACGCGGCTACGCAGGTTCCGTGGCTCGTGCTGGCGCGTGCGCTGACGCTGCAGTACGTGTTGGCGACGTTGATGCTCCGTCTCTCCGTGGGTCGAAGGGCCATGATGTGCCTGTCGCAGCAAATCGAGACCTTCTTCGACTGCGCCTCCGAAGGCAGCCGCTTCCTTTTCGGCTACCTGGCCACCGGCGGCAACCTCTCGGTGCACGACCATGGCGCATTGGCGGTGCTCATGGACCACTCCGGGAACGCGACCACACTCAGGCCCATACTCGCCTTCACCGTGAGCTGCTGCTGCGCCTGTTCTACAGCGAAGCTGTTTAGCTACAGCTCTATAGTGCATGCACAAGATAACCCTAGCCCGGAAATGTCCGTGAACGGAAATCGTGGTAGGGAGAGAGGTTTCATAGCGGGGGGCGTTCAACACCGTGAGCTTAGACTCGTAGGTTGCGCCACCTGGCCGTCCACGCCTGTACGCCATTGGTGTAGTGAACGGCAGAACGCAGCTGAACAAGCGAACAGGCAAGCAGCGAAACTTCGCCGAAACTTCGCCGTCGTTGTCAAGCCTCCCATTATAGCACAAAAGGAAAGAGCGGAGCTGCAACACGCATGATGCAGATCGAACCTATTCGAAAGCGTTTAGGAGGATCCTAAAAAACCAAGTGTCAAGCGTAGCGAAACCAAAAACATTCGACATGGCTTGACGGAAGTGAGACATCTCTGGCGATCAAATGGACATTCCTGGTTTCGCTTTCACAACAGTAAAGATGTGCTTAATTGTTTTCAGATTTATTGTTTGTGTGCAACTCGATGGAGCCGAAATATCTTCGCTGGGTTTTCGGCCCCCGCATGCGTGGTTCCGGACCTGAATATATCTCATGGCGTTCCTTTCATTGCGTAGTAGTGCTAGTGAGACGGGAAGTGCAGGGTGGCCTGGTCAAATACGACGTTCAACTTAAGCGAAATGCAAATCCATGGACCCAGATGAAGCATTCATGAAATACGGTGGCAACATCTCAGGCAGGAGTGGCCTTCAAGTTGGAACGTTCTCTTTGCTCCGTTGACCCCTCACACCCCCCTCGTGTCCAGGCGATGCCGGTGATCTTCTACGTGGGCTTCTGCGTGAACGTGCTCTACTACTGGGGCGTCATGCAAGCGCTGGTGACCCGGCTGGGCGGCTTCCTGAACCATGTGGTCGGCTCCACCGCCTGCGAGTCCATGTGCGCCGCCGGGAACATGCTCTTTGGCCTGGTACAGACGACTTTGTTTCCTTCGTGGTCCTTAAAACGTCCGATACTTCGGAATTGGTATACCAGGCGGACATGAGGGCAGGTGCGCTTACATCTGGGAAACAGGGATAACACTTGGTGCCTGTTACTACATTGGTCGCGGCTACTGATGGCACCTTGGGATGTCTTATAGTCGTTAGAGCGGCAACGACTCACGCGGCGTCAGCTCTCAAAAATCTTTGATTTCCAACTGCTGACTCTCCCCCACTCATGAAGGCGAAATACAGGAAACGGAGAAGCGCGAAATCTGAGATCGAAGCATTCCCCTCTCCGGTGGTTTGGTGGCATGTTACACAACCTTTCTTGGGTGTATATTATTTTGGAGAACTGGAACGCATCACAGGTGATGGTTTGTGAGCAGCTGTAAGAACATGGAATTGGAAGGAGCAGTAGCATTCCAACTTGATTTAGTCAACAGAATTGCCGCAGAGCGGGCCCCGTTTGGAGTAAACTACCCGGAGGCAGAAACTGGAGTATATCGTAGCATTCAGCGTTCCCGTTGGGTTGTACAGTTTTCTGAACCTGTGCGTGCCTTGTGATGTCTTAAAACTGCCAGAGAAATCTAAATGCGGGGGCAGGTCCTAATTAGTTGTGAAAGGGAATGGCAACCACACTACTGCCAATCCCAGTTTGGCTTGGAGGGAACTATTCTCACGTCAATTAATTCGTTCGCGCGCAACCGGCGCTGAAAAGGAGATTCCGCGGGCAGCACCAGGGATTACGCGAGATTACACGAAACAGGTGAGAACTTAAAAATAATCTGTGACCTCAAGTTGTCTTAGCTTTTGTGAGGGCATCCGGCATCATCTTAGTATTCTGCTGACACGCCCGAGGACTCCCTTGACCTAACCGGCAAGAACTGCCGCCTTAAAACACGCTTCACCTTTAGAGTACTTTACGCAAGGTGGTGCAACCTTTACAGGAGAAGCAAATTCTAACATGTTTGTGAAGACCCCTGGTGACTAAAGTGTACCGGTGAAAGACGAGGGGAAAACGACGCAGCGGTGGCCGAAATCCACTATATGCGTGGCTTAACCGCGATGTCTAGAAATGGAGATGAAATGGGGCAACTAGAACGCCGACAGCCTCCGCTGCGCCAAACGGCCGGCTGTAAGGCGGATTACATGCAGAAAATCGGCCGGTTCGTTGTCTGGTAGTGGTTTTGTCTCTGACAGACATAAACTTTGTTCAATTTCACAGTCTGGTTGGTCATTTCTGTAGCGTTCATCTGGAAGCACATAACTTGCAGAGAAATAACTTATTCGTGTCCACTTCATGCGGCTAAAACACTCTACAGGATAAGATTCGTACAAAGGCACACTCGGACGAAATTATGTAACTAGCACCGTGAATGGAACAATGCTATTATCCCGAACTCTCAATGGCATGATTTATCTTGTTACCAGTTTTCCGGCCTCTGGTATTATTCGCTTAGTGTATAGGTTTCAACCTATGCTGCCCATGTCTATGTACACAACAATTTCTTTCACATTGGTTGAACTTCCAGGCGGAGAAGAGTCATAAGGTGATCGCGACAATGGATTTTGTTAAATAAGTCAAATTCAATGAACGAATGTATTTGCGATGGAAATATCAAGACACTTGCTTATCTTCTTTGTGCAATTCACGTAATTAAATCGTATTCCCAGACACCCGTATCCAAAATAGTCCCACACTTCCGCCAAGTGCGCTTCACGAGACGCACACAATGTCTTTTCGGTGTTGCGGAGGTACTCGGTGCGCAGTTCTTCTAGATAGTTCCACGGGTAGGTGCCATTCTGTGGGCTAACGACAATACGTAGTTCTCTCTCGGCGAACGTTTTTTGCTGAAAGAGCAATATTCGCTGTCTTCGGGGTGCTAAATGACTCCATTTATTGGCTGTGCGACATTTTTAAGTCCGTGTTGCATCTTGTACCTACCGTCATGCCTGGGAAATCTGGTGTTTCGTGAGACCGGTAATAGATCAACTACGGTGTTTTTGGTATGTGTAAGTGGCATGAACGGTAGTCTCTAAGCTTCTCCCTTTAATATAGTATTGTAATATTTATGGCGGTGAAATGCCTATGCTCTTCTATGGTACGCCAAAGTTAAGTGATCTTCAGTTTGGGAAATTAACAGTAACTAAGAAAAACAACCTATAAAACTTCCCTTCGCCTACCATAGAACCCTAGATGAGTACACTGTTAGCGACGCTGCCTTTTTTAAGCGATGCTTAGATGGCTTGGGTTTCATGTATTTCATTTTCCCGTCAACAAAAGTTCCGGATGTTCCACGTGTTCTTGAAGGGCGAGGCTTTCTATAGGGTCCGGCATTCGGACAAAAACGTTTCGGTGCGTCTCTCCTCAAGTTTCGATCGTTTCCCTTGCGGAAATTACTCGGGGCTTGGGCTCTAGGGCGACGCTGGCCCTGAACCCATCGTAAAAAACATTTCTTTCATTGATGCTAATTAGTTACCGAATGAAATTGTAGGCTAGGGTTCCGTGCATGTTTCTTGTGTAGGCAAGGCCAACTTCATCGCGAATGCCCAGAACAAAACAAAACAGCTGGAACTCTTTGTGTCTTCCTTAAGGGGTATACCCCGTCAAAGCTAAAAAGAAATAAATTGCACATTCCCTTCTCGGAAATTGTCACCCTTATGTCTTGTGGGAAAAAGCTTCGCTGGTCATATTCCTTCACATACTAGAATGGCTCATGATTTGAATAAATGTCGATCTTTTTGTTACTGAGACTGATATGAAGTACTCGTTGTATATATCCCTCTAATGCTCTGATTAGGCGTAGTATTATTAACCTACGTTTACAACTTCGGCATTCGGACGTAGACCTCACGTCTACGAATCTTAAATGATAATTTCTTATCAAACGCTACTATTATGCGGCACTGTAGTTAATACTATCTAATAGCCTTACATTATACAGCGCAGAATAAATCTGCATGATTCATTAACTTGTACTACTCGCGCCATCACATTGTCTGCATTGGAAGCCTGCCTAAGACTTCCGCCTTCGTAATGCGCAGAAAATTCGTATTTTTGTTGTTTATAAGCCTATTGATTATATTTTTGTACCGCAGTATTTAATCGCATCTACAATTTCTTGCGTTGATTTTTGGTTTAATAATACTCCAAAACGTCTTGATCTGGAGCGCAAAGAGAACGCATTATTGCGAGGACAAAAGTAGTACAAAAATTCTTCCTGGGCACAGAGTAGCGCTTATGTTGTCTGCAGTTGTTGATCTTTACGTGTTGTTCCTTGTTTCAAGGCACACTGTGACATTCTTTTAAAATAAAATTGGGTATTTTCAGTTCCTTTCGAGATTCAGCATGTGGTCACAGTAAAGATTTTAGTTTTTATGCATGTAATATCTTTTTACTTTGGCTACTTTTACTAGCACAACTATGCAGCCTTCAGGCGTCCTGTGTAACCGTCTTTGTTGCAGTTTTGGAGTTATGAATTCGGTGAGGGAAAATTCGCGGGGAACCTTATCTGTGCACTTTATGAGACTTGCGTGAACACCTAGGGTGGATTCACCTACATGTAATGCATTTTTCTTTCAATTTTTGCATTTAATATGTATTTTGTAGAGTCAACGGAAGGTAACACAGGCAGCAATGCCCTATTCAATCTTCATCTTTTTCGCTCGTGAATGCTACCTCCTAATCTTAATCATTGTGTTTTGGAGTTCTTGGACTCCATGCCTTTCCTCGGGGACACCGAATTTTCTATCACAGCATATCATGCATGTCTATATAAGTATGGTGAAGGCTTTCTTATATCTCCGTGCAAGAGTGCGAGCTACATGCATTCTTTTCCGCTGTGGAAGCCCGGCCTGCTTGCTACGTGTCTCTTACACTCCCATGGCCCCCGCTCTCTCTCTCTCTCTCTCTCTCTCTCTCCCTCCCTCCCTCTTTCTCTCTCTCTCTCTCTCTCTAGCATATATATATATATATATATATATATATATATATATATATATATATATATATATATATATATATATATATATATATATATATATATATATATATATATAGCGTAGTGGTTATCGCACCAGACCGGTATTCTGGAGGTCGTGGGTGCGGACCCCACCTGGCGAGCATTTTTTCTCCGCTTTCTTTCTTACTTTCCAAATTCTTTATCTGTTTCAATGACATACCACAACCTCCCCTTTGCTTTCCGAGGTTTTCTTGGCTGCCAACCCTTATTTCTGTGTTATTTCTACGAGCCCCTCATTTCCTATTCTGATTCGCTACATGCATAGCGAGGGCCTCTGTTCTGGCAGTCTTGGTGCCATAGGGAGCTTAAGAGGGTTTAACGCTGGTTGACCACTCTCGACATGTCGTAGACACTCGAGTCACGGCGCAAGGATTAAAAGGTCCCCTTCACCCCGAAAAGTCAGAGTGGCGCTGGCTACCACCCCCAAGCACAGGAAAAAATTACATTGACATAAATACCCCAGAAAGCGGGGGGGAAAATCGCCCCGCCGGTAGCGTAGTGGTTATCGCACCAGACCGGTATTCTGGAGGTCGTGGGTTCGGATCCCACCTGGCTGGCATTTTTTCTCCGCTTTCTTTCTTTCTTTCCAAATTCTTTATCTGTTTCAATGACCTACCACAACCTCCCCTTTGCTTGCCGAGGTTTTCTTGGCTGCCAACCCTTATTTCTGTGTTATTTCTACGAGGCCCTCATTTCCTATTCTGATTCGCTATATATATATATATATATATATATATATATATATATATATATATATATATATATATATATATATATATATATATCACACTTTCGGTCTTGCCGCATGCAGGAGCAGTCTGCCGTGCTGCTGCACCCGTACCTTCCGTACGCCACCAAGGCCGAGCTGCACTGCTTCATGGCGTCCGGCTTTGCCAGCATGTCCTTGGTCATGATGGCCTCGTATATCGCCATCGGGGTATGTATGGATCAATTCCCCTTCAGCTAGTTCCTCCTCACGTAAACAAGGGTGCAGTGGCTATCGGTAGAATACAATGGGTCGGAGGGAGTATATTTTATGCCGGTGCTGCGCGGAAACTTTGTCTCGTTCCCAAGAAGTATCGCTTTCGGCGGCAGAATTCAGGATAGGAAGGGACACGGCCCGTAACTGAATGAGCGCGGAGAAGACACGTATCTGGCCTGTGGCTCTGTGGCAGCGGCGATGAGAGACTGAGGAAGTTGTCGATCGTGATCCCTGTTCGGAATTCATCTAATTTCGAGCCTGTTCACTTCCACTTTTACACCGTTTTTGTGCAAATGGTGCCAAAAAAAATCAAGGGGGGAATATAGCTGTAGTGTAAGATCATCTGACTGGGAAAAAAAGTCGCCGGCCAGGTTAGAAACTTGCTCCGCAGAGATCCTTCGAGACGTCACACCCTCATCACCGATTCTCCTCCTCGCAGGTGGACACGCGGCACCTGGTGACGGCGGCGGTGCTGGCGGCGCCTTCCTCCCTGCTCTTCTCCAAGCTGCTCTACCCCGAGACTGAGCAGCTGCGCATGGTCACCGTGCGCATCTACACACACAGGAGGTACGCGACGCGCACAGCGGCGGTAACCGGGAATCGGCACGAGCTCTGCCTCAGTCTTAAGCTACAAGCACATGCGTTTCGGCACTTGTTCACTACGCGCACTTATCTTATTGTTTGCATATGCTTTCGGCCTGGGAACGTGTGCTTGTACATCTGTTCCGGCCGCATTGGCCGGACCAAAGTCAGACCAAAGCATGATGCCATACCGTTGGTAACATTGCAGAGTTAAAGATATGGTAGTTATTCAGATCTTAAAGAATTCAAAACCACGCTACGAGCTTAAAGTAGCCACTCTAGATCTAAACTTGACATTTGTTCGGACCACTTTCCTCAATCGCGTTAGTTTTAGCGGTACTGTGAGGGAGTATTGACACTGGCCGCCTAGTACCATAACACAGCTGTCTTATATTGTCGGTGTTTCAGGGCCACGGAACGCAATAAGGCGTTGACGACGGCGGCTTCCAAGCAGAAAACGCCTTTTCTAGTGCTGAACTAGTCTTCAAAGCTTTGTGTGGGTGCTTGGACGCACATGGCAAACGTGTGTGTGTGCGTAGACACACTCAGAAGAACTGGGGAGTCATACGCAGAAAGCACTGTTCCCAAATGTGGAATGATAACCTGCCGGCTATAGCTCCTACTGGTGTTAAGTAAAATGCCTAGGTCTAATACAGAAGAACGATGAGCTCTGATAGAGTCCAAAAGAAAAAAAGCATAAGCATTTGATTTGTAAAATTCCTCTATACGTGAACCAGCTACGGCAGCAATGCATGCCCTTCTTCGATGCATTTGCCGGGTTACCTTGTGGCAACAAAACTGCTCCAGGCATGTTTCCTACATTTTGCATACACGTTTCCATTCGTTAATGTGTAATAAGATCAGGGCGTGTTCTGGGCTGTGCTGCGCATGCGCAGTGACATCTTCCTGTCGACTGCGCCAATTATATGGCCGCTTGTACAGTCCACTGATAAAATGGCAGCTACCAGGATGAAGTTAAAAAGCCCTCTATGGCACATTGAGAAACAGAATAGCGCAGGAAGAAACGGGACGGGAGAAACACAGAAGCCTAGACGTGAACTGATTGTTTATTGCACATAACATATATATAGCTCAGCGTAAGAGCAACATACGCGCACACGCGTACCCACACACAGAAAGAAAGAAAATACGAAGAGCCCTTCGGTTGCTTACGTGCGAGATTGCGAAAGCAGTGACATAAACAGCATTCAGAATGCTCGACCCAGTGCTACACTTAGGGCTTCACTTTGCGCTGGTTGCTTTATATACTGAATGTTATAAGTCTATATACTGAATGTTACAAGTGGTGCCTTGAGGACCAACGGACGAACGTGAAGTTGCTTTACGCTTTTGAAATTTCGCCGCTGAATAACCATCCTTTCAAACATTTTTTTAATAATGCATTCACATCTCCACTGATAGTAAATCGCCTGTCCGTTTCTTTGCCGTTCTCACTTAGAGTGAGACAGGAAGCTTCAGGTCTCAACATCTCCTTTTTAGACATATACACTATATCTTTTAGTGACATTTTACCACCCTGGCAACTTCAACCTGCATCTTGTGACTTGTCCTTCATGGAAATAGATACACCTAGGGTACCACAAACTGCTATTTTGCAGCACTTTTTTGTCCCTGCAGGATAAATATAAATGTGCAGAGTTTTACAGTGACGCATCAAAAACTGCTGCCACCATGGTGTCCTTCACTGCTCATGGACCAAGCTTTGATGCGTGCAGAACCATGAGCACATACAGCACAATTTACTCAGCTGAAGCATATGGCATATTACTCATTGCACAGCACATTCTTGCACGCAAAATTCCAAAGTCCATCATATTATAGATTCCTTGAGTGCTGTGCGCGCATTGGCATCGCACAAGCCATGCAAAAACAAAACTGCCAATAAGGTTTTTCACACTTTTATGTATAGACGTGCCCCAAAACTTATTCTGGTATTGTGCTTGGTTCCAGGTCACACTGGGATCGCTGGTAATGAGGTTGCTGATGAGAGGACCCCTGCTGCTGCACTCAGGAACACAGTAGATAGAACAATCCCAAACACTGACCTCAAGCCACAAATCCGTCCACACCTTCGTAACAACTAGCAAGCAGAGTGAAGTGAACAGGCAGAGAACAAACTAAACGTGACAAAACCGCCCTTGGGACGATACACCACCGACTCACACAACCGATTCAATGAAGTTGCCATATGCAGATATGCAGGTTGCGGATAGGACGTACTATCGGCGTCAAATGAAACGCGAACACGAAAATATGAACCAGAACGTGCAAAACTCACAAAATGCTGTTCGTAGAGTTCCTATAATGGCCCGCTATTGGTATATTTAGAAATTCACTTTTCCGAACTTTGTTTTCGTAACTAAGTCACGCGTTATTTTGGCTTGCGTGGAAAGAAATCGCGTTATTTGTCTGTTGAGGTTCATTATTTTGTGTTCGCGTTTCATTTGACGCCTATAGTACACATGCAACACACTCGCACCTGGTCACTTGATTTCAAAGACCCCTGTACAGCAGGTGTGGGGAACACTTACCCGTTGTTCACGTACTAATACGGTGTAAGGCACTCAACACAACACTACATAAATACTCTCCACAGCTATACAGAGGACACATACTCTGTACGCCTCGTACTTTTTAGGTGACGTTCCCTTGATTTCTCATTAGCACACCTTCCACTTTTTCAACGACGTCAAATTTTCACACCTTACAGGTCATCATCATACACACTGATGACCTGGCCATTTACACAGCCATCTTCATTGCTTTTTAAATCATTTGACGCATATTTTAACTGCAATGCTATAGTGTTTGCTTTCACACCAATCTCATGAAGTACCCTGTTCTTCGCGATCTTTGCCTTTGGTCGGGCTTGCGCCATAAAAAACAATCATCATCGTCGTCTTGAGATTGCGAAAGCATTACAATTTGTTCAAGCCATGCGATGATCTATGCACACCGGTAGGTCTGCTGTGATTGCCATCTTCTGCTGTGACAAGTGCACTAAAGGCACCAATCCCTGACACACCCTCCCCTTCCCCCCTTCCCCTTAATGAATGATGGGAGATCCTTCGGCTCAGCCCCTCCGCAAACGTCCACACGAGCTCAGCGGCCCGTGGGTGGGAGTTGCTAGCCCGGTACGGGGCCTGGAAATGAAGCTCTGCTCCATCGGCGGGTCCCCCCCCCCCCCCCGGAAGGGGAGGCGGGGGGGGGGGGAGGGGAGGGGGTCACTCTTTTGTATATAAAGATCAATCAATTCATCATTGTCCTCGTCAACACCACAATACATGTCTGACGAATAATCTGAGTTGTAATGGTCGCGTTGCTCTCGGCTCTTGGGGGTATGGCATTGATTGAGAGGACCATTGCGTTGAGGGCGGTGAAGTAAGTTAAGAAGCATATCGATTGACCCTTTAAAAGATGCCGCGTAGGTAGATAGATGCATCAGAGTCCATGGCGAGAGAGGTAGCACCCATACCAGATACTCGTCCAGTAGTGCGATTCCTTTACCACTGTCGTAATTGTTACTGATATGTCTGTTTCTACGAATTTCAGGCTTCGCAATTCTGCCTTGTTGGCCCTGTTAAAACGTTATTATCGTAAACATACTTTGCTGCTTGTGTAATCAGTATGACAAAATTACTCCTGTAAGTCAGTATACGCGTGTAATAAGTTTCTAAGTCGAAGGCGACGATTTCTCTATGTCTACTTTTAATTGCTAGTGCCAAGGATACCGTATTTACTCGCATAATCCTCGCACTTTTTTTTCGGAAAAGTCAATGCCAAGATAGGGGGATAGGGGTGCGAGAATTATGCGGGGAAAAAAATCCGGTGCACAGTGTTGCCAATTTGCTTTCTGCCAGTCTCGCTAAATGTAGCGGTCGTTTTTTGTATATGTAAGCTCAGTGTTGACAACAGCAGCTATTTCTTTTTATGTTATTATTGACAACGTAAACAGTCTCCCGTCGATCAGCGATCATGAAATTGCCGCCTTTGCTTTCTGGCGCGCGCCCTATCTCGTCGTCGTCATGTGCGTGCCCTACTCCAGTAATGCACGTTGAAGTCGGTGACGCCGAAGTGCCTGCCTGCGGCGCGGTTGCCGTGTTCGATCGCGTACTCTATCGCTTTCAATTTGAAAGCGGCAGTGTAGCTCGCGTTCTTCCCCACGGCGAAGCGGCACCAAGCACAAAACAAGGAGATCAAAAAGTTCTCAAAATGGCAGCGAGCTATACACCACTGACGCGAGTGACTCACTGACTGCTGCTGCTCAATGACGGGACATGACGGCGACACGACGACACGACAGCGGGCTGCGCGAACGCCGTCTAGTTGCGCGCACGCGAAACCGGCTCAAGGACAGTGTGAGTACCATGAGTACCGGGTTAGGGCGCCTGTTAGGGAGTAGCCATGCAGGTTGTTAGGGCGCCTGGATGGCCTTGGAGACAGCGGAGAGGCGGCGGGGGAGGGCGCGCGTTGGAGCGTGCGTGCACCATGCTGGTTTCGCGAGCAGGCAACTTTCGCCGCTGCAAAGTTGGGGGTGCGAGGATTATGCGAGGAACCGAAAAATCCAAGTTTTGGTGGCTCACATTAGGGGTGCGAGGATTACGCGAGTGCGAGGATTACGCGAGTAAATACGGTATAGACGTGGTGTAACTGATGCATGGTAAACTCGCAAACTGTAGGCTCCCGGTTCAAATCGCAGACCCAAGTTCCCCAATCTTCTTTTCTTCGCTTTTATTCTATTTGCGCCGTGAACCATTGCTGGGACCATCGCGAGTTCAGACCAACGCTGGATTGTAGCGTGATTTTAACACGGGCATGTAATGGGGCACCTTACACACAGTAAAGAAGACTCAAGGACGTAGAAGACAATGACCTACATCCGTCCTCTTCTTTGCTGCGCTTAACGGCATTCTAAATGGAGCCCCAACTAGCTCGTACCCATACGTTGCTCGCCGAAGGTCTTTGTTTATTATATGAGCCATTTCTCTTCGAAACGCTCACCGAACGTCTGCTTTCGAACTCGTTACCAGCACTGGAAATTCACGTGGCTTAGAAAATTTCACGGCATTGCTGCTTCTTTAACATACGCAGCACGCGGGTTCTGCTAAAAAGCAGGAACTGCAGACATAGTCCCAACAGGCAATAAACCCGTCATTACCTAAAAGGGTGCATGCTGGCTTCACATTCCCATATGAAGTGAATTACTCTAGCGCTTACCAACTTACAAAAACTGGGAACATGCTACCTTACTGGGGATAAGTCAAGAATAGACAAAGTGAAGAAACCGAACAAGTAACGTCCGCTTATTTCCCTGCTTGCTTTCTTGCTTGTTTGCATGCTCTAATGACGAAACATGTACACGTCTCTTGCTTTATCTCCAGGGAGATGCGTGTGAATCCTTTTACGTTGTAATGAATAACTTTCTATGTAACTACTGGGTACTTAACAAATACCGAAGTGATGCTTTTACTCAGCTTCGTAAGAACCTAATCAAACCAGCAGCTCGGCACTGAATCGATGTCATCACGTTCGTTGACTCTTTAAATTACAGTAATCCCTCGTTATAACGAAGTGTGCGGGATGGCGCGAAATTTCGTTATAAGCGGTATTTCGATATAAGCGTCCAGTCAAGAAAAACCTAACCAGTTGAGCTTTAATTGCGCCACAACTGTGAGGAATAAAAACATGATGTATTGAGAGCAGCAAAATTTTAATTCGAGTGCAAAAAAGGCATTGAGCTTTGACTGTTTTATGTTCTTTCCGGACGCGAGCAACTCCTGCTCGAATTTGACGACGCCTTGCATGAGACTGTGGTCGCCGTGATTGGGCGCCGTGAAGAGCTGTGACTGGCGTCCGAACACCTCGCAGACTAGAGAGCGAATGAGGAGGATAGGCAGTGGAAACATCTACAGGGGCGCGTGCGCGTCACGGAATGCTAAGAGCTTTTCGTTCTGGGAAAGGCCGCAAATGCCGTGGCTTGAGTCTGAGGCTATGTTTGTGAGCTCAAAAAACGACTACCCTCTCATTCTGGGTCAGAGCGCAATCATGAAAACAGACCGGTTTTGCACTAGGAACTTTGCGTGATCACTGGACAGTTTTTTTTCAGAGGTGTGCAGCCTGATCATTGCAAAACAAGAGTTTTTCGGCGCCCCGTTGTCGACGACGCTGCTAATTCTACGGTTCGAGTGCCGCTGTACGCGCACTGTCGCGTCCACGCCATTGACCAATGTCTAGGAACAAAATTCAATGACCCTAACAAGCATTTGGACCGTTTTTCTAGAGTCGGATAGTGTGAATTGAGCATGACAGGTTCGAAAACATAGCCGGGGAAACACCCGCTTGCTTTGACCCGACATGTTTACAGCCGGACTCGCCGCTGTGTCGTCGCCATTCGGAGACACACCCGCTCGCCTCTTCGCTCTAAGCGGATTACGCTCTTCGTGCGCTTCGAGTAATACGGTCCAAAATGCGTGTGTTTGGGTTGGGACCAGAAGAAATTTCGAATAAAGCGATATTTTGAGTAAAGCGATTTTGTTATAACGAGGGATTACTGTACTAATAGACAGCCCGCGGTTATCGATATTCTGAGTGTCATTTTCGCTGCGATTTGAGGAAGTTCGATGCGAATGTCGACCTGTTCATTGCTTTTAAATACTCATCATCACAGAGCCACGTTTTGAGATGGCAGAATTTTCGCAGTCATTACACATTTGTCAATACTTTAAATATAGATGTTATTAGCAGACTTGTGAACTTTTCACCAGGTAAACTGTTTTAACAGCGGTTGTATTGCGTTCAGGGCAGTGTGGTTGTTTGGGGTTCAGTAGAGCGTGCATTTTCCCATCCATCCACTGTCCACGTAGCACGGACACGAGCGTGCTGGAGGCCGGCGCCAAGGGAGCCATGGCGTGCCTGGGCGTGGTCGGCGGAATCGTGGCCAACATCGTGGCCTTCATGGCCATGATCCACTTCCTCGACGCCGTCTTCAAGTGGGCCGCCGGCATCCTAGGCCTGAGGGGCGTCACCTTCCAGGTGCGTGCGTGACCGCAGCATGCTCTGCAGCCGTAGCCGCTCTCTCCATGCCTCATCACCCACCGTATATCAAAGAGAAAGCTTTGAGTGCCCCGATGAGGGAAACGCTAGCATTGATGCTGTTGTCCGGTACGTCAAACGGCCGCTAGTGTACAGTAAACCAAAATGAAAACGTGTTTCAGTTATCGGGAGAAATGAATCCTGGTCTCCAGAGCAGATGAGGGCTTACCATGATGCTACCTCAGCACGTTTCCAGCGGCGCAGAAGAGTTAGCCTAGTGTGTGCAGCGTGAGAGAACAACGTGACGTCACAAAAGTAGAACGGGTGCAGGGCGGCCACGTAGAGCTCTGTTTCTGCAAAAGCTGCGGCGTCAAGTGTCTCAAGTCTGCCTGGCAAACCAATGCGTGCCCAACGATGCAGAAACAAAGGTGAAGGAGCAGACGCAAACACGATGTTTCAGTACGGAAGTATTTTATTATTACTGTCGGAGTTTCGCTTTTAAATTACGTGAACAGACTCAAGTGGTCTGGAGAGGACCTAGCAAAACATTTATGCGGGAGGGGCTTGCGGAGATCTTTAAACTCAGTGTGTGCCGTGCTGCTCTAGAATTGGAGCATTGGGATCACGCCGCGCCTTGGCCCTGACTCGGTTCGCAGACGATCCTGGGCAAGGCGTTCACTCCGCTAGCGCTGGGCATGGGGGTGCCGTGGAAGGACTGCGCCGACGTGGGCGAGGTCATCGGCGTCAAGGTGGTGGCCAACGAGTTCATCGCCTACACCTCGATGGTAGACAAGCGGCTAGACGTGCGTTTCCTTTCCTCTCAAACATTACACTGCTCATTAAATTATAACCCTTTCCTTACCGTAATCAGAGTCCTTCAATGCTTCCATAATCAACACAACTTCGGCCTGCGTCTTTCATGCGACGCGCGGCTTTTAGAACTTACTGCTGACCTTCAGCTGGACCTGACTTCTCTTTAGAACCGATGTGACTTTTTAGATTTTTTGAAAGCTTTCGATCGTGTACCTCCTCAAGACTACTATTCAAACTTTCATGCCTTCGTCTCGATCCGCAAACTCTTTCGTGCTTAATCTTTTCTAACCTACCGTAGTCAATTCACTGTTACTGCTGGCCGTCCTTCATTCCCTACTCAAGTAATATCTGGTGTCCCAAAGTGCTCACTCCTCGGTGCGCTACTATTTTTAATATATGCTAATTACATCCCATCTAGCATCTCTTCACCTAGCCTCCATTACCGACGACTGCGTTATTTGTCGCCGAATACGCGATGGCCAAGACCAAATTCTACTACAAAAAGATTAGAAAGCCAGCTAGTGCTCCCTGTGGCTAATGACACTGAGCTCATCTAAATGTGAATTCATGCGCATGGCTCGTGAGCTTTCAGATCTCAAGTGCACATACACCCAAATTTCAACCAGTCTTTCACTAGTAGAATGATACCGTCACCTAGGAGTTCTGTTAACCACAAACCTAACCTGGTACGAACACATACTAAAACTTTTTGCAGAAGCACCAGAAGCGCTTGGTTGCACCAGAAGAAACGTTTCATTGTGTCCCCGAACCATCTGCAAGTTGGAATACGAGACGTCCATTTGAACTAAACTGGAACACGCATCTGAAATTTAAAACCCTCATCAGTCTTACCTAATCAATGCCATAGAATCAGTCTAGAATTGGGAAGCCAGCTTCATCGCTTCTAAATGTTATTGGCCACAATCCCATCGAACATGATTGAACGTTCGTTCAGAAGTGTGGCATCGCGAACGCGCTTGACGGCACCAATGACGAGATGTTGCGGTCAGCGGAAGGCGACAAGGAGCTCTCGGAGTGCGACGAGGAGTGATATGAGTGAGATAACTTCGGGGAATATATCGCCCGTTTCTGTCTCATTCATTTTTCTTGCTCACAAAGTTCCTTGCGCGTTACAAACGGAGGTGCAAGTTTTTTCGGTTTTTTGCCTGGAAAATCGGGTGCGCGTTAGAATCGGGGGCGCGTTAGAATCGGGTAATTACGGTAATTACGGAAATCGAACCGAAAGCCGTCAGCCGCCAACACAGAATTAATTATAGCACGTTTATTGCAACCAGTTTCAAATTCGGTCGCCGCGCGGGAAAATGGCCGTTCGAAGGCCAGCCTGCAAGCGGGCCAGCCTTACGTCACGGTCTCACCCGTGAGTCAGGGACGTTCGCCGCATCGTCTGCTATGATTGCACATGGTCCGCACTCGCCCGCGCAGTCGACATGTCGTCTGAATCGTCAGACTCGGATGAGTCGCTGCCACCCGACAGACAGAACAACTTTATTTGGCCAGGCAATTAGGCCGGCGATGTCTTCGCCGTCGTCCGTTTTTTAATATTACTGCGGCTCGAACCGGCGCAGACCGTGACAGCAACAGCCTGTCGCCACTCTTCTAATCAATCTGATCGCGAAAAAGAAGTTCCAAATGCGAGAAAGTAGATGTTAGTGTGTTGAAAAATTGTGCAAGTGGTTGTTATCAGCGCTGAATTTAAAAGCGGCGTTCAGATATTTGCCGCGATGGTAAGCCTGCGCTGACCGGAAGCGGAGGTTCGGCGCTCCGACCCAGCACTGCCGGCACCGCGGTGCGGCGAGCGGCTGAAAGATGGCGCCACCTGCGCGCTAGAATCAAAACAGGCCACGGCAGATGTCTTGGTCACCGATCGCTGAAACGGAAATTATCGCCAAAATAAAGCTCAGTATGCGAAAAAGGGGATGATAGTGTGGTGAAAAGTTGTGTAAGGGATTGTCATTCGCAGTTGTACAGATACCGGCGATCAAATATTCGCCACGATACTAAGCCTGAAGTCGCTGAAGTTCCGAACACCCAGGCTGATGCGAGCAACGCCGAGCCCGTTGGCTTGGGCGACAGTTCTTGCGGCCGCCGCCACGCACGAACTGAGTCCACGTTTAGCGCTGCATGTCGTCGCGTGGAAAATAATGCACCTTGGCGTCGTCGTCGATTAGCTAGGACAGGCTTCCACGATCAGTACTTCGCATTCCGCGAGCTTGCCATAGCACAACTTGGTCGAGATCGGCGACGCGCACCGCCGCGTCGCCAAGGTGCGCGTCGACATCGCGCACCGCGCGGCACTGCCGGCACCGCGCAGTTTTCAGCACCAGTGCAAGGGAACACCATGCGCCGGCCGCGAACTGAAGAGCAAAGACGTCGAACACGCAAAGTGCGCAAAGTTTACGAGCATTGCTCACACAGCTGCACCCGCACGTCTCCTGCCCAAACGAATACCACCGACAACAGCAGCGCGGAGCGCAGGATATCGTTTCCGGTTCCGAAAACGACTATAAGACGTCACCCTGAACCGGCCAGATACGCAGGCCGATGTTTCGTCACGCCGAAAGCGATTTCGCTAGTGCTGCCGATTTGTGGAAGCTCGCGGCCGGGACGATCAAAATCGATTTTAGACGTGATTCCGGCCTCGGATCGCTGCAAAAATTTCTGTGAGGCATCTGTACAAACTACTGAAGCCAATTATATCATTTTTTAGGTGTCAAAATTTGGTTTCAGTACTCCTTTAAGTCTTAATCGTCCCATTACTTCCACATGCTTTTTTTTCTGTTTTCTTGTTTATTTTGTTATTGTATAAATTTTCTTATGGACTGCCAACTGCATTTCTGCATTTCTTTTTGTGTGTGAACTGCATTTCTTTCCTTTCTGTACTTCGAAGGTTCTATCTTTCCCTATGTAATACCCCACGGTGTCCCTTAATGGTTGAATAAGTTATTATTCTAAAGACATAAATAATAAATAGTTAAATATATATATGGTACGATAATATAAATAGCAAGATATAAAAAAATATTCGTAGGTATAAATAATTGCTGTGACATTGTGTGGTGATGCTGTACTGAGAAATCCCCATCTCCACTGGAGAATGGAGTCGCGGCAGTTGCGAAAAAAAAAGCGGCACGACGCATGAAATGCCTACGATGCAGCGCAGTTGCCTGCGAGCGTGGATATTGACACAGATGCGCCCGCCCTTTGCCCACGGCAGAGTCGTTCAGTAGAAAAGCCAAATAGTGCTTCCGTAGATATTGTGAGGATCACGCGCACGCCGAATAATACCCGTGCTAAACGAGCGTTTCGAAGGCCTTTGAGTCGAATGTCATTTGACTCAAATGACACGTTTGAGCTGCTATACGACGTTTTTCAAAGGCATTTGGTTAAAATGTCATTTAAGTCAAAGGAGCACGACAACTGACCTTTGAGAGTCTCAAAAGCCTTTGAAACACGAACGGTCGTACCCTCGGGCTCAGTTTCTGCAAGCCGTAATAACAAAAACTATTATTTACGAGTAAAATTTGGTGTTTGAAGTGCAAGATCTTTATTTTCTATCTCTATCACGCGCTCTACGATTACGAGGTAACTTGGTACTCTCAACATTGGTGGCGCGAAAAAAGACAAAGAAACTAGCTGCCTTGTGCATGTTTTGTGCGCGCTTGTAGATCGTTATCAATTTGATCACTAATAATTATTTTTGCCCAATTTATCTCTAAAATTAAATTTTTGCCAAGAACGAAACATGGCAGCAGTGGCGACACCAAAACATGGCGGGCGAACGCGGAAACTTTCAACTGCCTTTGAGAATGATATCGTTCCAGTTCCCGAGCTCCAGCTCTAGTTCCATTGGTCGTTCCAGAGAATGGTCGTCCAGTTCGAACTCATTCCAGTTAGAATGAGATTTAAAATTTCAAAGGTCATTCGACTGAAATGTCCTTCCAAACGCTCGTGTAGCACAGGTATGAGATACGGCGGTAGTGTAGCGTCATCGCAGTGAGTGCATTGCTATAGCTGGGAGACTAGCGATATGTATCGGCAAGCGGCTGAACGGAGAGGAGAGAAATCTGCGGCCGATAGCAAATCATGGCAGCGACGGCAGCTGGCAATCAGTTGATCTGTGTCGACGAATTAAATCGTGTCTTGCGACACGTCCGTTGTAGCACGCTGCGTGAAACAGTATGTGACGTTGAGGTAATCCTTTTGACCTCGGTGGGACACAAGGCTGCTGCTTCTGCTGCTGCCCGCACAAACGCAGCCACGCAACAACGCTTCTACGGCGCTCACTCTGCCCGCTTTAACCCACAACCAACTTGTACTCGCTCGTACGGAAGTTGGGGCGGCTGGGCTTGTATTGCAGCACAAGGTGTCACACCGATGAATTGAACAGCCGCTCCCTTCACGTAACCAACTTCAGCGCGCTACACCCTGCGTTATGGAATCACTCGAAATAGCTTACTACAAGAAAAACACAAACTGCGTCGCGGGCAGCACGGCCGACTTGGAGGAGTAGCGACGACTGCTCTGCGCACCGTACGTGCACACGATGTCGCCTTAGCAACGGAGACGCACAGCCACCGGCATGGCGGCGCACACACAGGGTTGCCGGCACGCGCAAAGCGCTAGTGAATGCAACCTATATCTTTGAACCCGGTGGAGCTCGTTTTAAACGTGATCCTTGCACGCACAGCTAGTTGACATGTTTAATACCAACTATAGGTAAAATTACTATTCAGCATATCCGAATAACTTTTAATTCAGATGGAACTGAGCCCGACAGAAAACTGCGCTTGATAGTAAGCTCTGCACCTTCAACGGGTGTGCAGCAATCGTAAACTGTGTCAGTCCCCCTAGCGAGTGTGTGTGGCGACAACACGCGTATGGCGTCCGTCTGCCGCATATCGCAGGCCCGTTCGACGATGCTGGCCACGTACGCGCTGTCGGGATTCGGCAACGTGTGCTCGGTGGGCATCATGCTCGGCACCCTTGCGGCGCTCTGCCCTAAGCGGCTGCCCGAGGCCTCCGAGGTGGCCTTCCGCGCCCTCTGGGCAGGCTGCTCGGCCAGCATCCTCAGCGCATGCGTCGCTGGTGCGTGGTTATGTACATACGCTCCTCTGGGTCTGCATGTATATGGCGCGCGTCACGGATGAGGGAAGAATCACGGATAAATGAAAGGCGAATGCGGGATTGTGATGCAGAGCACAGGAACAGCTCTGCGTATTTGCATCAAAATTGATTGCTGCATAGATCAGTCACAGCAGTGAAGTACGGTTCCAACTAGAGTTCAAATATACCCGAACCCTGCCATTACTTAACGTCCTTCCCAGGAAAAGGGGAACATTTAAGAAACTTTTCCAGGAAGCCCAAAGCTGTCCCGCACAAAATTGGTCAATCAGTATGAAAGAAGCAGAAATCCGCTTTTTGACGCCGTTTAAAACACTAAAATCAGTGAAATGTGGGTTAACGAATGTTTACGTAAAACTGTCCAAACCATTTACGAAACGCTTCTTTTGTCGCTACCTTGGTTGGGAAAGAAGGATATTAAGTGCTTTGCTGCATGTAGAGCGTTACGGCACGACTGCTGAATGAGAATATAATGTGCATCATTTAAAATAATTTTTAAAATTGTCAATCTAGCCTCCATTCCAACTTGGGAACTTCCAGCTTCTTAAGTTGCCTACACTAACAGGCCAACCAATGCATTATGTAAGGGTTTTAAGATTCCTATCCAAGAAGCTCTTGTCTGGTATACATAGTTGTTATCTCAGAGATAATGTATGGTGTGCCACCGAACCGCCAAAAATGTCTGATTGACACTACATTTTGCCTGTTAGCTTAATATTGTCGGAACATGTGAATTCTGCTGAGCCGAAAACTCGAATCGGGAGCCGCTGAGAATGGTGATGGTAGAGACGACCCGGAACACACCACGAGAAGCAAGAGCAGACCACATCAAAGCACGTTAGGCAAAAAGAGGCTCTGGTGGACAAATATAGAGTATTATAATGGTCGTGTTCCCCGAAGAAACTGAAAGGCCTCTCTAAGGGCATAATTTGAGCTTTTAGGATTGAGCATCTTTGCTGTAAAATACTTTTGTCCCTACTATGAACGGTGGCGTGCTGGGAACAAAAGACGGTCGAAAGCAATTGTCCTACATTCCGTTAGACAGGAGGCGCCACCATGGTACGCCCAATTATTTCTGTTCAGATTCTGGAAAAAAAACATTGATAGTGTTGATATGAAAGACTTCGTTTTCGAAACATTGCGCGCAAGGCCAGTGCGCACTCATTGGCAAGTGGAAGACAGGTTCGATCGTGTCGGTACCGTGAGAAGTGATACTTAGTTTATAGCTTGGAGTCTCGTGCTCCGGTTTTTGGAATGAGTTTGCCGTTGGAGTAGAGATACAGGAGAATTTGTGTTCAATGTGGTGATGTTCCAGTACCTTGCTGTACCAGACTTCACCAATGACATTTTGGCATCAGTAAAGTACGTTGTTGGGCTAGTTGGTGCATGTCTCAACTTGAAAAAGGCGCTTAAAAAATACACAACACGAGCACGAAGAAGGACGGGACGGATGCGCATCCGTCCCGTCCTTCTTCGTGCTCGTGTTGTGTATTTTTTAAGCGCCTTTTTCAAGTTGAGACATTTTGGCATGTTCTTAAAGTGCCTCACGGAGCTTAACACGTGTCCTTAACTGTTCCTTGCCAGGGAGCCTCACCAATATGTAGGTCCTAGAGGGCGGCGCTATTTTCGACGGTGGCCCTAAACACCAGGTTAGTGTTGTTAATAAGGATTAGTTTGTTAACAGCCTGTTCTGGGAGCACTTTTGGAGAAAAAATTTTCATATTCGGCGACGCCAACTGTATACCACATCAGCTTGACGAGCGAGCAGGAGCGGACAGCACACTTGCGATTCAACCCATCTGCAAAAGTATATAGTGTATTTTCGTAATTATAAGCACCCCCCGATTCTAAACACCCTCCCCTACTTTGAAAAAAAAAAGTTTGCCCTCGAATCTAAGGACCCCCTTTTCTGCAAAGTAGCGCTTGTTGCCCAAGCTGCCACCCGCGCTTGCTCACTCTGTTCATGAGCCGGAGCTGTCGGAACAGAGCAATCTCGGATTCTGGTGCTCGGCCTGTGCAAAGTGGAGGCACAGCAGAAGTGTAGGCGGAAGTGTACAGAAGTTGACGCACGACGCTACACGACAGAAAACGCTGCACGGCGAGAAAGCTGCGTAAAGCATCCGCGCTAACTATCGCAAAGCGGATTTCAGGCGCGTAGAAGCGGGTCAACGTTGACGTTGTGGCAAAGTCCTTTAGAAAATGTTTGATTGAAAAGCACTTTGACGGAAGAGAAGACAACCTGATACGGTATACTGAGAGCGGCGGCTCAAGCGGTGCGATAGACTTGAGTGACAGTCAGCGTGACTGAGAATCAGACGTAAGCGGCGAGTCACAGCGGGTTCAGTGTCTGTGCCTTTTTTTTTTGTATGTTTGCAGAATAAAACATTATTCTTTGCTGCCGCCTCATCTGGATACCGCAGAAAAAAGTTTCTGTTTGGGGGGGAGAGGCTCGTTTTAGATGTTTCGAATCTAAGCACCCTCCCCCCCTCACTTTGGGGACCACGATCGTGTAAAAAACGGTGCGCTTAGAATCGAGTAAATACGGTACTTAATGGTACCTAATGAAGAGGCGAATTATGCCTAGAAGTGCACAACGTGTCTCAAACTGTTATTTTTGCTTTGTTTTAGTTTGAGAAAGTTTCTGTAACGGAGCGTCATCATAAGAGCCAAACGCTAAAAATGGCGTATGTTCGCAACATAAGCAGCAAGAATAGAAGCAGCAGCAGCATCAGCGGGAACGAAAGCAATAAAATGGCGCGCTAAACTAGTTCTGTTAGCACAATGAGAATATGCTCGACATTACGAATTTTGAAATTCCCAAGTAGAAGATGAACTTTGGTATGTACTTCCGTGTGCCTTCCCGGTACGTCACGTCCGTAATCGCTGAATATGGAGCTTGCGTCTTCCTTAGAGCGTCAAGCTGCTGAGGGCTTGATAGTGTTGCAGTGTTCAGTGTTCAGTAGTGTTCAGTGTTGCATTCTTGAAGTGGGATGAACTTATATATTTCGCGCCAAACATCGTATCCTTGTACACGGTGGTGGATGACGGCAATAGAGCAGGATGTTTTCACGAGCTAAATCAAAACGAAAGACCCATATATTTTAATCTTTAAAAATATGATTAACAAAAAAATCGACCGTACGTGCCAAACTTATGTTTCTGTTTTCTTTTTCTTTTTTTTTCAGGTTTTGACTTACCAGCGCCAACAGAAGACGGATGACACCGCATTTACTCGTTGTTTTCGTATTTGCACAATTGTTCACTAATTTTGATTTACGTGATTCGTTAGCAATCCCTCAGTGAAGCTCTTTCACGATGCGGCTGTATTTAATTAGCCCGTACAAATAAATAGGCGTAGGTATTGGTGCAAATTGTTCTGATTTTTATCTTTTTTCTCATACGAGGTAGTGAAACAAATTTTTCTCTTTTTGGCAAAAGTGAAGGATAGCTGATTTTGTGTAAAGAACTGGAAGACGATCATTTCCTCCGCAACACAAAATCACTCCCTTGCTGGGCTGTTACTGCGAACTCACACTGAGCGAGGCGACGGCATTGCAGAGATAGTGGCACGGTATTGCAGCATCACCTCTAACGGCAGTGCAAGAATCTCCAAGTACAAAGGGCCAAAAATCACCTGATGTTGCACAACACATCGACGTGTTAATTCACAATCACATCGCACAGAACTAGCGTGGGTCTCTTATAAATAATGGTACATGGTAAAATAAACGCGGTACCTGCGATGACGTCACATGTTATAATGGCACTCGCAAGGTAAGTGCTCTTTTGTTCATGCGCGTTCACGCGTGTATCATTTTCAGCACTTGGAGCTGAAGGTGTCTTCGCCAGGGTCATTATGTTGAACGCTTTCACATCTGGTATTTGTCGACGCACTCGTCACTGCTCTTTGTTCGTTAACTACGCCACGCACAACCAACCTTAAAAATTGTCCCGATTAAAACTTGTCTTTGTATTCCTGGGGTCCAGCATTTTTTAATAAGCTATGTACAATTGAAAGAAGCATGCCGTGTATGCTTACATAATGTAACCAGGTGTTTCGTAATGTATACGTGGGTGATCTGGAGTGAGCCGACCACAATTCTGAACCAAACAATCCAAATCAAGTTTAAATACACGTAAGCATCAGTTTTTCCAACAGTGCAAATAGATTGAGTAATTTGAAATTTGTAGGTAGGGTTTAACGGAATTTGAAATAATGTTAAGACATTTAAGAAATGTAAGGTAAACGTTATTCCGAGTTAATAAAAGTACTTTTAGGTGCAGGCACTGCCAGCAATTTAGCTGCACACTTCGTCAAGTGCCAGCACTGCCAGCTGTGCTCGCCAGCATTTGATAACACCTCCGTCTTGAAGCCGTACCGTGAGTATCGCACGAGAGACAGACACGAGGCATTAGTTATCCACACAATGAGGAATAGGTGCGTGAGTATACCCTCTATCAATTGTTCGAGGAGGAGATAAAATATTAAAATAATGGTCGCCGCATTACACGTGGCTACTTTCATTTCCATAATCAGGTTCCTCTTTGTCTGTTTTTTATGATTTTCCTTTCTTTGTTTCGATTCTAGTATACATCCATTTTTCAACTAAATAAAACTCGGCAGTTCAGCGCAGTGTTTTTCGTTTCTTCCTGTCGAGCCTTATACCAGCCTTAAATTCTCTGAGTCTATGAAAAAGGTCCCCTTCTTGCTGGTCGGGATGGTTTTAGGGAGGTAGTCCTCGGGCGTCTTGTGTCTTGATGCCACAGCTGCCGACAGAATTCAGCCGGGTCGGTGCACTTGGTCGAGCGCTCCAATTAATGGCCTCTGCTGCCTTGCGGGCCTGTTGAGCTGGACAGTATAGACGGACCCAGGAAGAAAAGTCGGAAAAGCCCATTTGCTCCTCTGTCGTCCACGGCTTCACTAGATAGGAGGCACTCATAACTGATGACAATTACGTTGTTGTATTCCTCTCTGCCACAGCTTCTATTTGAAAGCAGTCTCCGAGCCAATTTACTTGGTCTGGTATGCGCTATTTTTGTGCGAAACACTTTGGCGGCCGCTACTGTGGTTTGGCGGCGGCGACGGCGTCATAACCGACCGAGCGAAGACTGTTGGAGGGCTGGGCGTGAAGGCTGCAGAGTCGTTGGATTGGCATGGCGAGTCAAAACCAAACTTTGTGAAAAGAAAGCGGTTATTCAAACATCGTACTACACGGCAATTCACGCGGGAGGCGGGAACAAAAAAGGCACAATCGAGCGAGCGCGTTCCAGACCTCGCTTGCGTCTGTCTGGAGCAGCGTCGGTGTGACGGAACGAAGGTGGCGCTAGTGATTAACAAGTGATTATGGCACATACGGACGCTTACTTACCACTCCATTCTAATTGACGACGTCTCGTGGTCAATGATGCCCGCACACTGTCCACAGCAGTCACAGGGACGATAACACACTGACACACGCCTGCAAACACTGCTACACGCGTCGTAATGTACGACAGTACCCTCGACACGAGCACATAGTCATCGAGCTGACTCTGGGGCTATCGAGTGCGTTGTTGCCGTTGAGGCTGTTGCTGCGGTGTAGAGATGAGTCGACACTGTTGCTTCCTTGCACTGGCAGTGTTGGATGCACACTGAAGTTCGTGGGAGGTACGTCAGTCGTTGTCGCACAGGGGGTTGTCGACAGTCTCTCATGGTGGAAAACTCTTATGACCCCGGACGAGCATCATGGGGCACACAGAATGTTACGCATGCTGACCGCAAAAGCCTCGACCGTCTGTAGTTAAACACCGGATAACCTTGATTTCACAGCGCACACAACAAACAAGCACAAAAGGGAGAGAGAGACACATTGGCGCTGTCTCCCTTTTGTGTTTGTTTGTTGTGTGCACTGTGAAATCAAGAATATGAAACATTAACTCGCCCAACCTTCAACTTTAACCGGATAATCGACGCTGCTGCCAAACTTTCGGCCCGGCTTCTCCCCGCTAAGGCATATTGATGCCACACGTCAATTGGTCAGCTAGACGCAGGTACAAGTTGTCCTTGGTCTTTTCTAATACCACAGATAACTGCGAGTTGGGTGATAGCGGTGTATGTTGCACAAGCCGTGGCTGGTTGGCGCTGTTGATGGGCATTGCATTAGTGAGCGGTTGGTTCACCAATGGTTTCGACCTATTGTCCGTTGACAAGTATTTGGGCATATTGGGCTTCTCTAATCTGTTGGCGGGGTTGGAGGTAGTTGGCGGTTGACTCGCTAATTGTTTGGGCTTGTTCTCAGGGTTGACTAGATTCTGGCCATGCTAGACTTACTTTAAGCTGTCGACGGGCATAGACGTAGTTGGTGGGTAGCTGTTTGGCGGGCAGCTCGTCAATGGCTTGGGCTTTGTCCGGCAGCCTGGCTATGCTGGACTTGCTTGAAGCCATTGACAGGCCTCGGGGTAGTGTGCTTGGACAATAGTAGCTTCGACTTTTTATGGACATTGACAAGGTTTCTGATGTGCTGTACTTCCTTTATCACGGTTGGCCTGACGTAGAACTCGGTTTCGACAACCACCCGTGTGAAGCGTACGGTGTCCGGGAGGCTCAGAAGAAAGCCGAGGGGTCGCCGAAGCCTGAAGTAAAGCACCTCGCCTTCGCTCCTATTGAATTCCCACAGAAACTGAGGTAGAGTTAGCTATCGCTTGTCTGCGATCAGCAAGGCACGTATGATGGCTTTAACGGTTTGTAGCTCGTTACATTCCCCCTTTGAGGCCACGCTGCGCTTTTGCACCCTAGTTTCCTGAAACTGCTTGTCTTCTGAGTGTACTGGCATGTGCCCCGACTGCACGGCAAAGCATCAGGTAGCAGGTCAATGCAGTGGTGCATACCAGTGAAGTGGCCAAGATCATCATCGGGGCTAGCAGGAACAGAGTTGTGTTCGGTGAGTATACCTGTGAGAAGTGACTGCTTCCTCAGAGTGAGCTAGCTGCCAACGCGGGTCGATAGAATACCAGGATAAATGCATGCGCACTATCGCCGTTTCAGAAGCTCGAGGGGCACTACTTAAGGGCAACGTTCTGGATGCAAACGCTTGCCATGGTGGCGGTTCTGGTAAAAGCAAAGGATCCCGTTGCAAGCTGTCTGAACGTGGGTCTGGCTTGAGGAAAAAGGAGCGACTGAACTGGGATCGAATAATTTGCCATTCTTGTGACTAGTTTTTTGGTTTGTTGCAATGGCGAGGTTCGTGGTTGTATGCTGCAACTGCGTAGGTTTCGGTGATTCGAAGATGAGACGTGCTTGTACTACCGAGAACCAGCCCTCACCAAAAATGAGAGAGAGTATATTATCTCCCAGTACAGTAGCTTCAAAACTCCTGTGACTGGGCCAATGGATATCTTTATATATGCAGAACCAACAACAGGAAGCACTGTGCCACCTCCAACCACAGCAAGAGGGGGCTCGGTCCACAGGATGACCGTGCTTGCAGGCACTCGGGCTTTAGGTGTTAGTATCACATTGGATCCCAAGTCAGGAAGCGCTTCGCATTCATTGACTAGCATGACAGTTGCGTCGAAATGAGGGCATCGCTGCTGTGAGCTATAAAGCGTAAATGGTGCACTGAGCGATGCTGGAGTCAGCTGTGTCTTGGGCGTGGTTGGAGGGGCTGATGATACCTCCGGAGGTAAGGGGCTAGTGCGTGTAGGGTATTTGGATGTCAAGTGCCCGGAGGCATGACATTGGTAGCAGGCAGCTTGAGACAGGTCTTGGCCGCGATGAAATGCTGGGGTGCCATACTGTGCCGAAACAGCTGCAAAACAGCTCCTTGTTGATAAGTGGGCAGCTCTGAAATTCGCGTTCTTCATGTACCTTGAGAGGGCTGTCGCGCGGATGGTTCTGGGTGAGTCCGCTGACTCTCTGAAGGCTTAGAGTTAGAGGCACGAAATGGTTGTGACGGTGGCTTCATGGAACCGGCAACTTGCAGCGGGCTTACTTTGGCATGGATAAGTTGTGCACTCTTGTCGAGGCTAGTGCAGGTGGCGATAAAATCAGCTACTACGAGCGGCCGGTTGGCTGCTATGGCAGCGAGGATGTGCTGTTCGCATAAACCATTAAGCATGTAGACGATCTTTTGGGCAACACTCAATGATCCTCAACTTGACAGAGGCAATTGGTACAAGGCTTCGGATGGGGCCTGGGATATCTTCATAACCTGTTCTTGCCACTCTATGAGGGTCAACACAGTGGGAAATGTGTCCTTAAGGGCGGCACTCTCCGTGACCCAGGTGTTGAACTGGTTACGGCACGCGAGATGCCAGTTTCGCGCCGTACCTTTGAGCTTGCTAGTAGCGATCAGGCATGTGGTGGCGTCGTCCCATGAAGGCAGCTGCTGCACTCGTCACACGCCATCAAGGCATACGTTTACGCTGTGGCTGTGCGAACCGTCAAACTGCGGGATGGAAGGTGACAGATCGGGCAGTGTTGTCATCGTCGCTGCATGGCGAGGTTGGTGCTAGAACAGCAAGGTAAGACTCCATACAGCGGCTGCGTCTTGCGCCAAAGGCGCCGCAGTGGTTGGGGCTAACGTTACGCTGCTGCCGACTGCCTTCATCCAGTCTCCGAATGCGGGATTCTTTCTAACCTGCACTGTCGAGCTGTCGCCATGCCAATTCTTCACGCATGAGGTCGACTCCTGGGCGCGACACTGTCACTGGGTCGAGGTGCTCTCACCCATTTCCCGGCATGATATTCCGTCGAGCTGGCTGTATGCAGGCGTTCACACCCACATACACAGTCTTTGCAAACGCGTCCACCAGCAAGCGTACGCAGCCGCCGACACAGAGCCGAGCGAGCGAACGGCGGGAAACGCTCTGGCGAGGAAGGAGACACAATGACGCGCTGGCTGTCGAATTCCGACGTCTGGCTTAGTTACCAAGGAATTGGCGTACTTGCGTGGCTGCATGGCTGGACAGAGGCTCATGCGTCGACGGCGACAGATGTGAGGGCTGGGCATGAAGGCTGGGGCGTTGGCTTGGCATGGCAAGTCGAACGCTACTTCATGAAAACAAAGCGTTTATTGGAACATCGTGCAGCACGACAATTCATGTAGGAGGCGGCCACAAAAGAGGCACGAACACGCGAGCGCGTGCCAAACGTCGTCTGGGCCTGGAGCTGCGTCAGCGTGATGACTCCAAAGGTACCGCTCGTGATCAGCTGGTGATTAAGGTACATGAATGCACTCACATCAGAAAGAAAACGTGGGGGAATTGTGGCTAAAGTGTGAGGGGGAGGGAGCATGATGAGCCCGCAGAAGAAACTCGTCGGCGGCGACGCTTGGCGAAAGTGTGAGGGGAAGGCAGTAAGACATGCTCCTCGTTGCGTGGTTCACCCGAACCACGTGACATTTGCGCGGAAGGTTCAAACACGATTTACAAGAACATTCTTTGCGGCGGCGACGCGCAGCGAGACAGCGGCAGCGTAGCGCGCGCGATCGTCACGCGATCACTTCCTCAAACGCAGCAGTTATGCGCCGTGACAGAGAAGACTGAAGTTTGGGCTGCGCTCAAATTTCGCATTCGGGAGTATAGTAATCGTCATCCATGTTAGGCTCATTCTCTAAAACCTTAGCCTTGATTAATATACTTGGGAGTATGCGAAAACGTGGTATTGTTTGTTGATTCTAAAGGAAGGAGAAAGAAAGGATGCACTTTCTTTCACAAAGAAGAAGCGGGCACTATATAAAGCGAAAAAGACGAGACAGAGGACAAGGCCCAATTGGAGGAATGTTCCTAAATGTGCTCCTTCCATCATTTACAAACTCATCCAATCCCTTATAATGAGCAGGATCGCGTACAGTCTACCGTTTCACCACCTGGACCAAAGACAACAAGAAGGAGTAAACGCTATCATAAGAACGGCTTACAAGATCGCCCTCGGCTTACCCATCTACACCTCCAACGAGAAGTTCTATAACCTGGGAATCTGCAATACCTTCCAAGAAGTCCGAGAAGCCACCCTCGAAGCACAAAAAGAGAGGCTATTGAAAACAAGAACCGGCAGGGAAATCTTAAGAAGAACGGGCCACACCATTCACACCGAGTTCGTACGAAGAACAACAGAGCTGCAACCAGAACAACGCAAAGCTCTCAAAATTTCACCCATTCCAAAGAAAATGAGCCCCATCTACAACAAAGGTAGAAGACGAGCAAGAATTAACTATATAAGAAACACATACGGGAAAAATCCAGATGCAGTATACACGGATGCCGCCACCAACCACCACGGAATATCACCAGCCGTAGTTGTGGATGCACGGGGCAAACTCCTGGACTTTCTCATGAACAGAAAACAAACATCTCAAGAAGCTGAAACCACAGCCATACTACTCGCTGTAAGATGGGGAGAATACAACAACAAAAACCTCATCATCATCACGGACTCTACAAGAGCCATTAGAAATCTAATATGCGGCCTTATTCCCGTAGACACCAGGAATATTCTACCAGCCGAACCAAAAGGCCAACATAGAATATTATGGAGCCCAGCACACGAAGGCCTGGAAGGAAATGAGAGAGCCGACTCCCTAGCGAGGCAAATCAACAGCCGCAGGGAAACGGACCACTCTTACACCCTTCCTCCCTTCATGTCGCTTAATGAAAGGCTTTACACTCAAAGGCAAGCGAGAAAGACCATGCCCGCACCGCATCATATGTTAGATGCCGAAGACGCACGAAACATAAGAAAACTTCAAACCAACGTTTTCCCACACAAATCCAGACTGTCTCTCATGTTTCCAGAAAGATATAACGAAGAATGCCACAAATGCAAATTACGAGCAGACTTATTCCACACAGTCTGGAACTGCCCTATAATTTGGCAACAGAACACCTACCAAACATCCAGAGAGTCCTGGGATTTAGCACTGTCCAGCTCGGACCTTTCGACACAGCGTGAGCTGCTAGAGAGAGCCAAGCTGGGAGCCTTTGCTACTGGAGTCCTGGAAATAGGACTTCACCCATAACTCTTTCCACATTCCCGTCTTCCTATTTTCAAATAAAGTTTACTCTCTCTCTCTCTCTCTCTCTCTCTCTCATTTACAAGATGGTAGTGTCTATTAACACGGGAACCGGGAGAATTACCGTCAGATATTACTCACAGCAGTTGCCTCTCATTGGCTAAGAACGCTATCCGGAGTTTCTATGGGATAGATATTCCCTAAAAAGTCGTATTTGCAGCTGCCTCTGTAGGGCTGTGGTATAGTACTTGGGTTTCAACGAGAACGCTCAGGTTCGAGTCCGACGTTGCCAAGGTTTTTCTTTTTAGCTTTCGGAATTTTTCGGTCATGGTGATTTTGATATTGTTTTTGACTCATGGTTTTTGCTATATCAAGAGATCGACGCACGGGACTTCTAGAATGGGTTGAATTACGTGTAATATAGGTTTTGTTCTGTGTCGTAGGGCTGGGTTTGTTGCAGTTTGGCTGAATTTGGGTAGGTTATGACGCGTTCGGGTAGGTTACGATAAATTCGGTGAGGTTATGTCACGTTAGCTTGCGTTGGGAGGCCAGCCAGCTTTTACGGAAACTGCCATGAGAAATTCCCCGAGGTAATTCTCACTGCTGCCGCGAGATTAGACTCAGCCTTACAAGATAGGTGATGAGATGACGATCATCATCACTATCTAGGTTTCCGCGCGCGACTGCTCGGTTTTTTCTAGAAGAAGAAGAAATGAATTAATGTAGGCTCCTCATGCCCCACTGAGATTAAAGCTTGGCCTCTGGTTTACCGAGTCGAGCGCCTCTCTCCTCGGCCTCTTCAGTGTCTCAGTTGCTGGCGTTTTGGCCACACTGCAAAGGCGTGCAAATCGTCTACCCGCTGTCGTTCGTGCGGTGACAGCCATTCTGCCGACTCGTGCTCCTCTGAGAACGTCAAATGCTGTTTGTGCGGCGCTGGTCATCCAGCAGATTACTCCAATTGTCCTGTGAGGGCTCAAGAAGCCCAAGTGCTTGATATCATAGAAAAGCGCCGCTGCTCACGTAAGGAAGCGTTCGGCATTTTTAAAGAAAGGGCGCATGGCTACGCTGGAATAGCCGCCAAACAAACTTCATCGCTGACCGAGCCCGCTGTGTTGAACGCCATCGGTGCGGCAGTTGAAAAAGCGGTGTCCAAGGTTCAACAGCCTTCGCTAGCTGATCCAGCTTTTGCTTCGCTTATAGCAGCGGCTGTAGAGAAAGTGGTGTCCTCAGTGGTGTCTCAGTTAACAGCTAGCATCACGGAGTGTGTGTCCCGGACAGTAGTGGCTCAGATGGCGCCATTCCTGCCGCTGGCTCCGGCCACTTACAACTCTCCTCCAAATAGCATTCCACAGGTGTCCTCTATTGCGGACATTTCGTTACCGCCAGCAGAGTGTTCTGCCCCCAGCTCCGCTAACGAAGTACCGGTTGTCACGCCTCCAAGAGATGAACCCGCGCAGCTTCCTTGTTCAGATGCAGGCTCCTCGTCTTATCCCAAAACTGGCTCGGAGTGCTTACCTCCGGCTTCCCCCACTTCAGATTCGGACATGGAATTTCAAAGTTGGCCTCTGGGTTCAATCTCTCACTCCAGTAAACGATCGGGCTCCCCAGGTACTGGGTCCCTAGATACTCAACCGAAACCAAAGAACAAGAAAAATAAACCGCGAACAGTGATCAAAGAAAGCATATTAGACGCTGCAGTTGCAGCGGCTGGTCTCCCCGAGTCATAGGGTCCCTTAAAGTACTCCAATGGAACTGCAGATCTGTTACAGCCGGATTCGCGGACTTGCTTTGTCTGAGCTCCCAGTTCAATCCAGATCTAATTTTGCTTCAGGAAACCTGGCTCAATAGCAACCAAAGCTTTAGCTTATGTAATTACCACACGTTCAGACTAGACAGACTTTCACGAGGGGGAGGCCTTTTGATTCTAGTTTCAACAAAATTCGCTCGTAAGACCAAAGTATCCTTCCAGCTTCGAAGATCAGATTGTGAAATTTTGGTATTGGAGATCAGACTCCCTGGCTGTCTTCCTTTCTCTTTGGCGAACGTTTACTTTCCACTTGGGGTTATTGATTCGGAACCCCTAGATCTCGCTCTTGCTGCGGCTGTACCTCCCGTCGTTGTTGCGGGAGACTTTAATTCCCATCATATTTCTTGGGGCTACCGAACGGATTCCTGCGGTATTCGCTTGTTAGATTGGATTACGGACAACAATTTGGCATGTATAAATTCAGGTTCTCCTACTTACATACAGGGAATAACTCGATCTGTTTTAGATTTAACTATTTGTTCTAGGGGTGTTAAAGTTTCTTCATGGTCTACTGTTGACAGCGGGACTAGCAGTGACCACATTCCAATATTGTTTGAGATTCAGTGCCCTGTTCGCTCTCTCGTCCGGCGAAGTTGCACTTTTGTAGATTATAAGAAATTCCAAATCTCTCTGAAGGAGGCCGTATCTTCTCTGCCTGGAGAAGACACAACTGAACGGGCGACGGGTCTTTGTGCTGCCCTAACCACTTCGGCGCAGTCCTCGTTATTTGAAGTACGGTCTAAGCGAGCTGTGTCACCTAGCCCCTGGTGGAATGAAGAATGTACACGCAACTTTAGACGCAGGAAGGCAGCCTGGAAGAAGCTTTGCTATAACCATTGCCCGCTGAACTGGAGCAATTATAAGTATCATTCCGCGATGTTCAAACGAGCAGTTTCTAATGCCAAACAGGCCTATGACTGTCACCGCTGCTCAATTCTTTCTGAACCCACTAATAAGCGGGCCCTTTTTCGATTTCTTCGGTCTAGGAAAGCGGTTCCCCTATCTGATAATTTAGACTCTATAGTGTTATCTTCCAATGAAATCTCCGAGTCTCTAGAGTTGATTGCTAGGGGTCTGCAAATTCGTTTTTCGTCTGCTCTAGCTACCTCGCCTCCTCCACCTATAGTGGTAGAGGACTTCACAGAAATTACGCATGCAGAGCTTTTTGATGCTATGTCAAAAATGCCAGCAGCGGCCCCTGGTCCGGATCACATTACTACTGAAATGTTAAAACTACTATACGATCATGCACCGGATGACATGCTGAGTATGATTAATTATTCTCTCAGGAATGCATGGATTCCCGATGTGTGGCGGATAGCTAAAATACTTCCTATACCGAAGACTGTTGGTCAGGGCCTCGCTATTGATAATATCAGGCCTATCTCTCTGACTTCGAACGTAGTAAAACTAATTGAGCGGATTTTACTTCACCGAATTATGGAATTTTTGTCTGAGTATAATATCCTCAGCCCAAGTCAAATTGGATTTCGCCCAGGTTGTTCTATTTGGAGTGCCCACATCGACCTTGAAAGTCGTATAAAACTTGCCCGTCGATATAAACAGGTTGCGGCTCTAGTGACCTTGGATATAGCAAAAGCATACGACAGCGTGGAGTACCCTGTGTTAATGTCTCGCTTGCAGAAATTAAATTTCCCTAGATACATTATAGCATGGCTGCGTGAATTCCTAAAGGACAGGCAGTTCTGGTGTGTGAGGGGTAACATTTGTTCCTCTCGGCACTCACAGAAAAGAGGTGTACCACAGGGAGCTGTCCTTTCGCCGGTTCTTTTTAATATCCTGTTAAGCTCGGTCCCTGTGGTTTCGGGTGTCCAGACTTATGTTTATGCCGACGATATCGCGTTTTTCGCGTCAGCTTCTGACATACACGAACTGTATGTATTAATGCAGTCATATCTGAATTCTTTAGATTCCTGGTTAGATAGCATCTCTCTCACAATAAATGCCAGCAAATGCTCTGTGCTAGCTTTTCAGTCCACTTTTTCCTTTAATATCACTCTCTGTTACCGTCAGCACATCATACCCCAGGTTGATTCTTTAAAATACCTTGGGGTAGTATACACCAGCCAACTTGACTGGAGTCCGCATATAGAGCGTATAGCTACTAAAGGAGCACGTGCTGTTGGCATGTTGAGGCGCCTCAGCCATAGAAAAAGGGGAATGCGCCGTGAATCTCTTCTGATGATATACCGTATGTACGTGCGGCCTATTTTAGAGTTCGGGTGTGTTCTATTCTCGGGTGCTGCTACGTATAAGCTCCATCGCCTAGTTCTCCTGGAACGCCAGGCTCTTCGCTCCTGTTTAGGGCTACCTAAAAATGCATCTAATGCGTTACTTTATTTGGAAGCCCGAGTTCCTCCTCTGATACACCGATTTAGAATACTCACTGTGGATACTTTCCTGAGAGCCTATGGCGCGGGGGTTAACAGGGCACAATTTATCTTTGTAGATGAACCAGCTGTGTTTTTGGCGGCCCAGTGGCCCAGGTCCTATCGACCGCAAGTTACTCTAGCACAAAGCTTGGTGTCTCCATTAGGGGTTGCGCTCAATAACGTACTTCCATCTCTTGATAGGGGTCATACGATAACGGTCAACTTCCGGAACATCTTTCCCCAAAATGCTAAAATGCTACCTGCCAGACTGCTCAATAGTATCCTACAAGATCATTTGGCCTCAATTCAGCAAGGTACTATCATATATACAGATGCTTCTCAACGAGATGAAAAATCCGGAATAGGTATAGTTTCCCCTTCCTTAAATTGGTACTTTTCGGTTCGTCTGGTGGATTTTATCCCTATATTCTATGCGGAATTCTTGGCAATTGTCTTGGCAATACGAAAGCTTGACATATCGGTGTCGTCTCCACTTATAATTACAGATTCCCTATCCGTAGGTTTAGCCCTTTCTTCTCCGAAAGACTCACCTCTTCTACGGACGTTTCGATCCCTTCTACCACTTCATATTACTGAAATTGACCTTCTTTGGGTACCTGGTCATGCGGGAATTACCTTTAATGAAACCGCAGATTCACTGGCAAGGGTAGCACTCTCCGGGCCTGTTGTCGATGTCATTGAGACAACGCCTTTATTAGCCGCTGTAAGATTCCGTAGATTGTTGAAGCTTCAAGGGCAGCACGAATCAGTCTTATTGTCAATGCGAGATTTTTCTCATCTAAAATTCTCCTGGAATCCGAATTGGTGCCCCTCACGCGACCTGGAGGCGATTGTAACGAGCCTTCGATGTCGTGTGCCCCAGTTGAACAGATACCTCCACAGGTCTCGTCTGGCGCAGACTGCCATGTGCAGTTACTGTAATGAAGTAGAGTCTGTCGACCATTTCCTTTTGTCATGTCGACGATTTTCAAGCCTCAGACGTCAGCTCCTTGAAGTGCCGCTTCATCGCCTGGGGTTGGTATTATCAGTGCCGGCTCTTTTATCATTTGGGGCTACAGAAACGGGATATTGCCGCCGGGATGTTTGTTCTGCTCTTCTGCGCTTCATTGAAAATTGCAAAAGATTTACAACCTAATTCGTATCTTGTTCTGGATCCTCACCTGAGCCCTCCAAAAGCATCCATTTCTAATTTTTTTTTATTCTCCTCCTCTCCCTCCTTCTTCTTCTTCCTCTTCTTATTTTTCTTTATTTAATTATTTATTTACTTATTTCCTTTTTTTTTTGTTTCAATATTAACCAAATTCCAAACTCAATTCCTCCAACACAAGAAAAAGAAAAGCTTCCAAATTTTTATAATTTTCTTTGAATCATTCTAATTTTCTAATTTCCTTTGAATCTCATTCGAATTAACGACTGATGTTTGGCCGATCCCCTGATTGGGTATGCGCCAATATTCAAAGGAACAACAACAACAACAACAATAGGCTCCCCCTCGCTGTGAGCCACCCTACCAATTCTCACTAGAATGCAGGCACATCTAATAGCTACCATCACAACGATTCTGTGGGTCCTCCCGCTGACGATGACCGAAGCGAAGCCACGGGATGACCTGTAAGTGCTGCCGTCCCAGGCACGTCCTCGTAGACGGCAACAAACGACCACGGTGAACTCGTAGTCTGTCTCGCAGTCATTGCGACCCCATCTCGCACGGAACAGCAGTACAATATTGCTATTGCAGCTATTGCAGCGAGGTCAAAATATCAATGAAAAGGCAAGACGTTATCTTGTGTAACTGTCGTAAAGATTTTTCTGATAAAACATTGAGTAACGCAAATCCATTAGTTGCAGCACAGAATCACGTGCGCAACCTGTGGTACGGAGAGCTCTGCATTCTCCTTTTGCGCAGTTCTGAAAGCGATGACGGATCCTTCGCTAGGCGAACACTTTCCAGAAGAATTTGCACCAGCGAGGTTTTTGACCGGCCCTGCCGCTTTTTAAACCGCGGGGCGGTTGGCGGTCCGTACTTTAAACTTGTCAGCATTGGCGGCTCTTTTGTCCATTGTGCAGCCATGTTTTGCATTTCATAAACACCAATTGAGTGACTACGACGCTAAATATTTTTCAGCGAAATAAGGCCTTAAACTATACAAGCAGCGTAAAGACACGTGAGCAGAGAAAGTACTCGGGCGAGCGCGCTCTCTCATACAAAGGCAGAGGGAGGGGAACACCGAACATTACCAGAAGCACGGTAAAAAACGGGAGGAATCGCCTTTTGCGCAGTAGGAATACCAACACTTCAAACAACGAGTAGCCGCTATTGTGTTAACCGGGCGCGATATAAAAGTAAAAGGGCACTTTACTAAAGTTGAAAAAGTTGCTTAACTTTCAACGTTGCCTCAAAGTTTCTGGTGTTGTAATATTAGGCTTTGCAAGGTTAAACCTTAAGGTGTCGCCCTTTTTTCAACTCAACTTCAATCTTCTATGTAGATACCCACCACCGAATCACCCCGAAGGGCCGGTTGTTTTTCTTTCGGGGAAAGGTGGTAGCCGTACTTTCAAAGCAAGAGGCCCGTTCAACGGGTATTTTAACAGCATGATGCCTTCGTTGCAGTCGCACTTCCCGCTGTTCTGGCAGACGCTGAGAGCGCATTCATGCAGCGATGAGGCACGGTTAACTTCTTGCCCACTCCGCTTTGGCGAGCGTGCACCAACTTCCTCTGAATCTACAACTGCAAAGATTACGGCTTCGAGAACCACGTTTCAATCCTAACAAAGGATTTTTCCAATTCAACGGCAGTCAACAGCGCCAATGTAAAACGGCTTGAGCTAGTCTGCAGGATATGGTACGGTTGAACTGTGTGAGCAATGCAGCATGCTGGAGATGAGAAGCGGAGTTACCATGCGCTCGTGCAGCCCGCTAGGAATACGAATGAAGCTCGTACAGCACAGTGGTGTCAGTATACTAACGTGTGGTCTCGCAGGCCTCCGCTTGCTTTCGGCCTGCCCGAAAGCCAGCCCCCAACGGACCCCACGAGCTCTTCGGGAAACTCGAGCCGCATGTCCACTCCGACTGCTGACAGCCGTCGTAAGTCTGCCACCGTTCGCTTTCTGTCTTCGCTTCCTGAAGAGACTTCCACAACCAAGCCGCTTGAGGTTGTTGCGACTGTCTGTACACGTACAATAAGCCAAATAGGAATTACCCGAATGAGCTAAGGAATTCCTCCTTGGCTTATTCGGATAAGTCCTATTTGGCTAATTGTACTAATTCTTTTCTGCGCAAATACTAATTGGACATGAGCGTGAGATACAGAAATGAATGAATGAATGAATGAATGAATGAATGAATGAATGAATGAATGAATGAATGGATGAATGAATGAATGAATGAATGAATGAATGAATGAATGAATGAATGAATGAATGAATGAATGAATGAATGAATGAAGTTTATATTGGGATGCTGCTATGACCTATGAAAGAAGGGGTAGCGAAATAAATAAAAGAGCAGATATTTTCACTTCACGGGTCCCTCCGACGAGTTGCACATCTTTGGCGAATGCCCAGTTCGTGGGCAGTGTTCCTGAACATAGACCACCTTTGGGTATAATAATTTGTCAAGGGTTCGGTTCCGCGAAAGCACGTGTTAAGCACGAATGCTTGCCAGCGTCGGGACCAACGATACTAGATGACCTAGTATTTTTTTTTTTCACAATACTCGTGAAGACCCACGTGAGGGGGCAGTACAGTAGCGCGGTCACACATGAGCAACGCACCTTTATTGTATTAGCGTAATAAAAAGCAAAAAGGAACAACAAAGCCAGAAGGTTCAAACTGAAAGTGCAAATAAATCGACGCTCAAAGCTTGAGAAATACTACAATGCAAATTGAAGTTGGCAATAGCAGTGACTCTGATGGTTTCTTGCAACACGGTTGTCATAAGGCGATCAGATGGAATTGGCCGGTGCTTATGCTGCTTGCTGTGTGTTCAAGGTGCTGCGGTAGCCTCAGTGAGGGCGTAGCCGGAGCTTACGTTTCTATAGTGTGTTGGAATCACTCGGGGTACTGGATGCAGCAATGAGCAAATCCTTTTCCTGAGCTCCCCTTTGTTGGTTCGTCATGGATACTTTTCACTCTTCTGTTGGGGGCTAGTATTGAAAGTGAGGTGCTGGTGAGTCCGAAAGCTGACAGTAAAAAACAACCTTTTTTCATGAGTCTGTGGGCATCCCTTTGCGCTAATTACATATTGCGATTGAGGGAGGCACAAGGCCGCACTATTTTATCTAAGGAGGCGTTCAGCATCATTCAACTCTGCTCCTTCGGAGCTTCAAAGGTGTCTGTATAAGAGGCATCTCTGTGTGTTCCTGCGGATGTTCATGTCAGGCGGCTTGTAATCTGAGTCCGGTTGTCGAAGTCGCAGTGAAGGATTGAGTACACAGGGTAGACAAAGTGTCGCTTTTCTCGTACTGTGTCATAAACGCTTGCAACGGGGGAATTGCATGTGTTTAAGCGGCCCTGCTATGAGAGCAAGCTTTCGTGGTTACTTTCGCTGGAATACGCTTCCGTACAGTCATCCTCGTGTATACTGAGGGGCGCATTCTTCTAGGTTAGGGTTGGGGCGTCCGACGCACGTGCGTTCTGTTCGCCAGCAAGAACGCCAGTGAAAGCAGTCGCAGGTTAGTGATGTCGCTTGGTGGTTCGCCTGCTTCCGTTGTATGTGGCGACTACTGCCTAGGAACTGTGAAATGGGCTACTTTGCCTTTCTCCGTTCCGTTCAAGCAGTGGCAAGACGAATGAGGAAGGAAAAGGGGGAACAGGACCCGCGCTAACGGACAACTGGCACAGTTATTGCACAGGAAAAACATATATACTTTATTGAATACACCGGAAATTACAATTCACGCTGAGCACAGTTTATTCTGTATAGCGAAACCAAGTACAGGGAAACAGAATACGCAGTACTAGAAAACGAGAACACCAAAGCAAGGAAAGAAAGTGAAACGTGTTGGTGTAGTAAAGAAGCACGTAGAAGTAATTCGCGCCAAAGACGAAGGGCCGGGGACCAGTCAAGCTGCGCACTCAGCTTCTTTCCTCTGTCCTACGCACTCTAACTGGGAAAAACATCTTGAAATCTTGAAGGCTTGAGACGCAAATGGTATTTTTTTTCTTATTCGTGTTCGTGTGGGTCTCTTCGTATCGCCTGAAGTAGAGACATACAGTATACCGCCTGTCGGCAGTGACGTACGTGGCATCTCAACTTTACATTTACGACGGTTGATGCAGAACTAGGGCTAACGTCCCGCTTAAAGCGAGTTCGTCGATACAAAGGCTCATTTTTCCGTGAGGCTCACTGTCAACAATGTTTCATCCGTTTTCTCTGTTTGATACTCTTCCTTCAATTGTACAATTGTTTCCAATCCCGGTACACGATTATTTATTTCCCACTTGGGCTTCACAATTGTCGAAATAACACTTTCTGTTCGTGAATTTTCTTCTGCAATGCGCCCAGCGGTATGACTTGTCCGCGGCCGTTTTCAACGAAAAAGGAGCGGCGTCTCTTGGTTACAGGTTGCTGACGTTTCATCAGCTCGTAATGAGGACAGACAACTAGCCATTACCGGCCAAGCTATGGGCGGATTCACTGTACGAACTAGACTGAGGTTTTCACATTCGGCGTTGTAAGTTTGAACAAAGCCTTATGCAGCAAGGACGCATACGAAACAGCTTGACTTACAGCGTGAAAAGGCATTTTTTGAAGTAACTACGACATCGCCACGGGATCAAAACGCGGGAATCTGCACGCGCTTTTCCGATGCTAGCGGTTGTACCAGGTGAAGGTCACATTGGGGGGAGCTCACTGGAAATAACGCTTCCTTCGGCACCACAATTTCGTTCCTCACTAACGTAAAAATTCCCCCGCATTTCCCCGAGGGGGAGAATGTGAAAGTGCGAATGCACGGTTGTCGGCCCGCTTGCGGCGCTTGCACTCGGCCCCCGCAGCCCACCGCCTCGCCGCCTTCTCTTCCATCTCTTCCATCGGGTTTGTAGTATCACGTGTACACCACGCAGTTATCAAGCCGCTATAACGCCGCTGAGTCGCCAACGCACGCCGCTGACGACGTAGTTTGAATGCGTTAAAGATATAAGGCGCGTTACTGACAATATCAGCGTCGCGTCCGTGGCTTATTCGGTAGAGGGTCGGGCTGCGGCCCGCAAAGTCCTCGGATCGAAACCTGGCGCCGGATGCTGTTTCTTCTTTAAATATAGAGGAGCACTGCGGACGCCGCCGACGCCGCCGCCTCCGCCGCCGCCGGCGGTGGATGGTTTGGGGTCGCTTATAAAGTGCATTCGCACTTAAAAAGCTAAGTGAGAGCCGTGGCACATCGTTAGTGATGCACACGCGAACATCAGAATCTCTTACAAGTGTTTCCAGGTAATGACCGGGTGAGCCAACGCCACTTACTGAAACACGCGAGCTTCTCAATCGTTCTATTTGGCGGCAATGGCAGGCAGCGTCCGCCAGGGTCCGGGCTTCCCCTGCACCCGCGACGACGACTGCCAGGCGGGGCTCTCGTGCCGGGGCTGGGTGTGCGAGTGCTCCACCGACGCCCCGGTCAAGATAGAGATCGAGGGCGTCGACACCTGCCTGCAAGGTACTTCGCATTTTTGGGCGGGCATTGCAAAAGTATACGCATACGGACAGGGGAGAACGCTTTTGCCTCAGCGAACTTGTGCTGCAACTTCGCTGACATAGCATGCGCTTGAATATGACACACGTCGCGCAAGGATTAACGTCTACCTACATTTGTATGTCGTAGCCTTGAAAAACGACTTAACCCATTGAAAGAGAGAGAGAGAATAATTCTATAATTGTCTAGTAGCTGATGTTATGGACCTCGCACCGTAAAACGCATCCCTAGTCCGGGATTTCTCGGCTTCGAGTGGCTGTCCTCGCTCGGGTTACCAGGTTGAGCTGGTATCCAAGTAGAGGCTGGCCAGGAAAGCCTTCCACTGCTCGAAGGTGGCCTCGGGAAGTGGGGGCAAGTATGAAGTGCGTTGGTGTGCCCATACCATGTGTTACAGCGACCCAGGCTGGGGATATGGTAGGGGTAAATGAAAGAACGTTGGGTGGAGAAGGTAAGGTGGAGGCCGGTGGAATGGGGGTGTGCGTTCGCCTGGAGTCGCCGCCAACTTACGACTTTCTCCCGGTAGAGGCGCCACTGTGGTGGTGAGAGTGAGAGGCTGTAGACAGTTTCTGGGTAATGGGCAAGCATCTCTCTGTATCCAGCAGGTGGATTCGGTTGGTCCTGTTTAGGTTGAGATTAACCACCGTCGGTAAGGGCTCGGTCAACTAAATCTCGAGCAGCGAAATGGACTCACGTGCTTTCCCGTGGAAGGCAGAGACGAGTTACTTTAGTACTCAACCATGAATGTGCCGAGAACCGCTTCTCGACTTGCGAAAGTGATGGGGTTACCAATATCTTCTATAGACTATGATGATTCCTGTCACTGCCAAACAATTCGCCCTTGAGCCCTAAGTTCCCAAGCACGTACCTACTGCATTTTGCTTGACTGGCTTTCCCTTAAAGCTGGCCTGTAATGCGAAAACCAGGCGTTAAAACTTGTGCTGCGCGGAGAAAAAACATTGAAGCTATACGGCGAACCACCTTTTTGTGTTGCCAGCAAGGCTTGGCAAAAAGAAAAGAATGGGAGAGGGGGGGGGGGGGCATTTCGCGGAGCTCCTGCGGTACGTGGTCCCCCACTTAAGAACAACTGCTCTTCCCTGTCCATAGAAAGTACCTTTTTAGACCCAGCAAAAAAAGCCTCGCGGCATTGCGAAACATATTGACAAAGCTTGTGAGGAGCTCTTCATGGTTGGTTCCGCACTGTAACCAAAATTTCCGCGTGTGACTAACGGTGGCAGACCCATATTTGCTAAAGACGAAAACGGGTTTAGTCAGCCGTAACCACCTCGTTAACTAACTAACGTGCTACGGTGTCATGCGGCCTTCTGACGCAGTCGACGCAACTCCGCCATTTTGAGAGATCGCAACGATGTGAATACGCATGCGCTGTGGCAAGCAATGCGCAAGGATCGCTTGTCTTTCAGCCAAGTCCTTGTACGAGTCGTGCCTCTACCAAGAGGAGTGCAGTCACCTGAACGCCAACCTGCGCTGCGTCGACTTCATCTGCTACTGCCCTCAGCCATTAGAGCTCCAGGGAAACGGGGACTGCCTGCCGGGTGAGTGACGAGTTCTGGGTCCTGTCGCCCTCTTCCGTTCGCAGAAAGCGATGGCGCTCGTAATGTCACGCTGTCCTTGGTGATGTTTGACTCAATATGAATGCGAACAAGAACGCTCGACCATCCATTGCGTTTATATGGTACAGGGAGTATGGTCCATGGTACACGGCGGTACAGATACCCTCTGGCCAGGCATAACTCGCAATTCTCGTGACAAACTCTTGTCTTTTTAGATGCTTGACTAAAGTAACATTACAGACGATTTAATACATTGAAATTCATTAGGGAAGCAAGCTCATGACTCCTGTGGATAACACGTGTACGTCGAAGATGCGCCGTACATTCCGAATCAGAATACAAAGTCTCTTTTCACATTGTTTTTTTTTTTTTTCAGCCAAACCTTCCTTGCTAAAGCTGATCGCGATTGCGACACCAACTTGCATTTTTCTACTTATTGGCGTTGGAGGAGTTCTCGGCGTTCGAAGGTACGAGCTTTTTGATCATGTATATTACTAAACGAACTTTGCCGCTACCAGATCTGACTTTGTATTAGGATGCCTGACTTTGACCGAACCTGACTAAACACGACTTTGTATTGTATGAATCGTATTAGGATCCCTGTCCGATTTCGTTAATTCTGCGCGTCCTAGCCATAAAGCTGTAGCCTACTCTCGTAATGAATACGAATATTCGGATTCTTTTCCGAGATAATAAAGGAGCCGTGGCGACAAATTACGCCTCTATTCAAGTAACAAGGCTGCCTTGTACCGATAGCAACGATATGAATTCCAACGCAAACTTAGAAAATACAATTTTGGCTCTACTAATCTTGAAAATGAGACGTATAAGCTTGAGGTCAAAGTTATATTTTGATCTTTCAGATGGTGCCTAATATTAACTAATCTACTCAAGAAGCATATGTATCCGCACGGCCGAAGGTCAGTGCGCCTCTCATCCAGCGGCCGTGGTATCCGTATGAAGTAACGTATAGGCTTGATTTGCTAATTATCGTTTTAACGGCGCGCGAATATTGTGGTGACAGCGTAGTAATAGCACACGGACAGGGACGTCCGTTTTCCAACCCCTTGCACTGTAGAACGCCTCCTCTCTTCAAGGACACCTTGAACCTCAGGATGTTTTGTTCGCAGACATGAAAAATACACTAAGCCCTAGCCATATTCTTATTCAAAAATGCGAAATGTATCAATCAGCCCGAATTTCCACTTTGTTTACACGGAGGTGACAGAATTTAGTTGAAAGCATGAGCAAGTTTTGTTTCTCTTGAGCGTTGACGGTGGTCATTCATAAAAAAGATTTGCCTTTACCACCGTACCGCCGCCCCCATGAGTCGGAGAAAACTGGACACGTAAGCGCCTGAAATGCCAACAAAGTAGGGGTGGTGCGGCGCATGTGGCACTCACAGCAGCAAACGTTTTCGAGATGTTTATTGCCCGCGGAGACTCTACTTATTTTAAATATGGCACCTTTTCTTAACCAATTTACTTTAAACGCATATCGAAGTGGTAGAACGATAGGCTTGAGGTGGAAATGAATGTATTGAACTGAGTGTAACTCTGGTGGTGACCGCGTGCTACACTCGGGCACAGCATAAGAACGACAACGAAAGTAACCACCGCATTTCTGCGTCTCATCACAGCAGCCAGCAGTTCCTCCGCGGAGTCAAATACTGAGTTAATGGGAGTATTTTGAATTGGACTCCTGTACACCGCCGGCCAGAAAGACACGGCTGTTTTGTTCTCGCCTTTCAACTGAAAACCGATCAATCGTGCTTTGTTTCGTGAATGTTGCAAGCCAATGAAACAATCATGTTCGCTAAGTAATCAGCCGCCAATGAATTAACGATCTGATAATGCGCATACGCAGTTCTTGCAATCCTTGCAAGCAGTTCTTGGGCCATGTTTCAAATCCATGATAGATCCATCTAAAACAGCGCATAGGATTATGTAATTTGTTCTATCTTTTTGCTATCTAGGGTATTTCTCAAGAGAAGGAACGGCGATAGAGACCGACTGCCACCACAGTCACACCGCCCAACGATCTCCACTGGCTCCACTGCCAGGTTCCCGAGATCACCTGTCCCGATACGGTCGCAGTTGCCAAGCAAAAATCGGAGCTCGCCTCGAGCCAGCGCAACCCGCACATATCCCTCCGCCTCACACGCTATAAAAACTCCGTCGTCACTAAGCCATCAACAACCATTCGGCGCTGCGTTCTTTCCAGTGGCCTCGGCGCCCTTTGAGAAGACATCTTCGAATAGGGCGATGCCAGCACCACACTCAGCTACGCGGTTCGTTCAGAAGCTCCCCCCTTCTGTCCAGGACAACACCTCAGAAGACAGTGAAGACATCATTAAAAGAGTTCAAAAACAAAAGAGCAGCAAGCCCTCCGGTACGACAACCACCGCGTCAAAGACTCCTCATGGACTGATCGGCCCCGTGCCAGTTGCCGCCGCCATTTCCTCTCCCTACGACGAGGAGGAGGAGTCGTCGGTGTCCCTGCGGTGGGGGATATCGGTCAAAAGCCGGTCCAAACGACAGGCTGCTACCAAAGAGCCCGCCCGAACTGCTGCGAACAGCGCCAACAAAGCTAGCGCCGGTCTTGCAGAAGAAGGCATTCAGTCCTGCCCGACCACTTCTTCGGCACCCCGCCATAGAAGGGGAACTGGGTTCCTGGACGACGCCTCAATGGCGGAGAAGTCCACTGCCGTTTTGCTCAAGACCACTGGAACCCCCCCAGACGCAGGCGTTTCGGTCACGAGGTCTGACTCCGAAAACGAGCAATGCCTGCAGACTGCCCTTGTCCAATCGGGAATAGCGCCAACCAGTTACCAGAACCAGCGGATGTCTGCACGAGCCCCGGACAAGGACGGGATTTTGGTCACCATTGAGGGCAAGGAAGATTGCTCCGCCGGGTACGCATACAACGTTAAATTTTCTAAGTATCCCAGTGGTTGGGCAAATTGAGACAGCCATTTGCGCGAAGCATGCAGGGAAGCTATGAAGACAAAAAATTGCTATCTGTCTGCAGTTCACCGTTAACTACGGTTTGTCGAAAGAGAACACAAGCCTGCTCCGTGCCAGGCGTCACTTAAACTGGCGACGCTGAAGGCTACGAAAAAACGTTCGCGGATGAGACAAAGTACTGCCAAGGTAACGCCAATACAAGGCATACAGCATGAAACACGTCGCGAGCGCCTCCCACGTCACCTGTGTGAGTCGGCCCAGAGAGGCGAGAACAAAATCTCTAGGCATGCTCCTGGTGGCACCTTTTGTGTTTGGATATTCTGACCACGCATACAGAATTAAATAAGAGAAACCTTGATCTTTTCTATGCACTCTTCATGTTAACGCCAGTAAAAAATGAAAAATAGCACAAGAACAACAAAAACAGACGTACAATCTCTGATAGCACACCACCCCATGAGCACCCGTTCACGCACTTTGTCCAATCTACACAGGCACCAATTCTATCTCTTTTTGAAATAGGGTGATTGACGCCCGACTCAAACAATTACTACCCTGCCTTTCAATTTCGTGTGCTAGTCCAGTCGTCTTTCTGTGTCCTTGTTTATATTCGCGCTTTAGATATTTTTTTCAAATGAACTACCAACTCACCTAACAGTTCATTTTGTCAGCGGCAGTGTTGACCATGTTTGTCCTGGCGTGACAGTTTGCTCTCCTTGTAAAGGCCCTGAAGCTTTTGGCCTGGCATAGTGAAGTACGACTAGTAGCAGTCTATATATATTATAGAGTCGCTTACAGTAATGGTTTTCGGCGTACGTAAATGCTAGTCAAGCTCACACAATGGTTTGCCCGTTTGAATGGCAAAGGCATTAGCAGAATCAATTACATATTCTATTGGGAAACAGAAAACCCTGTACTACAGGCTTGTATTGAAGTACCTGTTTTCTGGCCTCCTTACGCTCTCCAAAAACTTCACCCGCCCTATTGCTCCCAGACTTATATGTGTGCTTATTATTCGACTTATATGTCTGCTTGTGGGTGAGCGCGTGCGTGTTTCGGGTACGTGCCCTGCATGCGTGCGTAAATTGACCCATGAGCTTTCTATCCCTTCACTTGAGATCCCGAAACTTGAAAAAGAACTACCTGCTTTGTTAAGCAGTATAGCCTATCAATGGATCCTTAATTAGGCTACAGTCTGCTGGCATGCACAAAAATGTGTTCACTGAACATTGTAGCTTCCTACTTCGTGACATAATCCTCGTGTTTGAACCTCGTTTAAATCGCTGTTTTCTGTGCGCGTCTACCTGCTGAGAGACAAAGCATGCGTCGGGCGACCCCCGACGTCCGCCGAGAACAACAGGTTGCGCTCAGATACTACATTTGTGGACACTCACGAGAGCCCGCTTCCGCAACCAGTTTTCATCCCCCTCTCCGGCATGCCTGTTTCGCCTAGGTCCGGTATTCAGCCAAAAAGGGAAGCTGTCAGAGCCATGCCGTGGACAGACACAGCTGTGCATTCTGCTCAGCCAGCAGGCGACTCCACGGCTCGAGAGCAAGGTTCCCTGGCCGGGGAGTCTGCATCAATCACTCTGGACGAAGTCTCGTCGAGCGACGGCGTGCCGCCCGTGCTGCCGCTCTCCTGGCCTGAGCATGCAAGCGACGAGAGTGCAGCCGTGGCCAGTACGGTACAGGTGCCACGGCCTCCTACGCGTGTTGCGGCTGTGCCTCCCATGTCAAGACCTCGTTCCCCGGTCCAGCTCCCTCGACAACTTCGGCAGAAGCAGCTATTAAACGAGCCCGCTGAGCAAGGTCGGTGATAGAGAGTACTCTTGTTAAAATTCAAAACTAGAAAGGTCTTGTGCATGGTAGTCGTGTGTCCCACTCTTTCCGTGCTAGAAAAACGCGTTGCAATTTCGTATTCGCGGCATCGCATTGCACTGTGAATGTTTGAGCAGAACGCTCATGAAGTTTTATTGATATGTTGTTTATGTGTACATGCCACACATGAATATTCAGATCTCGGCGTTCCCTTTGATATTGTAGATCACAAAAAGTTTATAGCACGATCATTAAATATTGAGTCTTAATACTTACTGACTGCACACATCTTAAATCTGCAGTGTGAATTTTGAAAAAGAAAACTGTCTGTGGCACGCTGTGACGGGGTAGAAACAACGTCAAGTGCGTTTAAGTTAGGATGGAGAAGCCGAAGTGACGTTTGATTTCGTTGGATTTTGTCCAACAAAGTGTCAAGCGTAAAGTCATGGGTGTTGAAGCAGTATTCTGCCGGATGAGTTTAATAAGTCGACTGGACACGTGGCTACAACCGCTGTTGGCGATGGAATCAAAGGAGTTTTTGACGCCCCAGACAATTCTTCGGGGCGCCATGGGGACACCCAGGGCTATAATGTGGTTATTGGGTGGGTTAGATAAAATAAAGTTACGTGATAAGCATTCTTAGAGAGCAAAAAGAGTACGGGTTAAGAGCATATGGCACGCTTTCGTATGAGTCCTAAGGAATGCCTGGCCGGGGGTCTCCATGAAGACCATGCTTTAAGGCACGCCTACTACTTCGAGTTGAAACGACTTGAGGTGCGAACATTGTCCATCTGTTGTTGAGTGCACTCTGACACTTCTCTTCCGCCCCTGCCGACAGATTTGATCGCTCGCAACGTTGTCACTTGTGGCGCATGCTTGCAGCGGCCGGAATGGAGACCTCAGTGCCGCCGAACAGTACGACGGGGCTGCCGAGTGCCACTGATCGGCCACCCTCCACAGAAACGCAACCAAACGTTCCCGCAGCAGCCGTGGAAGCGGAGCGGTCAACTTCATCTTCAACAGGCATTGAGCTCCAGGCCAATACTATCACCAGGATAAAGGTCAATAATGCGCTTAAACACGGGGCTATCTTGGAATACGTCACACCCCAACACAACAGGACAAATACTACCGAAAAGAACCAGAGGCAGGCACTTGCAAGCCGTGGTAATGTTCGGTAGGCCTCGTCCTTTGCGTTGCGCTGTGACATGAACCACAAACTACCGGGCGTCTGCTTTGGGGGGAGAGGAGAATTAGCGCCACTTCCGCTGTCTATGTTTGAGGTAAAGGCTGTAAAGCATCTCTGTTTCACAATTAACATCCCGGTCATTGTAGAAGATAAAAATAGTCGCGTCTCACGGTATTAACAGCCTGTTCAGAAGTGATTACCGAAAAAGCCCTTCCACCCCCATGTTCAGGTCACCCAGCTGGGGAACGAGCATTACCGCCGGGAGCGCACACGACTCAGGGACAGTGGCTTCGCGACCGAGAGGGCGGCCGCCATCACGCCTCCAGCTTCGCTGCCAACCACGCTACCCAGGAGACTGGTTCTGTCCACGGCGGCCGCTGAGATCAAGCGTAGAGTGAGGGAGCTTCTTCATGCCAGGGCTGCAGTGCCGGCTGCCAGAACTAGGCGGACGGCACCGTCCCGTTCGTCTGCGGCCACCGAGCCGACGAAGCTGGCAGCTGGGCAAGCGCTGGCACCTCGTGGTGAATCTGTCGAGGATACTACAGAGGTCTGTTGCTACAAGCACCTGCAAAGTACTACAGCGCATTGCACTTGAGAAAGGCGGCACAGGAAAGGCGAAAAGACAGGCGCTTGTCCTGTCACCTTGCATGTTTTTGTCTACTTCAGAGCTAAAACGGTGACTCGAAACAGTTGATTGGTTTAGAAATAATCATCTTAGCACAAGTGAGGTAGCTGAGAAGCCAGTGGCACTTGGAGTGAAGTTGCTCGGCAATCAGGGTCATCGCTCATTGAGAGAGGTAATTAAAATCTGAGAGGCGGAAGAGCACACACGCTCCTGCCTGAAGGGGGCTTTCTTGGCTGGGGCTGCAATTTTGGGAGGACTTACTGAGGTTTGGCCACACGGAAATTTGGTTTGTGTTGATTGTAATGTCCTAATGTTTCTTTTCTTTAATGACTACAATTTCCTAATCCTGGTCTGTCATACAGCACTGTCAATCAAAAAATCTGCCATAACTGCTCTTACACAGGCCCTTGAGCAAGTCATGCTAGTCAACAGTTGGCGCAGACAGCTGAGCAGTCTAGTCTGTAGGCTCGGTAACAGTCCAGTACGCCCATATATGTTCTTAGTTGTTACTTCACCCTGGCTACAACCGTTCAGTCTGCCGTATGGTCATTCTTATTAGGTAGGTGTATTATTTAAGCCAGAATATCTTTTCTGAGCGTACCCTCACGGTGTTCAGACTGTTTCCGTCTGTAATTCAGCCAGTGTGTAAATCTACTAAATATTACCAGCAAATTATTCAGCACACTAAATCCACGTGCAATTCCTAGCCCTGCTTGCCTGCTGACGAACTTATATACTTTCGCCGATTTGGCCACTGCAGCTAGTTTAAAGGTACTACCTTAGCAATAATTGGGCCCTCGCGTGCAATTAAACATGGGAAAAGCTGCACATGCCCTCCATCACTACGAGGATATTTAAACTCTGTCAACGTTACCACTCCCACACCTTGTGACCAGGTTGAAGGTAAGGTGCACTGTGAAACGCATCTTCGCTACCCCACTGATTGGATCCATGTGTACACGACAGGCTTCCTTCACGGAAAAGAACAGCGCCACTGTCCAGCCCTGTGAAGAGCGGCCACCCGCCGATGTCCTCTTGTCCGACCGCTTCAAGGAGGAGGCCTTTAAAGATGGACCGGCATGCCCAGCCCCACGCCATCACTCGCCCTCACCGGAGGAACTGCATCACATGCACACTGAGAAAAGTCTCCCGGCTCGCCGCACAGGAGCACCGCGCTATGGCCCCGCCCCGCCGAGGCGTTCTGCCCGCCTGGGCAGGGTGACCGCTAGGGAGCACCAGGTGAGCGGTGAGCCGGGGAAATACAAAGATTCGGATGCACTATCCTTTGTCGCCATGCACAACCCTCGTTCATCCACAGGGTGGACAAAGTGGGATGCAGGACCCCGCGTAATTTGAACAAACGCCGAGTCGTGAACTCAATGTAAAAAATTCCGCGACTGAGCGCCATTCAGCCAAGCTTGCCGGGTGATAGCTCAGCTTCTTCCTGCATACTTAGTTCTCTAGAAGCGGCTGCCAGACGGCCGCTTTTGTAGCAGCAACTACCGCATGAACAATTGCGCCACAGAGACCATACTGCTGCTCTCTACGGCGCAGCTGCTGATTCGAGCCTTCGGCACCTTCCGCAGGCCCTGTCGCCACGAACGCACAGTGTACTCAAATGTAGCCAGCGCCTCTGGTGGTGGCCGCACGGAAGACTGACCTTGAGCTCCTGTTGGTTTTCGCTCTATAACTGCCAGAGGTTCTGGTTGCATATAAGTTTCACTTCGCATGAGCTGGAAGGTCGGATTTACGGAACTAGTCCTCTTCTGTGTTTGTACCAGAAGTAGAGAATAGACTCGCTGCTGTAGCTTTATTAGCAGTATAGCTACGTGCTGCTAAAATTATTCCAATAATGTTCGTGAGGGGGTTCATGAAGGGCAAGGATTCATACACCCCCAGGAGGATTTCTACACACCCAAAACGATTCCACAACCGCAGCCCCGCCCAGGGATACATACATAGACCCCCGGCAGCACCCCAACACCCCTCCCCCGCTCCCCCAGGAGGATTTCGAAACACCCAAAAGATTCCACAACCGTAACTCCGCCCAGGCATACATACCCACCCCCAGCAGCACCCAAACACCACTACCCCCTGCCCCAGGAGGATTTCGACACACCCAAAAAGATTCCACAACTGCAACCCCGCCCAGAGATACATACCTCCACCCCCAGCAGCGCCCCAACAGCACTATCCCCGCTCCCCGAGGAGGATTTTGACACACCCGAAAAGATTCCACAACCGCAACCCCGCCCAGGCATGCATACATACATCCACCCCTAGCAGCACCCCAACACCCCTACCCACTCCCCCAGAAGGATTTCGACACACACCAGAAGCTTCCACAACTGCAACACCGCCCAGGGATACATACATAGACCCCCGGCAGCACCCCAACACCCCTCCCCCGCTCCCCCAGGAGGATTTCGAAACACCCAAAAAGATTCCACAACCGTAACTCCGCCCAGGCATACATACCCACCCCCAGCAGCACCCAAACACCACTACCCCCTGCCCCAGGAGGATTTCGACACACCCAAAAAGATTCCACAACTGCAACCCCGCCCAGAGATACATACCTCCACCCCCAGCAGCGCCCCAACAGCACTATCCCCGCTCCCCGAGGAGGATTTTGACACACCCGAAAAGATTCCACAACCGCAACCCCGCCCAGGCATGCATACATACATCCACCCCTAGCAGCACCCCAACACCCCTACCCACTCCCCCAGAAGGATTTCGACACACACCAGAAGCTTCCACAACTGCAACACCGCCCAGGGATACATACATCCCCCCAGCAGCACCCCAACACCACTACCCCCTCCCCCAGGAGGATTTCGACCCACCCAAGAAGATTCACAACCGCAACCCCGCCCAGGCATACATCCACCCCCAGCAGCACCCCAACACGACTACCCCCTCCCCCAGGAGGATTTCGACACACCAAAAAAACCACCACGACTGCAAGAGGTCGGAGATTTATGTATTTGTAATTTCAATTCAGCTTTGCTTTGTGTGAATGCAAGTTACGAGATCTGACGTGATTTTAATTTTCCTATTTATTATTCCCACATTTAAATTTCAAATTCAATTTATTCTGGACGTAAACACATACATGTAGTTATGTGCACGAGCGTGGAACGTTGCCTGCAATGCCGCTGCCTCGGTAAGACACATCGAATAGTAGTGGAAGCGCTCGATGAAAACACAGCCGTGCAAGAACTGTGCACTAAAAAAAGCCGCCCGCATATTCCCACGGGGGGAACTCGAGTAAATGCGTCGCATCTACTCGAGTCAAGCAAAGCGTCACGTCAAGCGAAAGCCAAGCAAAGACGCCCTTGACTGAATTCCGAACCGCCCTCCGCCGCTTATATACGTTGAGGGGACTGCGTAAGCCGGTCCCAGTCGACGACGTTGGCGTACTTGTAAAGCGGCGTGGACTCAAGGTGTTCGAGCCAAGCGCGGATGTTGCTTCACCGGAGAACAGCACACCGGTTATATGCGCAGCGCGCCCGAAGGAGAGGAAACCGCGGAAGAGAGAGTACTGCACATGCGCCGGCCCCAGCGCGTCTGCCGCGGCTGTGACGCAACGTGCCGCGGCTATGACGCAACACAATCCAACACAATCCACTTTAATCCAATCCAATCCAAATCCAATACAATCCAAGCCAAGCCAAGCCGATCCAATCCAAGCCAATCCAATCGAATCCAACCCAATGCCCCTCGCGAGAGAGTGTTCTAATCCAATCCAATGCCCCTCGCGAGAGAGTGCTTGCTATCGCCTCGACTCGACGCGCATGCGCAGTGAGCGTGCGGACTACGGACGTCGACGCGGGTGACATCGTGAGTTACTGAAATGCTCTGCATTTAAAAGATTCCACAACCGCAACCCCGCCCAGGGATACATACATCCACCCCCAGCAGCACCCCAACACCACTACCCCTCCCGCAGGAGGATTTCGACACCACCAAAAACATTCCACAATTACAACCCCGCCCAGACGTACATACATCACCCCCAGTAGCACCCCAACACCACTACCCCCTCCCCCAGGAGGATTTCGACACACCCAAAAAAGATTCCACAACCGCAACCCCACCCAGGAATACATACATCCACCCCCAGCAGCACCACAACACCACTACCTCTCCCTGAGGAGGATATTCGACACACCCAAAAAGATTCCACAACCGTAACCCCGCCCAGAGATACATACGTCCACCACAAGTAGCACCCCAACACCACCACCCCTCCCCCAGGAAGATTTCGACACACCCAAAAAGATTCCACAACTGCAACCCCGGCCAAGCATACATACATCCACCCCCAGCAGCACCCCAACACCATTACTCCCTCCCCCAGGAGGATTTCGACACACCCAAAAAGATTCCACAACTGCAACCCCGGCCAAGCATACATACATCCACCCCCAGCAGCACCCCAACACCATTACTCCCTCCCCCAAGATTTCGACACACCCAAAAAGATTCCACAACCGCAACCCCGCCCAGGCATACATACATCCACCCCCAGCAGCACCCCAACACCACTACCCCTCCCCCAAGAGGATTTAGACACACCAAAAAAGATTCCACAACCGCAACCCCGCCCAGAGATACATACATCAGCCCCCAGCAGCACCCCAACACCACTACCCCCTCCCGCTGGTGATTTTGACACCACCAAAAAGATTCCACAACTGCAACCCCGCCCAGGAATACATACATCCACCCCCAGCAGCACCCCAACAGCACTACCCCCTCCCGCTGGTGATTTTGACACACCCAAAAAGATTCCACAACCGCAACCCCGCCCAGGCATACATACATCCACCCCAGCAGCACCCCAACACCACTACCCCCCTCCCCGAGGAGGATTTCGACGCACCCAAGAAGATTCCACAACCGCAACCCTACCCAGGGATACATACATCCACCCCCAGCAGCACCCCAACACCACTACCCCCTCCCCCAGGAGCATTTCGACACACCAAAAAAGATTCCACAACCGCAACCCCGCCCAGGGATACATACATCCACCCCCCAGCACCACCGCAACACCACTAACCCCCTCTCCAAGGAGGATTTCGACACATCCCTCTAAAATCGAAATTCTGGATACATCTTTGATAGAAGGTGAGAAAGAATTTATTTATTTATTGTGGTGGTTTGACGCGCCGACGCAACGCAGGCGATGAGGTGCGCCGTAGTGGAGGGCTCCGGACTAATTTTGACCACCTCGGGATCTTTAACGTACGCCGAAATCTGGTACACACGAGCGTTTTTTCTTTCCGCCTCCATCAGACAAGCGGCCGCCGCGGCCGGGAATCGAACGCGCTTCCTCGTGGTCTTTGTGAAACAAGAGCTTGCTAAACCTGGATGTGACGAACTTGACAAAAGTTCGCCATTTTTCGTTAAATCCAGGTTTTTGTTAGATTAAGGTTTTGAGTTAGAGCTCGCGGAAATGAAACAGAAACGAAGCCAAAACACTAGATATCAGTCAAGGTAAAGTCACCCTTCATGGATTTATTTCACAGCAAAAAACTGCGTACGTTGTGCCTCCTGCTTTGGCATGAGCTTAGGCACTACACGGTGTTTAAAGAAGCAGGGTCAGTTACCCTCGCATTAAGAAACATAGCTGAAGTATCACTTCTGCCTTTTGACACTTTTAGGCGCTTAACGCGTTACAAGAACAAAACCTATGGTGAAACGTGTCCTTTTTGCGAACTTGATGTTCTTTACCACCTTCAAGATTGTTGAGTGAGTGCTAGCTGGGATAATATGCCAGGCGGCAACGTTATTCTTTCTCGCCAGCGGAAACGGCAATTAGAATTCTGCGGTTTTTCTGAAAAGACACAAATTTTCGTTTCCTAGCAGCAGCACTCATCACCGACGAACCGATACCACGGATAGAGGTGGAGATGCACGACCACACGACTACAGGACGGCCTAGCATCTCAAAACTTAACTCTCGAACCGAAACCACACTCAAACGTGGAAACGCATGGTAGTTTGCAATGCGGGCGAAAAAAATTGGAAGGTTAGTTACTCTTCCTAGCTGGTGTGGTGTCACGCTACAAAAGCAGAACCAGAAGTGACTGCTACGATAGCCGAGGGATTTTCATTTCATTTTTTATTTCCTTAAGGACCCCACTGGGGGGTATTACATAAGGGGTGGATACACAAGAAAAGAAAACATTTGAACAGATTAATTTTCGCAGCACAGGTGATTTGTAACATTTGCAATGAAGCATGATGGGGAGGAGGTTGAAACAATGGAGCAGGGAAGGTCGTTCCAATCCTTGGCGGCACGGGGAAAAAAAGAGGCGGAAGAAGTGGCAGTTCTTTTACGATAACAGGACACTTGAAGTGGATGGCTTGTGCGGTGTGAAATGTATGTCGGGGGGGGATGTACGGAGCTGCATTGAGGGAAGAATGAAAAATATTATGAAAGAGGGAAAGGGTGGCGATACGGCGGTGAACAGAGAGGGGTGATAAACCGGACTGTGCTTTCACGGATGAAACGCTGATGCCGTACGAGTACTGGGAATGAATGAATCGAACGGCGCAATTTTGGACAGATGGTGCTAGCCCCTCCGTTCATCATCATCATGATCATCATAATCACCATGACGAATTTCGTGTTTAGGCGATTCCAGACGTCTGCATTGCTGCTGGCGCTTTACGGTAGTGTTAGTGTTCGCTAAATTAGTTCCTTTCTCAGGCCAATTTTTGGGTAAAAGTAAAAAAAAAACAGTGACTGATCAGCTCGCCGACTTCGTTAGATCAAGGTTCACCGCCGAGAAGTTTCATTACAGAAACGTCGCAAACGCATGAGCTCCAATGGGGGTGGCAAAGGGGAATTGAAAATCATCGTTAAATCCAGGAATTCGTTAAATAGAGGTTCGTTAAATCCAGACAGTTAAAACTGGATGTATTAACTGTCTGGATTTAACGAACCTCTATTTAACCAATTACTGGATTTAACGAGGTTTTTCAATTCCCCTTTGCCACCCCCATTGAAGCTTGTTTGCGAACTCTGTAACGAAGGCTTTGCGATGGTTGACCTTCATGTAACGAATTCGCTACGCTGATAAGCTATTATTTTTTGCACTTTTTCTGAAAAATCGGCTCGTGAAGTGTACTTAAATTAGCGAATTTTGCGTGCACCGCAAAATACCATGCGTTTCCAGGTGTGAATGCGGTGTCAAGTGCTGGGCCTGCCTGTCGGCGTGTAGTCGCGCGTCTCCACTGCTATGTGTGGTGTCGGTTCGTCGGTGATTTCTGCTGCAGAAACCGAAAAGTTTTGTCTTTACAAGACAAGCTCGCAATTGTAAAGGACGTATCCGCCAGCGAGACACAAGAACGTCGCCACCCGGTGCAATATCCCTGCGAGCACACTCTCACCAATTTTGAGTGCGCGAAAGAGCACCAAGTTCCCGAAAAGGCGTCCTTTCAGTCTTATTTTGGTCCTTAAGTTGCGTTAAGGCACCGTAAAGGGTTGAAAGCAAAAGTGATACGTTTGTGAATGCGGGGGTAAATGACCTTGCTTCTTTAAAGTACCCTGTAGTGACTAAGCTCGTGAGAAAGCAGCAGGCGCGAATCACGTAGTTTTTCACGGTGAAATAATACCTTGAAGGGTGAGTTTACCGTAAGGGAAATCTAGCAGTTCGGTTTGGATACACGCGAGCCTCAACTTGAAGCCTGCATGTAACGAAAACTTGCACGTAACGAAAAATTGCTAATTATTGTCAACTTCGTCATATCCAGGTTTAACTGTATGTACTCGTAGATATACAAATGGCTACTGCTTGCGCCATAGCTCGCCGGTTTCCTTACTTAACGTTGATGGTGTGGTAAAGTGACATCTTTCTCACGGTGGTTTTCCTCGAGCATCGCTCTCCTAACTATGTGTGGCAAAGGTTTGAATCTCCATTACAGCTGCTAAAAAGAGGAAATACAAAAAGAAGAAAACAAACTGCGATCCAGAGTACTCTTAAAGGTGACACCGCAGAGTACAATCGTAGAAAGCCACAACCTTCACCGTCGCAGGTGATCGCCGAGGCGCTGGAAGCAGCTGAAATGCATTCGTCACCACTGAACACAACGTCCTCCTTCCGAAGCGAGGGCGAGACGCCCAACGCCTTATCGGTGACGAAAGTGGACGACTGCACCTCTCCTGTTCCCGCGAGACGCTCACCCCAACCGCGGTCAACGCTGGAAGCGTGTCCGCTGCCTGCTTTGTTCCAGCCGTCCGAAGAGACGATGGGAGCGCTGGGTGGCGCGGACGACGATTCCGGCATACCTTATTCAAAGGAGCAGGTGAGTATGCAAATGTTAGAACCTACGCGTTCGATCAATACAATATTCAGTCCAACAGTCGCTGCGCTCGGTTCGCGCATCAGGCGGGCTCTCAATTCTTGATGCCGCCGTCGTGGTTTCCGGTTGGCGGCGACAATGTCTTTTCGCGGACGCACATGATTAGCCCGGCCATCACAGGAGCGATGGCTCGGCTGTTCATCTCGGCTGAAGATTATGGCAGCTGCGGACGCAAATAGTATAACGCCCACAATAAGTCCTTTCATGGCATTCACGGCTGCTCGGCAGCGGAGGAGAGCAGTATGGAGTGGTTTAGTGCCCACTAAAAACGTCCAACGACCCTATCATCCCTCAATGATCCTAGTAGAATCTATCACGTTAATAAGGAATGCAGATTAAGTAGTGACGATTTACCAACCGATAGCTTGCCGAGCTATTATGACGCAACTGCTACTGCATACAGCGAAGTGAACCCTGAATTTTAGAGAATTGGAAATTTGCAAGAAATAAACTACGAGAGACATCAAACTATCTCTACAAAACAAACTTCGGTGATCCCCGACCCCCTTTCACTTGCTTCCGCATGTTTGTGCGACTGGCGGACACCGACATGCCACCTCCAAGAAACATGACTAAAATTTTAGCGGTACCTCTAGTTTTGGATGATTGTACCTCTTAAAAAGTAACATAAAGCTAAACCCACTGATAACTCTGTTCTTACTATCAGCCTTACGACGTCCCTGGTGACGATGTGTGAGGTGGAATTTTTCAATATTTTTTCCCCCTAAAACTGTCGTTCGGAGCCGGAAGAAAAATATATGAGTTACTAAATGCTGGTACTTTCGAATAAAAATGCAGTGACGATTACTATACTCCATGATGCGAAATTTTTGCGCAGCGCGAACTGCGGTCTTCTGGTCACGGCGCCTACCTGCTGCGTCCCGGGAACTGATCGCGTGATCAGCGAACGCATGGCCGCGCGCCTTACTATGCTGCTATCTCGCAGCGCGTCGCCGCCGCCGTAGAGGATGCCGTTTCAAATTGTGTTTGAACCTCCCGCGCAAAAGTCACGTGGTTCGAATGACCCACGCACGGAGGAATAGCGCCTGGCGAATGTGTGAGGAAGAGGCAGTGCGTGCCGCCCTCCCCCTCACACTTTCGCCAGAACTCCGACGAGCGTCTTGTGCTGGCTCAGCATACTGCCCTCCCCCTCACACTTTCGCCATACTTTCCTGCACCGTTTTTATCCATTCTTCACTCGCTCGTTTACAACGCCGAGGCCGTCACCGTCGCCATCGCCAGCGCCAAACCACGGTAGAGGTCGCCAAAGTGCTTCCGCACTAAAACAAAATTGCATATTGCTGCCACGCTGCCTTTAGCTAGCAATTTCAGACCACCCCCGTGAAACGAAGGCAGCTGATGACGATGTCGCATGCAAGTTGCCACTCCCATACCATGTTTTCACAAGACCAGAATTCCCGATTTAGCAAAAGCGTACAGCGCGGATGCGGAAGGAAGGAAGGGAGTAAACTTTATTTTCCTAAGCACCCTTAGTCCAGGGCGCCGTCTTGGGAAGCTGTGGCCATGGCTCCCAGGATGACAGAGTTTGATTCGGAATGCGAGCATGTTGGTAGCAGTTGTTTTCGGGGAGTATAAAACGTTTCAAAAGGTTTTCTAACCTCTGCGTCGACACACCTTAAAAAGTAGTAAGTGCCCTCCACGTGCACTTACAGCGCAAAGTAGCGGCTTTCGTCCACGTCATGGAGTAGCATGTAGGATTGGTCCGTGGATTCGCTGCTCTGTCCTTTACATTTGTTGTAGTTGCGGAAACACCACTGTGGTACTAAGAGCCACGATTACAGGAAGCCGCCCAACCACGCAGAAATGTTTTTCTGTTAAAAGAGTCGAAAGTTGGGCGAGTTGGTATTGACGCATCTTAAAAATCAAACTGCGCGCAAATTAACGAGGACGTGAACACACTGAAGACACCACAAGCGCAGCTCACAACTGGTTTATTGTTACAAAATTCGAACATTAAATACCCAGGCGTCCCACATACGTCACATTCTCAGCGCTATCGGCTGCACACACAAATAAAAAACTCAGAAGCACACGAATGACAGATAATTCCGCGACGATAACACCATCACACATGAAATATCCTCCCCCTCTTCACCACGCATGCCCTGAAGAGGCTTCAAATTCATGTTTAGTGCCCATCTATGTAGGCGACTTCGCGACTAAGCAAGGCAATAGATGGGTGACTAATACAATCTGAACCAGCTTTTAAAATGTGTCTGGCCTCGACAATTTCTCTTGTCTGCTGATTCTTATGCCTAAATAAAATGGTTGTGCGCTCAAACACAGGGGTACATTCAGGGGTACATTCAGGAACGCATGCGCGGCAATGGGAAGACATGTGGCTGAGGTCCCGTTTTTCTTTCGAATAGTTATGTTCCTTAAGTCTTGTATTGAAACAACGCCCGGTTTGGCCAATGTATACCTTGCCGCATACAAGTGGTATGGAATAAACAACCCCCGTGGCACATTGGATGAACTTCTTTTTGTGATTAATACCACATGCTCCTTGACGTTTTCCTGCCCTTTTGTTCACTTTTGGGCAGATCTTACTTAACTTATTAGGAGCTGAAAACACTATTTTTACGTCATACCGCCCGGCCACTCGTTTTATACCGTGTGACATCTTGTGAACATAGGGCACCACGGCAAAGTTTTTCGGCTTTTCTTTTGGTGGTATGGCCTCCCTATCCGACTTTACCCACTTTACCAGTTTTTCACTTGCTCTAGAAATAACATGATCAGGGTACCCGGATTTTTTTAGCTTCTCCACCTGCTGTAAGACACTTTCGGGCATTGAATGCTCACACGATTTTGAAATGGCCGACTTCAAGCAGGAGAGTGCAATACCCTGCTTCACCACTTTCGAGTGCGCCGACTCAAAGCTTAAAAGGGCTTTTACAGACCTGGGAGCGTACGCGTAGCACATGTGCCCTTCTCCGAAAGTCATCCTTAAATCCAAAAACTGGAGCACTCTATCTCTAGGTAATTCGAAGGTAAATCGAAGACCCTGACCGCACTCTTGAAAACCTTTAGTACGTCGGGGCAAATTCTGCAGGAGGGCCTGTCTACCACCACCAGAAAATCATCCACATACCGGAACACTTTTACAACAAGCCCCTCAAGCTTCTCATTCAGACACCTATCCACACCTCCCAAAAAGATATTACTGAGAACAGGGGCCACTCGGGACCCTATGCACACGCCACTCCTCTGAATAAATGCTCCTCCTTCCCACTCGACCACAGTGGAGGCCAGGTAGAAGGACAACAGTTCTAAAAAGGAATTAAGCGACATCCCGCACCTACCAATGAATGCACACTCGTCGTTGTCCTGTGTTATGCATTTCTTTACACTGCTCATTAATGCGTCATGCGGCATAGAGTAATAAAGATCCTCCACATCAATGCTGAACGCATCAAGGCTTCCATTGTCAAGTTCCCCCATACTCTTGACGACCTCTGCTGAGTTGGGGACCATGTACGGGTCATTGATATGTAAAGTGTCTAGAAGTTTCATAAGAAACCCTGACACAGCCCGCTGCCATGTTCCGCGTTCGGAGACAATTGCTCTAAATGGAATGCCCGGTTTATGCGTTTTCGCATTGAAGAAAATGTCAAGCTTAGTTCCCTTTTGTGCTTTAACGGAAGACGCCAGACGCTCTAGATTATTACTACGCAAAAGCGCGATAGCACGTTCCTTCAGTCGTTCTACCTTAACGGAAGTAGAAACAAAGTTCTTTTCTACAGCAGCGCTGGCTTTCTCGTTATAAACACCTTCAGGCATAACTACGAAATGGCCTTCTTTGTCAGCCACAGTCACCTTTAGCTGCGACGACACCAGGTAGTCCACAGTTTTTTGAACATTGGTCGACTTCCGTTGCCTGGCTCCTCCCCTTTCCAGGACGTCCACGCCCTCCGCGATGCACCGCGCACGAACATCCTCAGGCACCAGGCTCGCAACTTTCCTCACCGTTGCAAGTTTTTCAGCTGGGGCCAGGGCGGGCTCAAGGCCAAACTTCGGTCCGAGCCGCAGCACCCGCTGGTGTTCCTCTGGGATTACAGCACCCCCGAGAACGTCAAGCCGCCCTTCCTCAGCACGAGTCTTCTTTTTGAAGGGTAGCGAGTGGCGGGAAAAGCTCCAAAGGGCTTCCGTCGCCTGGTCTGCCGTTTTGCACCATCCACGGAACTCCCTGCTGTCGAAGGATCCATTCTCTGCCCGGCACATCACACGCAGATGGTCCTTGAAGAATCTGGCCTGGTGCCACCATTCTGACCGCAGCATCTTGCATAGTCTTCTAGAATGGTTCTTGGACGGTTGCAAGAACCCACTAACTGAAACAACTTCGGCGGGACACGCCCCATTCCTCGCGTGCCAAGAGAGGATTCGTGCTTTACATGTACACACCGCTATTAGAGACACGATGACGGCTGGGTCGCCTAGGTTAAAGTTAGTACATAACGAATTGCCCACTGTACAAGAAAGTAACTGTAAAAGAGTCGAAAGTTGGGCGAGTTGGTATTGACGCATCTTAAAAATCAAACTGCGCGCAAATTAACGAGGACGTGAACACACTGAAGACACCACAAGCGCAGAGGTGTCTTGTGGTGTCTTCAGTGTGTTCACGTCCTCGTTAATTTGCGCGCAGTTTGATTTTTAAGATTTTTCTGTTAAGTTGCGCGTGGCTAAACCGCAGGCTGGGCTGCTCACCGCTGCTGCTGATGATGATAATAATAATTATGGTGATTGTGATCATGATGATGGCAGTATACATTGATGAAGATGATGATGGCGTGGAGGTAAACTGCAATGCAGCGGCTACAAATACAAGTAAAGGCGTTGAATGTCCCCTGGCGTCACAATTATTCCGCAGCCTTCAACTGAAGCTTACATTCACTCATCTCAGTTTATTTACTGAACGATCTCATGTAGTTCAATGTTCTTCATCCATGTTGTTCACTTGCGATAAATCCAAAGCAATAAAACATTTGGATTGTATTTCATTTCATTCAGCAACGAAATTTTCGCGCTGTATGCTTCCATACAAGGAAAACATTCTATTCGGCTGCATAAGAACAACAGCAGATCACAGCATCAATTAAGTGGGAAGAAAATATTGTTTTTCCATAGAAACAACATTCACTTGCACAAAGCACTGTGTTCAACAGAAACTTATTCTGAAATTTCTGACGCAGGCACTCACGGCTGGTCTTTCTTCGGAGATTCTTGTCGCGTCCAAAGCCCTGAAATTCTCACGACTGCCCAAGGTGCGCTCCGAGCCGATAAGAACGTGCAGCCCGATCAATGCGCGAAAAATATTCTCGGACCCACTCACACAGAAGCTGAAGGCCGAACGGAAGAAAGATGCTGACGACGACGAGAGTTCTCTTTCGACGTTCCGGTCCAGCGACTTATACAGCTGGTCTTCTTCTTCAGCAGCCGCTTCCACCGAAGCCGAGTTCCATCGCACCAGCGTGCTGAAGGCCAAATCACCGCCGGAAGTCACTGCCGCTTCTACGTTTTCATGGCAAGTCACTAGTTCGGCGAGGAATGTGCCGCATTTGGTGGCCAGTAATCCCACGCAGTCGTCCTTGGAGTGTCATGACGTTTTGGTCCCCGATTTGAAAGGAGCTGAAAGTTTGCCCGGTGTTGCGCCCAGTGACACGCCAGCAGCGATCATCTCCGATGAATGCTCGGTCGCGGTCAGGCTAGAGTACAGAACGCGGAACAGATCGGAGTGCCAGCCACTGAACCCCGATCTCAAAGGCACTTTGCTCCGGGCAAATCGCCAGACATCGAATAGACCAGATCCTAGCGTTACATCACCCATTCCGATGCCTCGAAAGATCACGAACATATCGTTCGGTTCTAGCTTACACCCTACCTCGGAAGAACGCCATACGATGCAGGACGAAAATGATCTGAGTCATTCGGAAGAGCAGTCGTTGCATACAAGTTGTGATAAGGAAAATGGACAAAAAGGCATTATGACTCCCGGTATGGGTTTTCAACGGCTACTTCTTAGCAACTGTTCTTTACCAAGGAAATCATCAAGCATCCTCGCAGACGCGGACCGTTCCGGCAACTTGGACTCGTCCGCAGACACGAAGTTTCGTCGGCTGCAGCAGTGGCGCCAGGAAGCGGCATATAGTGATACGTTGCCCAAAAAGACTCAGTACCCGCTTAACGAGCGCGGCTTGCTTTTGACGCAAACGACAACGGGAGCGGCGACGGACAAGATATTGATCGACGAGTCATGGACTGCGGATGCAACGCCACTTGTTCCGCCTCGCATTTCACCGAGCTTGTCTTTTCCGACGTTTACAGTTAGCATGTCGCCTGGTTGCCACCTGAAGCGTCCGATTCGGTATTCGTCCGACCATCGTCACGACGCCGCCGAAGCGGAAAGGAATGACATTACGCTTCCTACGCCTACTGGTTCGACAAAGAGAACACTGATGGAGGGAAAGCAGACAGTCGTCGACGGAAAGAAGTTTTCCTGTGCTGCACAAAACAGCAGCACCTCTGACTGCGACGCCCCGATCCCTTCATCAGACTCGTGCGAAACGTCGAGCGAGCGCCAGTTTTCAGCATTCTTAGCAACGTTAGGACCTCTTGACCACATGTTGTCACCGGGCATCCACTGCTCGCCCGACGGAGAGTACCAGTCGGGACATCGTGGAACCGCCTGTCGAGTCCACTCTGCATCCTCTGGGGCCGACGAGATGTCGTGTACGCTCCCCCCTCGCGAGCGACCAGAGTCGTCCACGTCCTTCTCGGTGCAGGAAACGAGCACCCCAGACACACTGCTGAGCGACTACGAGTTCTCCAGGTCAAACGTACAGGCTACTAACCAACGGGAAGAAGCTTCGTCGTTCCGTGAAAGTCGCTACGAACGAGGGGAAGATGGAACTACCGAGCCGCTCGATCGGCCCATCTCGGTGCCGTCAGAGTTTTACTCTTGTTCGTCCCGCCATTCAGAGCAACCTGACCTATTTCACCCGTCCCGCTATTGATATATGGAAGACTGTTAGCTTTAATGCGTCGACGATTATCAAAGCACACGCAGTTCATGACGCATTCATGTAGTAGCTACGTTCGGTGTCCAGATTGGTTTGCGCACCTTTGGCTGCTATGTGGAGCCTCCGCGGATTTCCAGCGGTAGCTGTGGAAGTACTGTAACTGCGGGCAGTCCGGTTGGCAGCCTTAGTTTGGACCATTTTATTAGAGCGCAATGTTCACAAAAGTTCTTACACTTTGGTACCAGTGATGTATTCCCATTTTTGCAATGTTTGATTTATATGGTGTATACAGTGGCATGCTGCACCAATTAGGTTGTAACAGTAAACGTCTTGACTGTGTATTCGATTGTGTCTCCTTCCCTGCCCAGCTGCATTTAGGCTATTATTGCTTTTGGAGTTTTAGCACATATTGTTCAAAACCACAGTTGAGTACGATGTATCATCAAAGGCAGCCTAACTGCAAATGAAGAGAAAAGGCGTAAACAAGGATGCCAAAACAAAGTTTTAGCACATCGAAACCTAAATATGGTTATTCAGTGGATTCCTTGCCATAGAAACTCTTTGGAGCGGAGACAAAGTATTGGCGCAGTGTTGTTCTGGTTTGCGCCCGTGCTTATTCTAAATCATCTCACTTTGGCACACATTAAAGCTGGAACTTTTGACTAGAACTTCTGACAAAGCTTGCAGTGCGACATGAATGTCACAGATGCCTTGAGATTACCCAGACTCTCTTTGTCAGACCTGCTGCAGCCGTTAATGTTTGGGTTTGGGTCAACCGTACTGCAAACGCGACACGGAGCTTTTCAGGTCATAAATGTAACAACGCCTTTAGCTGCTCTATTAACAAAGTCATGACTGATCAACTGCCCAACCTATGTCCAGGTGGTGCTTTCGGCACAGTTCTAAGGTGTTTATTTCATCTGGATAATACGTTACTTTTGGAATAAAATATTCTTATAAGTTGGAAAACAAAGCAAAAGCTATTTTGTGCAGTATGCAACAGGTGCGGAGACTATTGTAAAACTATTGATAGTTGTTTGATAGGCACCTTTCGTGTTTTTATCCCCCTTAAGCGACAGTCTTCGCTACATCACATGTCCCTGTATATGACCCTATCTCCTTTTTTCCTCTTTTCACACATACTTTTTTACTACTCATGTATCTTTTCCCCATTCCCCTTCTTGCAGAGTATATACCATTTCGACGTACGCTTGTTGGCAAATCTCGCTGCATTTCCTTCTTTAATAAAGAGCTCTAGTGCGAAGGGGTTGTACGTGCCGCGTGAGGTGCGCAAACATGACGTGAGCAGCGATGGCACCAAAACCGGCGCGCCGTCATCTAACTAAAAAAATGAGAGATTTAAATCTGCTTTCAAATGGCAATGACATCAGAGCCATATACGTGTGGGGACGGTGTGGCGCGTGATCTTCCCGTAGTAACGGTGTTGGCAGTGCTGGCTGGGGGCGGTCTTTGCTGCAGTGGGCGCCTGCCTGTTTGCTGGCCGTGCGGCATTTCGTTGTTCTCTTGCACCTTCTAAAGCCCGTTCTACATGGTGTTTTTTCGCCTGCGAATTCGGTGGAACGAACATTCGCACTTGCGAAGTTCGCAATGCCTGGAAATGTCTACATGGCCTGCGAACATCGTGATTTTAGCACTTCAGAAAGACATTGTTTGCAGAGTGAAGTAGGTCTGCCACGAGCAAAGCTTGTTGCGATGTTAAAAAATAAGTTTTATTGTACTTTCTGGGGAAGTTGTTTCAGATTGTTTTGCAGCAAATATGAGCGTGTTAGCGGTTTCATTTAACAATCGCAAATTATTGTTCAATATACGCACACATAGCAGAGAAGACAAACACAGCAAGCAACCCTGGATTCGCTCGTTGTGCGTGCCAGTAGTATTAACTCTATGGTTCGTGCCTAGCACATTTTGGTCTACCTCGAACGGGACTTCTTCGGTTCTTATGTACTTCCGAACATATGCGCGGACACCGATTAAGCATTCGTTGAAAACGGCGCGCGACATCGTGCTGGGAATACGCGTACGTTTATGTTGGTGCGCCCGCGCTTACGCCGATGATGATGATGGCGGCGGTGGTGGTGGTGGTGTGGCTATCCCCTTTGTATCGGGTGGGCACAACTTTGGCACCCTAGCCGCACGTATGCAAGCTACGCCATCTGGTTGCTAAGCGTGCAAATGGTGATGCCGTGACGTGGCCGTGACGTTCACCTAGCAAGTTCCGGCCCCTCTACCACCTCCACGCCGCACGAGCGGCGTTCGCCGGGGATGCTCGATCGTTCCAAACATTTGGCACTTTGCCGCAGCAACTAAAAAAGGTCGTTTTGTCGCACGAGCGGCGCCGCATTTGCGAATTCACAGGGAAAATCGCACCATGTAGAACGGGCTTAAAGCGGGGACACATGTGCGGAGATCGACGCGTTCCCGCGCGCGTTTTTCGCCTCTCCCAAACCGGTCCTGCAGCCTTAATGCGCGCTCCTGGCCACTGTGGCCGGACCGGTTTCCAGTGTGCGAAGACGCGTGCGGATACGCGTCCCTCTCCGCTCATGTGTCCCCGTTCTTCATGGTGTGAATACCGCCTGCGAATTTGCAGCTGCGGCGCCGCTCAAGCGGCAAGATCAATTCTCGTTGCTGTGGCAAATTACCAAATCTTTGGAACAGTTGAACTTCTCTGAGCGCAGCTTGGCATTTGGCGATTCGTCGCAGCAGTTAAAATGGGAAAATATATCGTTTTCCCAGAAGTGCGGCGCCGCAGCTGCGAATTCGAAGGCGAAATTTGCACCAAGAGTCCATTGCAGTAGAGACAGAATTCACAGCAGAATTGTGTCCCGTGGCGCGATTTTGTCCTCTCATTACCATCGTCGTGATGCTCTCTCCGTTGAGTCTTTTTTTATCCTCTCTGTAGCCCCGACTAAGATGCTTAGCCAGTCGCCCTTGCTAGACGTACACACATGTACGTACTATTCGCGTGAACACGTTTGCTACTTTTGCGATCATCATGCCCAAACTACTTCCCAGGCGATTATGTCCTCTCTTGCCATCGTAGCATCCTTCTCTTGTTTTCTTCGTCACCCTTGCAAGACTAACCGATAAAAGCTATTAAGGTAAACTAGGTTCCCTACTTCTGTACTCAGGATGCTCAAAATATTTCTGTAGGCCTCAGTACCTGTCTCCAACGCGACATTGAGTTCCCATGTATGTACAAGCCATGTGCTTTTAGCACTATGCAGAACGTAATGTAAACGAAGTAGTACATTGATTGATTATTCGGTTTAACGCGCCGACGCTATATATACGCAGGCGATGAGGTACGCCGTAGTGGAGGGCTCCGGATTAATGTTGAGAAACTGGGGATCTTTAACATGCGCCGAAATCTCGAGCACACGGGCGTTCTCTTTTCGCCTCAATCAGAAAAGCGGCCCCTGCGGCCGGGATGGGCTGCGCATCGGAACTAAACTGATCTAAATGATAACACCATTACTAACGAAAACAGAACATAGAATTGATGTCGGTAAACGAAACTTCTGTTAGAACTGCTATCGCTTGAACCCAGGGCGTTTCCGTCAAAAACCACACCTTTATACCCTAGACCACTGGGCTCGACTACAGCAGTTGCTTCGGAATAGCCGGGGTGTTCAAGGAAAACCAGTAGATGGCGGTTGGTTATACAGGGGCTGCTTGGATCGTACCCGCCGGGGAACGGAATGACGCATCTCCAGCACATGTTTCCAAGTCGAAGGCCACCGCATATCAATGTCATCAAATTTTCTTTCCGTACGTTTGATCTCTTCGCGGAATTGGCCTTCTTTGGAACCATAGCTCCGTTACGCAGGACGTCGAATCCTCCCGTGATGGACCCGAACATGGTAGCATGAGGAAACGAAATGGGTACAACCCCCTCTCACCCTGTTCTTGACCGAAAAAACAACAAAGAATTTACGGTTATAAATAACGCCTCAAAACAGTCGCCATTGTTTGCTGCGCTGTTGCGCTCCGAATGAAAACGGCGTCGAGTTGTCCGCTTGGACAATACATCCACGAGCTTTACAACTGTGCGCACACCTACGACCACGGCCCAAGAAGCAGCCTTTGCCCTCGCTATACCCTAACCACAAGCCCAGCATAACTATTCTGCATGACTCGCAAGCTGCACACTCGCACGAGTGTCGATTCTTACGCTTGCCATCCTCTCTCATTGCCTCACCCTCCCCACACTGGCATCGTGTAGACACCCAGCCACACTTCCCTACGTGCTGACGACACATGGCGCGCGCTACCGCCTGAGCTCTTCTTCAGCAGGCATCCCCAGAAGAGAACGACAACGCAACTTTTGCAAACTCCCTAACTCGTCATCATCTTCAGCAGCAGCCTATTCAGGTCCACTGCAGGGCGAAGGCCGCTCTCACTGACCTCCAACCACTCCAGTCCTCCGCTGCTCGAGTCCGCAGTTTTCCCCCAAATTTCTCCATTTCATCCATCCATCGTGTCAATGGCCTTCCCCTCCTTCTAGACCCATTTCTTGGTATCCTCGCGGTTGTCGGTTAGTCTCAGTGCATAGCCAGCCGAAGTCCATTTCTCACCGAACGCACTTAACCGGGCTTTTGAATAAAGTGTTTTCTCTCTCTCTCTCTATTTTGCTTTATTTGAACAATGATACCGTCTACTCTTGTTCGTTCTCTGATCCAGGTAGCTCGTTTCCTGTTCCTGAGCCATCACACTAGCCCTAACTAACCCAAAGTGCACAACAGCGTTAAGCGACTCGCGTAGTGCGGTTATGAACTTCGCTACAAACAAAGTGTCCTCGTGCGCGTCTAGGGTGTGCGGGGCCCTACCACAACGACTAGTGCCAGTGACTATCAGGTGGTTCCCAGCGCATATGGGCCCGGTGAGCACGGGTGCGAACCGTAACGAGGAAGCAGACCGAGCAGCGCATGTGCTCACCGGCCACGGCACTGCCCTAAGCAGGGTGTTGCCTAAGCCCTAGACCTACGGAAGGCGACAATGACGGGATGATACCGGTTGGCAGTGGGCACATATAAAGGGGTGCTGACCTGGTATCGAGAAAACAGCAGGACTTATCCGCCACCACACCGGAATCTCACCCGACGGGAGGCAGTACTGCTACGACAGCTGCAGGCACGCGCAATATGGACGCCAGTACTCGCAAAGCATGTATGCCCGGAGGTATACCAAAGTGATGTGTGTGCGGTGTGCGGCAGGGATCCAGCCACCATGGTGCACATGTTATGGGAGTGCCAAGAGACAGACCCACTCACGGACACGCTTCCACCACGCCTTGCCAGTGCGGTGGCCAGCACAGACTGTAACCTACAGCGGGAGGCCGTTCAGCTTGCGCTGGCGGCCCTTGAACGCCAGCGGCCGAACACGCTGCCTCCCCAGGAGGCCGGCGACAGTAGGTAACCTCTCGCAGGCAATAAAGATGTTTCTCTCTCTCTCTCCTGAGTGTTATTCCTAACATTATTCGTTACATTGCCCATTGAGCCGACGTAAGTGTATTTTTGAGTCGTTTAGTAAGATGCCAAGTTTCAGCTCCGTATATCATCACCAGCAGTATTCCTTGGTTGTCGATTTTTTTTTCAGGGACAGAGGAAGCTTTCTTTTCATTATTTGGGGGTGCTTGTCGAATTCTCCTCAACTCAAACCTATTTGCGCCGGAGTTCTTATCATGGGTGGGCACAGCACTAACCATCTGCCCGAGGTAGTTGTTTTCTGTTACTTCTTCTAGCGATTTGTTTCCTAAGCTGAAGAAAACGTTCTTGGCATGCTTATTCCTCATTACTTTAGATTTATTCATATTAATTTTTTGCCCCACGTCCGTGCTTTCTGATTGTAGTTCCTCAAACATTGTTTCTATACGTTCTGCAGTCTCACTCAGCAAGACTATGTCGTCCGCAAACCTCGAATGGCTCAGGTATTCACAGTTTATTATCAATCCTATGTTTTCCTAGTCAAACTCTTTAAATACCCCCTCCAGACATGTTGTCAATACTTTTGGCGAGATGGTATCTCCGTGTATTACTCCCTCTCGGATCGGAAATTTATCGGTTTGCTTGTGGAGTTATCCTGCGCGCGCATCTCTTATATTTGTTTTCTAGAAGTCTTACGTAGGTTTCCTCTATCCCTAGGTCTTTTAGTGCTTCTAAAACGGCTGCGGTGAGCACGGAATCAAACGCTTTCTCGTAATCTATAAATGCAATGTAAAGGAGTTTAGTTTACTCTGCGGATTTTTTAATCCCTTGGTTGACGACATAGATGTGATCCATGGTTGAGTACCCTTTCCTAAACCGAGCCTGCTCTCTGGGTTGATGGGAATCCAGGCTGTCACCTACGCGGATAACTATAACTTTGCTAAACAGCTTGTAAACGACTGAGAAGGGGATGATGGGTCCGTAATTCTTTAGATCCTTGGGATCTCCCGTCTTATGAATCAGGTTCCCGTTTTTCCAGGCTATGGGCTGAGTCTTCAAGCATTCTGAAAATAGTACATCAAGCTTTTCTAGTACAATATCTCCTCCCTCCTCCAAAATATCTACGGTTATGCCGTCCTAACCTGCAGCTTTTCCTATTTTCATGCCTTTGAGAGCCTTGCCTCTTTAGTTACTAGTGGGACATCGCAAGTTGAGCTTGTAGTCTCAGTAGTTCCCCACGCGTCTAACGTAGCTGGCATACAGCCTAGTGTAAAATCGTTCTGCTACCTTAATTATTTCGTTCAAGTTGTGCGTAATGTTTCCCTGCTCATGTGTCTGAGTGCGTACATCCTGTCTTTGCCGATTGCAAGTTTTCTCTTAGTTTCTTTCAAGCGTCCCCCTATTTGAAGCGTTTTCTCGATCACTGTCAGGTTTGTTTTACTTGTGTTAGTTTCGAAAGTTCGGCTAATTCAATCCGATCCGCCGTACTTCACACTTTCATGTTGTTGCGTTTGATAGTTTCTTAATTTTCTAAGTTAGTTTTCCAGTTTGTTCCATACATGCAGAAGCGCGAATTTGTTTTGAAGAGTTTTTGTAAGCTCCTGCGATCTGGCTTTGACTGGCCCCATGCAGGGTTTCCTAGTTTCTACAAGTTTCTTTCTTTCTCTTTTGAGATTCAGCTTTAGCTTGCATCTAACCATTGTATGATAGCTGCTTTACTTAGCGCCTCTACGCCTAGGAAGATACCTGTGTAATCACTTAAAATAAAGTAAATTTCGTTTTTTGTTGTACCATGGGGACTTGTCCATGTCTCTTTTCTATTATTTCGTTTGTATGAGAATGTGTTCGCTAACCTCGGGTGATTTCTCTACAAATCCCACCAGTGTATCTCCTCGACTGTTGCAATTGTCTGTTCCGAACTTTCCCACTGAACTTTCTACCATTTTCTGTTTGCTGACCTTTGCGTTAAAGTCTCCCATCCCAATCGTGAACAGCGTTGTTGCCTTCATTGAGGACTCGACGTCCTCGTAGAAACTGTCTACGGCTTCGTCGCCATAGCTGGTTGTTGGCGCATAAGCCTGTACTATCTTTAACCTGTATAGCTTGTTTAGCTTGATCCCGACAGCCGCGACTCTCTCGCTAATTCTGAAAAACTCCTCCACGTTTCCTGCTATTTCTCTGTGGATTAAAAATCACATCCCATGTTCTTTCATCTCTTCGGGTCCACTGCAGCACAGAATATGACCGCTAGTGAGCTCCATGAAGCCTTCTCTTGTCCTTCTAACTTCGTTTAACCCTACAATATGCCACTTAATGTCCGAAAGCTCCTTTGGTAGTAGAGCGACGCTTCCCTCACTAGACAAGGCACGTTCGTTGAACATTGCCGGGGTCAAGTTCCACTGACGGCCTGTCCAAACTCAAAGATTCTTAGAAACCTCTGCTGTATCATTCATATTTTGTCACAGAATGGCATGCATGCCGCCTTCCAAATGAACGCTGTCCCCTCGTATGTCATGGCATCCCAACTGCCACTGCCATGGTGATGAGAACAGCAGAAGGCGTAAGAGAACACTAATTGAGGCATTGTGACTGGCCAGTTGTGCGCTGCTAATCTTTTTCACCAGTGGCTTTCAGTAGGTTACTTGCCCATAGCAGGCATGTCATTTGCTCACACTCACAAATCGTTTGACTGTGTGCCTCCTTCTCTTCTAGAAGTTTTTCCCTTTGTGCAGCTATAAGCTTGTGATCAGAGTTCCCCGGGGCTTACCACCTTGCGTGGAATGGAGGCGTAAGCATAAACTTTCTTCCCCCCATGACTTCTCCCTGCTGCCATAGGGGAGACAACTAGGTGTGTGGGGGCAGTGATAAGAAATTCAGCAGACATCTCATTCCTTGATACTTCTCCCATCACAATCATCATTCGTGTCATCGCTGGCTCGATAAAAGTAGCAGTGGCTGCCAGCTTCCTTCTAGGGTTGCCACCTTACCCCGAAGAAAAAACCGGCAATTCAGATTGGGGGGGTGGCAGAGAGAGAGAGAGAGAGAAAGAGGGGGGGGGGGAAGGGAGGGAGGGAGGGAGGGAGTATAAGGTTGAATTTGTGTTGAAAAAAAGACGCCACATTTTTTATTGACATGCAATGCCATTTCTTGTAGCTTTTCCCTGCAGAGAAAGCAACATAACGTTTGCACCGAAGGCGATTGAGGTTTTGGCTCTGAATGTGCTGCACTGAACAGTAACCGCACTTGCTGACCGCGCCGGCGGCGTTTCGTTGTGCTGTTCCTCCCTTTGGTGCCCTTCCAGCTCTGGAATCGTGCTCGGCCACGCATTTCCTCTGTTCGCGTTTCTTTGCACAGCTTGTCGACACATATTGGTTGTCGTAGTACATGTATTTACGCTTACAAAAGGCCAAAAGGCCACAAACCGCGGCACGATGGCCATAAAACCGGCCACTGTAGGCCGGTTTTAGGTACAGACCGGCAACCGGCCCACTGTCTAAAAAACCGGTCGGGCCGGTCCAAAACCGGTCAGGTGGCAACCCTACTTCCTTCTGATGAGAGCACTATGAAGGAGCTCAGAGGAAACCAGAGGCCAGATTGGACGCGTAAAAGATGGCAAGAAGAGTGAGTGGAAAGAACATAAACCTTGAGACACTAGCAGGCAACAGCAGCACTGGAAGGTTCTTAAGACAAGTCTTTTCGGGCTACTCAAACATGAAAACTTAGGCCTGTCCGTCTGTATCTTTTTCTGTCCCTCGAGTGAACCGCACAGCCAAAGTCGAAAGAAATCTTCAGTGAGACGTTTAAATAGGCAAAACATTTCTAATCCAATAAATCTAGAAACGTGCTCTATATTTATAAACATAGTTCAGCAAAAAGATGCTAGGCTTATTTGAGGACGAACATGTCTATACTCGGTTACAACTGAAGAACGGCACCACCTCATGTAGTGTATCACGCCGCCAAAGCGCCGGACCCGTGACGTCAGTGCACGCGCGTTTTGAAAGGGGTTTGCTATGAATGCGTGATATCGTCTGCCTTGTCTCACGCAGTTTGTTTGTCGTCACTGGAGTCATTTATAAGCATATTAAGTCCAAAAAATCACGGGAACGGCTCACGCTATGTTCAAAATATTCCCAGTACGCCCTACTTGCGCCGCGCGGAGAAACATCCGGCTACGGTGATAAGGCACAGCGGCAACTTCCGGTGCCGTTCTTAAGTTGTCATCGAGTATACATGACTGGTGTTTGCAGTGTTCTGTTAATTAAAAATAGATGCGTGCTCGATTTTTGCGAGAGGGAAGTAAAAATAAATGTGCTGAAAACAATGTTTTAACCACAAAATACAAGCAAGGCTGGCACCTGAGCCTCGCACTTGTGGCTTGAGCATTAAATCCCAACAGATGGCCCGCCAGCAGTGCAAACGTGGCAAAACTGAACTCCGCAAACCTCCAATCGGAGGACCGAAGCAGGAGGGGAACAGCATGAGGTGGGTTGATGAGACAGCAGAAGCAGTTACTTGACAGGGGCTGCAGACGACTACCATCTTTCAATGACATTTGTAGCTACTGAAGCAGGTGCATGGCCAATTTTTTTTACTGTTGCTAGTTGCTCCAATCCCACGTAATATGCATCCGACCTATAACAAGGCACGACGAGCAGCAAGAGCACGAGCAATCCATGTGCAGTATGACCACCTCCCCTTCAGTCGCTATGCAGACGCCTCTCCATACCCCCACAAATCTGCCCACGCTGCCAATGTGACCGACACCAACGGAAAAGAGCTAACCGCAGTCACGACCATAACAAAATCTATAGAAACAGCCCAAGAAGTTGTCATCGCCCTAGCCGCCAACACTTGCGAAAACTACACAGTTATACTGACAGACTCCCAAGCTGCATGCCGCAATTTCTTGATCGGACGAATATCCCTACCAGCATTGGCTATACTAAAACAAATTAAGCGACTTCCTGAACTACAGATTGTCTGGTCACCTGGCCACGAAACCCTCAAAGGAAATGAGTCGGCACACGCCGCCGCCCGCGCGCATGGGTGTAGCCCGAAAGAACCCATTCCCGTTTGACCCCTTCCCGTTTGAACCCATTCCCGAAACGCCCATCCCGCTTGACCCGTTCCCGAAACGACCTTCCCGTTTGGGCACTTCCTGTTTCAGCCCGTTCCCAAAACGCCCTTCCCGTTACAACCCACTCCCAAAGCGCCCTTCTCATTTGAACCCGCATTGTTGCAACCCATTTGAATCTCTGAAAATATGCGTTACCGTCTTTGAAACTGTTCCCCAAAATGTGCTTACAAGCAAGGGGTCATGCACTAAAAACTTGTATGCACCAAATTTTCCGGAATCGACCAATATTTCTGGCCGATAAAAGTTTCCGAATGCCTTAGGCCGATACTGCCCTCTTGACACAAAATTTGTAGCGGCGAAAGTGTACTATAAAGATACCCAATATCTTGAGTAATACACGCATTGGATTTTTCTACAGTTGGTGTTCGTACGTGCGGCTGACATTTATTTATCAGCCGCTCTCATGCTCATTGTTTGGAGCGCAGCTTTGTCTTCGGGTTCGAGAGATCTATAGATCAAAGACCTCCGTAGAAGAGACTTTAAAAAAGGCAAAAACATGTGCAGAAATCAGAGAATTGGCTACAAATGACTTTCCTATGTGAGTAATGGGCAGATATTTTTATTTATTTACCTATACTTTACGGCCTGGTCGGGCTCATGCAGGAGTGAACATAAAAAAACACATCAGTATTGATTGGTGCAGTTTAAAAACGCCCCACACAAATAAGTAAAAGACATAAATATGTAATAGACGCAAAAGGGTGCGAACAAGGATATGCATTCGTAATGTATTCCAATTTTAAAATACGACGATTCAACCAGAACACATATTTACAATACGTGGGGAAAATTCTTCTAACGATACCGAGTTCACTGTTCGTTCAGTTGACTTATTCCAGTAAGAAAGTGCACGAGGAAACAAAGAGAACTTTCGAATAGCAATTCAGCTGATTGGCTGCCTAATAGTCTTACTATGATGTCTACTCGCTGAACGTCTCAAAGGCCCTTGGAGGTAGTATTCCCGCGACAATTTTAAGTTTCTGTAGTAAAGAAAATTTAGGCTAGAGACTACCCTGCGCTGCTTAAGTTTCTGAAGGTCTGCCCTATTATGCAAATTGAGTACGCTAGAGTGACGGGAATAAACAGAATCAATAAAACGCAAAGCTAAGTTTGTAATTTTCGCCGCTTCTCTTGACTGCGATTTTGTATAGCCAGGTGTGGCATATGTATCCAGATACATAGGGTTACTTTATTTTTATACATTTTTATTTTTTGTTTTCATGTTTTTTTTCGACATTGATATACACTTGCGCTATTATAACGATTAAATGTGTTAGTCTGCCAAATACGGTTTCTTTCAAAGTAAGGGTGTTTTTGCGATTTTTTATTTGTGCTTCCGCGGCACTTTTCTGGGATTTTTGATTTTATCATTTTTTTGCTTTGTTAATTTAAAAGATTTCTTTGTTAATTTAAAAGATTTGTTTATTAATTTGTTAATTGTTAATTTGTTTGTTAGGCTTTGTTAATTTAAAAGATTTGTTAATTGGTATGACAAATTGTAAACAAATGTCGTCGTCTCTAGATTCAAAAAGTGAAGCCCAGGTTTGAAAAGCAGTCAAGGACTCTGGATGTACTGAACATGCTATCGCAGCGGCAGTGAACAAACGGAAATAAATGAAAAACAATATGAAAACGCTTTTTATAACGTTTTATAAACTGGGTACGTTATTCCGGGAACGGACTGAATAGGAAAATACTAAACGCGAAGGTTCTTTCGCCCCGGGTTAAAATGGGAAGGAACAAACGGGAAGGTTTAAATGGGAATGGGTTCAAACGGGAACGGGCCAAGTGGGAAAGGGCGAAACGGGAAGGTCCTTTTGCGCCGGATTGAAACGGGAGGGAACAAGCGGGAAGGGTGAAATGGGAATGGGTTCAAACGGGAACCTCCCGCGCGCATACACACCGGGCCGTTTCCCGAGAGGGTGGCAAACTTCAAGATGGCGACATCCTCAAGCCCACGCCCCTGAGAAAATACGCCGATATACTCGCCCACTACCGGCGCGGGCGCCAACAATACCCAGCACCCCCCCACACCTATCCAGAACCGAAGGTACAATACTCCGGTGACTACAAACAAACTTACCCCCACAATACCCTACTCCATGCAATGTACCCCACCCTCTACCCCGCATCTGGCAAATACTGCCCCCATCCTAGCACCCTATACCATCTGGTATGGGGGTGTCAACAAACCCCGTCCCTTACTCCCAATCCCCAACCTACTTACGAGCAGTGGGTGGCACAACTGACCAGCTCCGACCTCTCCACCCAGCGTAGCCTGGTAGAGGGGGCCCGGGTGGCCAGTGCAGGCCAGGGTATCCCGGACTAGAGGAAACCCCACACCAGGCGGGTGCCCAGACAGCAGCACCTAAGGCTCGCATAAATAAAGTTTATTCCTCCTCCTCCTGTTGCTAGTTTGGGACACTCACAAGTATGCCAATGCCAAGTTCACGTCAGCGCTACTAATGTGTGTTTGTGAGGATGAGCTTGCACATATAACACACCTGTACTGGGAAGTACAGCACAGAAATCAGTGATATCAGCAGCCTTCTGGTATGTTAAAATACGGGCGCATTTTGTTTCCATTTTTTGTGAGTGCGGCACCAACCGAGAGGGTGAATTTGGTCTTGCAAGCATCTTTGTCAACCTATTTCATTTCTTCACTTACCTTTTTTATGTGTGCACATTCTTTACAGTCACTTTTGCACTAAAAGCCCGGCAAGGCAGCATTTCTCAAAGAGGTGTATTTATTTCAAATCCTTCAGCTTTAGACGCATGTCTCCGATGTGGCTGAAACTACACACCGCTCCTTGAATATTTTTTTATCAATGCAAATTGGATGCAGTGCGCTATGCTTTATTTACAAACTGAATCCCGTGTTAACCCTTGTGACATTGGGCAACATCTGGCAACCAAAATGATTGGGCAGCTGAATCCACGGCCAGGATGCCTGTACAATTATATTTATCTTATCACAATGAATGACAAGTCAGAAATAATCATTTCCACACCATTCGTCATCAAGGACAACACCATGCTTCTAAGCAATTATTTTCAACAGCCATACATATTTTTCACAGCAGTACCAGCATGTTCACGTTCTAGGAACACATTTTCATCAGCATGTTGACCTGTCCACAAAACACAGTAGCCTGCCACAGCCAGCAAATAACACAATCTGCATGGACAACCTCCACTACAACGGCAGGGATACTAAAAAGTCAACGAGATGCATAAGGCAGCCTTCAGCATACCCCACTGCACAATACTGTTTATAGTGCGGTTTTTCGGTGGGTCTGCTGATCAACCGGTGCCCATGGGGCATCGTTTTAGGGTAGCAAAATAAAAAGAAAGAAGGAATGAAATCAACCACCTGAAACAGCGTGCACCCCTTGCTCTCCTCCAACTTTGACATACCAGAAAAAAAAAGAGCACACTTTAGTTTGTGGGTACGTGGTAACCACAGCTGTCCTTACTTGATGCACCTCTTAAGATAGCGACCCCCCTCCCCGTCCACACGCGGCAGCCGCATGGCCTGTTTTCACACACGAGTAGTAGTAGTAGTTGTAGCAGCCACTTTACTTAACATGGGGTTCAGGGTAGGCGTGCACTGCATGTTTTCGCGAGAAGAAATCACTACATGCAGTTCACGCATTAGGACGTGCAAAAAAGCCACCGCCCTCTCCCTTTCCGAACATCTGCAGATGGCGAGCTGCGCGAAGCTGAAGATTTCCCCCACCAGCACGTTGCACTGATAAGCAGCCGCCTTCGACATCGTGAACACAGGGTGGGGTAAAAAAGAAATCCCGCTGGCGTTCTTATCACATTGTCCCGCGGCATCTGTTTATAGACGCTAAAAACGCAGTTATGGTACTTCAAAACACACACACAACCGAAGTTAAAGCCATGCTCGCCGTTTGTAAGGCTGTGCTTGCAATGTGTAAGACCCTGCAGCAGCAGCTGATGTGAAAAGAAAAAAAGAAACGAAATGGAGACCGTGCCTTTGTTTTAAGTGCCGTACGTTTGAGTGATGATAAATATCGGACAACTTGAGGGGTAGGTTGCGATGTAGAATGGCACATGTTTTGGTCATAGTGCGGCACAATTTTTGTGGCTCCCACGACATACGTTATATAAATGGTCTACACTGTATCCCAAACTCACAGCATACTCAAACACAACAGAGCAACTAACAGCAATGGTGTCTCACTTGTAAACACGATAATTCAATGCCCAATACCTCAGCCAGAACAGTTGTTTTTCCTGCCGAGCCAAATCTAAGACATATTTAATCCTAATTGTGACCAAAAACAACTGCCACAATCAAAAAGGTTTCTGTCCACACGTTTCGAAGGTTCAAAAGCAGTCATCCAGACAGGATGCCAGTAATAACGTGACATCTGGCACTTGTGGGTGGCAGGCACTTGTTGGATAGGTCGGTAGGAAAAGGACTGGCTGGCCATAATCCGCTGTGTGGCCAGAACGGGGCCTCAACAAAGATCTTATTCACTGACTGAACGCTACAGTTTGCTGACTGAATTTCCCCAAAGCAGTGACAACCTGTACAGGGGTTACTCTAGATAAACTAACAGCTCTTCTCAGCTGGACTTACTGGCACCGAAAATACTTCCCACACACTGCACTTCATAGACTGGACTGGGAAGGCGCATTTCGATGACCGTTATGCGGGGTGGCACCCTGGACGCACCGTCTGCATCAGAAGGGCAGACACTTCTATAAGTTAGGTATGACACAGTTTTGGGTGCATCACTTGCAGGAGGGAGGCAGACGTCAGTGCTCGTTAAGCGTGACATGACATTAGATGCATTGTTCGCACCCAAGAGGCAGACATTCGTATTGGCAAAGTTTGACGCAACTTTAGAGGCATTGTTTGCATCGGGGAGGCAAACATTTGTAACATCAGAGGGGCGGACACTTCTATAAGGTAGGTACGACACGGTTTTGGGTGCATCACTTGCAGGAGGGAGGAAGACGTCAGTGTTCGTCAAGCATGACACGACATTAGATGCATTGCTTGCACCCAAGAGGCAGACATTCGTACTGGAAAAGTTTGACGCAACTTTAGAGGCACTGTTTGCATCGGGGAGGCAAACATTTGTATCGTTTAAGCTCGACACAACTTTAGGTGTGTTACATCCAACAGGGAGGGAGACACTTGTGTCCATTACATGTGAAACAGCATTGGATGCATCGTTAGCATCAGAGAGGCAAAGAGCAGCATCCGTAATGTGTGACACAGCACTGGAAGCACAGTTTGCATCAGGAAGACTGGCGTCAGCACCTGCTAAGTGCGACGCAGCATCCGATGCACAGTTCGCATCAGAGAGGCAGATGTCAGTGTCCATAACGTGTGACACAGCATTAGATGCATCATTTTCGGCATCGAAGAGAGAGACGCCATCATCCGATAAGGGGGACACAGCACTGGATGCATCATTTCCATCAGAGAAGCAGATTTCAAGTTCAGCATCCGCCAAGGGTGATGGAACATTAGACGCATCGCTTGGATCACGAGCGGAGGAGTTGGGATCCGTCGAGCCTGACACGGCATCGAATGCCCAAGTGCCGTCTGGGCACTTCAGGTTGGTTCGCAGCACTTTCCTCGGCCTCTTGATGGTTGGCGCAGCCCTGCGACGCTTTTCCAAGGAAGACGAGGCGCTGACTCGCAGGAACAAATTGTACGCAGCGGTGCTGGTGTCTACTCCTCTGAGATCCGTGATGATCCTGTCCAGGAGGGTCAGGTATCCTGGGCAGCCCTTGGCTAGCTCATGGACTTTCCTCAGAAGCGACGCAAAGGTTTGGTATTTTTTCTCCTGTGCCTGCAAGAGAGACATGTTGCTCAAGTGCAAATCAATTGCTAGCTGTTCTCACCAACACACAACTGTTGAAGGGGCCACAAAGAGAAACTACAACTGCGTGTAATCTGAAAGAACTAGCCTGCAGTATCTCACTCAGCTCCATTAAGGCCACGAAAAATGTTTTCGAGCCTGAAAACATAAGAAGTACTGCAAGATTTTCAAATTTCATGCTACAGTGACGTAACATAGGTCAGCACTAAAAGCATACTTATCAGTGTGTTAACTGCATGCTAGCATTCAAGTGGTACTATGAAATGAATCAGAAGACCCCACTATAGTCACCAGTCGGTTTAGGTCAGTGGGTGCTGATTGTACAAACAAGATCCTGTGACGTCATAGAGAAATCACCAAAAAGAGGCTGGGGTGTCGCCACTGCTTCGTTCATTTTCTTTATTACTGTATCTCAATTATCTCCTTGAAGTTTGTGGGAAATGTAGCAGCATTTTTATCTAAAAAAAAGTATTTTAAAACAACCAGACTTAAAGAGGCCATGCAGACAAAACACAAATCTGGTTCATTCGAAAGACTGCTTCGTTATAATTATACTGACCCCACTTTTAATGCACACTCGCGCAAATAAGCTACATAATTAGGAAAAAAGACAATGGACATACGACTCCCTAGCTCATTTCCCACACTAGAACCTACGACGACGTAATATGCACAGCTGTGCGATTGGCTGAGGCCGGCAAAATTAAATGCAAGGTATGCAGGGCTCATAATCTTGTAGCACGAGATATTTTCGCTCAAATGTAATACATATATTCATGTTATCGAAGTAAAAATAGTGGGATAAGCATGGAAGTTACGAAAGTAAACATAAACATTGAAGTACCGAGCGCGGTTGGTACTGTGCGCACTATGCTCGTAATACCTGCACAGCAGAATGGCGCTTTTAGGTTGTCTGACACGACACGGGCCGACTGGCGTAAGCGACACTGTCTTGCCTGACCCCGTTTGTCGAGTGTACCCCATGTTTCGCAACATGAGTACTTTCTACCGTAATAAAAACAAGACAGGCAGAAATACAATAAAAAAACTTTGGTTGATTCCTCTGTCATAGGAATTGGTAAAACACGAAAGTGAAATGTGCAGTGAAATCTGCAGCTGATCATGGTTTGCGGGTCGGCGGCTATCTTGTGGGTGTGCTTGGCGAGCGACGTCCTGCTGGCGGGTTGCTTCGGCAAAGTTGTACTGGCGTCATTTCCGTGACTAATATAACATTAGTGAAATATTAGTGGATACCGGCGTAAAACAATTTCGTGTTAAAATATAAAACCCGAAAACGAACAACCCAAAGTATAACGCACTTTTTAGTACTAGAGGTTGCTTCCCTGCACGAAGACCCCGTGTGCAGGAATGCACCCTTTACAGGCCGCTTGCTTTGTTGTACTGGCGTCACTTCCGTGACGGATATGAGGTAAGTGAAATCTTCATGAATCCCGGAACAAAACACGTTCGTGTTAAAACAAAGCAGAGGTGGACAAAGGTCAGCCACAGTATGGTGGTGCCATCTGGGAGGACTGACAGTAAACAAGGCTCTCTAGTTCGCTGAATGCCTCGTGCAGCGTTCGCGTTCACTTCAAGGCCTGCTTTTGCGACATCATCGCAGACAACCTCATGAAACACAGGATTTGGCAGGAGAATCAAAATTTTAAGCTAAATTGATAAATTTTTTAGTAAATAAAGCATCGCTTGCTGCCGGACAAGCGCGGGGGGCACTATAAAACACCAAAGCTTTCGAATAAAACAGACTTGTGTTGTGCCTGCATGGCCCCTTTAAGGAGCACCGCATACCTTTGTCTTTTTAATAAAAGTTTACGTGTTTTGCAGAAGGATGCTGGTCTTTCCTGCCAGTTGTGTTAATTCTGCCTGTCACTGCATGTTTAGCCTGTGTGACCATCCGGCTTCAATTTTATTATACGCCAAGTAAAAACCACGAAATGCTTTAAAAATTTTTTTTTTCTGCCCAACTTTGTTGTTACAATTATTGATTACAACAACTGACTTTTTGTGGCACTTCAATGTTGTTACAAGTGGCTTAGATTGCCTCCACTTCAAAAACAAAAATCCCCATTTGCACAAGCCTACACTTCAGTGTTCTGCTAAGGCCGCAGTGGAGGTCACTTCGCATTTTGCAACACGCTACAATGCGCAGAAGTCTGTATGTAAAGAATTCAATGCACCACACACAAAATACCAAACAAACTGAAATTTGATAAAGCAAAAAGCAATAAAACTCAGTGTGTTACCTCCACGTAGCAGCTTTCATATAGGCAAAAAATATCCTATGTAACGAAGTGATCAGCCCACTTTTGTACAGCTAGTAGAACCCTCTGTGACCAGTGCTTAAAAAAGACACTATTTCTTGCTTTTGAACGTGCAACTATATTTAGAAAAGGGAGTACAATCTATTATCATGAAACATATCGGTACAACCTGATCTACCACAAGATGTTTGAGCACAGTGTGCATAGCTGTGACCCCAGGCATCTCCAAGCGATTGTGTCTATGGAACTAAAAGTGCTAGCAAAGATGCTTTAAAGTGCTTTACCGGAAGTGCCCAAAAGAAGTTTTTCGCAATGACACAGACCTTTCCTCTTTTTGACCGACGCAATAGCTTTATGGTGCTGCAGAAATGTTGCACAAAACATGGTGGAGATAGAAAATATGGATAGTGAAGTTGTTACAAGCAGCCGCAAGTTTCTTACTTTTTATAAAATAGTGATACAATCCGGCTCGGATGTTATGGGCTCTGCAATGTCACAACCGCACTAACTTATTTGTCACACTCAAGGCTTGTTTCAGGACTGCTTTGATGGCTGCGTTTGCAAGTTGAACACTTTTTCCTCATGTTGGTGAGACAATGACTTGAATAATAATATGCTCAGAACTAAAGCATTTCTACAAGATCTGTACTTAACTGTGACTTCAAAAAAAAAATGAGATGGTGATAAAGAAAAGAAATATGGCAGTGTGTTGCCCCCATATTAAAATGTGGTTCTTGAGAAATTAAAGTATTTTATATCAGCTTTTTCATATTAAAAAACTTTTGAACACCTTGCATTGACAAAAATATAGCAGTACTGCGGTGCTTACTTTAGTGGATAAGAGGGAAGAATGCTTTCCAGCAACTCGAGCTACTGGCCTTGAACAACATTCACAGAAATCGAACAGCAATGGACTGTGCACATTTCCACATTTAAAGCTGCTTTTTTACATTCGTTCTAGTCAAAACACTGCATTTCACCATAACACATACCACTTGAATAAGGTAGTGGTCCTTACTCGTGGCCCATTAGAGTTAACAAGGTGCGACCCATAAATAGTTTGACTCATCTGTTTCAGCAATTACTGAGCAAATTTCTTGCACAGCCCATTAAAGGGGTCCTGAAATGCCTTCCGCCGATGCATGGATGTACATGTAACCAAATAAAGCAATGTATTAGCAATCTCCTCCTGCAAGAATTTTGTTAAAGCGATGAGTATTAGCTGAGAAATCGTAAATCAAAAACCGCGAATTATCGTCGCGCCGTATTTCCTCCTCCTTTCAACTATTTCTTCGCTGTTGGCCTCCCCTCCCATGATGCTCCGCTTCTCAGCGGTGACGTACTTCCGCTATTGCGCTCCCACAGACTGCCGTCTGCTACGGGCCAGCTCTTTCGGCTTTTTCATCTCTGTAGACACCATGGGCACAGGCTGGAAAAGCGAACGAATGACCTGGCCGCATGTGTGCGGCCTGGCCTTGCCCTTTCGCGGTGTACGTAGCTGCAGTTGGTATCGGCGGCGAACTCGCAGCCGCGTGGGGAGAATCGTGCGCTTGTTCCCTTTGGTGCACCGCGCACTGTTTATCCAAAAAGCGCGGTCTCAGATGTGGCCCCGCTGGTGCCGGGTGTTATTTTGCGGTGGTTGTAATTCCTACTACCGGCGGCATGTGAAAAAAGACATTTTCAACCGACACAGAACCCGTGCACAAAACGCGCCGGATCGGATCGCTTTATCAGCGGCGATGAACGTGAAGGCGAAGAGCAAACCAACGCTGCACTCGATCAGCGAGAACCCGTGTTCTGACAAGCTGCACCCATGTGTTGCATTCAACACTGACGGGAAAGCGTTTGTTTGCACTTGTTTGGATAGTCGTAAAATGTCCAAACACTCCGGCACTCCGCTAGCAGATCAGCCGGCGAGACATTTCAGAAAACATTTGACAGATGGCGCCGTATGCATTAGTGTGTCGCTACGTAAAACTGATGAGACGCTCTACTAAAACTCCCATCGCGGTGTCACGTAGCGGGACGCAAAAATTTAGCGTTTAGCGTATGCAAAGGCCACAAACGCTGTACTAAAACTCTATTAGCAGCAAAATAGCGTGCATTTGTGAAACTGCTTGCGTTTACAAAGCTGCACGCCGAGCGCGTACGTTTCAAACCTAGTGACATCGTTTAAATACACTGGCAAGCACAGTGTAACGTAGTCAGATATCAACCGTATGCTCAGGCGACAAGCAAGAGCTTGTTTTATGTGGGGCGGAGATTGCGCATAAAGGCCCGTTCGCACTTGCGACGAAAGAGAGTGAGAGCGGCAGGAATTCCGTCGCTTTGTCGCACGACGATCGTTTTTGTCGAATGGTCGGGACAAATTTTGGTTGCGCGACAGAATTCCCGTCGCTTTCGCCCGCTTTCGTCGCAAGCGGGAATGGAAAGTTCTGCCGCTGCCGTCTGCTACGCAGCTCGGAGGTAACCGCGCGATCTGCTCGGGCCGGATGAACGCGCACACTCCCGCACGGCAGCGCCCCAAGCGGCAGACGGCCGCGTACATCGCTCCCGGCGCCCGCCTGGAGCCCGCCCTCGGCACACTAGCCAGTATATTTCAGGCACTATAATGGAGGAAAGATTTTTTGCTTCCGATGAACCTAGTTCTTTGCCCCTGTGTTTTTAAATACGTGAAGTGGTTAGCACGTCGTCCTCACGCAGCTCTGTATCGTCGTAGCATCGCTGATTGTCCGAACGAAGCTTGCAGGTAAGCCAATGCAGCGACCGAAGCTGTGTGTGTGTGTGTGCATCGCCTCCTGTGTGTTGTGGACGCGTTCGTTTCGCGATGAAATGCGACCAATGCGACATTGTACTTCTGCGGGTGGATAGTGCTTCCCATGGTCTGGATTATCTTTCTCGAACGACGTACCACTCAACCTCGCATGGGGTATGTGCAGTGTGCCTGGCTAAAAGCCTTCTCGCTTGTGCGCCAGAGTTGTGACTTGCTGCTCGTCCCCGCAAACCGGGTGTGAGGTGAGTGCCGAATTTACGACGGGCAGGAGGAGGCAACTCATCGTCTGTCAATCGCGGTTCAGACTTGCAACGCATGTTGTGACGTTGCGTTCGTTCGAAACGCATCTCTGGATTGTTTTGAAGTTGAATAAAATGTACACGTCAAACCCGGGCATTCGGCTCAGGGCGTTCTCTGCGATTGCACCAAAGAAGTGCCACGGGACTTTCTTTATGGTACGTACTCACGTAAGATAAAATCCACGTCGTGTTATGGCCGTGTTGCATTCAATACAAACGGTTAAGCGTTTGTTTACACTTGTTTCGTTTGTCGTAAAATGTCAAAGCACTCCGGCACTCCGCTGGCAGATCAGCCGGCGAGCCGACGCTGAGCAGACGACTCATCTCTTTGCCGGAAGTGCGTGAAAAAGCCGCCCAATAGCAGGATGTCTAGCTCATGACGAACATATGGGAATCGATGATGTAGACATGTGAAGATGGCGGCGTCCAAAAACACGAAGGAAAGGGTGAGAAAAAAGCGACAAACTTTGCAACAAAAGTGTGAGCTTTCCGCTGCGCGTAAAAGAGTAATACTTGGCACAGGTGACGTTGGCGACCCAATCTAGCGATTGCGCTAGTTCATTTAGTGTGCTCAAAATGCCTTTCAGGGCCCCTTTAAGCATTCTACTACCTGAGAAGGAACCAAGCTTCCACCCCTTCCAGTTGACCCAAATTAGTTAAAAATGCACTAAAAAGCACACTGACAGATGCTTTTGAAGAGATACCCTGCAAAGGAAGAGAGCAATCACTGTCCCACTGATAAGATAATTGGATTCAGATTAGGGGTTTAGCATGCCAAAGCAACACCTTAGCTCTGAGGCACGCCGTAGTGGAGGGCTCCAGATTAATTTTAACAACCAGGGGGGTCTACAACGTGCGCCAAAATCTCCACAAACGGGTGTTTTCGTTGTTTGTTTTTGTCAGACAAATAGCCACCGTGGAAGGTTCTGAACCTACGCCCTTGAGCTCGGCACCGCAATGCCTTAGCCACGGGGTTACCGCGACGTGCACTGCGAAGATGAAGCTCCAAAGATCACCTGCCCCTACAGATGTAACTGCTCACACTCAAGGCAAACAGAAAATAGCCCCTTACCTCAAGAACCTGGTCAGCCCCTTGTAGGCTGCGGTTCGGACTTTCTTGCGCTTCCAACATCTCAGCGTCACTGCTCCCCCTGACATAAGAGTGGTCGTCGTGCGCCCCACTCGCACACTCGTCCGCGCTCCCACCAGCAGAATTCCCCGCAACGTCTTTTCCACTGGGACTCTGCGTCCCAGAGGACGAGAGAAAAAACATCGGGGGCAGCGCTTTATCCCCCAAAGCAAGCTTGGCCATGAGCTGATAGTCCCTGAGAGTGAGCTCCGGAGCTCGGGGGAAATGGTCGCCCCCGAAGTCCTTCAGCACCGCGATTTGGTGCCGGCAAAAGGCGCCCTGGCTGCCCGACCAACAGGTGCAGAAACCGAGCTCAGGATGCACCTCACACTCGGTCCTGCCGTACTTGTTCCTGAAGCTGAAGGCCCTCTCGCTCTCCAGGAACAGAATGTTTCCGCCTGGACACGGTGCAACACAAGCTTCACCGCCTCTCAACAGCTTCTCGTAGGTGGTGTCTCGCATCACCTCGCGGGGATCGATGTGTCGCAGCAGCCTCGCTTCGAGGTAGGTTTCCAACTCTGTGATGATGAAGTCTATGAGCACCACGGCATTCCACGCCACCACCTGGCTGAGGAGAATGTCCTTGAGCACTCGCACGGAGGCCTCGGAGTAGTCGATTGACGCCTGATCCAGCGTTGTCACGCCGGCGCGGCACGCCAGCGACCATTCTTCCTCGGATGTGAGGAAGTCGTTGATTCGTTCTACATACGCGTTGTGTGTGCCACACTGTGCTTCTTCCACAGCCCAAGCAAGTTCCTCCTCCCCCCTGGCCTTCAGGATCTGCAAGGGAAAGAACGAGAGTGGTACTTCTGCAACAAGGCCTCAGATAAATAAAACCTCAGCCAAGTTAGTTCCTTCTCAGAGCTGAGGCTTACGAGTGAGCTTGTACTGTATTTGAGAAAAACTGCTTCTAGAAATTTTTCCAGGCATTCATTCTTGTTATTGTGCATACCTGCTTGTTATCTTTCCTTACGTGTTTAAAGCTTCTCGTAGATGTGTACTCGCACCCAAGAATTCCAAAAGCGACCACACCACCTCAGGACTGCAAGCACACTCCTTGAGCTAACACGATCATTTCAGGAGAAAAGGAATCTCTGAGCTTCGTAAGCGCAGAGGTCATAAATCTAATTTCGCTAGACACATCCCCATCTCTCATGCAGAGAATCACGATGCTGTTCCTCGGCAAGAAAGATGCTGCATTACCACTGTCTTTTGGGAGTCTGAGATCATCCAAATCACGTGACAAAAGCGACCATTTGCCAGCCTCTTCTAAGGAGCAAGATCATCATTCCCCTTATCATTCTGCTACCCAAGTAAGAGGGCAGCCATCATACTGATGATGATGATGCTGCATTGTAATGTGCTTATGTACGTACGAAGAGCTTCTTGCTCAAAGCCACTTGTGCATCACATTTTGTGACCACAGGCTGCCCGACTGCGCACAAATTTCGTACCAGCCCATTGCATAGCTGCTCATGCACGTTTGGCACGAACCACTGTCGAGGCATTTTAATTGACCATAAAATGTCCCAGGACGGCACACACAAAACACAGCAAAAGGAGACACCCAGTTCCTGGCATCGAGCTATTTACTAAAATGTAATGCAATGAGTGGCGACACAACCGATGAGGGCAGGTGTCTGAGTGTGCGACATGGTTAAGCTAAAATATGCCCGCGTATCTGCTCCTTTCGTTGCAAATGTCGACGAAAGACGATAGCCGACTGGCGCCCCTGGCAAGTAAGTGCCTCTTTTCTCTTTCCCACTCACCTCTCATGCTGTTCCCCTCCCGTCTCGTTCCTTCCAAGTTACACACTAGAGGTTTGCTCAAGTTAAATTAAATTTACCGCGTTTTACTGCTCCAAGTAGGGTGCCTCGATGCCAGTGCTGCCGTAACGCGGAGACGCGCGTGGATCGAGGCACCCTACAACAACGTTTATAGAACCCCGCTGCCCCACTCCACGAGCGTTCCAAGCGGAACATGGAACTTATCTAGTGGCACCTTTCGTTGCTGTCGCCGTTTGATTTCTCAAATGCCACCAGAAGCTATAGCAGCGCTGGCAACAGCAGGCGACGGTTTTCTGCAGTTGATGTATTTTATTTGCTATCGTGAAAATCAACCATCCGTGAACTTTTTAATAAAGGAACACTGCAAATATTACTCATGTATTGATTTTATGCCTTACATTTGCGTAATGTATTGTTCTTGTTGAACAATGTTGATAAGTGTGAACATTGCCACCGGGCTTCGACGTTTAGATTTGGCTGTGGGTATATAAACCTTCTGTTTCACTTTGAATCGAGTCCCAGACAGACAGACAGACAGACAGACAAACAAACATGCAAACAGACCGAAATTTCTGCATTTAAGTAGCCCAAGAAAGAATATCGTCTTTAAAAAATAGTGACACAAAGTCCGATGAGTACACCAACAAGTGGTGTGGCAAGGAACCCATTGACAAAAGGTTTGGGAAGTTCAGGTTGCACTTTCATAGCCTGCTATGACTATAGCTCATCACTCCCTCGCACTGCTTACAGACTGTCTACAAAGTTACAGTGCCAAAGGAGAAACTGGATATATTAAGGGGCATGTGAATATTTGAAACCTTTGAATATACGAGCAATTAGCCTGGTAATCGAATAATACCAGTGACCACTCAAAACTTCAAAAACTGTCCAAGTATTTTGAAGTTCAAAGACGCAAACAAATAGTTGTTTAGTGAACCTGGATACATGACACAGAGCCTAGTTGAAGACATGAAATGGCATTGATTATGAGGTTTAACACACCGACACTGCACAGGCAATGACGTGCGCCATAGTGGAGGGCTCCGGATTAATTTGGATCACCTAGAGATCTTTAACGTGTGCTGAAATCTCGAACACACGGGCGTCTTTGCTTTTTGCCTCCATCAGAAAAGCAGCCGCTGCGGCCGGGAATTGAACCCGCGTCCTTGGGCTCGTAGCACAACACCTTAGCCAGTGAGCCACCGCGGCCGGTTTAAAATGTGAAATGGGCAAATTCGCAATGAGTTAGAACTAGTTGAACCTTGGACGTGTCCCACCTTGAGCGCTTGCGATCAGACGGCGCTAACATGTGCCGGCTTCCTCTGTTAGTGGCGACACGCTTTGTGCAATGTACCAGTGACGTGCAGCTAAACAGCAAAAATGGGCTTGTGGAGCACCTCTCATTCCTCGGCATTAAATGAGCAAATTCCCCTCTCTTCGCATGCTGATGAAGTGGTCGCAATCAAGCTGGCCCCGAGCAACCCTCAATAGATAAGAAAGATAACACAGGCCCAGTTTTCCCACCAAATCATGCACAAAGCTGAACTTTTTTTAACCTGTAATGTTTCTATTTTTCTATATATGACAGAAAAAATGACAAACTAATCTACTTTTCTACTCCTAGCCAGCAAGATCAAGCTTTCTTGACACAGATGTGCCCATACTATGGCACTTGCAAAACCAGGTTGCCAAGTTTTCACGTTTAGTATCGTGTACGTGTGCCAATTTTCGTCTCACCTGCTAACATTTACATCAGCCATAACATCGCCTTTGCGGAACCTATCTTAAAGATTCTTGCTTGTGTGAGAATTTTCGTGGCACAAACCTTTCCTTTTAAATTACAACCATTATTAGTATACTGGGAAAATGACCTGCGAGCACAGGGTTGCAACGCGAGGATGATAACATCAAGCCATAAGGGCGTGCCTGCAAGGGTTTATAAATCAGGCTACCGTTTAATGCCTTGCATTGCCCCATGCGACAAGTTTCCTTTCTAGAACTATCATGAACGTTCTTGGAACTGCCATTTAGGTTTTTCTTTTCTCTGAAAAAATTGTGTTAACTGCAGCATGTCAGAATATATAGTTATACTCACATTATACTAATACCGAGACATCTGTGGCTGAAATCACCTCTTGAGGTGAAATTTGTGCTCACATAAAATAACGTCAATAATGCTGTAAGCAACTGGACAGTTTCCGTATGTCTGCTTTAGGACACAGAAAAATTTTGCAAGCACTTTTAAATGAGCCCATCATTTACCTACAGTTCAGATACCGTAAATTTCTATTTTCCTTACGGAAAGCGCTAAATATTCCTTCAACTTTGAAACTACTCGAACAAAGTCACTATTAGCTTCAAAATCAAAACTCACAATTCGCACACCCCCACAAGTATATCTGCAGACGTACAGACTGACAGTCATAGACCTGCCAAAATCGGTTGGCCCTACAGGTCCCATTCCTATAAAAATTTCAAGGTATGCTTACAACTTTCCAAGAAAGCAAAGGATCAAGCCTAGGTGGACCCCCTGTTGAACTTTTGTTTGAGCTGTGCAGCTATGGCTGTTATGAGGGAGGTTTTTTGCACTTGATCTCCCCCCCCCCCTACTACAGTGATTCTGGCTGGTCATTGAGAAGAAGCAGCAGTTTGGCCAGTTGGATAGAAATCAAGACAGACATCAACCACAGCTCCACAAGAGCAGTCAGTCTTGATTTTCACCGAACTGCCCAAACAGCTTCCACTCACTGACTAGCCATAATCACAGTAGTAGGGGGGTGATACCAAGTGCAAAAAACCTCTTCCACCTGTCACCACTGGACCAGCCTTCCTGGACAGCACACTCCAAAGCTTGTTTTGCTTACTTGCCATCACCAGGGGCCTCCAATTCACCCCCCGTCTATAAATTCCTCTCTCCCAGTGGTTTGTATCTGTATGTGCAACAGCAGTCTACCATCCTCCAATGCTGCAGTCACTCGCCCTTTTTCAGAGGCCTCCTCCAACCCTCCTGCAACACTGCCGTTTCCCTTTCCCGGCACGAAATCCCCAGCTCCCATTCCTATTTTCGGTACCTCACAATGTATATGGTAGAAACATAGAGATCCAAGGCTTCTCTGCCTCAAAAGTGGGGTCCACACTGCACGCACCTTCTGGAAGGCCGAGAGGCAGTGGTGGCGCTTCCCCTTGGGCACCCCGTTCTGGGCGTCCGTGAGCCAGCGCCACTCGCACTGCTGCGCTCGCACGTGGCACAGCAGCTGCCTCGCGCGGGGCCACACATGGGACAGCGCCGGCTTCTCCAGCTGCGAGGGAGACGTCACGAAGGCCGTGGGGAACTGGGAGGGAGCAGGGGGAGGAGGAGAGAGGAGACGTCACACATGCCTGGTCACTGCCCTGTCTATAGATGGTATTCACTGAAAAGTTTAGCTGTCAATTTCTTCACTTGGCAACACTGGAAATGGTGCAAGTTCTGCCGCCGCACCCGCACCTTGCAGGAAAAAAAAAAAAACACCGGTGTATGTCGTCTGCCCCAACCCGGTTCTCGGCGGTAGTGTCAACAGATACGCTATTACAGTCAAATCCTGCTACAACAAAATTGACGGGACGTGCGAAAAATTCGTTGAGGCGAAATCTGCCCCAACACACCATATAGCCCCATATATTTCCGCATCACTGGCAGCATAATGCAATAGTTGGAAAAAGGAGTGACGCACAATTACACCGTGTTTGCTCGGATAACAAACATACCAATGGTTATCTGTTTTTTTATCTGCACGCAAAAAGCGCGTTACGGAGGGGGGTGAAGAAATGCAGGCGCAAAACGCATTGCTGTACAATAAGGTGTGTCCACCGAGCTGATTACTTCCAGATAGTAGCTAGTCCATCGGAAGCCCCCCTCCCGCTTGTGGCAGAAGCGGTGCCGTTGTCTTATCCTCTGACTGAGCGCAGCAGAACCTGACCTTGGCAGGCAAGCTGCGTGCGCTTGCATTTAACACGGCCGTGCGCTCGCAACTAAGGTAGGATGATGCGGGTTCAAGACTAAACACGAAAACATCATTTTTGCTTTTACTTTCAAGAATTGTAGAAGAAAACTGTGAGGGCAGCTGCTCACAACGCATACATGGCAGCACCGCGCCAGCAGCAGAGCAGATTCGCGCGATTTCAACTGGATACAAATTAGTTGTAGCTCCGGCTTGGCGAACCGGGCCTGTGCTTTATGCTAAGACGGCCAGCCACATCATTATCACCAGCAAACAACGGCGTCCACCTATTGTTTTGTTTTGGCTGGTGGTGTGGGCACACGGTGCATATTTTCGATGAAACATTTTTGATGAATGAATAAAAAGTTACAGATAGCTCGTGCTATGCTTACTCTATTGTAAAACAAGTGTTCAAACCCAGCCCCAATGAGCGAAAATTTCATTGAAGCGAAAGCAACCAGACAAATGGTTCATTGTTGCGAGGACTTTGTTGCCTTGACTTCTATGGCTAGCAGAGATGGGGCATTGGAAACATCTCGTTGAAGCAGAAATTTCGTTGAAGTGGACTTCATTATAGCAGGATTAGACTGTAATTGCGCGCACATTGGAGTCGAGGCATTACTTTGCGATCAGGGGGGGCAGTCTGGAACATCAAACACACGTCATGTACTTAGCACCGACAAGTACCACCATCTCGCGAAGCCCGAGGTAACCAGTGATGAAATGCACACATGGTTGCCCGCATGGGTGCCACGCCAGTGAATACAATCTATAGGGGTCATGATTATTCACTAAAAGGACTGCTTTGTTCCGATAATGACGACACCTATCTTATTGCAGATTCCAAACAAATAGAGGAGATAATAAAAAAAACACAGATAAAGCAGTGACTACTCCCCAGTCATTTTCCAGCAATTCCTCTCTGACGTCACAATCTTGTTTGTGTGCCTGGCGGCGGCTAGCCTAAGCCACCTACTAGAAACATGACTGGGCCTCTAGCTCCGTTTGATTGTATCACTTGAATGCTAACATGCAGATAAAAACTGATAGCCATATTTAGTGCTAGCTCATATCACGCCGCTCCCGCCCATATGAGCTAGCCACTGCTCCGTGAAATATGAAAGTTTTTCTATATTTCTCTTTTTTTTTTCTTAAAAGAAACGTCGTGGCTGGAATAGAGCTGAATGAGTTACCAAGGGCTACTTCTTTCAAATTGAGCAAAATTGTACTTTGTCTTTATGGCCCCTTTAAAGGTTATCAACTGGTGCTACAAGTTTTCCAAATTTTGCTACCTTCAAAGTTTATTTTTAAAGACAACTGGGGGCCTATCACAAAGCAATCCTACCTCCAATGCAACAAGTTCAACTCAAATCTCCTGCGTTACATTTGGCAACAAATCAGTAAATTCGGATTCTTCCCTACAACAGGCAACAACCGTCGACACAAAGTTACCGTCCCACCTAGTTTCACTGACAGCACTCAAATAAGGTCGTTCCACCACACAGTCAGTTCGCTAATGTCAAGGGCTTGTACATAACATGGCTGGTTGGGATGAAACATGTCGAAATAAAAATGACAGATGCCAGCCAAAATAAACTGCTAAATTAAAAAAAAAAAAAATCAAACAGCCATTGTGAACAAGGCTTCCACAACGAAGCTGAAACTTCTCTTGACTGTTTGTTCTTAAAGTTTTAGCAGTTACTTTTGGTCAGTGTCGATCATTTTTATCGCAACGAGTCACTTTGCCAGCATGCAGGAGGAGTGGTCGCACCTCACAGCCTCCGAAGCACTGCGGATGAGTGCTCCTGAGCAGCTCAAAGGCCATCTGGTAACCCTCCGTGCTCTGCTCGCTGTGGATGAGAACAGCGATGGGCACAGCGCCAGCCCTGGAGGGTGCCAGCAGGCACGTGACCGTGCTCTTGGTCTTGTCACAGGACGACACCGAGTCCACAAAGATGAGCTCACGGGCAGACTTGAGCTGCTGGGCCCGCCGCATGATGGGTGTCACCACCAGCACCGCCCAGCCGTCCCCGGTGCCGCACGTGTGGACGTCCATGCCTACAGGCGATAAAAACACGTGCATCAGGGGAACTCTTGTCTTAAACTAAAATCCTGCCGGAATAGCACTGCCCTCCTGGGATAGTGGGAAAAAGAGGTAAAAAGCACAGCACCAAAGCTTTATCACACCAAAGAATGTGCATATGTACCCGTTGGGTCAAAATGCCCATGTGCTTACATAGCCCCCCCAGTTAAAAAGTTGACTTCGCTGACATAGCCTGGCTTGTGCACATCGAACCGGTTACTCCTTGCCTCCATATCTACAGCCATCAAGTCTTCGCAGCAAAGCAGCCTTACTCCTTTCTCAACCTTACTCGCATGACACAGCCCTGTGCGAGCATCCGTAACCTCCTCATCTCCGTCTTTGCGTTAACTCTTTTTTCGCAACCGCGGGAAAAAAAGGCCGATTTTGAGTGCTTCCAGGAAACATTATTTTTCTCTTGAGCTACTGGACACATTTAGCATTGCTATGCATGAAATTGTAGCTTATCGATTTCTCTTTTAAACACATAACAGCAGCTTTGTGAAAGATGTAATTAGTGAGAGTTTATTAGTCAAGGGAAGAAACAAAAATGTATAAAAAAGTATAAACAAAACAGGCGATTTGACTGAGCCTAACAATTATTTTAGGAATTCTAAGATATACGAAATGTTTCTACATTCCTAAGCTATGATTTAATATATACATGAACGCTGCACACCAAGTTCTGGATTTTTGTGGGCCAACCAACCTACAACCCTGACGGCTGTGCCACTCCGCAAACCCACTCGCGAGTCAGTCGGTCTACCTAAAATATGCATCCAAGCATGCTTGTTTCTGTTCTCACACAAAATCCTTATCACTGTGGTGGTAAAAAACAAGAACAATAATTTAGCACTCTTGATAAGCAGTGCACGTCACTCTGCAGCGCTAATTTTACACGAGCACCAGGTTATCTTGAAGTAATAACGCCATACGGCACGGTGCATTTATCAAAATATCCCCGCCGCACGTTCTCCACACCCTACACAAGAAAGTAATACCGCAGTCGTCAGCTATTAGGCACATTTTGTGTATAAATAGAGCGTGAAGTCAAAAACGAACAGCCCCTGGCAGCACCAGCCGAAGTCTGAGGCTGTTGAATGGGACAGCCTTCATCAGAACTAAAATCTGAAGAATCCACATCGTTGCTGGAGTCATCACTGCTGCTGGGGTAAACGTATCAGCAGCAGTAGTGGTCGAAGTCCCTGAAACTGCTGTCTGCCTTTACAGAGTGCGCAGTGAAACAGGACGCCATTTTCACCCAACTCACCGCTAGCTTGGGTTCAAATTTCAATCACGACACTGTCTACCCACGCCAAATGTAAACAAACTGCAACGAAACTGAAAAAGGGGTTTCCAATGAACATGCCAGATGGCATCAGTTGTCTGAATAGCACCGTTTTTAGTTTTTGCGGGAAGTTTCAAAATTATCGTTCACCCGTGAACAATGGCATATGGTGTGGTCGGGAAAGAGTTAATAACCCTTGTGGCCCTATCTGTGCACATGCAACGTACTTGTCAATTCCCGTGCATCTCTAACTGGCATGGCTCTGCCAACGCACCTGCAACGTACCATCCCTCCGGCAAAACCAATTTAACCGCTCTGCCAACTCTACCAACAAAGCCACATTTATGCATCACGAATACGTTCCTATCTGTTGTCTGTACCAACATGGAGGTGTAATTGACATGCTGTATAGTTTGTCCCTCTGGGCCCCTATACAGGCCCCATCTGCACACGGATATCCAGTGTGTAGGTGCCTTTGTTGCCTACATGGCCATGTCTGTGTGTCTAACTAACACTCTCTTGTTCACAACTTACATGGCGCTTTTTGGCATGAGTAGCCTACATTTTTTTTCTACATGTCTGTGAGCTACAAGGCTCCGTCCATGCACCCAAAACTCTGCTGCCTTTCCAGCAACGACAATTACACAGCACAGGCTAACTTTAAGGCAGAAACAGTTTTACTAACACGTCCATGCATTTATTCCTCCCGTATTTTCACAAGAAAAGTGAACTTCACTGCTTCTGTAACTTCCGGGACACACCCATCCGTGCACCCATCGCCTAGGAGCCCCTGTTTGTGCATCAACAAGCGACGTTTCCCCTGGCTTTCACTGCAGAGTAAAAATCCTATCATTCTTGGCCAGCTGCCATCACCCCTTCACATGGCTTTGCACCGTGTGTTTTGCCCTGTGTGCTTTACAATGCCCCTTTTTCAAACAGGCAGAGGTCCGTACAGTCATGAAAAAATGAAATGCGAACACGAAAATGTGAACCAGAATGTGCGAAATTAAAAATAATGGTCGTTGAGGCGCAAGAATGGCACGCTATTGGTATTTTTGGAAAGCCACATTTACCAACGTTTCTTTCGCGACTGGGCCACACGTCATTTTGACTTTCATAGAAAGAAATCTCACTATTTGTGTGTTCTGGTTCACATTTTCGTGTTCGCATTTCATTTTCCCATGACTGTACAGAGCTCATGCCGCATTCCTAAGATAAAGAGCCACCACGTCTGCAAAGCCCACACAGCTGTCAGCTTAGCGAAGGGGGAAGGCAGGAGGGAACAATTAACCCTCCCGGCTTGAGGCAACCGCAGTTTGGCCACCCAATCGAACAAGCTCTAAACAAGTGCAGCCTACTGAGTGTCCCTTCCTAAGTGAGCTGCTGGTGCCAATACGACGTACATGTGGTGCCAAACAATCGCCAATGTTTTTGCAGTGCCAGCTGTTGAAGGGAAGTTTTTAAGTGCGAATGCACTTCTTAAGCGAGCCTGAATCGTCCGCCGCCGTAGTCCGCATAGCAACAGCTGCGGGTGCGCGCACTCCTCGTCTTCCTCCTCGTCTTCCCTAGCAACGGGGGGAGATGGGCGCACGCTACTCTCCTCCTCCTCTCTCTGCTCAGTGAATGCGGGTGTTGGGCGCCTCCTCTCCACTTCGGGCGGGAGAGCTCTCGCTCGCGTAGCGGGCGCTCCGCATTCCGACGCGTGAGGGCGCTCGTGTAGCCCTCGCCATAACGGCGGGCGCTACTCTCCTCCTCCTCTCTCCGCTCAGTGACTGCGGGTGTTGGGCGCCTCCTCTCCACTCCAAGATCACGATATCCACCGTAATCGCGCAATCCACAACCGTGCATTCGCACTTACACACTCTCCTCCACGAGGAAGTGCGAGGGAATTTTTTTAATTACCACGTCGTCCTTCATGAGAAACTATCATCACTTCATCACCTCTGTCAATGCAGGATTGGCCAAGACGCTAATCACTGTTGTCATTCTTTTTTAAGAGAGAGAGACAGAGAATCAATTTTTTAATTGTCGAGCAGAGGCTGACAGGGCCTAGCCATGTGAAAGGCATTTCTAGTCTAAGATTCCTTGGATTTGTCTGGTTGCCGTCGCTCCAGTCACCAGGTTGAGCTGGGTATGCGGGTCTGGGCTGGCCAGGGTAGGCCTCCACAGCTCAAAGGTGGGGTTGAGAACTGGGGGAAAATTTGGGGTGCGCTTGCATGCTCATAACATGTGGTAAAGTGAGCCAGGCTGGGGATATGCGCAGGGGTACGGTTGTTGGGTGGGGAAGATAAGGTAGAGGAAAATTGGTCAGGGGTCCAAATGTGCGGAATTGCAGTCCCTGTCCAGCGGCATGCGCAGGCGTCGCGCTGCAGCATGTAAGAACGCAGTTTCAAGCACCACCTACACTGTGCTCAATGAGTGATGGGGGCATTTATGGGACTGCTGAAGAAGTTGCTTCAGCTATCCTACCTATCTTCCTTCATGGCCTGCAACCCTACATCCGACTGGAAAAAAACCACCGCTGGGGATAACAAAACCGGTCACCTTTTATGATGCTTTTCGTTTTAATAAAAATATTTTGGCCAACTGTTAGCCCAATATGCTGCAAACGTGAAACATTCATGTGCCTAAATGCTATTTCATATGTAAAACGCTGTATGCCTAACGCTTCGCCCACGACGTTTCCTCATCCTAAAACAAAGACAATTTCCACGACTTGTGTAGCTGCCCCAACCTTCTCACCTTTCAGCATTTCAGCACGCCAGTGGTGAGACTGCCTTTGCTCATCCTCACAGCACCAGTTGTAAGCTTTTCACAAATGTGCCATGAATTGTTCTGTGGGAATGCTGTGCCACTCTCTCCCAGCTGCAACCTCATCATTCCAAAGAGTCTTGCCTTCCTCTTCTGCAGGATTTGCTGAACAATAGGATCTGAAGCACTAACAATTTTGAGCGGAAGAGTGTTTCTGCAAGAAGGCCTGCTGATGCTGACCCCACTCCCGCAGCGGCCGCGTCGACAAAACTACGGGACACAACCTGAGAAACGATAGCAGCTTTCCCCTCCAACCACCAGTGCTGGGCTGTCACTTATTCCACAGAGTGCGTGCAAAGGGTCCCTCAGCCTTTCTACACCGACGAACATTTCAAGGTCGCTGGTCAACAGCACACACAGCACGTGAAAGTCGGAGAAGCAGCCCACAAACATTTCACGTTAAAACATACAATTGTGCAAATCTCATAGTCTGTTCTCCACAGCAAGAGGGTCATCCCAGCGACCAAAGGCCATCCCATAACGTGTTACAAGCCATCATAACCTGATGCTCAACCAACCTTCTAGCCAAGCAGACACCGTATTACCCATGCCGCAACAGAATACATTATGTTTGAGTTGCTAAAGATGCCAACATGACCCAAAAGTGACTGTAAATCGACACAAAAGTGACATCCTGTATACATGTTACAGTGTGTTTCATTGACATCCTAAGAACTCCCCAGTTAGCATTGCTTTAAACATTCTAACGTATTTCAGTGTGTTATAGTCTTTTCTTTCGGATAAACCAAGCCCAAGAGAATCGTTACGCTTCTGGGGCCAGAAAAGCTCCTCTTCTAATCAAACCAATTAGTAAAGAGAGTGGGGAGAGGAGCGTTCCTTGCTTACCGGATGCTGCGAAGGAGGCTGCCCTTTCCTGCAGCTTGGGCAGAGGGTTTTCCCGCAGTCCATATTTGGCTTCCCGCCACTGCTTGTGCCACGTGTACACTGCAGAATGCCTGGGGTTGAACCCTGCATGCAAGGCAGCGCTCTTGCCACCGGCCTCTGCCGCCAAGAGGTTCTCGTTGTGGTGGAGGGCCTGGAGGAATGGATGAGTGGTGAGCACTGTCATTACTGGAGCAACTATGGCAAGCAAACAAGTGCCTCTGTTACACCAACGCAGAAAACTGTATCCCCCTCAGATAACCACGCTACAATTCCAATCTGATGACCCTAACTATGGGCCGTATTCTGAGTCCCTCCTCCCCTATTTGCTCCCTCCATTCAGCTGAGGGGAGGATTCTGCAATGCTTATACATGGGGAAATCGATTACAAGGATCTCCGCCACTGCAGGCTCGAGTGGAGGAAGGATTTAGAATGTCAGGGTAAAACCCAGCCTGGTACAAGTATAACCAAATAACAATTACAATGCAAGAAAAACAATAACAAATCGACTGTCAAAGGGGCACTGAAGTGAACTGCTACAATTATTATTGGCGGGTGCAATGCGTGATCCAAAACAAATTAATTCTTTACTTCCATATTCAATGGTAGTCAAGAGCCGTACTTTTCTGCATGGCTAAGAAGGAAAGAAAACATTAAATGCCATTCGTGGCAACCTAACAAACCACTGCTGCAGCAGTCTGCAGTGAAGCTTGGTGGCAATTGCCTTGAAGGAAATTTTTCCTGTATGGTGTCCACCACTGCATTTCTGCTTGCTTACGCACAGTTAAACGTGTCGACAAATCATTGAATTTTTTACTGGCATGTGTGACGAAACACCCAATGTCACCAAATCTATAAGGACAAATGTGCAAGCAAAACAATAATTTTGAACACCGTTTTCTTTTCAGGAAAGAAAAAATGCATTCAAATCGGCCGAAAAAGAGTCAATACATCACGTAGACACCCTAGGCCAGGGGTCGGCACCCTACGGCTTGCGGGTCAGTATTATGTGGCTCCCAGCACGTCGCTAGACCCCCCCCCCTCCCGCTGTCACTTTCGATCTGATGGCCGACACGCCACCTCAAATTGGACGTTAGACAGGAGACAAGAACGGAGAATTGATGGCTTCCAGTTCGCATAGTCCCCCATCTTCACGCTTAGCCAGATTATTGTCAATTATTGTCAAACTCGCTGAATTTGTTCGTTTTGCCTGAAAAGCCCACTCTCCCCCACCCGGTTTGCTGTCCGGCCCTCCGCTTTGTCAGCTCATGCAACTCAGCCCTCCATTTCAGAAGGTTGCAAACCCCTTCCCTTGGCTATAACGTAATAGGATAAATGTCTATCACTCTCTCAATCACCATCGTAATCCAGGACACAGGCCCCTCCAGAATTTCTTCAGCCATTCCTGTCTAGCAATGTCCTTTTTTTGCCCTGAATTTTTAGTGCGCCCCCCTTTGGTGGCCCCTCCTTTGGTTTGGCATGGGCATCGGCGTCATAACCGAGCGAATGAAGACAAAGAAAACAGCAGAGGAAAGCGTCACAAAAGTTTGAGGGGTAGGGCAGTATGCTGAGCCCACACGAGACGCTCCCCGCCAGCAACGTATGGCGAAAGTGAAGAGGTAGAGGTAGTGAGACATGCTGGGCGGTGGTGGCAACGTGATGACGCCACAGAAGCGCGTTTTTTATTTTATCCTTCCATAGAGTTCATTATTTTGCCCTGCTTCTAGTTTCATCTTCCAATACCCTAGTGGTCTACCAGTCGAATGTTATCCTCATAACATCTCCAGCCCACGTCCACTTCTGCCTTTTATTTTGGCTGCGATGTCTTCCACCCAAGTTTGCTCCCTTCATGGTCCCGCCAGAGCTAACAAAGACACCCAGAGTTCCCAAAACATCACAAAGGGTCCCACTAATACCCCTGTCAGTGACACAGCAAATTTAATGTCATTTAAAGCAAATGACATTAGCTCTAAATGACATTCGCTTTGGCCATGCGGGTGGGGTCTACAGGCCAAAATGTCATTTGGTAACGATAGCAGTGGCAATCAGGAAACTTGCAGAATTTCAAGGTAATAATAAGGTTAAAGTGTCTGTAACATTTTACACCTTCTAGTTTTTAACTTTAAAAATGAAAAATGTTTTGCTCCTTTTTAGGCGACACTCCCACCACAAGCTGAAACAAGTAACAAACGTGTATCTCGGTAGCAGCAAACATGCGAAGCTTTTCAAGGGGTGTGTGTGTGTGTGTGTATTTTTTTTTACCATAAAAAACAAGCCGGGGAAAATATTGATTTAGTGATATAAGTTTCAAGAACAGTACCCCACAGTTTATTACAAAACTACCTCGTTAACTGATGGACCACTACCGTCGAGGCTACTCATTCAGTTCAGAGGCTACTGCGAATGTGTTTTAAAACTCATTCAATGTCCAAAAAAGCCAGTCATGTAAATGTCATTCAGTATTCTCATGTAGAGCCAAACTGATGGCATTAACAGCTAACGTCATTCACTCTAAATGTCATTAGATTTGCCGTGTGACAAGGGTATAACCCATGGTGGAAAGAAAGCCTAGGAGAGGCCCCAGTGAGTGGCCACTGGCACATTAGGAGAAGTGTGGAGGAAGTCACATTGCTTTTTCACGCTCGTCGAGGGTTACTAGCAACCACAACCTAGCAACGATGGCGACGGCCGGCCCTCCAAGGTGCTAGGTCACTGTGCAGCCCAGCCAGCAGCCAACAGTCGCCAGATGGAGACGAAGGGAATGACAGTGGGGCAAGGGAATGCAGAGGAGGTGACGCGAGCGCACAAAATACAAGTAAAAGAGGAAGACCTCTGAAAATGGCAGGGAGGCTTTACGAAGCGTAACGTCAGGGCTTCCCCAATGCTTCCCTCTCCCCAATGAAAATAACCAATCCGTTCACTACCGTTGCCGTTACCGCCTGCCATTCTATCCATCAATCCCCACGTCATCATCATCATCATCCTGTCTGCGCCCACTGCAGGGAAAGGCCTCTCCCATAGATCTCAAATTATCCCGGTCCTGTGCTAACAGCTAACAATTTATCCCCACAAACTTCTTGATCTCATCCGCCCATCTAACTTTCTGCCGTCCCCTGCCATGCTTGCCTTCTCTGGGGATCCACTCTGTTACCCTTAATGACCAACGGTTATCTTGCCTTTGCATAACATGCCCTGCCCACGTCCATTTCTTCTTCTAAATTTCTACTGATACGTCCTTAAGACGTGTTTGTTCTCTGATCCACTTCACCCTCTTTTTGTGCCCTGATGTTACACCTATCATCTTCCATTTCATTGCACGTATCCCCACATATCTACCCAATAACTCTCACCTGGGCTGGAGTCATGCCCGACTCAAGGTTTTTCTCCACAACGGAAGTAACCAATCTGTCCACTACCCTTGCCGTCATTGCCTGCCATCTCACCCACCAATCCCCACGTATCCACCCAATGATTCCACCTGGGCTGGAGTCATGCCAAACTCAAGGTTTCTTTCCTCAATGAAAGTAACCAATCTGTCCACTACCGTTGCCGTCACCGCCTGCCATTCTACCCATCAATCCCCTGTATCCACCCAATAACTCTCACCTGGGCTGGCGTCATGCCCGACTCAAAGTAGCCCTCAAAGCGGGCCCGGGTCTCCGCGGTGGGGCGAGAGGAGCGCGGTGCATCCGGGCGCCCCACCGGGTGGTTGTGCTCCCGAATGAGCTTGATGACGGCCGCCAGGGGGGGGTCCCAGCGCAGGAAGCGGTCGTTCCTCCGCGTGGAAGCGTTCACCTTCTTGATCTTGACGTCGAGCCGTGCGGGGCACGACGGCCGCAGGCTCTTCCTGGTCTTGTTTCGGTGGCTCAGGTGGCACTCCCACACCTTGTGATACACCATCCTGGAAGTGAGAAGACGCGGAGGAGTCTAGATGGAGCCTCGTAACGGATGTCCAATAACTGTGCCTGCTCTATGCAATTTCCTGGTAGGGTTGTTATTGGGCAACCGCTAGTTCCAGCAGCCTACACAGGGTCGCTGCGCTGATGTTGTTGAGAGTGAAATCACCCATCACACTGCTGGCATCCCCTTGCTGCCACGGAGTAAAAGCAAGACAGGAGGAGAAACGTCGCTTCTTCGGGCGGCAAGATAACATCACCAATGTTTAACGCAGGTTAAGCAAGTGGCATCTGTCGCGGGACAAGAAAATTAAAGCCGTCCCACTCAACGTGAAAGCTGACGGAAGTGCAGAGAAAGTGATTCGCCATAATGGGCTGTAGCGCCATTATCCGCTCAGTGCTACCACACAAAGCAATTCATATTTCCCACCTCCGTAGTGCTCGCGCCACCTGCCTGAAACAGCACCAGCGGGAGTTGTGTTCTTTTTGTACTTGTTTTTTCTCCCACACGTGCCGGCTGCACTGCCACTTCTTTTCACTAACTATCGCAAAAACCAACCCAATGAGCGTACCGAACTAAAGGAACGTGGGTGCTACCAGTTAATTACATATATTTTGCCTCAACTGTTCCTGCAGTTTTTTTCTTGCTAAACAACGGGGAGATGTATGACAAGCGCCAGCGGTTCACGAGTTTCGAACAGTTATGACAATACAAACCGCTTGGCTTTCGAAGTCTCTGTGGGACGGATGCCCTACGACGGAACGCCGGGCTCTACTTGGGTCCATCATCTCGCAGCACCACCTAATTCCGGCAGTCGTTTGACATCGACCATTACAGCGAGCTACGACGATAAGGTGAGCCACTAAAGTGCTCTGCACTTAAAAACTGCGCAACCGCCACAATCGGCATTTCACTGTGCCGCCGCAGGAATGAATTGTGGCTGCTATCCTCTCCTTCGTAGGTGCAGCCACGAAGCTTCGTAGTCCGCCTTGGTTTTCCATGTGACATTATCCAGTCACTTGCCCACACCCGCCGCAATGAGCTGCTTCACCTTCTATGTATATATTCTTGCTCTGTGCCTTCTGCACTAGTCTTTCCGCTCATAATAAGCACCTTTCAAGCCAGCAATCTTGAACTGCCCATGCAGTTTCCCCACCATCTCATCCGTGTGCCCTTAAGAATGCAAAGTTCAGGGAAGTGGGCAATAAATTCCATCCTTAATAAGCCCTTTGAAAAGGTAATCACAAGTGTGGTAGTATTGAAAGCCGAAATAAGATTTTATGGTTTCAGAAAAGGTTAAGAAAAATGCACTGCAATTATTAGAATCAAGACATGTCTGCAACATGCCTTGTCTCTACTGTTTCTTTCCCAAAAAGAAAAATAAGCAAAGCTCGATGCCAATGTGCTCTTTCAAGTCCACCACCAAAAAAATCAATGAAGGCTCAAGAAAAATCATTCATTCATCTAAAACATGTTTGCTGATGCCGACCAACCAGCACATGCACACTAGTGGTCAAAACTGGGATCACTAGTCCATTAACTAGCGCAAAAAAGCATCGGTTAATCTCATGTCCCCAAGAAGTGTTGGTAAAATCTGGCAAGAATTTTGTTCCTGCAAAACAATATGCGATATTACAATAAAAATTTTTCTTTTACATTGCTAAAAAAAGTGCCAACTGAGCTCTAATTGTGCGTATTGGTAACACTGTTATCACCCAGTAGGTCTTACAGGCAAAAAAATGTCACCTGCAGGATATCGGAGTCTTCCTCGTGGTAAAGGGGGTAATTTTGAGATAAGCAATGGCTTTTGAGGTTTAGTGGGTTTTCAGGGTTTAAGGAGCATCACAAGTGTGTCACACTGGACCAGGGTTAATTTTGCCACGGTAGCTCAGCGGCTATGGCGCTGTGCTGCTGAGCCAAAGGATGCGGGTTCGATTCCCGGCCGCGGCGGCCGCTTTTCTGGTGAAGGCGAAGAGCGAAAACACCCGTGTGTTTGAGATTTCGGCGCACGTTAAAGATCCCCAGGTGGTCGAAATTAATCCGGAGCCTTCCACTACAGCGTGCCTCATCGCCTGCGCAAGGTCGGCACGTTAAACCCCCACAATCAATCAAACCTCTCAGTAAACCCGCTAAAAGTACACTGCAATGCGAAGTGTACAATAAAAAGCAGCCAGCCCTTACTCCAAAGAGTCGCATAATGAGTCGGATTAGAGTACTGCTTAACAGAAGTGAACCTTTAATCCCACCTTTCACTGATGTTAAGAGTAGGGAGAGAAGCAGCATCACAATACCATACCATGTGGAGGAGATAACATTGATGCTCACGCGAGTTGTAGTCCCATATTCTCGTCCTTGTTTGTTCATTGTTTCCACTATAAATTCAGGAATATGGAGGAGTGATTCTGCTCTTCATTCAGAATTCTGATGCACATGATGTCCCGCACAACAAAATCCCTGAAGAGCACCCCAAAAGTGCTGCCAGCACTAATATAGAACATGCAAGAGGACGACGGACTCCCGCAACAATGTTCAAGTCTGGACAAAGCCGCTCCAGCTACCCTAGCTAAAACAGGAGACTGACAACCACCGCCCTTCCACACCCGCACCTTGCCCCAAATCCCCAATGCACACAAGTCTAGATCTTTCAAATCGTTTTAAGGAAAATGTGCACTATTCACTGCCCTCGCTGCTTTCTGCTTAACAAACTGACGCAAATGTAGGCGTCTGCGCATAGATATGCTCCAGTAACTATCAACGTAGCGTAACCTAAACTGCGCAAAGTAGAAAGTCGGCAGGGTACACCTGCTTCCGTCAAAAGTTTTTGGTGCGCACAACACGACCAGTAGCCGTTCAGGACACTGAGCTTCTGGGGGGGAACATTTGCTTTTTTGGACTGCCTGATTTTTCGGACATTTTCACGGTCCCTTGAGGGTCCGAATAATCGGTGGTCGACTGTACTTGCTATCAGTGTAGCTGCCATGCCTGTGAACTGCACGTACGGCGAACGGCTGTGCTCTAATCTGATGCTCTTATCAAAAGGAGTGCCTAAAACGATCCTAGCGGTGCTCAAGAGAGGCCAGCGATGTCATTACATGCCTAACCCCCGCACGGCTTCACCTACTGTTTGCTGCTTCTGTAATGGCCCCCCTGCCTTGTTTTTGTCATTTTTGTCCATCTTTTTTATGGCGTAAAACGTGATATGAGTGTTAGCATTGCCCGCTTTTCCCGTATGCCAAATTTTTCGCCCTTTTTCAAGCACACTGTTGCGCTTAATTATGTTTGGACCAAGGAGTTTTGCTCAGCCCATGTTCCTGTACGCGAACTTCGCCCGCGGTTCCGCTTTGGCGAACGTATTCGCATTTACTATGTACAGGGGGGATCAAAAGAAATACGAACAACGGAGCACACAGCCTCCGAAGCATGCCGCACCGTCTGGCTGCTCTGTCAGTAAACTGCGCGCATGCGTAGTTCTTTCGGGGCGTTTGAGACAGTGGCCTACTGTTTGGGGAAACGCTTGATCAAGAAGGAACGCGGGTCATTTATTTTGAGGCATCTTTTTATGATCTGTCGCCACTGGGCATACTGTTATCTACTACATTCGCTAGCCTAGCCCGCAGCAAGCTGATTGCATATAGCAGATGCCATTCAACGATCATCCTGCTCAGTGGCGACGCAGCGTGAAAAGGCCCCTCAAATAAACGACCGGCGTCGCTTCTTGATCAAGCATCCCCCATAAATGTAGGACACACTCTCAAACGCTCCCAAACAACTACGCATGCGCGCAGTTTACTGACGGTGCAGCCAGACGGTGCGACATGCGTCGGAGGCTGTGCGCTCCGTTGTTCGCATTTCTTTTAATCCCTCCTGTACCCTCGCTTCTAAACACTTCACCGGATGAAGTCATTTTGTTGAGCAGCCATAAACAAATAAAGTCTGCACTGTTTGAACTGTACAACTAATGCCTTCGAAAAGTGAACTGAACCTCACGGCAAGCTTTTATGCAAGAAAGTGTCAGCTTCCGCGCACTGCCCCACAAGCCTCCTGTGGCTTTGGCAGGCCCACACATGTATATGGTATTTTGTTATAATAAAGCATTACCATCATTAAGGACAACAGTCAAGGTATGCGTGTGTTCGTGCGAGCTTAAGATCACGGCTATGTTGGCTATATCACCATATCACGGCCTTACTCACCTAGTGCACATGGTGCGGACAGTTTGGACAATCCACGACGTGCACGACTCATCGCAGTATTTCTTAAACCAATCATCCGCGTCGTCGGGACTGTACAGGTTCACTCGCAGTATCTTCATGTCCGGTGTAGACCCACCGGTGTCCTCGACGACCACAGAGCCGATCGCATCAGAAGGCATTGGTTCGCAGTGCGAGGCGCGGTCGCCCGCAACGCCGCACTGGCAGCACTCGAAAACGCTTTTGGGCGAATAAAAACGCGTGCGAGAGCCACCGAATCACGCTGTCAACGCGCTATCGACGTGCCCTGACTGCAACATCGGCGATGCACTGCCACAGGCTCCTCCCGAGCGCGAAAACAAAACAAACGGCGTACCAACACATGCGCGGGAACTAGAACACACAGCAGATGAAAACTTGAAGACTTGCGGGCGAAAAGCGGGAGTACACGGCACTGCTTACAACTGCACGGCAAAACTCAGTCCGCGTCGTAATGTTAGCAGTAATGTTTCATGCTTACGTGACTTCACATTAACTTCACGTATTTTGCCGCCCATGTTGCCGCCGCAGCTACGATAGGCGCCATAACAAACATCACAGGAGGAGGGGAGGGAAAAAAGGGCAAGAGGAAGTGTCGACCATTAACTCTATGGTGTCAAAGTCAGCCGTAAGAATTATATTTGATCAGACGTATTTTGAAAATAACTAGCAGTGACTTAAAACCAATACTTTGCTCACAAAAAATGGTCTTGTTAATTCATGTTTTAATTACGTCATGCTTATTTGTTTATGACGTAATCATAAAAGTCGCTTTTAATGAATGCGCGCGACTTTCAATTTATCAAAATGAAAACGGGTGCTGCTTCGCGTACAAGAACTTCACGTGAAATACTTCACGACGAACCACAGAAGCGACAGCCCCTCGAAAGGCCGAGAGCGGCAAATAAAGATTCGCTTTGAAATGACCACGGCGCAGCAGGCATCTCAGGCATGGCAGCCGCTCCGTTTCGATATGCGTAATGCGGCTGCTCTCACCTTCCAGTACATCACCAGATGTACAGCGAGTCGGCCGCGTCGACCCACGACAAGCGCTGCAGTGTAGACGTGTTCTCCAGCGGCAGAAACATCTGTCCCGTTTCGAATCTGTGATCGTACGTCCGGTTATCGGTGATCTCTTGCTGACCGCGAAGCTCCGAAACCCAGGGGCCTGTGCCGGCGCAACACGTTGGATACGACTGGCCGCTTCGTGTGAGCTCCTGTGTCTGCTTGCAGCACGCCGGTGATGCGTGAACCTCTGATGCTGAGGCCTTCGGGTTGCCACTGGCGCTGTCGTTCAGAAATGTTAGTGGAAAAACAGAAGAAGCAAGCAAGAAGTCTAGACGAGAAAGTGACCTGCAACTTTATTTAGTTTTGACTTTAAAAAGGCCATATATAAAGACAAAATGCAAGTTGGGTTCATTAAAGAACTTACACCGATAAAAATGTACCGATAACAATGTACCAATAACAATGTGCCGATATTTTTTTTTTTTAACTTACTTCGTGGCTGGAACGAAGTTCAGTGTGTTATTAAGTTCTTGAACAAGTTTGTATTTTTCTCTTCGGCCCCTTTAAAGGCTGCTCTTCAGCAAGCATCATTGTGTTGCAGTGAAGCCCCGACACAAAAAGGGCGGTAACGAGCTCAAGAAGAAAAAAACAATAAAACCTTGCGTTACACTCTAAAGTAAAATAAACTGAACTGTTTTATACACGAATTCCACAAAGATGTTCAGTTTTGTTCCGTTCGTGTAGACTGTATTAGTGGCGGTGGTGTCGAACCACTGCCCGTTTCACATAAGTGTCCGCAGTCACTTTTTCACTAAAGTTCGATAAAACTACCATCCAACACCACACCCCCACCTATCCCCTGAGGCTGCTTACATGTGGCGAATACTACAAACACACACGTTCCCTCATCGTACTCAACTAATACATACGCATCCGCATCAATTCCACACACCTCAGTACTGCCCCAAGTGTGGTCAGCTGGATACTCTACATCAGTGGTTCTCAGCCATAAGTGCACCGGGGTCCCATTTTGGTATTGCGAAAGTGATGGGGGTCCCCAGGATGAAATGTATGTTTATGTCAAACAATTTGCACTTGCAACTTACGTTGCCCACACCCTTTTGTGTCTAAATTTCATGACGATGCGTGTCATAACGTTAAAAAATTGGCTCCTGAATAGACTTCTGGACACCGATAAGCTGCGTTTTCTCTGTCTGCTAATGTTAAACAATTTGCCCTTAAATAGTCTTCTGAATACCCATATGCTGCCTTTTCTGTGTCTGTTTGCTTTCTCTTTTTTTTTTTTCGCTTTCATAGCTGGCGGGTTTGGGCAAAAACTAGATGTTAAAGTATGTATGCTACGCGGAGAAACTATACGTACATGTCACGCGGCGAGAACACCTCTTTGCATTACCAGCAAGTTCTGGCAAAATGGAGGAAAGAATGGCCCGGGGGAGGTGGGGGGGGGGGGGGGGACGTTTTGCAGGAGGCTTCGGGAATTCCTGAAATGCTCTCGCGGACCCCCTAGGGTCCGCGGACCCCTATTTAAAAATCACTCTCTTTGCGAGTGACCTGCTGACCCATACTCCCCCCCCCCCTCCCCCCCTCTTCATCTCGCTGGGAGCAGGCCCTGGGCAGCTCCGAGGAGTCCAACAAGCGCTGGTCACTTCCAGAGCTCTGGCGGTCGCGGCGGACCTCCTGTCCTCCGCCATCCTCGTGAGTACTTAAGTAGTTATCCCCTTCGTTTATCCACACTCCCAAATATTTATATTCCTCTAGGTAATTCGCCTTGCTGGATAGACACTACGTCGGTGGTAGCGTCATTGAAAACCATTATTCCAGATTTTTCTGCACTGAAATTTAACCCGAGGTCAGTGGCTTCCTGGCCACTAATATTTATTAGCCGCTGCATATCGGTTTGGTTTTCATCTAAAAGAACAATGTCTTCCCCCACCCCCCTCCCCCTTCCCCTCGCTAACCCGGTTTTCTAAATAGTTTTGTTCTCTATCTCTACCATGTATTTTTATGCCTGCTTACAAAAACTCCCGAGGCCCCTTCATGCCTCTAAAGCGATAGGAGTTCAGCAGCGCGAGGCGTTGGAGAACGAACTTTTTGATGTGCGCTATTAGCACCCGGCCAGCACCAAAGTTGCACGTCATTCAGAACATGGTTTGAGCCGATAGCTTATACGTTTCATTACTTGGATATGCATCTTGGGTAGATTTGTTAATATTAGGCACCATTTTCATGATCGCAAAAGTCAAAATAAAAGTGCGTGCGTGTATGTATGTGTCTTCCTTAGGGATGACCGGCGGCAACTCTCAAGAGAAATCATATTTGCTCATATCCTTCACCTAAGTTCTGGTCGCGGGTTCGAATCCCGGCTGCGGCGGCCGCTTTTCTGATGGAGGCAAAAAGCAAAAACACCAGTGTGTACGAGATTTCGGCGCACGATAAAGATCCCCTGGTGGTCCGAATTAATCCGGAGCCCTCCACTACGGCGCGCCTTATCGCATGCGTTGCGTCGGCGCTTTAAACCCTACAATCAATCAATCACCTACGTTCTCTGTCACCTCATCGTCGTGCGCTAAAGAAGCTTCACTGGTCATCCATGTTCGTAGAGTGGAATGACCCAGGATTTTCTTTGTAATAAATGTTGTTCTTTTTAGATGAAAAGCGTATTGTTGCTATCATGGTCTGGTCGGTTCCTGCCCCAGCGTGGGTGCGAAAGCGTTCATCATCGATTCGTACGAGAATTGAGTGCTGGAATCGAACAATGTAGAAGATGAAACACTATTACATTTACCTCGCCGTGTACGCACAAACATACCCATCAACGTTGTATGTTTGCTGTGTACCACTGCTTCGGCGCATGGTGCACGGAGCCGCGCATCCCTCGACTCCTCCGTACATGCGCCGCATCCTTCCAGCTCGGAAATTTCATTTATTTCAGCGTGTCATTTATTTCGTCCAGCATCGCACTCTATGTATACACGCGCGACCAGCAGCAACATGCGATCAGCGTTGGTGCGCACACATCTCCCCATGTTGCGATCACGCGTAGAAGCGTTGATGGTGTTGTGATGGCTCTGACGGAGAAAAGTGCGTGAAAGGATGCGTGGTTGATCTTCCGTAGAAGAGAGAAGCCCTGGACGACACTGACTGCAAATTGCCAACAACGAGTTGACGAACCGTTACCTGATGAACCGGTAACCGTTTTCAGGCCAGAGCACTTTAGGGGCTCGCCTTGCCGCCGTAGCTCGCTCGCTGGACCCAAGTAGAGCCACACGGCGTTCCGTCGCAGCGGCTGTCGTCGCGGCGTAACCCAGATGACCAAAGGCTTTGAAAGCCAAGCGGTTTATATAGCCATAAGCGTTCGAAACTTACGAACCGCTGGCACTTGTCATACATCTCCCCGTTGTTTATCGTGAGGAAAACTGCAGGTACATTTGAGGTAAAAGATACGTAATCAACCGGCAGCTCCCGCGTTCATTTAGTTCGGAACGCTGGTTTGGTTGGTTTTTACGGTAGTAAGCGAAAAAAAAAAAAGTGGCAGTGCAACGACGGCACGTGCGGCAGGAAAAGCGAGCACAAAAAGAACACAACTCCGCTCGGGCAGGGGGTGCGGGAGCACTGCGGAGGCGGGAAATTTGAATGGCACTGGGTGGTAGCAGTGAGCGGATAACGGCGCTACAGCCCATTATGGCGAATCACTGCTCTGCACTTCCGGTAGCTTTCACGTTGAGTGGAACGGCTTTAATTTTTGTTGTTTGTTTGTTTTCCCGGTTCAGTTCTGGTGCGGGTTCAGCGGGCTCAAAAATGATCTGCATAAATTCAGAGAATTCTCTGCTAAGCGTAGCATTCTTATGCCGCTTGTCTTGAGTGTGAGTTTTTTACAGCCAAAGTTTTTGGTTTTTCTAAATCCTGTTCGACCGATTATCTCCATTTACGGTATTTTAGCGATTACAGGTGGAAGTTCCGCGAAATATTCATTTCGGGGGGGGGGCAAAGAATACTACGCATTAAAACAACGGTTTGGGTTGAGTTCCACCAAAAATACAGGTTCGGTTCAGGTTTTTCGTTCGGTTCGCACTGGTTCGAGCACCTGATAAAATCATCACTGTCAGAATAAAAAGAGCAAGCATCTTCCCGTTTCACAAATTGCATTTAAATTTTCCTACCTTACGTGTTTCCCTGTTTCTTTCTCCAACTCCAACTCAGCGCCGCCTTTTTCATTTTGAAAAACCGCGCTTAACAAAATTATTTCGTCCATATGCGATTTATAAATGGAGCATCCTCCCAAATTTTGTACTGCATGGACACAATATTGTTTAAGTTGCGGTTACTCGAAGCACATTTGTAACCTCAGTATGGGCGTTAGATACTGCGTAACCAGTTGTTTAGTATTGAAAAGTAAGCGCACGTTTTCATGCTCGTTTGTGCGAGTGTTTTTTTTATTGGCCGCAGTAAACGAAGGGTGCTGATGACGCTGATGATGCTGCGGCCGCTACTTCTGCTTTTGCTAATGGTGAGGATTTTTGCGGTTTAGCGGTGCTTATAGAATCACCACTTTCCTTTAATGGTTAAAAGGACTATTTCAAATTACGCTTTTCAAAGTTTGGAGGTGCTTTAAACGACAACAATGCATTGCGCACCAGAAAAAAAAAAAAAAACTCACATGGTGTCAAGCTTTGAACGGCAGCTTTCATCCTCTCTGGCTGGTCCCTTGAGTGATATTCCGGGTAGGGGGGTAAATATTTGTTCGTGGCAGGCAAATGGGAATTGGTGAATCGGCCGGGACCTTGTAACGGCCGCTGTCACCGTTATTGGCCAATCCCCTTGCGCGGGTATGTGACACCTTCTGCAGACCCCGAGAAGCTACGAATGTGCATAATTGTTGATTACATGGAACCAGCAAGACACACGCGCGATGTAGCGGTAGAGTTAAGACAAACATGCCATAGTGTGGCTAACCCTTCAAATGCAGGCGCTGTATACCGCACACCAGCCTAGCATCAAAAATTCCAATGACCTCGAACGGCACTTTAGTCATGGTTGCAAGGCTGAGCTAAAGCGCCGTCGGACGGCACTTAAACAGAAATGCAGTGTATATGGTGCCGAGTGACGCTGGCCTAGAGTGTCTCGACTGTCTAGTGACGGACGACTTCCCACTTCAGGGGGATGTAGGGGGATGTCGTTCGTCCAGTGTTGCCGGGCATGACGCAAGTCATATGACGCATACCCACATATGGGGGTTGGGTAAGGAGAATTTGGTTTAGTCGTGAAAACTAATTAGGTAAAACAAAAAAGGGAGCAGCGAAAGTGACCTACTGCGTAAGTTCAAGAGAGAGAAAGAAGAAAGGAGTGGAAAAACAAAATAAAAGTCAACCAGTCCCGACGGCAGACGAGCCATCTCTAAAAAAGCGTGGTAGTGCGGGCTTGTTGGTACATATTTAACATTTGAACAACAGCACTTAAACGGAATAGAAGATTGACAGGACAGAGCGCTCTGTCCTGTCAATCTTCTATTCCGTTTAAGCGTTGTTGTTCAAATGTTGAGCCGTTTCTGCAACGAATGAGTGGATGGCGTGACACGCACCCCTATGGCAGTGAGCCAGCTTCTTCGTGCCCCCGATAGAGAAGAGCTCTGGAATTGACAACAGATGCAGTCCTAGGCGTTGCAGGTGCGTCTTCCACAGCCTTCTCTGGTGATTCTTGTTGTTCCGCGCCTCGCGGCGCATACAGATGTAGGGAACTGCACATCAATCGGGTAATTTGTGGGTTATTGCGCCCAAGTTGATTGAAACATATAAGAAAAGGAAAACGCAGAAAACCATAAACACCGAAAAAGAAAAGGGGCACACAAAAATTAAATCATAAACACAAAAATAAAGGAAAACAACCGAAAAACAAAAGCAATACACACAAACAGAACATAAACACAGGGTACTCACAACAACGCCGCAAGGGAAACATTTGAAAATCACTGCTCCGCAGTTCTGACAACTTTCACGTTGAGTTGAGCTGCATCAATTTTTTTTTCAAAGGATTCCCCCCCCCCCCCTTGCAACGTTGTTTTCGGGTATTTCTCACGCAGTTCATCTTAATTTTATAGTTACAAACGAATGAAGCGCTATTTTTTCGCAATGATGATATGACAGGAGGGGACCTGCGAGAACGCTGATGAATGTGTCTTGCACAAATTCTTGCCCCATGGTAGCCAGGCCGAGGAAGCCCCTTCCCGCGCTCCCTGATGGCGCCGTTACCATGGTTACGCTACCCCGACTCAGCAGCAAGTCCGAGAATATAAGCGCGGAAAGGAATGCTTACAGAGCTGCATTGCACGGGCCCACGCGGCACTTGGAAAGAATGAGCAGGCGGCGCACGTACACGCTCGCGATGCTGGGACAGTAGTGTCTGCCGTCTATTACTATTACTTTTATATTTTTCAAGTCAGAGTGTATGCGGGTGTTGCTATGCGCACCTCAAGGGAAACAAAACAGTAAATGAGCTGTTAACGCTTCTTTTCTTTACACAATGGCCTAAAAAACTATTGCAGGTCAAGCCAATCATGGGGCAACGCGTTGTGTCAGGTGATTGGCTCCGGAGGCCGATCCGGAGCTGGATGTCGCTTGTGTCGCATTTGCGTGTATTGGATATGAATTACTTTATCTTGGTCACTCATGTTTATATCCGCGTGGCACGAAGAAGCGACGTAGTTTCCGACAAGAGAGCATTTCGCGGTGCTTTCTTATTGGTCAATCCCTCGTGCTTGGATGCGCACCAGCTGACGTGGGCCATCATCATTGGACAGCTTGGTGGCGTCCCCATATTGGCCCTCAAAGACCGTTCCAGACTGCCTCCCGGCATTCCTTTCTGCCAGTCTGGTTCTACCTGCGGGCGGCGGCCGGCCATTCCCTGTGTTTGCCTGCAGTCATATCAATTTAGCTTTACGTGGCACAACGCGGCCCGTGGAAATGGAAGCATCTGTCGCGCCGGAGGTATCAGGAGGACACCCAGTAATCAGAGGACCTGCGGACGTGCCCAAGGGAGTGCGAATTGCGGTACGCTTGACGCACTATTCCAGTTCGGCCAGTCTCTTCCTGCGGTGCAAGCAGCAAGGAATGCCCGATGCCGAGGCCCAGGTTGACTTCCCCATCGCCCCAAGCAGCAGCCACGTTTACGATGCCTTCATCGGCATGGCATGCTTGGTTTGCCACGACAGCAGCAGGGGACTGGCTCTTCGAGCGGTCGTCACGGACGTGCACGGCAATCCGAGTGGAATCCCGTTGAGGGTCGACGTGCTGTACGTTGACAGCGGCCGGTCTGACGTCGTTGGATTGGATTGCGTGTACGCCATCGATGAGGAAGCGGCGGCCCAACCACGGAAGGCGATCGCCTGCTGCATTCACAGTGTGACGCCAACAGCCGCGAGTTCCCGTTTCGATTTGAAACAGCTCTGGAAACGGGGTGCTCTCTTCGAAGCAGTCTTCCATACCGCATCCGACGCAGGCGTCCACGAGGTCGACCTGTACGCAAAGTGCCGCGAAAGCAAGTCCAGACTGAAGACGTACGACGTGGGCAAGTACCTGGTCGAGAACGGCTTCGCAAAGTTCGTGGGATATCTTGCCGACCCGCCGGAAGTGGTCGGAAGCCCTGTCCATGGCGTTGTCAGTGGGTCCCTCGACAGCGGGGAAGCCACCCAGAACGTCGCGCTTCAACGGCCATTTCAGCGTATCCAGCCATCCAGTTCCGAGGCACAGACAGGTAGGTGGAGTGTCCTGGAGCCAACTCCAAATCCAGCCAGGCCATGTGACGCCGCGATGGAGGAGTACAATAACCAGTCGTGCAGCCACAGTATCGACACCGAAGACCTCAGCGTGGTAGCCTCCAACTTAGGTGCGAGAAGGGGACGCCGTATTTGCAAGTCCAATGCCACCTACGGGTTCTTCAGGGAGGAAGACTGCTGCGCCAACCGTCGTGGTTCAAGCGCTTCAGCTGACCGGTTTGAACCAGTGATAGACCCTGTGAAGCCACTTAGGCCACCCGAAGTGGGAAGCTGTGTGTTCGGCCAGGTGTCCGCAGTTGTCAGTCCCAGCTGCTTCTACCTGATCTTCCCTTACGGTCGGAGGTCTATTGAGCGGCTCAGCACGGACGGCGTGGGCAAAAACTCACGCGAGACGCTGAAGAACCTGACGCGGGATTTGCAAGTCGCCTGCAGCAGAGGGAGGGTCCGAGAAAACCGGCGCGTGGTGAAAGCCCAAGGAGAACTGGTTGCGGCCAAGAGCTACCTGGATGGCCGCTGGTATCGGGCACGGGTTGTGTCAACGGGGGAGGGGGACACTCTCTACGTGTTCTACATGGACTTCGGGTTCTGCGAGTGCCTGCCTGTTGATCAGGTCAAAACCCTCGAGGCCCGCTTCACACACCTGCCCCAGCAGGCGCTGCAGGCCTGCCTTGTGACAGACAAGATTAACAACCGCCTTGTCGACAAGCCAACCTGGGACGACCACTCGTGTGAGGCCTTCGCAAATATCGTGGCCGGAAGAGACCTCGTGGTGAAGGTAGTGTGCGTCACTCAGGGGCTGCTGCACGTGCGGCTGTTTTTCAAGGATGGAGACCGGCTGTTTAGTGTGTGTCGTTGTCTCAGAAAAGCTCGAGAGATGGAGCCACACTGAACGTATTTTCCTGTGGTGCTGACAACCCTTCTTTTGTACCCGTATGAAGTCCGAGGCAGTTTGAGTAGGTGTGAATAAAAGTTAGTGCTTCCCGGTAGGCCGGCAAGCGCTTCAAAGACCCCTGTCATGATTCATGCTGAAGAAAATGTGCACGTTTTTGCTTTTCTAAGCAAGACGTAGTTTAAGTCAAAACGATTGCGGTGAACGAAAAATTCCCATGAGCGTCCACTTGGAATGGCTGGTCGGCTCGGTTGTACAAAGATCACCTCTTGAGCAGTCAACCAAGAATGGCATTAGATGTCGAAACCAACATTCATCAGTGGCAGTGGCGCTTCCTGTGAGGGGGAGGGAGCAAGGAACAAGTAATTCTCAGTTTCTTCCAAATGAAATGAAATGCTGAATGACAACATTAGAGATTGTGAAGTTTTACCCTTGAACCTAAATTACACACTATACCACCATGATAGAAAAGACAAGAGAGGAGGTGGCGTTCTCGTTGGAGTTAAAAGTAGCCTGTCATCCTCACTCGTCAGCCGCGATGACAACCTTGAGCTCACATGGGTGTGCGTGCACAATTCATCGGTTAAATTAGTGTTCGGCGTTTGTTATCGACCACCAGACAGTAATCCGCTTTTTTGTGACCACCTTCGCAACTCCCTCACAAACGTCAAAGATAAATTCCCCGAAGCGCCAATTTTCCTTTTTGGAGACTTCAACTACCCTCACATCAATTGGTCCCTTCTCGCGGTGGCTAATCAGTCGCCCTCGAATGAACACAAACAGTTTCTAGACTTGGTACTAGACTTTAACCTTCACCAAACAATAACGACGCCTACTAGAGGTGACAACGTACTTGATCTTTTGCTCACCAACTGCCCTGATGATGTATCAAGTGTAACAGTACTGCCCGGACTTAGCGACCACAACCTTCTTCATGTAGCCCTCTCTATGCCAATAAAAAGACGGTCACCTACGAAGAAATTAATCACAGACTATAATAGAGGAAACTTTGAATTAATCAATAAAGAACTTACTCACTACTATGAAAATTTTGAAAAGTCGTACGAGGCTCGTTCAGTAAACACCAACTGGGAACTCTATAAAAACATGTTGCTCAACTTAAAAAAGAAATATATACCTACAATCACTGTAAAATCAGACTCGAATAACCCATGGTTCAACAAACACTTAAAATCACTGCTAAACCGGAAAAAGCGCCTGTATAGACCCGAAAATGCAAAAACAGTCCAGAAGCATGGGAGCGACACCGCCTCTGTGAGGCTGAATACATCAAAGCATTAAATGACGCCAAAGACAAATATTTCCAAGTTGACTTGATTTCAATATTCCGCACAAACCCAAATAAATTCTGGCGCACCATTTCCACCAAACCACAAACTAACCAGATAAACCTTGTCGATGCAAGTGAGGAACCCATAGGCGTCAGTGATTCCGCAGCAGCCCTAAACGAATTCTTTACATCGGTCTTCCACGATTTTAATTCTTGCCCTATAGAACCCTTGCCCAACTTCTCCCCCAAAACAATGCCTGAAATACAAATAACCCTGGATGGCATAACCAACTTAATCCGCTCTCTTAAAATATCATCATCAGCAGGCTGCGATGACATCAATGCAAAATTACTTAAAGGTACTATACATATCTCTAGTAAATTTCTGTACCTTATATTCAAACAGTCCTTAAGCACAGGAACCTTGCCTGACGATTGGAAAAAAGCGAAAATAGTCCCCATTTTTAAAGGATGCAGGCGCGATGCACCTTCCAATTACCGCCCGATTTCTCTTACCAGTGTGGCATGTAAGCTCCTCGAGCACATCATAGCATCTAACCTAATGTTTTACTTAGAATCAATCAATTTTTTTTACCCCTTCCAACACGGCTTTCGTAAATCTCTGTCTTGCGAAACTCAATTAGCCGAATTCACACATGACCTGCTGCAACACATGGACGACAATCTTCAAATTGACGCAATATTCTTGGATTTTTCGAAGGCCTTCGACCGCGTTTCTCACAAACATCTGCTTGCAAAACTAACTCCCCTTGGTATCAGTCCAAACATTATAAAATGGCTTGAACAGTTTTTAACTGGACGCGTCCAGTTTACCTGCGCCAACAATTTCCAGTCAGCTCTAACCAATGTAACCTCAGGTGTTCCCCAGGGAGCAGGCTTATCTCCACTCTTGTTTTTGATTTACGTCAACGACCTCCCTACCAACATAACATCAAAATTGCGCCTTTTCGCGGACGATTCCGTCCTGTATAACCCCCTTCTTTCACCTAATGACACTATCGCCCTACAACATGATCTAGACACCATCGCTACCTGGTGCGAAAAATGGCATATGTCTTTAAACCTCACAAAATGCAAAGTAATGTCTTTCACGCGCAAACACACCACCATGAATAACATTTATTGCATTCACTCCGTTCCTATTGACCACACCAGTGCTTACAAGTATCTAGGACTTCATATGACGCCATCTCTATCATGGGTGACACATATTCAAACAATCCGCTGTGAAGCTTCACGCACACTTGGGTACTTGCGACGCAACTTAAAATCCGCATCTTCCGAAATAAAAAAAACTTGCATATTTAACATACGTTCGACCAAAACTTGAGTACGCATCATCCATCTGGCACCCATTCCAAGCTTATCTCAGCGATGACTTAGAAGCCGTGCAAAACCGCGCTGCTCGTTTCATTGCTTCAGAATATTCAAGACGAACCAGCATAACCGCCTTAAAACAAACTCTATCTCTTCAACCGCTTGCTTCGCGGCGCATAATTTCTCGCCTCTGCCTCCTGCACACCTTTTACTTCACTCGGTCAGAACACGCCCTCCTGAAACGCCCGTTTCGGACATCGTCCCGTATATCCCACACTCGCCCCTTGGCGGCGATAAAGGGCCGCACGACGGCGATGAGCAGCTCATTCTTTCCCCACACCGTCACGCTTTGGAACGCGCTGCCGGATAACATTGCTTCGTGCAGCGATCGCACAAAATTTCGCGAAAAACTAACGTATATCAGCAACCCAAACGATGCTACCTAAACACCCCACCTGCCTTCTTCGTATCTCTTTTTCACTCTTCTTTCCTTGTCTGTTATTACACTCCTGTAAAATTTATTCTTAGTCTTGCTGTAGTCACTTGAGTGTTCATTCCTGCTTTTATTTCCTTCTAGTGTTGTTTCTAGTTACTATGTGTGACCATTGTCGCTTTTTTATATGTTACAACCTCGACGTACGCCTTGTCACTTGAGTGTTAATTTCCTTCCTTTTTATCTCCTCTTTTGTTGTCCCTTGTTAACTTGTGATCATTTTTACTTTTTTACGAAGTTGTTGACACCCCGATGTACGCCATCACTTGAGTGCTGATTTTTGTCTTTTTATTTCCTTTTTTCTGTTATTCCTTGTTACATTTTTGCGAAGATGTTACAACCTTGATGTACGCCCCCCCTTATGTAATGCCTCCTGGCCCTTAAGGACGAATAAATGAAATGAAATGAAATGAAATGAAATGCTTCCAGTTACAAATGAAATATCTTACGGGGGCACTCAAGTCTGGTTATGCGATTCGAATGCGAAATCATCATGGCAGCAAGAATTGGTGAATTGAATTGCTTTATTTTTATAAAATATACATAATTTTATGGTGAATTTGTTGGGAAAAAGCCGCTTTAGGCAGCTTGAAAAGCCCTGAAATCCATTGACAGGGGCAGCAGAAGGGGTGGAGTGAGAAAGAAAAGAAAAACAAAGAAAGAAAGAAACCTTTTGGAAAAGAAAGGAAAAGGAAAAAAAACAGAGAAGGAGAAGAGGGACTCCTTCCCTCAAAAAAAGGAAACATCAACAACAACTAGTAGTACTACTACAATAACAACAAATACAAAAAAAAAAATAAGATAAGAAGAAACCGGCGCTAGAGATGTACAATTCAAGGCATAGGGTAATTCAATTCAATGTCACAAGTATAACGGCTCGAGCGGGACAGTGTTCAAGCTAGTGACAAGTAGAACGCTAAATCTTGTGGCAATGCAGAATCAAGGCGACAACCACTACTAGAGGAACAAGAAGAGTACAATTTACAGGCATCAAACATCACTGATACACAAGGCGCATTACTAGAGAATTCAAACACAAATGCGGTTTTAGCGTGGTGGGCGAACAAGATATCAAAGGATATGAGCGTCAAACAAGAAAATGGGTTCTTACGCTAAGGAAACGCATTCAAAATTTAAGGCAGGCATGAAAAAGGAAAGAAGTGTTGGCGGTTGTGAAGGCGTGCCACTACAGAAATTACCTACGTAGAGCTGTTAAGGATGTGGCTGTGATGTCTATACTACTTAAGTGAAGTTTATTCAGTAAGGTGGGAAGAGTAAAGCTTAGCATTTGAGTACCGTAGTTTGTTCTTGGGCAGGGTACGTGCCAAAGTTCCGGTGACCGTGTGTTGTAGGTTAGGAAGTTTGCTTTCAGATTTGCCAGGGAAGCGATAAAATTGGTGCCACTTTTTACTTCTTTGCGATACGCAGACACTAATCGGTGGTTTAGCAGATTATGTACCTTCAGCAGGGACAACTCTTGGAATAATGGTTCAGGCGGTGAGCGGTAAGGCATATTAGAAATTATGCGCGCGCATTTTTTTCTGCAGAAGGAACAAGTGGTGCAAGTTTGTAGCGGAAGTTGTTTATGTGACTTAAAAAGAGAGCGTCATAAATCAGAACTTTAACTCTACGAGGAAGATTTTTAACTGAATACAAAAGTCCGACTGCTTTGGAAAGTTTCCTTATTAGAACATTGATATGTTCATTCCATGTCATGCGATGGTCGAAGAGAACTCCCAATGTTTTAGCACATTGTACCAGCTCAATAATAGAGGAAGAAAACAGAATAATGCTAGCCACAGGTAAGTCTTTGTTTTTCGGTTGGAACAGAATTGCTTTCGTTTTTTCGGTGTTAGCTTTAAGACCGTTATCGATACACCACAAGCGCAGTTTCTCTAAAACCACATTCGCGGTTGAGGCAAGATCATGAGCATCATTTGATGTGAATAGTAACGTGGTGTCGTCTGCGTAAATTATATATTTTGTGCTGCTGTCTATGTTCACTAGATCATCTATGTAAATATAGGGTGTATTCACAGGGCTTTGGTCCGCGCGGCGGCGCTACCTTCGCGGCGGCGACGACGCCATATTTGAGGTTGCACTCCGCCGCGCGGGCAGCATGTTTCCCGACGCGAAACGTGGTTTGCAGCGTGCTGCTGGCAAGAACGTTCGTGTGGACGGTGTTTTTTCTGAGTGATTCGTGGGTTTGCGAATGCCTTGTCCTACCGAGTAGCTAGCATTGTTCTCGCTTCGAAAATCCGGACTGCGCTGGTCTCCTACAACCGCAGTCCCGAAGGAGGCCGCACGACAAAATAAAAAAAGCGCGCCGTGTATTTTATTTTTCCTTTCGATATTTCGAAGCGACGGTTAGGGCAGTGCTTGAAGGCTCTGTCTTCATTCGACGAATTTCTAAAGAAGCTACCGATAATATGGCTAACCAGTATCGAATCGGTTGGAACCCGTTTCATCCAGGAGGGCCCCGGGACTATGGGCGTCGGAGCTTTCACCTCGCACTTCGTCACATGTTTGAAACATTCACACGCTTAAAATGTTCACAAATTAAGGTAGCCGGCGTACTTTATGGATGAGACGAACCATACTGGCCTCCCAGCTTCAACATGGGTTACTTCGAGTGTTGAGGTGAACGCACTCGTACATGCAATATCACTTCCCAGGTAATTGCGGGCATCCAGATTGATCCAATTCTTCATGGTGAAAAGCAGCGCATCCAAGACGAAGACAGAGAAGGGAAAACACAAACACGGCGCTTCTCTGTCTTCGTCTTGGATGCGCTGTTTTTTACCATGAACATTCACCAACTTGCCCAGTTCGCCGCACTGGTAGATCCAATTCTTCTTCGTCGCCTTCGACTGTTCTCTAATTACCAAGCGTGTTACGTGATCAGACACTAAAGCTTGACGCTGGGTACGCAGTTTGACTACTTCAAAAACAGCGCAGAGACTAAAACGTTAACGTATGCAGGCACAAACAGAGCAGCCTTTGTCACTTGTCTCTCCGTTGCTTTCGAAGTAGCCAAAACATACGTGTTCCATAATATTGTTCTGCTTATAATTTCCGCTTCGTCTTTACCTAAAGGAAAAGACTTGAAAATCATCGGTGGGATCTTTGTCGTCACCACCATACCTAATTTTATCACGTACTTACCTCGCGATGGTTTCCACCCATACCTTGTGCGTAACTGTTCCGCTTCATTAGGCGCTCAAATGTACGACTTTCGTGCGTTCAACGCACAGAACACTGTCGCCAGAGAACCCCACGGTCTCTCATACTCATCAAGAAGCGCGCAACATGCCTGGGTGGCACGGTAAAACCAGCTCCTCTCTCACACGCCACCACCACATCAAATATACTCGCAGCCTTGGGTGAAGAAATTTTCTCAACTCGCGCCACGGTCGCTTCAAGCAACGGAGGAAATAATGAAATCGGGGCACGGGCATGACACCGAGATAGCGCGAAATCGCCAAAACGGACCGGGTTATGCACGCCGCTGGCTGCGCCTGTCAAACCATCGGGAAGTTGCATTCGTCGCGCGAAATCATACCGACTTCAAGCACTGTCCTGGCCTTCGCTTCGAAACAAAAAAAAAAAAAAAAAAACGGCGCCTTTGCTTTCGTCGTTCGGCCTGCTTCGGGTCTGCGGTTGTAGACGGGAACAGCGCACCCGGAATTTCGTAGCGAAAACAATGCTGGCTATTCGTAACGACCAGGCATGCTCAAACACACGAAGCACGCAGAGAAAAATTCCCCCGAATTTCCCCGAGGGGGAGAATGTGAAAGTGCGAATGCACGGTTGTCGGCCCGCTTGCGGCGCTTGCGCTCGGCCCCCGCAGCCCACCGCCTCGCCGCCTTCTCTTCCATCTCTTCCATCGGGTTTGTAGTATCACGTGTACACCACGCAGTTATCAAGCCGCTATAACGCTGCTGAGTCGCCAACGCACGCCGCTGACGACGTAGTTTGAATGCGTTAAAGATATAAGGCGCGTTACAGACAATATCAGCGTCGCGTCCGTGGCTTATTCGGTAGAGCGTCGGGCTGCGGCCCGCAAAGTCCTCGGATCGAAACCTGGCGCCGGATGCTGTTTCTTCTTTAAATATAGAGGAGCACTGCGGACGCCGCCGACGCCGCCGACGCCGGCGGTGGATGGTTTGGGGTCGCTTATAAAGTGCATCGCACTTAAAAACACCGTCCACACGAACGTTCTTGCCAGCACCACGCCACAAACAACGCTTCGCGTCGGGAAACGCGCTGCCCGCGCGGCGGAGTGCAACCTCAAATATGGCGTCGCCGCCGCCGCGCAGGTAGCGCCGCCGGGCGGTCCAAGGCCCTGTGAATACACCCTATTGAAAAGTAGAGGGCCTAGGATGCTTCCTTGTGGTACACCTGTGTGAATTGATTGTATCTGCGAGCGGATGTTGTTCATTTCTACGTATTGCTGTCTAAAGTTTAGGTACGATTTGATTAGATCGAATGCTACGCCCCGAATACCGTAATGTAATAGCTTCTGAAGTAAAAGTTCATGGTTGATGCAGTCGAAGGCTTTGGTGAAATCAATGAACACTCCTAGTGTGAGTAATCGCTTTTCAAAGTTACTTAAAATACATTCTTTTTGGTATATTAGTGCAAGCTGAGTTGATCTGTTTTGTTCGGAAGGCATACTGGGAACTGGTTAGAAGATTTTTTGTTTCAAGAAATGTCGATATGCGGTTAAAAATCATTTTTTCGTGACCTTTGGAAAAGACTGGTAGTATTGCGATTGGTCTGTAGTTAGACAAGGCGGTTCTGTCACCTTTTCGATATAGTGCCGAAACTTTTGCAACTTTCATTTGGTCAGGGAATATTCCGGTCGACAGGGATAGAATATATATGTGAACGAGAACTGGTGCCATGATATCTAATACATGCTTTACTGGCCTTATCTGCAAGCCATCGACGTCACAGGCGCTGCTATTTTTTAGACCTTGAAAGACGCCAACTATCTCGGATTCCCTGGTGGGTTGGAAAAATATAGTCTGAGGCCAATCAGCGCATATGTTGTTGCAGGCACGTGCATCTACTGTACTGGTCCCACAGTTAACGAAGTAATCGTTAAATGTATCTGGTAGCTGTGCTCCTGACAGTTCAATATCGTGGTCAATAATTTTTTGGGGTGGTATTGGTTTGGATACGCGGTTTAGTAGTTGATTCAGAGTCTTCCACATTTTACGACTGTCGTTCTGGCATGCGTAAAGCATACTATTATTGCACTGAACTCTTGCTCTGCGCAATTCGCTTGTTAATTGATTGCGAAACCTTTTAAAAGCTCGTAGATCTGCTAAGTCTTGGGTATTAATGAATTTTTTATGCAAAGCGTTCCTTGTTTTCATTTTTAAATAGCTCGGGGGTGATCCAAGGTTTACGGATTTTAGAAGGGCGACTTTTACTTAAGCAAGTGGGAGATGTATTGTTATAACAAGAAGAAAATTTGTGAAGGAAGGTTTCATAGGCTGCACTTGAGTTTTCTAGGTCATATACGTCTGACCAGTTAATCAGGAGCAAATATTGACGGAAAAGTTCTAATCGATCTTAACTGATAATTTGTGTGGTATGTTGCAGCGCATTTTGCGGTATACTGTTCCTCTGAAAGCTCAGAAAAATGGTCACTCAGACAACAATTGAGAATGCCTGCTTTCACAAAGTCAGTACCTATGTTGGTAATAAATAGGTGAATGCAGGTGGAACTGTTAGGCACTATTCGTGTAGCTGATGATATAACATTGGTGCAACAGAAAGTATGCAAAAGTGTCTCAAATTCACGTTTTACTGGTGTGTCGACTAGCATGTTTACATTAAAATCGCCTCCACAGATTACTTTGTATTTGTTCTCCGATACAAATAAGAGGTCCTGTTCGAGAAACTGAAAGAAGAGCTGAAAGTTCCCATGAGGGGGACGATACACACTGTAAACGCAAACTAGCCGGAAATGGAGTTTTAATCAAGTAATGTGCCCTGAAAAGTACTTATAGCAAAAAATGTACTCCCTAGGCATGGCCTAAAAAAGTGTACGAACCTCCATGGTAGTACCGTAGCCCTTCCGTGTAGCAAAATGGAGGATTTAGAACGACTTAACACCATTTGTGAGATGGCGTTCGGTTCCTTGTATACAACCACGTCCACAATAAACTCCCCATCTGGGGTAATCATCTCAAGCGGGCGGTCGCCATGTTAGTCTTGTGTTGTTTCCGTGTGTCAGCACTTCAACCGTGGACTAATGCTAATTAGAACGAGAAAGCAGGACGCGACGGTTGCATGCAGCTACAAAATCGATTCCGTACGTATACCCGTATAGATGCTTCAGCCAGTGCGATCACAAGCAGACAGCGCGGCCGTGTTGTTTCAATCTGTTTATTTTGGCGGTAGGTGTTAAAGAGAAGCCTTAATGGGAGCTCCAGACCCTGGGAAGGAACCAGTGTGTTTAAGATATCAGCCAGCAAAGTCAAGCTTTGGAAAGATCCACAGTGGGGTAGTTGCTAGTGCTTTTTAACATCTTGAAGTAGCACAGACTAGATACAGACATGTGAAGTCGAAAATGGACAAACAGCGCTTTGTAAATGGTTCGGCGCAACATGGTATTTACTGTGTAACTTGTCCTCATGTAATTTGTGAGTGCGTGACCTAAGCACCTATTCCAGGGAAAAAAATTTACTTCCACAATATGTGCGCTCCAAAAACGTTTTGCTGTGTTAGCTGTGTGCCATGGGATAAAGCTGAACATAGCAAAAGTGCGAGAAGAATGCAAATGCAATGGGTGAAGCAGGGCATTTTCTGAAGCAGGACATTTGCTAAATGGGTTATTCGTGAACAAAGAAGCAACGAATGTAGATGGAAGGGTCGGCGGTAGCTCAGCGTTTTTTCGGTCTCTTCGGTTATTTTGATCGTATCACCAAGCGTTAGTGGCATTTGTGGCATTTGTTTGTTGTGCTCAGCCAGAAAAATAAAAATTGACCTTGTGGCTCTGAGCACCCTTCACCGATTGTGAACAAAAAAACAGGCACGAGCGGCTGCAGTCGCGATTGCTTGAGATAATGCCTTGAGCATACTGGGGTAGTAAAGAAACGAGTAGAAAAAGAGTGGTGCCTCAAAGAGAAAAGCGGGGGATAGCGCAATGTTAAACGAAAAGCTGTGGCTAGCGTTCCGTCCGGACGGAACGATATACAAGTGCTAAATTCCATCCAGACGGAACAGAGCGCTGCGAGTTATCCTTCCGTCCAGACGGAATACAACTGAGAGCTTAGCGTTCCTGTCCAGACGGAGCCGGCGTGAAATTTGTACAGTTCCGTCCAGGCGAAAGTAAAACCGGCTGAGTAGACGCGACTTGGAGTATTCATATTTGGTGTAGGGGTTGCGCCTCGGATAATGGCACAATCGTACCGGGTTCGATTCCCCCCGGACATTTTTTTTTGCGTGGTTGGCCCAGCGTTTTGTAACAGCTAACTTAGCGCCCAATTTACAATTGATGTGGTGAGAGCGGTCGGTCTTAACTTTGTACTCAACAGAGCCAAGGCCGACGTAGCCATCGCTAGATACGCCCGATCTCCTGTAATTATTACCAGTGATTCAGGCTAGTCAGTGAGCGGAAGCGGTTTGTCCGGTTGGATAAAGGTAAAAAAAAGACTGCTCTCAACGCGAGTTATGTTTCCTCTGGACAGAACTTTAGTGACAGTTGCCATTCCGTCTGGACGGAACGCGAAGAGAAAAGTGTCGAGTTCCGTCCAGACGGAAAGGGTCACTAAAGTTCCGTCCAAAGGAAACACAACCCGCGTTGAGAGCAGTCCTTTTTTATTTTCACCCAACCTGCCAAATCGCTTCCGCTCACTGACTAGACAGAGTCACTGTTAATTATTACGCGAAGAGAAAAGTGTCGAGTTCCGTGCAGACGGAAAGGCAGCTGTCACTAAAGTTCCGTCCAGAGGAAACACAACTCACGTTGAGAGCAGTCTTTTTTTTCTTTTTACACAACCGGCCAAACCGCTTCCGCTCACTGACTAGCCAGAATCAATGTTTATTATTAGTCATTATTAGTAATCACAGATGATCGGACTAACTCTAGCTCAATCCGAACATATCTCCAAGCCGCCGCGCGCGACCCGCTTCACAATATTTCAGCGACAGCAGTCGGTATTGATTTTTACCCAACCGGCCAAACCGCTACCACTCACTGAGACTAGCCTGAGTCCCTAGCTGTTAATTAATCACTGGTAATAATTACAGGAAATCGAGCGTAACTAGCGATGGCTACGTCGGCCTTGGCTCTCTTGAGTACCAAATTTAGAGCGACTTGGCGCAAAGTTAGCTGTTACAAAACGCTGGCACAACCACACAAAAAAAAAAAAAAAGAAGCATGTCCCAGGAAAATCGAACCCGGTGCGATTGCGCCATTATCCGAGGCGCAACCACTACACCAAATATGAACACTCAAGATTGCGTCTAATCAGCCGGTTTTGCTTTCGTCTGGACGGAACCGTACAAATTTCACGCCGGCTCCGTCTGGAAGGAACGCTAAGCTCTCAGTTGTATTCCGTCTGGACGGAAGGATAACCCGCAGTGCTCCGTTCCGTCTGGACGGCCACAGCCTAAAGGAAAATGTGGCAAAAAAGCGCCCTGAAAGGTGGGAAGTATGCAGGTTTTTTAACCGCAATAGGGGTGTCAGGTTGCGAGTCGTGCATCACATGAAGCTAGCTGCGTGTACTTGTGCGTTATACAACCGGTGTATTTAATGCGTAGGTTCTAAGGGCAGGTTGCTGCGACCCCAATGATCAATCATAAGAAGCGGGTCTTCGCATAACCGGGGGGTGTACTATAACTGAGCCTTCCCTGTAACTTATCATCGCAGGTATTTTCTTTTTCAGTCCACGTGGCATAGTAAAGACAGTCAGAGTAATAATTTATACATATTAATGGCTGTTCACATAAATAACTTTTTTTACAGCAACTAAATTTCAGCATTATTTATCTTTTTTTTTTTACAGGACCCAAATACTGCATACTCGCAACCGACTCTGCTGTACACGGAAATCAGCGCACTCGGGTCCGACTCAATTAAGGTGGTGTGCGAACATGTATCCGTTAACGTCTTTGACTTCACGTCAGGAGTCGCTCTTGTATGTGCCATGTCCTGGGCATACAACCTGCAGTACGTGAAGTCTGCAAAGCAGACCTTTACAGTTTTGCAGGAACTGATGGTGGTGCGAAAGGGCGCATGCTTGAGCACCTTAATGCCGGCGACAAAGGTAGTCACTACCTTGAGAGCTCGTGCAGGGACAGCCAGGGAATAAATACATTGTCCAGGGCCAGCAGATCAAGTGGTTACAACAAATAGCCTCCGAGTAAATTTCTGTGTTCTAAAATGAACAAAATGTTCTCAGGAAAATTATAACCATCATCAATTATTAATTTTTAACACCCTTTTTTATGTTCATTTGCATTGCGTATGAGTGGTCAAAGTGGCCTTATCATAAAGCCGAACCTAGCTGTATGCATTAAATATGAATGTGTTCAAGATTACAATTTTATTAAGTAATAACACTCTCCCGAACTCTGTTTTGTGTATTTTATTGTCCTGTTTTCAATTTGCGAGTTGTATTGTTCTATAATTTTTTCACTTCAGTTGTCTAAAGTGACATTTTCAAATATTTGTTATAATGTGGTTTTAAGAAAATTTGTTTTCATATTCACTTACATATATTTTTGTCCTGTTTTCAATTTGCGAGTTGTATTGTTCTAGAATTTTTTCACTTCAGTTGTCTAAAGTGACATTTTCAAATACTTGTTATAATGTGGTTTTAAGAAAATTTGTGTTTTCATATTCACTTAACATTTTGTTAAGTTGTTGAGCCAGCCGCTGATGGCTGATCACTGTTGTAGGGTTGTGTTTTGTATATGTGAGCTCAAGTGTTGCTTGACCCGTTCAATGTTACAATTTGTTATTTGAGACATGAATGTTGTCTAAGGTGATAATTTTGAATCTTGTATTTTTCACGTTTCTTCTATTCATGTATATGTTGTCTAAGACAAACTCGTGATTTTTATTTCTTGTAACATTTTTTCTATAAATGTGGTTTTAAGAAAATTTGTGTTTTCATATTCACTTATCATTTTGTTAAGTTATTGAGCCAGCAGCTGATGGCTGATCACTGTTTTAGGGTTGTGTTTTGTATATGTGAACTCAGTGTTGCTTGTCCCGTTCAATGTAACTAGTTTTTGTTATGTGAGACACAAATGTTGTCTAAGGTGATAATTTTGAATCTTGTATTTCTCACGTTTCTTATAGTCGATTATATTGTTACAGTGTTAGGTACAGGACAATCACTAGGTTGTCTGTTACGTTAGTCGGCAGTCAATCGCCTGTGTAGGGTATGTTCCAGTGGAGCGGGATCCAGGGGGTATGCTGACACGTAGAAGAGGAGGGCGAAGAAGAGTTTTCCCCCGGCTCGCTGCTGACCGGCATCTGTGGTAGCACGTCTTGCCTGTGGCTCCGCACGACTTGTAAATAAACCCTTCATCCATTTGTTACGTCCGTAGCATCTGGTGGAGGTGCGGGGTAATTCGTCGTCCTGGAAGAGGCGGAACCACCCTATTTTCTACGCAGCAGGCGTGCTGCCGGGCTACCTCCGGAAGAAGCGACAATGCCAACGGGGCCGACGGGTGCCACCTCCCCTGGAAGGGTCGGTGTCTGGCCTCATCAGAGAGAACCACGCAAGTTTAACGGAACTATCGAGGAAGACGCCGAGGACTGGCTCAAGCACTACCAGCGAGTCAGCAAGTATAACAGGTGGGACGCTCGCGAACAGCTCGAGAACGTGGTCTTCTCCTTGGACCTTACTGCATTAATGTGGTATGACAATCATGAGCACAGATTTGATACATGGGACAGTTTCGTCAACGAATTCCGGGTGAGCTTCGGCGACACGGCTGCCCGAAAGAAGAAGGCAGAGCAGACTCTTGCGCAGAGAGCTCAAGTTCCGGGCGAAACTTGTACCACATATATTGAAGAAGTCCTCAAACTGTGCAGCCTCGTTAATCCTTCGATGCCAGACGAGGACAAAGTAGGTCACCTGCTTAAAGGTATCGCTGAGGATGTTTATAACTACCTCATAACTAAGGAAAACCTGGCGTCAGCTCTGGATGTAATTCGCCATTGCCGCGCGTTCGAAACCCTGAAAATGCGACGTATCACCCCCAAGTTTGGACGCCTGGCAAACGTGACTACTGTTGCCAGCGTGGACGTAGGCCCGTCCCCTTCCGAGGACATAACTTCGGTGGTGCGTCGCATCATTAGAGAAGAACTCGCACAGCAAGGTTTGTGCCGTGACAAAAGCTTTCATCAGAGCGCTCTTCCTGACCCAGTATTTCGTCAATGCACAGTGCAAGCCGTCCAGAGTCACTCCGAGGTGCCTTGGGTTCGAGCAGGGAATAGGAATTAGCGTACCGCTTACAATGAAGACCATACCAGGCGTACAGCTTTCAGTCCTCCACCTCGGGAGTATGAAAATTACTTCGAGGAGCCAATCCGTTACGCACCTGTCGCCTACTCCCGACCACGCCGTTCCTTAGGTCAACCGGTCGCATTCCGTGAACAGCGCACCTGCTTCAACTGTGGTATCCGCGGCCACATTTCCCGCTTTTGCCGTCGGCCTCTCCAGCATTACGAACCGCCACCTCGACGGCCATACACAGATAACCAGACCAACGCACCCTTCCAGCGGTCGTTCCAGCCAACTGCAATGCGCAATAATTCCCCGGGTTCCGACAGGAGCTTCACTCCTCCTCCGACCACTCGACGGCCGCGATCTCCAACGCCACGCCGCCGAATGAGCTCACCACCCGAGGGAAACTAGATGCTGCGGCCGACGGGGGTGAGGTCGCGGGCCGGTCATTTTCGCCAATTCCCCTGCCCGTCGTTATGTCAAAGAACAAAGTGACTGTTTCTGTAGATGGTGTGAACACGGAAGCTTTGGTAGATACTGGAGCTGCGGTTTCAGTCATGAGTTTCGCTTTCAAAACCCGTCTTGGGCCAAAAGTTATGTTTTTCTGTGACCGAAAGATTCATTATCGTGGAGTCGGAGGCGAGCGTTTGTTTCCAGTTGGAATCTGTTCAGCGACGGTTTTTCTTGGCGAAGACAGCTTTCGAACGGAGTTCATTGTTTTAGCCCAGGCAACTCATGACGTTATATTGGGGATCGACTTTTTACGTGATTGCGGTGCGATGTTGGACTGCGGAACTGGCGAAATTTCGTTCCGAAACGAAACTCTACCTACTTATGTTGAAGAAGGGTGTAATGACACTAAAGGCCTGTTTTCTGTCACCGATGACGTCCTGCTACCTCCCATGACGGCTATGTTTGTCTCTGTGAAGTCCGAAACATTTCTTCGAGGGAGCTACGAAGTTCTGGTGGAGGCGGATGCAACAAACGCAGTTAAGAAGAATGTGCTGATACCCCGTGCTTTGATTGATGTCGTTGATGGGTGCAGCTGCGTTTGGACGGTGAACGCTTCCAGTGAACCCGTACTTTTGCCCCGTGGACTTAAACTCGCTCGTTCCGACGAAGACGTTGCCGTAACCATTCATGCGGTGAATAGGACGCAAGACGCGACTACCAACAACACAGACTACACCACCCAGCTCAAGCGCATGATAAATACCTCGCTTCCTTCTCATAAGCAGCAGGTGTTACTTGAGGTGCTTACCCGACATGCTGCGGTATTTGATTTTGCTCGGGATGACCACGAAACATCACTGCCGGCGTCACGCATGCAACATCGGATTATCACTGAGAATACGGCACCGATTCGTCAAAAGCCATACCGTGTGTCCCCTTCTGAGCGCAAGGTAATAACCGAACAGACGCAGGAGATGCTGAAAAAAGGGGTAATCCGGGAGTCTTCAAGTCCGTGGGCAGCTCCTGTGATTCTTGTAAAGAAGAAAGATAACTCTTGGCGCTTTTGTGTAGATTATCGTCGACTCAATGCTGTGACAAAAAAAGATGTGTATCCGCTTCCGCGCATTGATGACGCCGTCGACTGCTTACATTCAGCGTCGTAATTTTCTTCGGTCGACCTTCGGTCGGGCTACTGGCAAATTCCAGTGCACCCATCCGACAAAGAGAAGACGGCCTTCGTGACGCCTGATGGGCTCTTTGAGTTCAATGTGATGCCTTTTGGATTATGTAATGCGCCCGCTACATTTGAGCGCTTTATGGACACCATTCTGCGTGGCTTAAAATGGGACATCTGCATGTGCTATCTCGACGATGTCATTATTTTCGGGAGGTCATTTGAAGAGCACAATAGCAGGCTTGCCATTGTCCTGGACCGCATCGAGGAAGCGGGATTGGTGTTGAACTAAAAAAAAATGTCATTTCGGGGAGCGCCAAGCCCTCGTACTTGGCTTCCTCGTAGATAAGGAAGGCATCAGGCCGGATCCCAAGAAGATCTCCGCCGTGCGCGATTTCCAAGCCCCACGATCCCTGAAAGAGCTGAGGAGCTTCTTGGGTCTGTGCTCCTATTTCCGACGATTCATTCAAGGCTTCGCGCAAATTGCTCATCCCCTGACGTCCTTACTCTGTAAAGACAGCCCTTTTTCTTAGACGTCCGACTGTGAGTCCTCTTTCCAGCAGCTTAAATTTTTGTTAACTTCTGGCCCAATTTTGCGCCACTTTGATCCCACGGCACCCACCGAGCTCCACTCCGATGCGAGTGGCGTGGGCGTTGGAGCTGTTCTCGCCCAGTTACACGAAGGGGCACAACACGTCGTCGCTTACGCCAGCCGTACCCTGTCCAGAGCCGAGCGGAACTACACCATCACGGAATTGGAATGCCTCGCCGTTGGAATGCCTCGCCTCACCACCACTCGTTATGCTGGCTTGTCGGACTGCGCGACCCCTCCGGTCGCTTAGCTCGATGGGCCTTACGCTTACAAGAATACGACTTCACAGTCTCTTACAAGAGTGGGCGCCGTCATACCGATGCGGACTGTTTGTCCCGCTTACCTCAACCGGACACATCGACCGATGACGACACCTTCGAGGACTGTCTGGCTTCCGTGTCACCAGAATTCCCAGACGCCCCACTTTTTCGGGCCGAACAACGGAAAGATCCAACGCTGCGCAGGCTTTTTGCAACTGCGGAGGACACAATGTCGACACCCTTTATTGTCCGCGACGGCGTTCTGTTCAAAAAGAATTACTCTGCTGATGGCGCGCGTTTGCTTCTTGTCGTCCCCACTACGCTCCGACATCTGGTTCTCCGCGCAATGCACGACGACGGAACATCAGGTCACTTTGGCCTTTCCCGCACCCTACATCGGCTTCGGGAACGCTTCTACTGGCCTCGTATGCAGACAGCAGCGCAGAAATATGTCGCCAGCTGCCCTCAATGCCAGCGTTACAAGCGTCCTACGTCTCCGTCTCCGGGCCCTTTGCAACCGGTGAATCCTCCCATGTCGCCCTTTGACAAAGTGGGTATTGATCTGGTGGGGCCACTACCGAAGTCCAAGGCAGGTCACCGTTGGATCATCGTCTGTGTGGATTTTTTGACCCGCTACGTTTAGACTGCTCCTCTTTGCACTGCAACGGCCGCGGATGTCGCATCTTTCCTCTTGAATCGTGTCATTCTACGTCATGGAGCTCCTCGCGTTGTGATCAGTGACCGTGGCCGCCAGTTTACGGCGGACGTTGTGGAAGCGCTTCTTCGGCTTTGTGGCTCCGAATATCGACATTCCACACCATACCACCCGCAGACGAACGGACTCACTGAACGCACAAACCGCACGCTAACTAACATGCTGTCTATGTACATCGATTCAGAACAAAACAATTGGGACACTGTTCTTCCATTCATAACCTACGCGTACAATACCGCCAAACACGAGGTCACAGGCTATTCTCCGTTCTTCCTTCTGTGCGTCCGCCTTCCTCAAAGCTTCCTAGACACCATCCTTCCATTCTCCTCGCCTAAAGATATGTCGCTGGCTGAAACTTTGTGCCTCGCTGAAGAAGCCCGGCGACTGGCTCGACTGCGCACCCTCAGCTCCCAGGGGCGAACCAAAGTACGCTACGATCAGCGCCATCCACCAGTCTCGTACTACCCGGGCGAACTCGTTTGGTTGTGGACTCCAGTTCGCCAACGAGGCCGCTACCAAAAGTTTTTGCCTACGTACTCTGGCCCCTTTGTAGTGCTGTCTCAGCTGAGTACCGTGAACTATGTTATCGCAAAAGTTACTGCTCGGGACCGTCGCTCCCGCAAGACCCAGGTCGTGCATGTAGCTCGGTTGAAGCGTTGTCATAGCCGCACTCCTTAACTCGCTCGGTGCGCTTCGTCTCCACGGGGGGAAATTGTTACAGTGTTAGGTACAGGACAATCACTAGGTTGTCTGTTACGTTAGTCGGCAGTCAATCGCCTGTGTAGGGTATGTTCCAGTGGAGCGGGATCCAGGGGGTATGCTGACACGTAGAAGAGGAGGGCGAAGAAGAGTTTTCCCCCGGCTCGCTGCTGACCGGCATCTGTGGTAGCACGTCTTGCCTGTGGCTCCGCACGACTTGTAAATAAACCCTTCATCCATTTGTTACGTCTGTAGCAATATGTTGTCTAAGACAAAAACTCGTGATTTTTATTTTGTATCAATTTTTTTCTAGTCATTGAGCCAATGCATAATTTAAAACGGTTGTAGGCTTTATTTCAATAAAATAGTTGTGTTGGTACTTTGCATTGATGTTTCTTGCATGTATGCATGGCTGTCCTTATACGGTCATAATAGTATCTGTATGGTATTTTTTTACCCTATCGACTCTGAAGGGATTCTGTTTGCTCGAGTCGGAAAATAGTCGACTGGACTTTTTCTTTGCAGATTTTCAGTGTCGGTGACGGTGCTGCAGAGTCCTCCATGCTCTATCTCAGGGTTCATGGGATTCCCTTTCAGCAGGCTAGGGCGACTTGGCTGGGGTCATGTAGTAGCCAAAGTAGCCACGCGGGCTCTCTCTAGCCAAACAGAGTCTGTGTGACTACTTTTACTAGTCGCAAAGTAGTCATGAAGACTCTCTTCATTTGAAAATTAGGAGTCGAGGTGACTTCCCTTACAGAGTCCTGCATACCCTTTTTTGACTCGGTCTAACAGAGTCACAAGACTCTTTTCCAAACAGAGTCAGGACGACTCTCACTGCTGGGCCATAACGTAGTTAAGCAGACTCTTTTTGTTTACTATATCGGAGTCACCGTGACTAATTTTCAAGAGTCCTGCAGACTCACTTTTGACTCTTCGTCACGACTCCCCCCCTAAGAGTCCCAGGACCCTGTTTGAAAGAGAGTCTGGTGGCCCTCCCCATAAGAGTCCAAAGGTAGTCAATTCTGTAGCAAGCCAATGACTCTGTAAAATGAGTCAGTACTGACTACCTTTTTTCTTAGAGTGTTTGAACAACAGTCATGTGCCGTCGCTATTGGGTCATTTTGCTCAACACATAGCTGTTTTCGTTTACCACAAGACCCAGCAACGCGAAATAAGATCATTCAAACTTCGCCGGTGAACCGTGTTGCAGCGAAAATTATAGCCCGGTCTTGCTACAGTGACTTGCTGCGGCGGCCAGCGAGTGACCCAAAATGGTGGTGACAAGGTATACGTGTCTCCACCCTTGCGGCGGACGTGCGTGGATCAAGGTACCCTAGCAAAGAAAGGAGCGGGATGACAACGAGGCTTTGAAAGACACTTATAAGTAGAGAGCAGAGATAGAGGGGGAGAGAGCGTTGTGAAAGGAAGAAACTTGGATCGAGCGGGCGGGGAACGCGGGTGTTCGGCCATTGCCGTGGGGTTGCGCCGTATGTGTTCCCGCATTCGTCGGCGGCTCGATGGGAGCTTTAAATCCGCCTCTTTCATTGCGGTATGCTGCCACCTAGCGTGCCTAGCGGAAGTTGAAGCCGTAGGGTTTGCCGGCGTTTCCTCCGGCTGCGTTCTCGTTGTATGCACGGCAATCCCACATTACGGCGAGGAGCAGCCGAAGTTTTTCTTCTGTGTTGGTGTTATAACGCCTTAAGATGACAGCCCCTGGTCATCACATAATACCAGGCGGCTTCTTATCACTGAATGAGGGCTGGCAAAGAAATCTCGGACAGATCCGTGTGCCCGGTGTGCCGGCCGAGTAGCAGAGCGAGCAGTACTTGGAGTCGCCTGGCATGAAGTGCGATCGCCAGCTCAACAAAGGCCGGCAGTTCGCAAAATGCCTTTAAGCGCTGGACACATGTACGATTGGTACACGCGATTCGCATGCGACTGATCGTTACGACTGTCGCCACGACTAGTCGTACGCGTGAATTTGAGACGGCCCGATGCGCGCATGAGATGCGTCGTCGGCGTCGCTCCGCCCACTGTTTTTGCTCCACGGTCAACTACGATGATCGCTGAGCTGAATTTGTAGATTCTGCGCTTTTGTTCGCAAGAAATGGATAAAGCAAGCAATCGTGAAGCGTTTTCTGCCTTCGGAAACAGTCCGCGCACACGCCGGCCGCGCCTGCCAGCTCGACGCACTCAGCGGCTCGAACCGGCGCAGACCACGGTAGCAACCGCGCTTGTCGCTGCTCTGTCAATCTGATCGCTAAAAAGTTCCACATGCGAGAAAGTAGGTGTTAGTGTGGTGAAAAATTGTGCTAGGGATTGTTGTCAGGGCTTATTTTAAAAGCGGCGATCAGATATATCTGCCGCGATGCAAGCGTATACGCTGACCGGTCGCCGCGGCGCGCGTTGCGCCGAGCGGCCCAGAGATGGCGATACCTGCGCGGAAGCATCGAAACAGGCTACGCAGATGTCTCGGTCACCGATCTCTCAAACGGCAGTTATAACTTAAATAGAGTTCCACATGCGAGAAAGGGGATGATAGTGTAGTGAAAAGTTGTGTTGCGGATTGTTATTCGCAGTTGCACAGATAGCAGCGATCAAATATCCGCCAGGATGCTAAGCCTAATGTTCCCAACACCCGAGCCGACGCGAGCGACGCAAGCCGCCGTAGCCGATCGCGTGCGGCCGACGGGAAGCGATACAAGCCGACGCCGTTCCCTTTTCGGCACTCCGAGTTACAGCGGAACGCAGCATAAGTTGTGGGCATTGTTCCGCGCACAACGAGCACACACAAAAAATCAAACGATGTAAATACAACCACGACCCCTTCCCGCTTGTGCGGGAGCTGTGGGGAATGTCGTCTGCTGCCCCTACTGGACTGCTTAGTGACTTGGCCGCTAGGGGATTGCGCATGCGCAGTGGGGTTGTGAAAGAGGCGGATTCACGGTTCGCCTGCCACCTGAACTTCGACTTCTCGCGGTTGGTGCGTCGGCGTACTGCTGCCGCGTGGGGCCATCGATGGTTAACTCTCGCTCACGAGTACCCGCCTGCTTGCTTGCCTCTGTCCAGGAAGTGTTCTGGCGAGGATGCGGACCTCTACACATCAAGCAGCGTGAAAAACGAGGTGAAGAGTAACGAACAGTCGGGACGAGGCGACAAAGCGGTGTAAAATATGGGAAAAACGTCGGTTTATTCACGCCAGGGGCCGTCGTATGAAGCGGACCCCGTCCACTCGAGCGTCATATCATCGGCTTTTTCAATGCATTTTTTCTATGGGGAGTTTGCCGGGACCGCGGTGATCCGTCGTAAGAAGCGGGTCGTCGTAAGTCCGGGGTACATATCAGCGGGGTTCCACTGTTCTTCATTGCCAAGTATCTCGACATTCAAATCTTGCGTATAGCTATATGCTAGAAACTATTGCGGACATACCGAACCGTGTGGGGGTGGACTGATCCACTGGGCCTGACCGGGATGGTGAAGTGGCAGAAACAGAGGCGAGTGACCTCCGAGCGTCGTCATGCGCGTTTGGTGCCTGCCTCCCTGTGTCTATATAGGCCAATGCCAAATTCACTAGCAAGGCCGTTTTTCTGAAAATCTGAGTGCGTATGGTTCACTTAGCTCTCTCAGTACTGTGTGAATAGAGTTTTCGCAGTTCGTCTGTTCCGTGCTGTACGTAGCTACCGGGTTGACCGGGACGCAACTGCGCCTGCACGCGCGGAAGGGCGAGGAGGAAGGGAGAGGAGGCGCCCCCACCGTGTCGAATGCGTCGACATGACGAAGGCAGGGGCCCACGGAACTATAATCCCCCTACCGCGACGAATGCCCATGTGCCAGACGGGTCCCGGTCAACACGGTAACTACGCACACGACGGAACAGACGGACTGCTAAAACTCTCTAATAAAGAGTTTTAGCACTCCGTCCGTTCCGTCCGGTACGTAGTTAGCGTGTTGACCGGGACCGGGACACGACAAAACAGACGGACTGCTAAAACTCTCGAATAGAGTTTTAGCAGTCCGTCCGTTCCGTCATGTACGTAGTTAGCGTGTTGACCGGGACCCGTCTGGGCACTCGGGCATTCGTCACGGTAGGGGGATTAGTTCCGCTGGCCTGCCTTCGACATGTCCGCGCCTCCTCGCTCTTCCTTTTTGCCATTCCGCGCACGCAGGCGCAGACGGGTCCCCGGTCAACCCAGTAGCAACGTACGTGACGGAATGGACGGACTGCTAAAACTCTCTAATGTCTGCAGCAATACGAAGCTTCCGTACCCTTTTTTAAGTCAGTGATGGGCTGTTGGGGGGTCACTGTTGAAACCGTTGAACTGCCAGAAATGTCAATAAACTGGGATCGTACATGGTACCGCTCAGAACATGATAGATGCTAGTGTCTTCAAGAGGATACACCGGCAGAATTTGTACCTGATCAGAGAGAGAGAGAGAGAGAGAGAGAGAGAGAGAGAGAACTCTGATGTTGACCATGAAGATGTTGGCTCTGCTAACAGCAGGGCTTGCTACGCCAAATGGAGATGATTACAACGCAGTGAGGAGAATTTGGGAGATTGGGAAGACAACAATGAGATAGGAGGAGTAGGATAAAACTTTTATTGAGGCCCAATCCGACTCCGTGTGTGGAGGCAGGCCAGTGGGGAGACTCCTTAGTCCAGGAGTCCCTGGCTCTGCAGCTGGCAGTCCGGGCCCGTCTCACCAGGTCAAGCTGGGGGCCGGGTTCAGAGCTGGACAGCTGCGCCGCCCACTGTGAAGGGGAGAAAACAAAATTTATATAAAATGGAAGACACGCAATAAACGCAAAAAAAAACTAAATAAAGTTGAGTAAAAACGTAGAGCAAATAGTGCCGAGGCCCACCCCAACACCAAGTGAAAAACTGTTCATAAACAAGTACTGGAAATTTCTACGTACGCACCTGGGACCGGACATCCTATAGAAACGCTCCCACAGTTACTCCTCTTGATTAGCAACGGTCGCTCGCGAGGACTAACAGCTGTAGTTAGTCCTTTTTTCGTCGTTTTTGGCTAAGATTGTAAGGCCGTGGGCGTCTCCTCTCGTCGTCGCAATCGTCTTCTCATGTAGTCACGGTATATATACTAAAACACGGGGAAACTCGTTTACGCCTCGCGCTAGGACGTAACGCGTACTAAAAAAAACACCGGGACACTCGCTTACGCCTCGCGCTAGAGAACTTCGTGCTTCAAAGGCAAGATACTTTTACAGGGAAAAAAAGTTCCTGCGTTTTTGCGTTTTTCCCCCCAACGGTTTCATCTCTGTGGGCAAAAACGCCAAGTTGCCAAGAATACACTTATCTACTGCATGCTTCGGCCCTCCCCAGGTTTCACGTTTGTGTAGATGGCCCGGGATTTTTTCGATACACATGGGAGATCCCTGTTCCGAGGCAGAACAGGTTGGACCTGATCTGTTCTTTCTTAGATGAAGGGAGGCCAACCTTGCTCCTTAATGGGGCCCTCCCGTCAGACCGACATGTACACAACCAGCTGTCACATGAGGACGCTAACTTGCGACATAAAAGTGGCAGATGTAGTATGGCAATTGGCCTTGACAAAGCAGTTAAGGGCGTGACCGCCTCCTTTGGGCGTGCTCCATATTTGTGTGTTTAATTCTATAGGCCGGACTGGACTACGCCTATTATGGATGCGGCCGGCTTACAAGGACGACACGGCAAGACTGTAGTCGCCCACAGTGCCACCACGCGCCCCGGCGGACACCTACCCATGAAGACTCAGTGAAAACACTCCGTATTCTGTCTCCTTCCTCCCTCCTGCCTAAGCAAGCACCATGCCCTCCCTGTTGATTGAAAGTCCATGTTTTCATTCATCGTTCGTATACTGTAAAAAAATACCCCGAAAATTAGACAAAAGGCCGACAAGAAATAGACAGTACAAGCGCTGCTGTTTGTCCTGTCTCTTCCTGCCTATTGCTGTCTATAGCAGCTCACCTCCTTCCTATTATTCGTCTGCCTTGTGACATTTTGGATAGAATTGGAAAAGACTTTACTGACAAAAATTAAGTCTTTTCCAATCCAGTGACTAATTTTTGCGCATTTGAAAACGAATAGTGAACCAACTCGCCCAACAGCAAGTTTTATCCCCGGCCGCGGCGGCCGCTTTTCTGATGGAGGCGAAAAGCAAAAACGCCCGTGTGTGCGAGATTTCGGCGCATGTTAAAGATCCCCAGGTGGTCAAAATTAATTCGGAGCCCTCCACTACGGCGCGCCTCATCGCCTGCGTTGCGTTGGCGCGCCAAACCCTACAACCAATCAATCAAGTTTTATTCCTCCCCTTGTCCCTTACTTGACGATCAAAGCTTTCCTGCGCTTTGGAAAAAATTCCTTTCTTTATCTTTCTTTTTTGGCCCGGAAACAAGGTTTCCCCTGGAAAATATACATCCACCACTCTCTTTTTACATTTTTAATGTTATTTGAGGTAACCTAGCGGTAAAACTAAGCCAGCTGGGCCCTTAACAAAGATAAACATGACTTGGTGCCAGACATTCTAATCTTGCTTGCTTGCCTGCTTTTTTTCATCGCGGCAGCAGTCATGTTCTTGCGCAATCAAGTGGACACAATTTACTTCGCCTGTGCAACGTGCTTGACGACGTAAATCATTACTTGTTGCTAGATGCTGTCTAGCTGCGTGGCATGTCGCACGCTCTCCGGGAATGGTTCTCCATTTGCCTAAAAAACTGTGGTTAATTCCTCTGTCGTAGGAATCAGTAAAACACGAAAGTGAAATGTGCAGCGAAATCTCCAGCTGAGCATGATTCGCGGGTCGACGGCTGTCTTGTGGGTGTGCTTGGCGAGCGACGTCCTGCTTTCGGGTCGCTTCGGCAAAGGTCTACTGGCGTCATTTCCGTGGCGAATATGACGTCAGTGAAATCTTGGGATATCGCGGCATAAAACATTTTCGTGTTAAAATATATTACCTGAAAACTAACAACCCTAAGTATAACGTACTCTTTAGTACTAAAGGTTCCTTCCCCACAAGAAGACGCAGTGTGCAGGGGTGCACCCTTTACAGGCCGATTGCTTCGTTGTACTGGTGTCACTTCCGTGACGGATATGACGTCAGCGAAATCTTCGTGTATCCGGGAATAAAACATGTGTTAAAAGCCCGTTCCATTGCATTGAGGATGATGGAACCCACTCCCGCTTGTTTGCAACACGTCCTTTTCAGGCTGCCGCAGGGTTTAATATTTAGCCATCATCCTTTTGGTAAGTTCATACACTTCTCCCTATACTGCAGTTTACAGGCGATGTGAAATTTTGCCGCGCACTTGTGTCCCAGGAAGATCGCTGTAAAATTCTGATTGCCTGCTTTATTCCTGTCCCGAAATTAATGCCAAATAACAATTGGGTAAAAGCTAGCATCAGCAAGCTATCGTGCACGATTCAATCCTAAATAAATGAAATCAGTTTCCAGTGCGCGAAAAAAAAACTTTTTGATAGGAAATTAAAGTACCTCGGGAGAGAGAGAGAGAGAGAGAGAGAGAGAGAGAGAGAGAGAGAGAGAGAGAGAGAGAGAGAGAGAGAGAGAGAGAGGGAGCAGACCGAGAGACAGAAAGAGAGAGAGATAGAGTAAATAAGCCACTCCGACACATGAAGACCATATATGCATGGAGTTCAGGATACCCCATCCCCTGAGTTTACGCTCAGCCACCTTGGGCGTTGTTCCGTGCGGGCAACAAAAGAGGAGCAACTGTTCACCCGTTTGTACGGTTAGTCTTCGCGTTTGCAGCATCCCCAGTCACAACCCGTAGAACACTAGCACCGTCCTTCCCACTGCTCAGGAATGCCACGAAAGTTCCTCGCTTCCGGACACTAGCCCTTGCATTCTCAGAGCATTTATACTATAACAACGTGCCATGGTGCATGCCCGGTTTACAACGCAGAGGCAGCCCTCTCAACAGCACTCCCTAAGCTCGACAATCTCCCGTTTACAGCGCAGTGTGTCACGGGCGTTGGCCATCACAGTCCCAAAAGGCTACAGAGGCCTTACTTCGTTTATTGAAGTACAGAGGCTTGTGTGAGCGATTGTGGGGACACAAGGAGCGTGTATCGTCTTTTATTCGCCCGTTTGGCAAGTTTGCTTGTTGTTTTAACCGCGAAGTTGTCAAGCAAATCATTTGTATATGGTGTCCACAGTTACAAATATTAATAACGCAGTGGCTACAGCGCCGTCCGACGGCACTCTAGCTAATCTTTGCAGGCATGGCTAGAGTGCCGTCCGACAACATTCGAATATTTAACACTAGGCTAGCACAGATCCAAAGAGTCACGCAAGTTAAGCGTGCATCGCAGGCATGGAATGGGCGAGACCTCTCTGTGTTTGCACGTGCAAGAGTGTGTAACGTCTTCCTTGCCACAAAGCTCCTTTATGTGCTTCAAGTGCTTCATTGTGCGCGAGCAAAAGTTCAGGCCCTACATAGAGTTTTTGCAACATTTGTGTGGGGCTCTCAATGGGAACCTATGCGCAGGGACAACTTGTTTCTTCCTTTAAAGGCAGGGGGTGTTGGGCTCATGCATTTGTTTGTGCACCAACTCGTGTCTCGTTTTTTATTCTACAAATTGGTTGATCACCCACTTTTACTAACTGTACTTCAGCAGCGCATAAGTTTCCATTCGCCTTTTTTGCTTGTATGTGCGGGCGAAGTCAATAAGAAGCGTCCATGGGGATTTCTCAAAGAGGTCGTGGAGTCATTTAACTTTCTTACCGCGCGGTTTTCCTTGGAATATCTGTTCAGCATGTCAAGGAAAACTATGACGAACACTCTTATTGAAAGTCTATTCCCAGTGCCTGTTTATCGCCAGCCTTACTTAGGCCACCAGAAAAGCAATGTTTTAAAACGCGTAATGAGCATGTGTATCCCGCCAAATGCAAAAACATTTTTCTTCAAGCTTCATTCTTCTACACTCCCAGTTAAGAGATGGCTACGCGAAAAAGGGATGTATATTCCTTGGTCGGACAATTGTCGCCTCTGTAATCAACCAGAGACAATTGATCATTGTTTTGTGTTGTGCCGGGACGCTGTGTTATTCTGGGACGTTTTGCAGCGGACACTAAAAAAGGACATTGACATCACCCCGTACACCATTCGCTTCCTGCCATTTAAAGATGTTAATCGGGTGCCATATGACGTTTTCGTTCTCCTAGGATTGTTTAGCTTGTGGAAGTGCCGCATGACTGATCGGCATGCGGAACCCCCTAGGCCGACCAAGTGCATCTTTCGGGAACAGGCGGCGTTGGTGCGGAGCGTTTATGCTGCGCAGAGTGATCCACCAGAGTGGCTGCCTGTTTTGGATGCGTGCGTTTGTTTGCCCGAGTTTTGATCTTTGTTCGACTGATGTCCTTGCCCTTTGCTGTCTGTTAGTGTTTATATTGTGCATTAAGTGTCTTGTCTTTTGAAGTTTTCTAAAATTTCCATGCATTAAAGAAAAAGAAAATTCACAGCATATCCACGGGGTGAATGATGATGAGTGGGCGAAGCTCCTGAGGGGAAATCATCGGTAAAACCGTGACTCTTCAGTGAAAGTTCGCCCACTACATCTGTGTCCGAACGTAACGTCTAGAAAGTCTCGCTTAAACCGCGCGTCGGCACCTTGGGGCTGAGCTCGCCTGATGCGTTTTAAGAGCGAATGCTCTTTATAAGCGACCCCAAACCATCCACCGCCGGCGGCGGCGGCGTCGGCGGCGTCCGCAGTGCTCCTCTATATTTAAGAAAGAAACAGCATCCGGCGCCAGGTTTCGATCCGAGGACTTTGCGGGCCGCAGCCCGACGCTCTACCGAATAAGCCACGGACGCGACGCTGATATCGGTGTCAGAACGCGCCTTATATCTTTAACGCACTCAAACTACGTCGTCAGCGGCGTGCGTTGGCGACTCAGCGGCGTTATAGCGGCTTGATAACTGCGTGGTGTACACGTGATACTACAAACCCGATGGAAGAGATGGAAGAGAAGGCGGCGAGGCGGTGGGCTGCGGGGGCCGAGCGCAAGCACCGCAAGCGGGCCGACAACCGTGCATTCGCACTTTCACATTCTCCCCCTCGGGGAAATGCGGGGGAATTTTTTAGGTTAGTTTTGGTGTTTTAAATGATTTCTTTGTGTGCGTTAGGTTGTCTTATGTTATGTTAGGTTAGGTAGCCTAGTTTTACGTTATCTAGCTCGATGTACTGCCAGACGCGGCAATTTTGCCACCAAACGCCGGTGGACGTCGATATAGTGGAGTGCTTATAATACCGTCGGACGGCACTCTAGACACGGCCAATTAATAAATGCCGAGCGCTCGTGCACGCGTGCCTCGAGCGCACGTTCGTCAAGTTAAGCATACCCAGTTAGGGGGCTTAACCAATACTGCCCCCCCTCCCCCTTCAAAAAAAAATGGTCTCTGGCGTTCGCCGCGTGCTTCGAGCTACAGCGGAGAAGAAGCACTCTCCCTCGCAAGAAGGGACCGCGGAGGCGGACAGCCGGGGGCCTGCAGTCGGTTCGTTGAAAGCATGCAGAAGGGAACCTTGTAAACCCTTGTAACCTTCTGTGCTTATCTATGAAGACCTGTTGTGTTCTTGTGCAGTCGACCGTTTAGTAGTTTCAGCTGATAGACGACAGCGACGGAAAGTATCGACACCGACACGTCACTACTACAAAGGCAAACCGGCTGCAATGGTGAACTTCAACCATCGTGATGGTTGTGAAGGTTGCGCACAGCTTCGCTACCTTCAAGTCTTACGCTTTAGTGCGAGCTTCCTGCATTTAAGCCTTCTTTTCGTCCATGATTTTGTCTTTGTAATCACCTTTAACTTTTCTCCTCCTCCCTTCCCCCATATTTTAAATACCCTTTCTTCCTCTTTCAACCCCCCTATTCCCGTTTCCCATATGTAGGGTAGCCAACCGTTGTTAATCTCCCTGCCTCTCCTGTACTTTATTTTGCCTGCTTCCTTCCTAGTTAGAAGTTCGATTTAAACTCTTTCACCGCTCTTTTTATGTCTTGCACTATGTACAAAATCTACTCGCATCCACAATCCTGTTATATCTACTCGACCTTATCTCCTTATCTGTTGTTTGCTTGTCACTGTGTTCATGCTATCTTGTATACAAGAGTGCACTGTAATCCCCGATATGCAGATCTTAATCAATATGTCTATTACATCGTTAGAATTTATCACGTCGTTATCCCCGTGTACAAGTACAAGACGCCTTCTATTAGAATATACGTGTCTCCTCGCTGATATTTAAGTGTTTACCTGTATCCACACTAATATTCACACTTGTGCCACTATCAGTGGCGTAGGCCGGGGGGGGGGGGGGGGGCACCGGGCCCGTGCCCCCCCCCCCCCCCCTTTCCCGATATGTTTCGTGCCAGGATGGGGTGCGGTTCAAGAAGCCTGAAGAACCGCCTGATGTCGCCTGCAGGCGCGGAACCTGCAGTTTTAAGCACATTCTTGCTCATTTAAATCTGAAAATAAGGGCTACGTCAATGTCTGATCCCTGTGCCCGCTCCGGATGCTGTACATGTCAACATATACAGCCCGGCTGCATTTCGCGCCCGAACACCGAGCAGCTTCGGGAACCTACCGCGAGCCGATCGAGGTAGTCCCGCTGTTTCGCAGGCGGAACAGCACGGCCGGGAGATGACGGAACAGCAGGAAAATCCTTATGTAGGCATACATGTGGTCTGGACTTTTGCGTGTCATTCCTTGTCTTTACACTGGTACAAAGTGTAATAACATGACAGAACATTCCACTGTATTTTGTTCCACTGTATTTTGTTCCAGAATATAAAACCCGCGTCACCCGCCGCGGTGGCTCAGTGGCTAAGGCGTTGCGCTGCTGAGCCCGAGGTCGCGGGTTCGATTCCCGGCCGCGGCGGCCGCTTTTCTGATGGAGGCGAAAAGCAAAAACGCCCGTGTGTGCGAGATTTCGGCGCACGATAAAGATCCCCAGGTGGTCAAAATTAATCCGGAGCCCTCCACTACGGCGCGCCTCATCGCCTGCGTTGCGTCGGCGCGTTAAACCCTACAATCAATCAATAAAACCCGCGTCCCTTTTTAATCCTTGATGTGTTTATTTTTCTACCGACATCGCATTTCATTGACTATTGCAGTTCCATAATTTGTGCTATATGAAAGCATTGCTCTGCCACACTTGGGGACATGCTTGGCCGCTCGATGCTGGCGCGATAACATTCAAATCGTTCTTGACTGTACTTCATAGCTGATAAGAAAACTTATTAGTCCCTTTCCTAAAGGAGAATATAAAACACGCGAATCGTGATATACTCGGTGACAACTTAAAGGGACCCTGCAACACTCTTTGAACAGTGCAAGTAAACCTGCGCAACGTTTAGATTACACTGCCAGGAATACCTGAGCCAAATATTACACGTGCACGTGAAGCGGTGAGCGCGCAAATCGATGTGAAAGACGCGGAAAAACGAACCGCTCTCTCTTCAGTTGTCCTCATTATGCATGGCCGGAGGGACGTCACATAGGCCATGGCTGCCCGATCGGCTGTCACTGGTCAACTTCGCGGGTAGATTCTCCCATTTCCGTCGACGTCATCGCTGTGTACGAACCTCTTCTATGCCTGAACCTGTAGGCACAGTTTTGCCGTTTCTTTTGTGTTTTGAGTGCGCGCGGAGTTTGAGTGATGAGCTCAATACTTCCCTTTCAACGGGACCACTCGACTACAAACGTTTATTGCTTCAAAAACGCCCTACCAGCCCGAGCGCGCACTTGCGAGCAGGCACCCATGCCTGCTTTTTTGTGGCACCAGACCGGAAATAGGTCCCTCCGCGTTGCGGAGAAAAGGAGAAAACTACCCGGCATGGGATATATCGAAGGCCGCCGAAGAGAACGCCGCGAGCCACCCCCCTCTCCGGGAGAGAGCGCGCAGCTTTCGTCGCGTTGCCCGCGGTCGAGTTGAGAGGGAACGATTATGCGCGATTTCTCATCGCGCGTAGTTTCGTTAATTGTGAACGGATTTTCATAATTCTTGCGGGAGGAGATTTCTGGGACAATAGACTTTATCCTAAAATACATTACTAGTAGTCGATGGCAAGTGTTGCAGGGTCCCTTTAAGAACGGCACCGATGATGATGATGATGATGATGATGATGATGATTCCTATTGGTTTCCCCTTTGAAGCGGAGTGATGACATGTCATCTTACCAAAAAGGACTAATATAACCATGATAATATAATATAACACTCTTGGTTTAATACTAGCGCTGCTTAGGGCAGGCACTAAAGCTTATTAGGCCGGAAATACTTTCTTTTCCCTGTTACAGGTGGTAACTGTCCTAGGCAATATTCCCCTCTCTGCTTTTCGTCCACCAGCGTTCTAATCTTCTTTTCGTCCCGTCGACAGCCTTGAAGTTAACTTCCTCTCTGATACCCTTAAATCCTAGGGCTTCTGAAAGCCCAATATTCCCTTCATGTAGATTTGGATGGATACCCTCACATTCTAACACTATGTGCCGCATAGTTCCTGTTTCTTTTCCGCAGACCACACATACCCCATCATTTTGTGAATACTTCCTCACAAAACTCTTAGTTCTCAGGCAACCTGCTCTAGCCTCAAAAAGCAAAGCACTGCCCTGGGAATTATCGTAGAAATTTTCCTTTCTGATGTTCATCTTCTCAGCCCTGTACATCTCTAACGACGTTTTAGCTTCCATTTTTTCCCTCCATTTATTCGTTTCAATCTGCCTTGCCTCTTTTTTGGTTACCTGGCTGTTTTGGATTCCCCACTGTTCTTTCCGTATTTCATCGTTAGCCTTCTAGTCTTTCTTAACCACTGCGTGTCCACGCTTTTCAAGTATAGGTACCTAAAAACCTTTGCTGCCCACCTTCGTTGATCCATTGCCCTCAACCTCATCTCAAAGCATGTTTTACTCTGAGCTTCTCTAACTTCAAATGACGCCCAGCCCATATCTCCCTGAACTGCTTCGTTAGTTGTTTTTCCATGCGCGCCTAAGGCCAAACGTCATACCGTTCTCTGGTTTACTTCAAGACCTGATAGAACGTCTGATTTTAAGCAGAGTACAGCATTCGCAAACGTGAGACCCGGAACCATTACTCCTTTCCACATTCCTCTTACTACTTCATATTTGTTATACCCCCCCAGAGCTCTATGCTTCATTATAGCTGCGTTTCGCTTTCCCTTAACCTTAAGTTGCTCCTCGTGAGTGCTTAAGTAGTTATCCCATTCGTTTATCCACACTCCCAAATATTTATATTCATTGACTCTGGGTAATTCGCCTTGCTGGATAGACACTACGTCGGAGGTAGCGTCATTGAAAACCATTATTCCTGATTTTTCTGCACTGAAATTTAACCCGAGGTCACCGACTTCCTGGCCGCAAATATTTATTAGCCGCCGCATATCGGTTTGGTTATCAGCTAAAAGAACAATGTCATCTGCGTATAACATTCCCGGAATATGCTGTTGTACCACTTCGCCTTGCAGCGTATGGGTTAGGCTAAACCCTACTAACTCGGAAGTTGCCGCTGTGCCTTATCACCGCAACGGGATGTTTCTGCGCGCGGCGCAAGTAGGGCGTTACTGGGAATATTTTATACATGGCGTGAGCCGTTCTCGTGATTTTTTGGACTTAATATGCTTATAAACGACTCCAGTGACGACAAACAAACTGCGTGAGACAAGGCAGACGATATCACGCATTCATAGCAAACCCCTTTCAAAACGCGCGCGCACTGACGTCACGGGTCCGGCGCTTTGGAGAAGTGATACACTACATGAGGTGGTGCCGTTCTTGGGTTGTAACCGAGTATAGTAAACACCCAGTGTTGGCCTCCACTTCCGCCTGACGAACTTCGGGCACCGCGCGCCACTCCCGAGGACACTCATGATCACGCTCACGAGCACGTGCCCGCATAACCGCCTGCTCTACGGACGAACGAGCCACCCGTGGCCTACCCATAGACCAGCGAACGGGAATTTAGGCCATCATCATCTAAGCTCTTTAAGGTGGGCTTTACTGTTAGCGCTCAGCATACACAAATCGCATGTTGAAGTGAGTTATTTCAAACCTCGTTTGAAAAACAATGCGCAAGAAGCCTTGCCTGCATATTTCCACCTCCCATATTTTGGTCGACCGCCCCCCCCCCCCCCCCCCTTCCCCGAAAAAAAATTCCTGGCTACGCCCCTGGCCACTATGTACATGAGTGAAACTGACACGCTCGTGCTGTTCCTGTGCACTGACCAATAACAAAAATGCGCGTCATGGTAGCACTGTGGCGGTTTCGTCATCATCGACGCCTCGCACGGCACATGTACACCGTAGTGCGGGGCAGATGTGCGTCCGAGTCAGGTCCGAGCTACGCCAGGTGAGAAGAGGGAGTGGGAGAGCAGCAGGTGGGGGCGGCCAGGAGAGAGGCGGGGACGAATAGCTGGTTCCATTATGCGAACGGTAGGGGAGAGTTGGTGGCTTACCGTTTCTTGTAAAAGCCCCGTCCCCAGCAGTGGCGCATCTCGCCTTCTGGAAAAGAGTCGACGCTGTACTGCCGGCGCCCTTTTAAAGAGAAGCCCGGAAGCTCCGTTTCCTGCCTCCTCTCTTGGCACCCGAGCTGCCAGGAGGTATCTACGCGCTGCACTGGCGAGGCAGTACGCGCTTTTCATAGCTTCGCCGCTTCTCCCTTTTGTTTTTTTGAGCTTCGTTGGTGCTTCTCCGACTGTCTTGTTGCTCATGACGAGACTATTCCCTACCGCACCCTTCCCGCAACAACGAATATGAATTAGCCCTTCGACGAATCCACGCTGATGTTTTTGAACCTGAAGCCCGTTCACATGAAATGAGCAAGGGGACAGCGCTCGTCCTGTCCCCCTCTTTGCCTTAGTCTTCGTGTGTGCGCGCTGTTAGGGAAGATAAATAAGTGCCAACTCGCCCGATTGTCGGTTCTTTTGCACATGAAATGTTCCCTGCACTTTCTACAAATGCTGCTTAGCACCTGCCATCTTGATGGACATCAGACCTGCACTTTAAACCCACCTTCTTTGCTCCTCAATCACTCCCACAAGCTCTGGGACAGGACATTAGTTCTAGAACACACACGGGGTCTCGAGGTCAGAGCAGATAAATAAAATGTCGGAAGGTTGGTTCTTTAGCTGCGACGTATAAATATTCTTAGGAAGGAACGTTACTGTGGCTTATACAGTTAGTAAGCAGCCCACACAACACGCCAACGCGAAGAAGGTGGACGCGCAAACTTATTGAGTTAGTTTTCAACGAAACGTAACGGAATCTCCGATCTCTGACAATGAAAGATGTGGGTCATCGCATGGCTTAACACGGCTACTTTGCCAAACTGATTCCAACTGATGCGTGTTCGAGCAAGCCTTCTGCAAACGGCGCCCGTGCGTTGGACACTCCCAATTTCCTGCCCTCTCTCACGTACTGGGTGCACCGGCTCCCTCGGAACGCATAACGGAACCTATGGAAGCTGTTTGGTGTATTTATGCCTTTTGGTGCCCTGCGCAACGCGCAGAACGCCTGCTGACCGTTGGGATTCTGGGTATTTATGCTCACCTTAGGTGAGCCGGGCAGTGCGCCCTGGGCCTTTCCGGAGACGTTTCTCTGCTCCTTCAAATTATCATGTTGTAAGCATGCCAGTGTGCTCCTAACTGTATCATCGCTGTACTCGCCATGCAATAAGCAAGTTGTCTGCTCTCCGTCGTCGGAACGGAGGCAACTCTCCTGCAAGCCGCTCCCCTACCACGCTACCGCGACATGACGGAGTGCCGTACTTGTCAATTGTAAACGGAACCTCATTGCTCCCACTACGACATCTTCCGCTTTTAGAATGCTAATTAGTTCGAGAAAGCAGGAATCGTAAGTTACCGTCAGCCAAGGCTGGTGATGATGCGGCCATAATCACGCTCTCATACAGCAGGAAGCCTGTAGACGCATTTTTCACTAAAGAGCCTTCTATGAAGCAAGCGACGCGTGTAGCAGAACTGGTATGGAAGCTCGTTGATAAGTTTTTCAGGGTACTGCGAAATAAAAATGTGTGATCGCAGAACAACGTGTATGTCAACTTATAGTGAGGTGTAAAAATTTTAATTTTAATGTTTACTTAAAGCCAACTGCACTCAAATTTTTCTTTGTCCAAATTTGATCCAATCTGTGCTCGTAAAATCACCATGGCGAAATCCAAAGCTTCGTGAGCACAGATACCGTCGTTCAAAGTAGCTCCGTGCAGACGATGTTTGCACCTGGCGGAGAGTCGCCGAAACAAGTTCCGAGCGGCCTGTGACGAAGGTTGGGGAACCTGTTCCGTGAAGCTCGCGCTTCTCCGGCCACTTGCACTGCTTGCACGGCGCTCCGCCGGGCGCAGGGACGCGTTCGCCCGGGGTTTATCTGCTACACCACCACGCTGTACCCCGTCGTCATCACATGATTAAAACTAACCACATATGTAGCAATATCCTCCGTTTTTTTTTTTCAGTGCAATAAAAGCTATCAGAAATCTACAAACTAGTCACACGCTTGCGAACGTTCTAAAGTTAGTAAAACTTTTTTTTTACTTGGAAGTAATATTTCTGCTATAAAAATAGCGTGACACGCACACTTGGCTTACATTTGTCATTCCTATTGCATCTATCACAGACAAAAAAGATATTTTATAAATTCTTGACCACTCAGTGCACTTCCGCGTCCCATATTTGCAATATTTGGGCTGGGCCAAAGCCACTTCCATCCCTTAGACCTATCCAAAGTTTTGCTACCAAACAAGACTTGTACACGCGGATATAAACTTTTGTGCAACGTTTTCCTCACTCGCTAAGTGAACCAAAATCATGCTTTCCTCGTGGTAACAAATATCCGCACAAATATTGCCCATCGTCCTCGCGAAGAGCGAGAGCTAACGAAACTGCTCCTCTCCTATAGACTTGATTTCGCAATTCCCAAAATAAGTATTTACACTTTGTAAAGTGCTAGAGTTAGTTTACTTGAAAGTAAAATGTTTTCAACAGCACATGTCTTTGGTGAAATTAGAAAACAGTGGTAGAAAGGTAACTTTTTCGTGTTTTAGTGCATCATTTAGCTGTGGTAGCTGGCTTATAGTTTCAGATCCCTTTTATAGTTCAATTGTCGATGTGCAGCAAGGCGTAAAATACTGGGCTAATATTTACGAAGCTGTTTGCACGTAATGTATAGTAAAAATAGTGATTGATCTCCACCCGCATGCGGTTTATTCTCTTCAAAGAGAGCGATGTGATAGCCAAGGCACCGGCTAATCAAAGCTGCTTTTCGATATCGTACGAGCAACTAGCTTTGTAAATCAGTGCCCACTTTTTTACTCACAATGCATAGGATTGCTATACAACGGCAGTTATTCTGATGGAAAAATAAATTTCGTACGGTCTACTCCTTTCCATTGATAGCAACGTGATCTCGGAATTGCGCCTAACTCCATTATCCTGGGCAAACTTTAGTGGGAGTTCTTCTGTAGAAATAACAGTGCGAAACGCGACGCCAGCACACGCATTTGAAGGCGGCTCTGAGCGGCCGTCGGTTCTAGCGCGGTCGCTTCCGTTTCACGCACGTCACGTCTGGGAGAGTTTCTGTGCCGAAAACGCCACTGTCGTGAGCAGTTTGCGTCGCGCTCGTTCATGTTTGAAACGCAGTATTTTGCATTTCGCACTCTTTTTATGTGTACTATTAGGTGACATTATTTTTACGTTGTCGAAAATTTGAGTGCAAGTTGGCCTTGGAGGAGCTGGTACAAAAATATCCCCTCCCCGTTCCGCCGAGGTACGACAGGTTGGGAAAGCAAGAGGAAAAAGTGGGTCTAGGACATTTCCGTGCAGCACATTTCGGTGCGCATACTTTTCGGTGACTGAATTATCGGGGGCATGCTCGTTTGAAACAGACGTTATATATGTATTTCCTTATAACGGGGGTCAATGGAGAACAATCTAGCGCAGTGATTGCACTTTTAGATTGATGCCGTATTTGATTTGTGCCAATTGTTTTTAAAAATACGACATTTGCATATTTTTGTTTATTACCGCATTCAGGAAACGCCTGTTATGCAGCCAGCTGATCAAATTCTTTTGCACATGTTTTTTTTTTTTTTTAATTTACGACAAGACGTTAATTTATACTCGCTCTTTTTGCGGCATGCAAATGAGCTAAGGCAGTTAACCGGTGTTTACTATGGCATAACGCATTTTTGTGCAATTTCCCAAAAATAAAATACTCTCGCTATCCCAAGAAAGCATATTTGCAAACATTCGTTTGCGGCCAAAAATGCAGAAAATCTTATGAAAAGTTTTACGCAGGCTGCACCATCACGCTAAAAGGAATTTGGACGACAGTTGTCGCCAGCTTTTTTTTTTCTTTGCAGACAAGTTTAGGATATTCTTGTGGAGGAAGGACGGTCCTTTTTGAAGACACCTGTGGTTTGTATGTCTCCTAAATGCCTAAGCACGTATACCGGTTGTGCGCACAAATACCACTCTTTCTTATGTTCATGCAAACCAACCTTCGTTTTCTGTTTACACGCCTACATTTATTTTATTTTTATTCTCTGTGCACCCCCCCCCCTCCCGCCCCTCCCTGCGTCTTCAAGTTGATTTCAATCTTCTCCGAATTTTCTTTTTCAGTCATACTATTTCGGTTTCCCCTGAAATCCCCTGAAAGCGGAGTTCGCGGTCTCTGAAGCGTCACCGCATTGATGCAAGAAAAAGCGATGCATTCACCATGGGTCTATTCGTTTCACCTGCACCGCGTGAACCAGTTCAGGCGGTGCCGCACTTCGCCGTTCGTTTCAGCGGTGCAGCTCGCGGCACCTGAACCGCGCCGTTCGATTCACCGGTGGTGCCGACGGGTGCAGGACGGGTTCACGGCTTTGCCTGCACTCCCTGCCGAGGAGGTGCAGAAGCAGACGAAAAAAGTGCAGGGCTGGTTCCGCCGATGGCGGAACCCACTTTGCACCGCTGTGAACTGGTTCAAGAGGTGCAGGCTGAATCGAATAGACCCCATGTGTTCACACAACCTGTGGAATGCGCAACAAAAAGGCACCCAAAAGGTCCCTGAGGACACAATGGCCACCACTTCGGCCCCTCTCTCCCTCATCGAGGAACAAGCTTGCTGTCTACACCCTTCCGGCGTCGTGGTCATACCAGAGGCGCTTCTCTCCAGGAATCCCTCCTTCTTCGCCTTCGGTCACCCCGTCGGTAATTAACTTTTCAAGTCACGCATACCATAGACACCCCAGGCATTCCTCGCTTTCTTCCATTATAAGAGGAAAAGTGAATAGGCTGGTTTGGCGAGAGCTGCGACAGACGTATTCAAGTTTCGAGGTTCAGTTTACACACTGGAGAAGCACAAGCGCTGGTACTCGGTGCCAAGCACCCCCCCTCCCGCCCCCTCTCCCCATCCCCCTTCTCCCCTTTTAAGGACGCCCGTGTAAGGGTAATTGTTGGTTAGTTTCTCAGTAGACCCAACACCCAGTCCAACGAAGACGAGGTTGATAGAGGTGGTAATGAAAACGAAACACAATACACACACGCCAAAGCACGTTTCATTTTCATTTTTTTTCCCGGTGGTTTTGCGGGTGAGGGAGGGGATAAAGATATGGAATAAAAGCAGCAGCGCCTTGCAGCGTTGGGTAAAGAGAAATCAGTGCGCTTCAGTAACACTTAGATTAAAGGAATAGGGCTGTACACAGGAATGTTAAAATAAAAGAAAGCTTGAATGGAAGTAAATTAGCAACGTTAATTTTTACCATCTACTATTAATATGGAGTTTTAGGCGCTGATGCTGTGCCTCGGTTTACTGCTCGTTTCCGCGCAGTATGGCCCAAACAGAACCCTCGAACGTTAAAATCATATCGCCTGACGAAGTGAAAATATTAAAGCTTTAATATTAAAGAATGCCTGAGACATCCCACGTCTCAAAATGTCCACACCCAGATGTCCTGCACCGAAATGTCCACAGCGAGACGTCCTGTACCGAAATGTCCGGATCCCAGAAAAAGTGGCGGCGACTTTCAAGTAAACAGCTATGCATGCTATACACCAAACCCTTTAAAGTCTGGTTCACAAGTATAGCAGAATATATTGTTGGGAAGGCACTTTTGAGGGCCATATAATCACTCTGATATAAACGTATGGAGGCCTTATTGCCGTTAATATCTAATAAGTTTTCATTCATCATAATGTAGCATTGTAACCTCTCCCTTCAAAGTCGGCTTCACTGATTTACACAAATGAATTGCTGGTTTGACATATCTCTTGGAAAAATATAAGCGGTCTGATATCAATGTACGAAACACCTCCAGAGCACTCCATTTATCCCTGTAAAACACAATACAACGAGCCCCTCTAAAGTTGGATCTTCACCATACCGTTGTCAGGTGGAATGGGGAGTTGCACAGGGGTGCTCGCCCCAGAGCTATCAAGCTCCTCCATCCATCATCATCCAACTACGCTGCTGAGGTAAGGTCCCCCGGGTGTTGTGGGGGTTTTTGGTTTAGAACAGCGGTCCTTTTTTTTTTTCTTTTTGCCTGGACACAGGGGGGCCAGTGTCATTTGCTTGGTTGAACTTCGAATTCAGCAATCCGTAGCTTCACTCCGCGATGCACAGCGCAATTTCGAGAACCATCGGGCGACCCGGGGAAAAAAAATCACCACCATTTCCTAGAGGCAATTAGCCAGTTTGACCGCAATGAAGGCTCAAAGTTCTTTTATTAAATTTGTAAGCCCATTGTAGAGTCAACGCTTTTTTTTTTTTATTTCTTTCTGCTGGGGGGTGAGCAGGTCTCAGAAGCGGCCAAGTGGGTGCCGCTGTGCGAGAGCGCCGTTTCGTCGACCGGAGCCTAAACCCTAGAGGGATGGATAATTAGCTACTGACGTGCCGCAATAAGCTTCGTGGCGTTCTGACGAAACACATCCGAAATTTTCGTTTTTTTAAATCTGTCTGTTTCTGGAAATGCCTCGTTATATCTGGAGTGGCACTGAATCTATTTCGTTATTTCGAGTTCATAAAAGCATTGAGCCGTATAGGCTCCTGCGGGAGCATCCGAATTTGTTCGTTAGATCGCGAAATTCGTTAGAGCGGGTTTAGTTTGATCGCGTTTTGATTGTATTCTCTACACTCGCGTGCTACAAACCATCGACGATTCCCTACGGTCCTTTCTCGTTTAGTTAGGTACTATGTGCCTTTTTAGACATATGTTCTGCATAACCCTCCAAGTTCTACCGTACGCCTCTCAAGCGTCTGTTGCCTCGAACCCTTCGTCCTCCTTGCCTTCCGCCTCTGGTGGCCCAACGGAAGACCATCGGTCGCAGCCCTCGTCGGAAGTCCTGCTTACGAGCTGGCCGAGTGGATCACCTGGGGAATCGGTCAAAGCCAATTACCGAAAAGGAATTTACTAAATTCCTCCTCATGACCCCATGTAAGCCCTTTAAAGTCGCCTTCATTTCAACACACAAATGCATTGCTGGGAACTCATTTTCTTGTGGGCAATATATGTGCGGTCGTATGTGAAATTATTAATGCGTGAGGGCGTTTTAATATTGACCTCAGTATGCCGAGAAAGTGCGTCACATCAAGCGTTTCAAACGGATCTCGAGCCAACAAAGACAAGCTTAAGAGTTTAAAAATGACAAAAGCTTGACATAGACGAGTTGGTACATTATGCTTGATAATTACTACGGCGCAATAAAACAGAGATGAAAAAGAAACAGCGTGTTTCTTCTTCGTACCTGTTTTATTGCGCCTTAGCAACTATCAAGCTTAAAAACGACGTTTCACATTGCGGGATGTCACAGGGCTGACGAAATTCTGGAGCAAAATATTATGTGCGGCCTCGCTATCGGTAAACTTTGCTCCCTTGGACGCAGCGATTGATCATTTGAGGGTGGTGGGGCAAAACAGACATACGAAAATCTTTAGAGTTAGTCCACAAGTCGTTGTAGTGCCACGTAATGTTTCCATCATAATATGCACTCATTCAACGCGTTAGCTGAGCTAGTTATAAAATAATACCACCTTGATTGCTCTAACATAACACTACAGCAGTCATCAGACCTGTCAGAGCCAACAAGGGCTTGTGGCATAATGGCCCGGCATTGGTGGTAGTACACTACAACACTATAAAGGAACACACAGTCACGCAAGAAAAGGTAGCGCTGTTAAAAGAATACACTCGCAACACATTTGACGGCAAAAAACGTTGCACAATTTCAAATACTGACAACAGATGTGGAATCCCCAAAACGACAAAAACAAACTCTGCAAGCTGGAATTCAATGGAAAACAAACGTCCCACAAGATGCAGCGGAAGAATTGGAAACCCATTTCATTAAAACCATTCAACGCCTAGAGTGCGCGGGCTGTATTTTTAAGCATTTTTGTTCGAAAAGGATAATTAAAAATCTTGGTCACAACTTGGGTAAGTATACCCAACGCCTTGCTTCGCCATATATCGTTGACGAACGAGGGAACAACAATCGCGGTAATAATAATAATATTAATAATAACAATAGCGGAAAAAAATAGAACCCGAAGAGAGGAAAACATGCGGTAATGCTGCAGTCTCCTTCGTGTGTGGTCCCTTCATTTTAACGCGTTTTATAAGTGCGTAAACTATTCCGGATAAGGAGTTCGATTCGGCCAGTAACATGCACTGCTTTTTTCCCAGCACCAGCATGCGAAAATTTAGTCCTGAAACGAACGAAGCAATTTTTAGGAACGGAACAATACCGTGCTGTTTGCCCATAGCATTTAAGTGTAAATTGTGTCGAATGGCGGTAAGAAGAATTTCGCAGGATTATGTTACTTCTACCAATCCACTTTTATTTACCTGTTTCCAACATTTTGTAAAAAATTGTTATTAGGAAATGTTGTTTTGTCGGTGTGGTTTCTGCTTTCCACTCAGACACCTGTCAAGCAAGAACAGTTGCCTTCCGTCTAGAGTCTTTCTCCAATGCTTCAGGGAAGCAAGAACTAAGAATACATTTCTTAAAACGGCGGACGGAACACTTGCAATGGCTTCGTCCGCTCGCCTGCCACTCCATACGAGGCTGCTACGCACACCACAGAGGAAACAGGGGTTCGGCACGCATTGGGGAGCCGGGCTTGGGGACCGTCCACAATCACCCAGGCCTCTCGGTGGTTGCGGGAAAGGGGACTATTGTGGGGGAAGAATTTCTCCGTAGAATAACAAAGGAAAGAAAGATGTGATGAGGGAGACGCGTTCGGAAAAAAGAAAAACCCAGAACAGCATCGCGTGTCTGAATTGGTCACCGCTGTTCGAAAATCGAAGGGAGAAAACCGAAGAAAAGTTAGAGGGAGAGGGGGTTGAGGGGGAGGCTTGGGCGGACGCAGCTGTTCCGTTTTAGGGCGGGGGGCACAGGTCGCGAACCTGTCGGCAGCTGACTCCTTCTTGAGCTGGCGCGCAGACGACCGCGTACCAGCGTAGCAGACGACGCTCGAAGCCCTAGCAGACGACTCCCGACACCCGGATCGACCATTTCATACGGCCCGGCGCGCAGTCGGGGTGAAGTCACCGAGAAGATGTGGGCGTAGTTGATATTACTATTGTGCGTGAGACGCCAAAGTTATGGCTCTCGATAAGCCAGCCGCCTAATCAGATCTTTCTGTCGCAGCGACGGATAGGGATCGTCCTTATCCGTACGATTCGTACTACGCTGGCTGTGATAACCGTACGCTAAAGAATGCCCCACAGAATGCGCTAGCGACAGTCCTTCGTGTTGGCTGGTGGACGGCGGAACGTGCGACAATGTATGCGGCCTTTTTATGCGCTTCTGGAAGCAACAGCTGACGACACGCCAAGTTCGCGAGCTCGCCCGATATGCGTGTGTTCGCAATGCCCGTTTCCAGCTGAGAAAAGCGGCGAGCTGTCTTTTGGTGGCGGTTTGTAGCCAGAGTTGGTCCTTCTGAGTCTGAATTCTCGGGAGTACCGACCAAAACATGTCTCGGTTCACGCGTGCCACTCGGCGAACGCGGCTTCTGCTGGGCATCATCGTGGCGTTCACCCTTCTCTTCATGTGCGGGGTTGCCGACGACAACGATCGTGGCGCCGCGGCGCGGCCGACGCCGGCAGCGAGCCCCTCCGCTGGCGAGTCGAGCGACTTCTCTGCAGCGCAAGCGGCAGCGGCGGCAGCTCCGGATTTTACTGCGTCGGAGAGCGAAGTTCGCGGCGGCGGTCGGTCTGTGTCGGTGCGCGGTGACTCGTCGGCTGCTGTAGTGGTGGCCGCTGTTGGTATGGTGCATCACGAGGCTGTGGAACAGCGGCAAGACGCCGCTGTCTGGCAAGGCCAGGCCGTCACCGTGGTCGGCCTAGTGGGGTTGACCGTCTTCGCGGTCATCGTGGCCGTCGTGGGACGGAAGCTCTACCGATCGCGGAGAGACCGACGCAATGGTGAGTCTGGAACGGATCATCTCGAGTCTCTTCCTCATCTGGCAGTTGCCGCCAGCTGGTTGCGTCTCGGTGTCCAGTGTGCGGTACTGGATCCCTCGATTGTTTCGCCGGATACCTACGAAGCGACAGACGAGTTTTCCGCTAAAGAATGTATCTATTAGATTAACATTTCGGTAAGCGCTCATCTTGTCAAATCGGCCGTGATCGCGCGTACCGTGATTTGCCCGGAATTTGTGGGCTTTCATATCATAAACGGCGCTATTTACTGAGGACGGTTATTACAACGTTTATTACACGTAATTGGACAGAAACTAGCCCCACATTTAGGCTGTTCTGTCCAGTTTGCGGCCAGTGTTATTGCTTGCAGATTATTGTTCAGAACGTCTAAATTGAGAACGTTTAGAAACGTTCAGAACGTACTGAACGGGCAGGGATCATCACCCTTCAGCGACTGCGTCTTGTGATCCCTGAACGCTGCGCGAGATGCGAATGCACCGACTGCCTATCGGTGGGCGCCCTTGTTGATTGCCTGTCTTTCGCGAGCACCCAAAGTTCACTTTGAGCGCACCTGTACACCTAATTCGTCCAACTTTACAAGATCCACCAAAGGAGAAGCTGGCCTAGTAAAGAGAGGTGATGTTCGTGCATCCTCGCAACACGGGGCTCTTGCCAATAGGGCCGCAAATAAACGCAGCGTCGTGAATTTGATTCCGCAGTTTCCGCTTAAGATCACAACTTTCGGATTTCTTTCAGCTCGAGCCTGATACTGTTCTCCAAAACGCGCGCGTGGGAACGAGGCACGTGAATTCCTTTTTCCGATTTGGAATTCTCGGAAGGCTTCCTGTCTAGTCCCAGTAGCCCGCTTTTAGAAGCTGTCTACGCAGTCGTTTCCCGTGCTGTGGTTCTGCCCCGTTCCGTCCATGTACTGTTTTTTTTTTTTTCTCCCACCTGAAGGGTGCAGCCGTTCTCGGAACTGTTTTCGCGCTAAGCTTGCGGCGGCACTGCAGGGCGCCAAGCTTGCGCTCTTGGAAATCCGGTTTTTGTTCGTTTTTGCCCTGCCGCAGCCCGAGGCGGTGGAGGCTGCGCCTATGTGCCGCGTGTGGGAATGGGCGCTGCGGCGAGATGCCTAAATGGGACAGAGGCCGTCATTCTACGTTCTGGCGGCACGGCACGCCGCCGGGCATGCCGCTGAATCTCCCTCTCTTCCCCGTTGGAAGAACAATAAACGCACGCCTGTCGCGATAACGCCAACCGCGGTCACGAACGGAATATCCACACTTCTCGCTGCAGGAGCAGGCCGACTGGGCTGGTTGGTTGGGCCGCTATCCGGCGGGGATTTTTCCAGAGGTTGCTGAAAGACGAAAGAAGGACGAATCGAGAGGGGAAAAACGGAGACTGGCTGGGAAAACTGCTGCGCAAACAAGCGATGCACCATTTTCCGCGTTCGGTTTAATTTGTCGTTTTATTTCCTTCGTTCGTGCGCTGTTCACTTTCACCGCTTTGTAGGGTTCCGCGTGCTGTGGGGTACTACGTGAGGCGAATCATGGGGGCGTGTTGCGAATGCAGCCGGCCCTTGTAGTTGCTTACTGCAACCTTCGTGATTTGGGGTCATTGACTCATAGATGCCTCTTTTTTCGCAAAAGCAGAGAAAACGAAGGGAAAAGCGAGCGAGGAATCTGCGCTTGTGACCTTGTTTGCGGCGTATCGGCCGTCGCCGATCTCATTTGACAAGGGGAATGGGTTAAGGGATCTCTCACGTCAGCTGCGTCTTCAGCATTGCCGCCGGGTCCGCTTCGTATTGGAACACGGCCGACAAGCTCTAATGCGGGCCTAGCTAGAGGATGAGTAAAGCGAAATATAAATTATATCGGGAGCTTATTTAAGCTAGTTTGTTTGGGCCTAGGATCACTACGACAATAGTATGACAGGGAAGTACTAAAACATACAAAAAGAAGGACAGAAGTGGTGGGGACTTTTGGCTGCGTTTAGCTCCCGTTCCGCGTCCTTTTCCAGAACCTAAATGGTAGTGATGATGATGATCGTGCAGTTGTACCCTTTACAACGGGTGGTGAGAGTTCTCTCCCATAAAAAAAAAGTACACACGCACCCTACACACAGTTCAGGTCGCGTGAAATTCCAGTGGCCGGAGAACTACGCCGTAGGCTGTGTTTGTCCCGTACAAGCGCGCACACTAGCACCCCAACTACTATCGGTTGATGTTGCGGCAGCAACAGCGCCTTGACGATAGCTCGCCACTAAAGACTCACGAACGCCGGGCATTTACCTCAGCCTTTACGACGCAAGCGTGTCCTGAAACACCGCCGAGTTAAGAATGCCGTGTTGGTTTCCGTTGCGGCGTTGCGTCTTCTGGTAAAACCTTTGCCTACATCGCAGCGGTTGTTCACCGTTCTTTTCTCTTTTTTTTTGCCTTTCCTATTTTAGCATCGACTCAAGCGGTTCAAATTTTATCAACAATACCATCGATGAGGACGCTGCCATGTAAGCTGTGTTACCTGCAGGGTGTTGATGAATTACCACTGCCGCCGCATTCGCGTGTAAGCCTGTGACGGCAGCGGAAGCGTGAGTTGGTAATGACAGCGGCCGTGAGTAAGTTCGTGAATTCCCGATACACCGTCAGCGTCATTGTCTTGCCGTCTCGCGTCGTTGTCCTCGACGGATGTTGAAACACACACGCGGAACCTTTGGTCTTCGTCCGGGGGAAGCCGTATGTTTTCCGATGCCCTCAGCAGCCTTGGCGTCATCAAGCGGCGTCACGGATGATGTCAGATCCCCCACCCTTTCAAATTTCCTCTGAGCCGCCAAGGTGCTTTCTTTTTATTTTTCGAACTTGCATATTTGTACCTGTGACAGTCTGTACACGCGCGTGTATTTTTGATGGTGCAAATTGTATGCGTCATGGACAAAACAAGAGTGTTTCATTCGAAACATATTGCCCCGTCGGAATAACAGCTGTGCAAATTTCAACGAGAGGTTAAACCAATTACGCTGGATACTATAGAAAACAGATGGAGTGATAGTGGGTCCTCAGCAGTCGCTTTCTCTATCTCTCCATCACATGACGTCACAAGCTGTAGCTACCACCAGTAAACATATATACGCCGTCGTAATCGTGCCTTTATTTTCGTTTAATGGCGCTGTTGGACTGCTAACATTACCGTATCTTAGTAGCTGGCAAATGCGGGAAATTTAAAAGGTTGTCAGTGTCGGTGAGCTTTTCTTGTGTATGAACACCACGCCCTGCGGCGTTGGATTTGAAGTTTAAAAAGGCTAGTTCCTTGCAATAAAACGTCTGTATGCTGTCTTTATAGACATTTTGGGCCCGTACGCTGGAACTTGCAGTTAATTTCAAGTCAGTTTACGTTCCAGATACTAAGGCTTCGCGGGCGATGAGGAGTTAGAGGCGTGACCGGTGTTTGCATCACCGACCTGCTGTAGTTTAGGAGCTTTTACAACGACGTATTTCTTCCGTAAAATTACGTATCACATCTGCTTAGAACGGCGAAAATACTTTAGGGACTCACTAAAAGCCCCTACTGCTTGTTTGAGTCGCCAAAAGCATTGCGGTAAACGTTTTTACAGGTTGCGGGAACAAAAAAAAAAAAACAAAGAAAAAGGGAAGGGGAGGAACTGCGCGACGTTTAATTCACGATTTTCTTATAGTACTCCTCCAGCGTGTAAGGACCGTTTGTAGAAACTCTGTTATCTCTAAAATCGCGCAATATCGCAAGACTGCGTTTGTCGGGCAGTTACACATTGCAGCCTCGTTACCCCCCACGAAACTAGGCAGTTAAAATTCACACCGCTCGAGTTGCCAGACTTCGCGGGCGCGTTGTACAATCGCGTTTTTTTTTTAAGCTTTGTATCGTAACCTCCTTTTCCCCTGACCCTTGCAGCCTTGTTTATTGTAGCATTATGTTTTTAACTGGCGGATAGTGGTGGTGTCCGCTTGATTTGCAGCCCGGTCTCGTCCGACTGCAGTCTTCCCAGCTCTTATCCTGCGCCGAGAAGAATTCGTCGCGACGGGCGGGGAGGAAATATTTATTTAAACCTAAGTGCCACTTAACCACGTTCGTGTGACAACACCATTAGAGAGTCGTCGGGAACCCTCATTCGACGGTGGAGAAAAGGGCTCGCCGTTTTTCTTCCCCTTCCATCGGCGCAACCGCTTAGTCGGCAGCTTTTAGCGAACGAAAGGCGCTTCGCCGTCGTCGCACCAAACGAGAGCAGCAGCGCGCCGAGACCGCAACGAAGAAACTTGTTCTCGCGTGCCAGCCGAAAAGAAGAAAATAAAATGTAGCGGCCCTCGCTGCTGCGGCCTCTTCCATCTGCGTGCGTGAGTGTAGTACGGTTGTGCTGCCGCGGGCATGTCTTTCGTCCGCCGCTGCCTCCGCGGAGGAACCGCATTACAGAGCAGCGTGCGCTACCTGAATGAGCGCAAGGACAATGCAATAGCAGCGCCGGGCAGGAATCCTACTTTGCTGTCGTGAGGAGAAGCACCGTCTCTCCTGGGTTGTATATTTTTGTTTTTTATTCGGGGGAGGGGGTTGGGGGATAGCTTCAATAAAGCTTGCGAGATCTTCTACGCGTGTGTACTACACCGCAGAGCGGATCGCGTTCCCCTCTCTGCCGGTCCTTTCCACACCGCACACACAAAAGAAAGTACGAGTCATTATCGTCACTATTTCGCCGTGGACTGTTGGCATGGCGGAGGGATGAAATCGGAAAACTCGGACGCAAGGACGGGCTACGTGATCGCAAGATCAAAACGGCTGGGCGAACGCGATAGGTTTTTGTACTGCAGTGGACTCAGATGGACTGATAATGATGATGATAATTGGTGGTAGCAGCATTTTTTCTGCACAGTCCTACAATTGCCCACAGTGTGACATCCCACTCTCAACTTACCACCTAGTATACTCCTGTCCCCACCACCCTCACCCCATCCCATCCCCATCCCCTGAGCAGTGGGAGTCTGCGCTGACCAGCTCGGCGCCGGCGCGTCAACTCGCGCTGGTGCAACGAGCCACGGATGCAGCGCAGGCCCGCGGCCTCCTGGATGAAGGAGGCTGACCACACCCCTTTCCCTACCCCTTGAGCTCAGTAAAGAACGTTTTTCACCACCTCAAGGTTTTACAATTGGGACACAGCACTGTTGAGGATGATCGTGTGAAGTAAGATCATGGTAGAGGGCGGCGTGTGTTGGGGAGGGGGGGGGGGGTAAATGAGGGAAAAAATCGATGCAAGCGCATTAGGAAATACGCGCCGGAGTAGTGGGGAAAGATTAGTTGGACGCAAAATCCCGGACGACAAAAATCGTTCGCAGCGTCTGGAAAAATCGGCAAAACTCCCTAGTGGGCATCGCCGGACGAATGCGTAAGCCGCTCCGCTATACAGCCAGCCCCATTAAAGTCGCCTTCCCTACTACACATACGTGCGATCCTAGAAAGACCTATTTCCAGGGGCAGCCCGTGTATGTTTTTGTGTGCGTTTGAATGCACCCGTCAGCTGTCGTCATGTTTTAGGTTCCTACCTATCTCAACGAAATATACGCTAACAGTGAATTCTCGTGTTTTTTTCTTTCTCTTTGTAACGGTGGTAGTCCTGCTGGTATCGTTTCCTGGCCCTTATTGTTTCCGCCTGTCTTCCACGACCACCGATTCTTCGTTACAGCTCTTGGTGGCGTGTAGATGTAGCGCTTTTCCTATTGTTTAGGTGCTGTTTTAGAGGTACTTGAGTTGAGACGCAAGGCTCTGTCGCTGTGGCTTCCAGTTTGGACCCAATCATATCTAAGCCGGCGTTCTCGGAAACTGGTCATTCCTTCTACTTTAGTGTGCCTGTTGACCTGATTTGGAAAGTTTAAGGTCACCCAAAAGATAAACGCGATCGTGTCAACGCCAGCTACACGCCGTCAGGGGTAAAGGTCACCCATTTGCCCAGAATGGTCCTGCGTCCAGTCATTTGGGCTCGGTCTCTTCGTAGAGCCGGAATTTGACTGGGACCTTGAACTCAGCAAAACTGGACTGAGGGCGGGCTTCTGGCCCCTTCTTTCCGAAACCTAATTACATAGCAGTATCTCTCTCTCTCTCTCTCTCTCTCTCTCTCTCTCTCTCTCTCTCTCTCTCTCTCTCTCTCTCTCTCTCTCTCTCTCTCTCTCTCTCTCTGTCTGTCTTTCGTTGTTGTATTTTCAGTAATTTGTAGTTTTGGAAGTTGTTATCCTTCTCACAGGAACGGACAAGCTTGCCTGGCTCCTTAGCTGTGCAACTAGAGCCACTAAATAAGCTACGCTCCGTACAATCATTCGCTCAATGGAACCAGCGTCTTGCTGTGAAACTTGTATGCAGACCGACAGCCCTCGAGTCCCTTCCTCCATCAGCTCACCGCCCAAGGAGACATAAAGGCCGACTGATTTTTTGTGCACCGCAAAAATGGCCCGAAAGAGAAGCAGCGCGAAAAGAGAAGACGACTACGCACGAGGAAAACCGCAGGACGATCAGCTGCGCCTCATTTCGCAATATAACGTCACTTTTGCGGTTTTTTTCCCCCTCGTGTCTCGGGAGACAGTTCGCGCGTTCGCGATTGCGAATGTGGTGACTGGCGCGCACGGCCCCTCCTCCTCCTCCCGGTAGTGCTATATCGTCACCCAGGCTGAGCTGTCGCTTCCTCCGCACTCCTTCCTCCTCATTGTCGTCTCAGCGAGACCGCCGCTCACGGATGCCTTGTTTTGTGTGCGGGTCCGTTCCCGTCTTTCGTGGCCTGCGCGTCGTCGCCGTCTCTTTTTTCGCACCCCCGTTTCCGTTCGAAAGAAGCGGGGTGTCGTCATGCGTTGAGCCACGCGATACGGCATCCGGACGGAAGATTTCTCGGTTACTTTTATGGTGCCTGCGTCCCTGTCTGCAGGCGCGGGGAAAAGCGCCTCTCGCAATATTAGCCCTAAGAGGGCGAGGAGGACATGGTGACGCCGTCATTACACGGCCTTCCATCTATATATGGATATCTGTTTTCGTTCCATCAAAAATACAATGGCAGGCTGTTACGCGAGCGTAATGCCGTCACCCAGCATCGGCGTGCCGTGCAGCTTCTGTCTCCTCCGGAATAAAGTTTCCTGAATTATTATTATAATTATGAGAAGCTAACCGCCTCCGCTCTTGTATAGTTTCACTCGCTGATAACTCCGTTTTACTTCCTTCCCTGCAGGACAGGTGTGATTGCGGTGAAGCACCCTTTAAAGGCATGACTAGGTGGTGATGATGCTGGCGCGGACAGGGTGAACAGCCGCCGAGCTCCCTGTAACAGACAACATTTAAAAGCCCGCAGTGGTGGCTAAGTGGCTAACGCGCTGTGCGGCTGAGACCAAGGACGCCGGTTCGCTTCCGGTCGCAGCGACCGGGATCGAAACGGCTGGAGTCGAAAAACGAAAACGCCTATGTGCCTGCTGTACTCATTCTCCCAGCTTTGGCTTTTGCTAAAATCGGAGTTCGTCTGCCGGTGAGCTAGTGAGTCATTTTCACGTTGGGTGTAAGGCAGCGTTGCTGGACTCCCTTTCAATGCTAGTTTTGCAGGCGCAATCAAGGGGAAGTACCCGAAACTGACTAAATGATTCGCGCACTGCAGTCATTCGGGGGCATCCAGGGGTTTAGGAATGGACTGCTTCGATCCTTACTCCGTCGTTAGGGGATCCCTACGTGGCAGTCTGGGTAGTGGCGGTGAAGGTGTTGCCCTGCCAAGTCTTGCGTCTTCGAGATGACGTCATCGGTGTCGCTTCTGTTGGCCTATCCTTGTGTCCCCGAGCTTGCACCCGGGGTTTCCCTGTTCCGCCGTGCGTTACGTCCCTCGGGGTCGAGATTGCAAACGAGCTCTTTGGCCGAAATTCCGGCATCGCCGAGCGGTTTCAAAACGCTGTCGCTGCCGGCAGCGAGTTTGGCGCTCTCTCCTCATCCGCTGCGTTCCAGAAGTGGTACTACTGTACGAGGCGTGACGGCCTGCGGGGAACGAAAGTGATGGGGAGTCCGCTCCGTTCCCCTCCCCTAGAAACAAGAACGGCACGACGGCGACTCTCTGCGCCTTTGATGTGTTCTTGTTTGGAGAGCGGGGACCGGTCCCCCGCAGCGCAGAGCTTGCTCGTGCTCTCGTCGTCTTCATCGCCGGCATTTCCGGTGGGAGCCCGCTGATGAGAGAACCGGGCGCTGCCAACTGGCTCCGCAAGGGTCGGCGACGGGTCTCGCTCGTTCCTGGATCGCCGCTCCCCCCCCCCCCCCCCCCTTCCCCCCCCCCTCCCCCCCGCGCTGTCTTTCCGGCTCTAGCCACGCGCTCGCAGACAACATGGCTGCCAATAGTCTTGAGTGCGCAGGCTTCTTTGAGTTCCGCCTCTCAGCTACAGTGAACACTAGAATAGCTTCTATTTCGCTGTGTCTCGGCCGTAAGCGACGCCTTCTGCCGCCCGATGAAAGCGAGTCTGGTGTTTAAGAGCTCGAGGCGCTAAAGTGGGGCACGGACTGGATACGAGAAGGGAACGGCTTCGCTTTCAAGCTTCCCGAGTGTTCTAGTCTCTCGTTGCATGGGCATTCTTTGTCCCTTTGGGTAAAGGTAACAACAGGGGTATACCTACTTTACCGGTTTATTAGAGCGGCGCGCTAAACGGCTGTTGGGTTACTTCTTTCTTCGCTTTTCCTGTGAAGTGAAGTGACTTCCAACAAGTGGGCCTGCTGGACGGTATAAGTAACCGGGTGCTCGCCTTTTAAGGCGAAAGCCTTCATTGCCCTATTCTGCGAGAAACCATCACTGTTGTCCGGTACAAAAAAAAATGGACGCCACTCTAAAGAGTAAATAATAAAACACACTTGAGTTTCTACGGGAATTGAACCCTGGTCTCCAGAGTAGGAGCCCGGTCGGTTACCACAGCACGTTGCCAGCTGTAGTACAAAAGTTTGCCTAGTACGTGATGAGTGAAAGTGGCAGCGGGTGAGCAGAACGGGTGCACGACAGTCACGGGAAATTTGATTCTGCCAGTCTGTCTGTTCAACTAATTTGCGCCAAAAAGCGAAGAAATGAAAGCAGAGACAGAGACGCAGACACGGTGCAGCGGTAAAGAAGTCCGATAAATATCGCCAGGCTTTCGCGTTCAGAGCGCGTCATCGTCAGCCTGTCTACGCGCACTGCAGGGCAAAGGCCTCTCCGAGGTCTCCAATTACCCCGGTCCTATGTAAACTGCGACCAACCTATCCCCGCAAACTTCTTGATCTCATCTGCTTAACTAACTTTCTGCCGCTCCCTGCACGTTCAGAGCACGCAGGCGGGCGTAAGTGCCCCGAGGAGTCTTTTTAGTGTTTACCACCACTGACGCGGTGTTTAGTTTTTCTAACCGCGGTATCCGTAAATTCTAGGCTGGTCGTGTTTCCTTGGAGTGTTTACGTATCATCGACAGACCGTTCAGTCGCTAAGTAAACTTGCGTGTTGTTTGCGCGCTGGCGTCGTCGCATTCGGTTATCGCTTCTGTGCCACCACGCCTGACCTCTCGCCGCTTAATGAAAATATCCGACCGCGTCTCCGCGTCCCTGCAAATTGAATCATGTAGTACGAACGCAAGGAAGCGCGGACGTTCGTTCGCTATCGGAAGGGCCGCGTCAATAATTAAACGTCGCGCAATGCTTTTCGTCGCGGTCGGCGCGACGATGCTTACACGACTCCTGATGAATATTTACATGTCTGACCTTCAGCGATCCGTTAACGCAACGCGAAATGTCACAGGAATCCTTCTAATTTGTCGCTTTGCTGAGTTCGAGCCGTGCTGCTCCGCAGGGAACGGCAAACCTTCTCCTTTAAGATTATTGTAGTTGTTGTTATTACTAGTGTGATTGGTAGCAGTAGCTAAGTATTCACTTCTGGATGTTTGTTTTGACAGCTGCTTTTTCTTTGCACCCTCGACGCCGGGTGAACATCGTTGCGCTGGTAGATAGCTTATCGTCGCACATCTGTGTGTGTGTGCACAAGGCGGCCATCAGGGGCTTGGGGGACAAGTACCTTTTTTGCACTCCGCTGCCGACGCTGAGTATATATATATATATATATATATATATATATATATATATATATATATATATATATATATATATATATATATATATATATATATATATATAGTCGAACGCAGACATACCTAATTATTGCATATATCAAAGTTCCAACACCCATTTGGGAGTTCTATGCAACAGAAAGTATTTTCTCTATCGACAGATAGTCGTCCGTCTGGACTACTTTATCAGAATATATCACTCCGCAACTTCGTTCGCAGCAGGGACTGCACTAAACCATGTCTAACTAGAACATGGGAGATGCGGCCGGTACCGCAAACGAGCCGTGCTGCCACAGAAAAACAATACTCGCACGCCTAGAGGGCAGTCGAAGCCGCGGCGGTTCTCAGACGTGCACGGGTCAATGGGTCCACCGAAGATTACCGCGGGGCCGAGATGCCGGAGGAGCAGGCCCGTGGCCTAATTGAATTACCCCAAGTGAGTCACGCACCCGGGGCTGGATGCTTTTCTTTCACTTGTGCACCCTCCGGCGGGCCAGGACCCCTAATCCACCGACGACCCTGTGCTGCGGGAGATTAAGCGGCCCGAATCTCTCCCTCGCTCACCCTCTCTCTACACTCTGTGTGCAGCAGACTGATCTTTCTGCTGACGACGCTGTCTGTGGTGGCTTGTGTCTGGTGCGCAGTTTGTGGGGAACGCCGCAACTCCACCTTCGTTCAGGCTCTCGGCTCACGCATGCATCCTGCCTGCCTCCCACGTATACTAAGCGTCAGCTGTCAGGGCTCTCAATCCCCGCGCGTTTTTTTTGTTTATTTTGTTTCCTCGTGAAATTTCAAGGCTTCAGCGATCCTACACGCCGTCCTCGAGCTCGCCTTCGGTGCCGCGAGGGGGGATTTCTCCCCGCGGGCGTGGCATTGAGCCTCGTCGGCATTTATCCTCCCTGCATTGCTCGGCACTTCTGTTTTTCCCGTTTCCCTTCAGATGGCTAATTCACAGTTGAACAGGTTTGATCTGATGAATCCGTGTGCATTGTTCACACGCAGAACGTTAAGCGAGGCTATATATATATACACAACAATATCCAAGTGCCAAGGCTATCCCATTGTTATAAGCGATAATTGTTATAAGCGGGTTGCGAAATAAAAACACGGAGCAGAGCTCAACGCATTTTATTCACATGCAAGCAAGGTCATACTAGTACTAATTTGCGGAAGAGAAGCTACAGTCGGTCACCTTTATTTGCCGCGTGTGAAGCTAGCCCAAATCTTTTCCAAGAGCATCTATAGGTGTTTCACCTAGCTGAGGTAAATGTCCTTGGCGGAAACGAATTCCCCGAGAGACTGTGTCACGCATTGGGCCTCCTACGAAGACACTACCTGAGTAGGCTGCGCAACCGCGTCATTAGAGTCATCACTGTTGCACTTTTGGTGCACAATATAACCGGATTCAATCGTTATATCCGATATCGTGGCACTGGAGCATTGTAATAAGCGGTTTATTTTACCATAGAAAGAATACAAAAGTTGACGGTGCCATAGCTGTTCATCGTTATATCCGATATATTGTTACAAATGGTATCGTTTAAATAGACTCGACTGTGTATATATATATATATATATGTTGCTCTAAATTTAAGTTTTTTGTGACGTGTCAGGAGGCGGAGAAAAACATATCGGGGGGTAACTGGCAATACGAATACTACCAGAAATATGCATTTCGTTTTCGCCCCAGAACAATGCCCACTCACGCATGACGCATATCCACGCTAGGTATTGACCAAATTTGGCACTTCCGATATTTTACCAGTATGTGTGGAGTGCCTTCTGTCGAGGAGCAATGCCCACATATAAGCAACACAGTCCACGCGAATCAGGTCTACAGCCAACATCGTGCCGTAGAACTCTGAAACGTAACGCGCACGGCGCACCGTCACAAAACGGCGAAACATACCACACAGAAAACTCGAAAATGTTACGCCCAGCGCAAAACTATGAAAAACACTTGTTATTCACAACTCATACGTGCTTCGGGGTCATCGAGGCCCCCCCCCCCCTCCCGCCCCCCTCCCCCGCCTTCCCCCGTACGTGAATCGTTGTAATCGCATAGCTGTATGTCAGCGCAGTCGTCGATTGTGGGTCGTATCAGCTCGGGTTATCGGCCGTGATCTGGTTTTTGTCCTCTCAGAAAGACAAAACTGGGTGGCAAGATAGCGTGTATCGCCGGAAATCTATTTGAGTTCCTTATATTGTCTCTAAACGCGTACTTCCCCTTCGAAGAGGAGGAACGAGTTGGGGGTCGTCTGGATGCCATATGGGCGGCGTGCTTCCTCGCTGTCTGGTCGGGGAAGACCCGTCTGGTCGGCGCTTGGAGGTTAGGGCCCCACCCCGAGACTCGGCGTCGACCCCCGCTTAGGCGCCTATTTTCGGCGGGTTCCCCCTTACGCACGCTGCGCTACATGCTGGGCTATTTATCTGACGCCACAGGGGCTGCCCGTTCCGACCCGCTGCCCTCCACGGGCTGTTAGGTTCTGCCAACGCCACCCAGAGAAAAGTCTTTGGGTTGAGGTAACGTGCTCGATCGCTGGATTAGATTGGATGCGTGCCTGACATCGAACGGCTGTCAGCAACAGATGTGCTCGCGCTGAGGTGGGTAGATAGCATGGACCCTCGCGCTTTTTCCATCAGCTGGGGAGAAGGAAAGGAGCGACGTTCTTCCCTGTCTCTTAGGTCTTCCCCGTCTAATCGGGCATCGATCCTTCACTAATTAGGTTGCACATCGATCGAGTGCCTCGTTGTTTAGCCCTATTGTGAACCCGTGAAATTCCACTGTGCTTGCGGACACACACTGGCTATTCTGCTGACTCGGGAGTGGCGTGATTATAGAAGGGTCGGGCTCCCGTGGCCCGCACTCTTTGTCAGGCATACCGTAATGGTTTGTGCGCTGCTGGTCCTCGTTAAGCCTATCTGGGTGCATCCGCTTCGTTGGTTCCCGCCTCTGTTGTCTAATTGCGCCCTAAACGTGAATGAGGCTGTCAAGCAATCTCGTCATTCGACGGGAGTTAACGGAAACGACACTTGTTACCTGCGCTGCAATTGCTCAGCGAAGGATTGGTAGGGGTTCATTTAGGGTGCGTTTGTTATTTATTCCGATAAAAGCGTACTACAAAAAAAAAAAAAAAAACACTGAAAAACAAAAATGCGCTAGAAAGTTTACTTTTCTGCGCAGTTGGTTCGTCGCTCGGTGGGCTATTTAAAAGGGCACAGGCTGGGCGCGTTAAAAACGTTAATAAGTGAAAATCTAGAAGCCGTTCCGGCTATCACAGGGGAGCGAGTGATCGCACATGTTCATTATCATTAATTGTGATCATTCAATGATTTATTATAACTAGGCTTCTGCCTGGGACCCGACACGTCTTTTTTTTTTTTTATTCTATTTGTGACTTTTTTCATCGTCAACGGTGTATCTCCTTATACGAGGAATGGTCAGTCTTCACGCTTCGTATACAGTAGTCCTCATCATAGCTTGTATATCTACAGTAATGGACTAATGGAATGCGAACAGGAAAATATGAACCAGAACACGCAAAATCGAAGGATACTGTTCGCGGAGGTCGAATAATGGCGCGGTATTGGTCTATTTGGAAAGCTATATTTCCATCCTTTGAAACTGTTGTTAAGCCACACGGCAATTTCTCCTGCGTGGAAGAAATTGCGCTGTTTGTGTGTTCTGGATTTTCCTGATCGCGTTTCATTTGCCTATGACTGTACGTAGCTATACTGGTCTTTAGGCGCCAAGTTTGAATATTCTTCGTGGGCGTCGTTGCGAGCTGCGTGACGCCGAGGTGAGCTCGCCACCTCACCCGTGGGTGCCTGCCTAAGTGACACACGGCCGTGACACGTGGCGTTTGACTCTCTGGCCACGCGTTGGTCGTATAGCTCGTCTCTGGACCGTAGCCAGGTCGGCACGCAGCAAGCGCCGCTCGCTGTGAAGCGACGCGGCTGATTAAGGGGGGAGGGGGGAGGCTGCGACATCGCGGGCGTCTTGCGTCTGCGACCGACCGCTCGTTTTCCTGCTGTCGTCACGTGCGCGGCTGATGTCCGCTGCTCGCGTTACGTCTGTTTGGACACCGCAGCTACTTCGCGCTTCGGTTGCTTGAGGATATGCGCAGTGTTACGCAGCGAGCAGTGCTCCCTCGACCTGACCACGCTGGAAGTTCAGAGGCTGCTAAAGATGAGCAGACCTCCGATACCGCAAAGCGCGAATTTCGACTTGTACCACAAAAGTAATGTGATTTAGGAGGAGGGAGAGAACATGTTTATGGGTAGAGGCGATGTTAGCCGAGCATTTGCGCCTATTTTGATACACCAAATGAGAACAAAAAAGAAAAAAGAAAAATATGGTTATAAAAATGAAAATATGTACGAGGAGCTCACAAAATTCTCTCTCTCACACACACATAGTCTCTCAGTAATTGTTCACCCATCGTAGTGAAGTGTGGCTTGCTACTTTCCGAATGTCTTCTTATTCATCGCATGCAGCAGTAATCTTTGGGGTCGAGCTTCGCATTTCCGTGAGAGCGTGTCACCTCGCCTAAGCAATGCGTAGAATATTTAATAAACGTCCTTGTATAGTTGTCACCAAGCAACAGAGCTTTTGTTATAAAAAATGGGTAGCTGCGACGCAGGACTTGCACGGCATACTTTTCATATCAAATTTTGTCGGCTAGTGGAGTGGACCAAGCCTTAACCGGAGTAACGGGCCTATGTATCTACACATATTTTACAACGCCATCAAGTACATGACATCCGTCCGAACGGAGTCGCATACAGAGGCTACTGACAGACACGGATGGACATGACGCAGATTTTTTTATTCGTGCGCCAGTAACGCTTCCCGCATTTTGACTTTAGCTTTCGGCAGTGATTACAAAGCTGGCTTTCCTCTGCACGACTTTCTCATGCTGTAAAAAATTCCGGGCCACCTCTACTCACGTGAAACCTACTGAGGGGCGAATCAAGCTGTGTATAAGTGTATTCTTGGCGCATTGGCGTTTTTGCCCATGGAGACGAAACAGTCGGGGAATATAGATATACAGCTTTGCTGTAAAAGTCTCGTGTCTTTGAAGCACGAAGCTCTCTAGCGCGAGGCGTAAGCGAGTGTCCCGGTGTTTTAGTACCGATACATGACACGACGCTTACGACGACGACAGGAGACGCAAACAACCCGATCCCCTGAAAAAGTATGCGCACGGGGTATGTTTCTTCTACACTGTAAGTGCGAAGTTCAGCAGTTCAGGGCAACGTAGCGTGCACTGCGCGATAGTCGCGGATGAACCGACCGGTTCCTGGATACTCCGCGCCTCTTTTGCTACGAAAGACGACACCTGTGTGTCAATCCCTCGTGAGCGGGTCGACGTGCCAAGTGGTGCCACAGCGTCGTCAGCAGCGCTCGTCCCTGCGTCTACGTTAACGAAACGAGGTTGTTGCACTTTCAGGCGCTCGGCCGACTCGACGGTGACGTCACCGCGTTGTGTTTGTTGCACCGTTTCGTTCCGAACGACGCCCCGAGGGGAAACCCGTCCGCGCGGTGTCGAAAGATGACGGCGTAGAGCGCGGACTCTGCGTCGGTTTCGTTTTTGGAGCAAACAGGTACGATGAGGCGGTGTCGCGAAGGGTCGATAGTTCGTTGCGCCAGTTTTGCAGGTGTGCTCTAGGTGCACCTCCGAACCCTCGCGGAGTGCGCCAGAGTTGCACGAGTGGAGAAAGGTACAGTTCGGAAACGGAGTTGCATTGTTGAGTGTGTTGGCACATGCTATAAACCATCGGTATAACGAAATCGCTTTGCCCGAAGTTTTTGACGGTTTCCAGTGCACTGAGTACAGAGAAAATCATCCTTGCTAATTAATTATCGTTTTTAACGAAGATAGTTTCCTGCACGGATGTCGAGGGTGTATTGTGCTTGACCGAACGCTGTCTGAAGGAATAAAAGGTTAAAAAGGTCTGACTTTCAGCAGACGACAGATAAATAGAGGGTAAATTGAGTGTCAGGATACACCTCTCCGGGATCTTTGACAGCTCTCGGAGAGCTGTAATGTTGCAAGTTGCTGGCTTCTATGGAGATATAGGAAGGAACAAGACACAGACGGATATACTGAATACCTCATCTGGAAACGCATTTTTGATTACTTGCAGTTGGTATGTTTGGTGGTATGCTAGGTAAGGACCAACAACGCTGCCTCTTGGCCGAGTTTTTTGGGTGAAAGAACGAGACGAAACGAGCTACAATGACGCCGCAGTAAAGCCACGATTTAGGCGCGTTTATTTAAAAACGTCCTTGCATATTAAGGTGAAGGGGTAAAAGAGAGGCGCAGTTCTTTGCCCAATATTCGCACACGTGCGCAGGCACAAAGCA